>NC_080037.1:10406978-11031978 GCF_030020395.1 Manis pentadactyla | reverse complement strand
TGGCATCTCTTGCCCACTCCAGGGGGCCTTCCCCACCTCCCCACTCCACCTGACTTAGATACCTGCACCTGATACACCCTGTACTCACCAACATCAGGGCATCTTACACTATAATTATCCATTGACTCATATGTCTCTCCCCCGAGAGCTGATAGTTAATATTTCTGAGCATTTACTATGTGCCAGGCCTTTTTTCAATCATATGACATTAACACTATTATCCCTAACTTAAAGGTGAGACAACTGAGGCTCGTTATAATGAAGAAATTTCCCCAGATGTTTATCAAATAGATTATTGTGCATATATAATAATAGACTATTATTATATGCCTGCCACCCTGAGATCCCACTCGAGAGAGAAAGGGCAAAAACCTCACAGACACACAACTGAAGAGCCAGAGACTCAGAAGTTCCCCTCCCCCACATTCCTCAAGTGCCCAGTCAGGGTGAAGCCAGAGAACATATAGGGCACTGACCAGCTCTGACTTTGCAGGGTCCTCAAGCTTCAAGGAAGGCCACAGGCAGATGTCCTTGGAGGTGAGAGGCTGCTTGCTTGAGGTGGCATCATCCTCTCACCAGTGTGCCCCCTCCGGCAAACCAACAGAAAGTTCAGTACTTGGTCTACAAATTATTTCCATGATTACGAGGAAGATATACTTGCCTTCATTTTTATGGCTGAGGGAAACTAAGGCACGATTACAGTAAGTATTGTGCAACAATCTGTAAATTAATATCAGCTTATCTAAAGACATGCCTCTAGCATTCAAAGAGCATTTACTATGGTCTGTAAATGCTCCTAACTTCATACTTTCGTTTTATCACATCCATACTGTAGGCAAAGAAAGGATCCTCCTATTTTCAAAACAAAAGGTCTCCGAAAATTTAATTGGCATACCCAGGGATAGTGGCCACACCTGAATCTGGACTATAGTGGGAGAACAGAGATTGTTTTAAAACAAAGATTCCTGATTTGGAGAAGTTTTTTTGTTTTTCTATTGGATTATTTTGTAGAGAATGCAAATCTTGGAACTGGGGAACTAACACAATTTGAACTACTTTAAAGAGTGATTTGGTGATTTCATTTTACTGTTCTTTAACAATCTGAGTGATAAAGGTAGGTGTTTATTTTCAAAGGACATTGAGAGACTTGCCTCAAAGTCAAGAGCTATAACTGATGGGGCCACTGTGTGGCTCCCAAGCCGGCCATTTGTGTGGCCAGGGCGGCCTCCTGGACACGCAGGCCAGCCGGGCAGGCAGTGGTAGCTCCTTCCATGTCTCTCCCCCCACACTGCACTCACCACCGCCCAGGGCTGCTGGAAAGCAGGTTAAGTGGCCCCTGCCCAGGTCCCGGCACAGGGGAAGCGTTCCAGGAATGACTGAGGAATGAATGAAGGAGCGAATGAAGGGGGGCTCTGTAGAGGTCTCCTCAAGACTGAGACCTCATAACCGCACACCCAGTTAAGTTGCTCAGGTTCCTGGGGAGCTCCTGGAGGCCCCTCTCCCCGTCCCATCCCAGTCATCTGCAGGTCCAGCCTCCTGTCCCGCCTGCTGCTGCCCTCCTGTGGCCACTGCCAACCATCTCTGCAGAAGGCGCCGTGTGTGAGGTCGCCGCTCTGGGACGGCTCGAGGAAGAAACTGTCTTGTAGCAAGCAGCTGCTCCCGACCTCACCTCAGAGCCTGAATTCTAAGCTTAAGGAGCCAAAGAGAGAGGAGGGGACGGGAGGAGGAGGGACAGGGGGATTCTTGGTCAGGGGTCAGCAGCCCTGCTCTCTGGTGTCCACTCTGAACCGAGCACTTGGACGAGTGACCTTGGATGAGTCACTTCCTTGTCCAGGCTTAGCTTCCACCTCTGAACACCAAAAGAGGTGGGAGCAACACGCATGAAGCCCTTCCAGGGCTGGCCTTCTCCTCCCCACAAGCTGGAGCCAACAAGATGGCAGCTGGTGGCCGAAGAAGAAATGCCTCCAGAGCCTCCAGGGAGCTGAAGTCGGGGGCACACCCAGCCAGGCAGGAGGCGTCAGCTACAGGGACACAGACAGGAGCTCAGACACTGCTTCCAACCCCTGGGAAGGGGAGGGAGGCCGACAACAGCACTGGACAATTCAAATGTCCGCTGGCGCCCTGAGGGCTGCCTGGGGCCCCTCCTCCTCCTGTCGGCTGCCCAGCTACGATGAGGCCTTAGGCAAGTCACCTCATCTATGTCAGTTTCTTCATCTGTACAGTAGAGACATTTATGATCTCATCTTCTTTAAGATCTACTTCTCAGTGACATAAAAGGTACAGAAGGGCTCTGGAAGCTCATAGCCCAAGTAGATGAGGGGGTGACCTATTTCTCTGTTCCAGATGGGTGAGCATTTACGGCAGGTCTGTTTGGCCCACAGGTGACTGACCTTCCAAAGCAGGCCACCCAACACTTTCCTCTCCACAGCGGGTGGCTTCAGGTTCCTGCCTGTCCTGGGCAGAGTGACCACTCAGCCCCATGATGTGTCCCTTCAACTTTGGAAAGGGTCTCAGGGATAACCTCAGTGGAAGAGTCACTCCCATCTTCTGGGTGCTCCCCCTCAGGCTTCGTAGTTAAGTGTCGGATGCGGGTAAGAATCTCTCTAAAGGGGCCCTGCCCTGGAGAGGAATTGGGGGTGGGGGGTGGGGAGACACAAGGACTGGGAGGCGGGGATAAGCAACTCAGTGGAGCAAAGAGGTGACCTGCTGGAAGGAAGGCTCACTCTGTTCCTCCCCCACGTCCTGCACAGCCACGCGCAGAGGCTCCCTCCCCCCACTCCCCACCCACCACCTCAAAACCAGCTTCAGCCTCTCCTCCTTCCCAGCACTCGCACGAGGAGGCAGTCATGGGCCTGTCAGGAGGCTGGGAAGGTGAGTGCGGCCCTGGCTCCTCCGCCCTCGGTCCTGGTCCCCTCCAAGGCCTGCCCATTCAAAGTCACTGCTCCAGATCAGGAAGAGTCACTTCTTTTCTGAGCCGTCGCCTGACACCTCCTGACCGCCTCCTAGCCCACACCTCTCCCTCCCTCCCACCCTTCCTCCAGCCAGCTACACCGCACCCCACCCGGGGGTGGGGGTACCTTCCTTCACACAGGTGCCCCAGGCCCCTCAAATGCCTTCGGGGCATCCGTCCCCATCTCAGATAATAAAGCTCTCCGGTAGCCTTGCAGGAATGCCTGTGGGAGAATTTGAACGGGAACTTCACAATCTGGCCCCGAGGCTGTCCCACCCTCCCCTCAGGCCTCACCTTTGCCCCCTAAAGTCCACTCCCCCGAACAAATCCTATTGTCCTTCCAGATCCAGCTCAAAGGCCATCTCGCCTTCCTCTTTACCCACCTGGCTGACTCCACCCAGGCACCACGAAGAGAAGTACTTTCAAAATTCTACGCTGTGATAAACTAAACTAGTTAGCCTCAGGGACAAGGATGGGAAGGCAGTGTTGGGACGTGACTGCTAGTGCTGCAAGCTCCTACTATATGCTCGGAGAACCAAACCTCCTTCTCCCATATACATAGCCTGCAGAGGCCCCAGCTCCCCCCTGAGAGGTTAAGTAAAATAAAAATACCCACTATTTATGATGGGGGGGAGTCTAGTAAACATAATGTAGCTCATGTTTGAAAAGCTACATTTCAACAGTTTGGAAAGCTTTTTGATGTATCTTGTAGTGACTCATTCTATCCTCACAGCAGCGTCCGAGGGGGGATCTGACAGCCTCCACTTCAATGATGAGAAAGCAGAACCCTAAAGTGAGAAGAGGGATCTTACCCGCAGCCCTCAGGTGGCTAGTGGGGAGACCTGAGGCCGGGTTTCCTGATCTTAGCGCTTGCCCGGGCCCAAGGTCTGGATGGAAGAGACCTGGGCTGGGCCTCCATCTAGCCCACAAAAAGAAAAGACGAGGTGCATGGAGATGGGGCCTGCTTTTGTTCTCTGTGGGCAGGGCCTCCTCTGGGAGCCAAGCCTACCAAAGAGATGGGCAGCAACTTAAGGGACGGCAGGGAGGGGTAGGGAACTCAGACAGCTGAACAAAACTGAGGGCAAGGGGCTTCTTGGCTCCGATGGCTGAATGGTGGAACGGGAGGGGGAACCTGTTGCTGTCCGGGTGTAGGACCCCACACTGCTGTGTCCCTGCTAGACCCGCCGTGAGCCCGTGAAGTTGAAGGGACCAAGAACATCTGTGGCCCAGAACAAGACTGGATAAGGAAATGTCCCTGCGCCGGGGTGACCCTGAGAGGTTCCCATGGCAACAGCCAGCCAGGCCAGCATCTGTCCCTGGGCCCAGAAGAGCGGGGAGGGGCAGTTCTCAAAAGGAATATATGCCTCTAACCTTCAAGGAGCTTGTGGGGGTGGTACAGGCCTGAAAGTGACCCCACACACACTCCCCAGTCACCCCAGGATGGGTGGGAGTAGAAGGCAGTGGGAAAAGGGGGAACTCAGAGAACCTGGGGAGGCAGGGGAAGATGGAGGAGATGGGGGGGTGCACTAGTGCAAAGGCTGAGCTGCAGGCGGTGGGGAAAGGGGGCCGAAGAACGACGGGCAGGGATGGGAGGGAGGAATGGCAGAGTGGGGGACAGCTGGGAAATGGGTTTGGGGGACTGCCAAAGGAAGCAGAATTTTTCCATTTGAGAGGGGAAGGCCCAGGGGGCCACCCCCAACTCCAGTGATTGCCCCAAAGCACCCCACAGCCAAGCTCTTAGGAGGGGGAGTTCCCAGAGGAAAGGGCAGAAAGGCCAAGTGCTCAAAATACCAAGTGCTTAAACTGGAAGGGCCCAGAGCAGACCCAGGAAGCCGAGCAGGGCAGGGTGGCAGAGGCCAGGGGTCTACCTGGAAGGCCCCTCTCCATCCCCACAGCCAGGAGCTGTCCCCAGGCCCTGCGGGAAGGAGTGCTATCCCCTGCTCCAGCTTCCCCTGGCTCATCTCCACATGCCAGCCCGTGACCCAGAGAGCACTGAATGCTCTGGAACCTGGGGTCCCCCTGTTTACCAGGGCTGCTTGGGGCGCATGGGTGTGATGGACAAAGGCCTCACGACTTTTGACGGGCATGCAGATCACCTACCAAGGGCACCCCAGAGAGAGGATCGTCAGTGGCCTACGTCCCCAGTATCCTGGCCCTCCCCAACATACCCCTTGGGTTTATGGCTCCCTTTTGCTCCCCGATTCAGCAGTTTCAGAAGCCTCCCACTCAGCATACTACTTCCTGAGTAGAGAAGAGGAGGCTTGGGGGAACTTCCTAGCTTTCCTGAGAGTCCGTTATGCAAATGAAGGAGATGGGCCCTAGAAATGAAACCAAGATGCCCCAAGCAGCCCACACCCTCCAGGAACCCAGGGAGGGCAGTTTGTGTCCCCTCCCCTAAGCCCAGACCCCCTCCCCAGGACACAAAATCCTGCCTGCCTTCCAGTCCAGATCCCCCTCTTGGAAACCCAAGTTTACCTGTCAGTTCTTCAGGCAACATAAATAGCGAGCACCTGCAGAAGGCGAGCCACGTGAGCAGGTAAGAGGCTTCCTCTTGTGGGGCGGAGGTCCAGAGCCAGGACGCCAAATCCAGGCCCTGGCCCTGGGCCAGCCTGTGCTTGATCTGCCCAAGCCACTTTCCAGAAGCAGCAGCCTCCTTTCCTAGAGCCCCCAGCCCCTATCACTGACCCTGTCTAGGGGGTTGGTTCTTCCTTAGGTCTAGCTGCAGTCCCTCCTGCAGAAAGCAGGCTGCACTGGACTAAGTTCCTTAGTGAGCCTCTGCAGTCCGAGTGCCTCACTGCTCCTGGTACACAACACTTCTAAATGCTTGTTGAATGAGTGGTCCTTGTTCTGGCCCCAGCCCCCCTTTTTAGCCTCCCCAGAATTAGATGAGCTAACATGCCTACAGCCCTGTAACAGTGACACAACATGAGATGGGGTGTCACAGAAGCATGTGCTGCCAGTTCCAGCCCCCCTCTGGGGCCTGCAAGGCCTCCCCCCTTTACTCACAGCACTGCGCAGTCCTGGCCTGACATCAGCCCCCTGCACTCACTAGGGTTAGAGTATCTCCAGGGCAGTCAAGAAGCCCAGTCAGGAAGGACTTCCGGAGGAGCCCAGGGGACTCCTGTGTGCCCAGTGCTCGGGCCCGGGCCCAGCAGGTGGGGTCCAAAGAGTTGGGGGCACTAAGTGGTAGGGGTTGCGGGGTCCAGAGCAAATGTGGAGCCAGGGCGCCACCTAGTGGCTCCCTCACCTCCCCAACCCAGAAGCTGCGTAAGGGCCATCCTCGCCTTCCTCCTCCATGCCCTGAAGGGGATGAATTTGAATGCCAAATACAGGACAGGCATTTTGTTTACATTACTTTATTTAATCTCTCCCCAAGCCCCTCAATACCCTTTTTTGAGGATAAGAGAAACTCAAAGCTCCCACAGACTAACTTGCCCAAGATCACTCAGTCCAGATTGGAGCCCAAGGCTCAGACTCCAAAACCTATGCTCATTTTTCTCCTCTCCCAGGGGTGCAGCCTAGGCAGCTGTGAGCAAAATGGGGAGTCCCAGCAAAGGGCCCGAGCCCTGCGGTGAGGGTACGGGGAGGTGAAGGGGTACAGGGAGAAGAAAGTGAGAGCCAGTGGCCAGGAGGTGGTGGGTGTGAGCATCCCCTGTGCAAGGAACCCGCCCCAAGTGACAGAGCACCCCCCCACCAAACCACAAGGTCACAGCTGCAGTAGCAGTTTACTGGGATTTGAGTTAACAGTTCACACAGGAAGGTGAGGCCATGTGAGAAGCAGGGGTGAAAAAGGGACTTCACCTGCTTCCAAATCTAACAAAACCCCAGGGAAAGCCCAGGGCCGGGCCTCCAGCCAGAAAGGGGGCACGGGTCAGCATGTGGAGCCAAGGGGCCCCTCAGGGGGACACACACACACACACACACACACACACACACACGCACGCACGCACACACGGATGAAAGCTCTTTGGCTTCAGAATCAGAATGCTGCCCCCACCCTCTCCTATCCCCCATCACACTGGCAGGACACAATCAGGCCACAGAGGGTCACATCCCAGGGCCCTGGACATTTGCATACATTTGCATAGATAGCAAGACAGGTCCAGCTAAGGCCTTTTTCTAGCAAAAGTGGCATCAGTGCAGGGCTGGGTGATTCCACTCTCCTCTGTGAAGGACATCCAAGGAGTCCAACGGGCCAGGGGAGATGGCAGTTCAATGGTCCCCAGGGTCAGGCAACCCCAGGCCTCAGTCCTGGCGGTGTTGGCTGTCCTCCCTGGGCCCCACAACTCTGGGGCTCCCAACGTGTTTGTCCTTCTTCCCTGACCTGTGGGGAGACATGGGGAGGGGGCAGGAAGAGGCCTTTAGAGGAAAATGCCATGTGATGAGAAGGGGTCCCTGGGGAGAGAGGACCCTGTTCCTCCTAAGGCAGCCACCACCAATCATATTGGGAGCCAGACCTGGCCTCCCAGGAAGAAGTCTCCAGCTGGGAAGTCTGGAAGGAGGGAACAATCTCCCTTACCCCCCGGGCCATGCAGGTATAGGTAGGACAAATCGGGAAGAAGAGGGCCCCTGGCCCAAAAGGGGACTCCCCAGGCCAAGCTGGGATCAGCACAGGCAGCTTCCTGCCCTCAAGGGAAGACAGGAAAGTACTGGGACACCTTCTCTAAGGGAAGCCAGGGGGAAACTAAAAGTGGAAATGCCACTTCAAACCGAAGGCCTTGCTCCTTCACACCATCCCCACCACCTGCTTCCTCCTTTCCCACCCTGCCCTCCTCCCCCACAGCTACCCACCTCTTCTTCAGAGCTCTGTCTCCAAATAAGTGGCTGAAGATGAAGTCCTCAAAGTCATCTACCTCATCGTCATCACCCGTCTGTCTCACTGCCACCTCCTCCAGGCTGTCCTCCAAGGCATCCACAAAGTCCCGGAAGCGAAGGCGGTCGTGGCGGAAGACGCCATCCTCACCAAAGTAAGCAGGCGAGAGTGGTAGCTGCTCGGTCAGCTGCCCAGCCCAGGGCAGCCGTGCCAGGTATGTCTCCAGAAGCGACGCCAGCTCCTGGTGCCGCACTGGGGCTAGCTCCATGCCGAAGAAGGCCAGGCCCTCCTGCCGGGCACACTCGTGCACGCCAGAGCAGCCCTGTGGTGCCCGGTACTTGTGCCTGGACAGCTCTGCCCAGAGTGGCAGGGGGTCAGGCCTGCCTTTAGCCCCTTCCTTCCATGGAGGGTGCTTCTGCCCCTCTCCAGAGGAACGGGGACGCCGACTTTTCCTGGGGGGCCCCTTATGGCCCTGTCGCTTGCCATCCTTCTTGCTGCCCCACTCCTCCTCCCTCGGCCTGCCCTCCTTCCTCCTCCCTGCCAGCTCCCCATCCTCCTCACTCTCCCAGCTCTTCTTCCTTTCCCGGCCAGATTCCTCCTCCTTGCGCTTCCAGGGCTCAGCCTTCCGGTCCCCCTGCCCATCCCTCCACTTTCCTTTACCAGTCCACTCCCTGGAATTCTGGAAGGGGGTCCCCTTATGCCAAGCCTCTGAAGCATTGGCAGGGACCCCAGGGTGCTGGCCCAAGGCCTCCAGGCCCTGTAGCTTCTGGGTCAGTCTGTGGCCCAGCTCAGCCAGGCCAGCATGAGCTGGGTCGCCTCGGCCTACAGCCTTCAAGCTCTGCTCCAGGTCCTGCTGCACAGATCCCAGCAGCCGCCGCTGCCTCTCCAACTCCTGCCGTAATGCCTGGGCCTCAGCTTCTAGCCGTTCCTTCTGCCCCAGGAAGCCAGGGCCTGGCTCCTGCCTCCAGGGGCCTTGCTCCTTGGGGTCCGTGCCATCCTGCGGGCCTCTGCCCCAGCTGAGGCATACCCCATCTGTGCCCCGGATACAGTCAGCCTCCAGACCCTGAAGCCGGGCCCTCAACTGCTGCAGCTCTGACTCCAGGGCCCGCTGGGAGGCCTCACCCTGCTGCAGGGCCCCTCGGAGCCGGGCATTCTCCTCTTCTAACCCTTTGGGCTGGTGCATCAGATTCTGAAGCTCCTCCTTCTGGGCCTGGAATGGGGGCAGGGATGGAGGGCACCACAGGAGGATCCTTGGCAGGGTGCCTTCTACACCAAATCGGTTACAATGGGCAGGTGGCCCAAGCCCCTTTAATGGCCTGGGACACTCAGAGAATCTGATTCTCATCATCCTCCCCATCCACAACCTGCAGCAGACCCTAGAATCCCCAGATTCCATCAGAGGCCTCAACTTCTACATCCTTTATAAGCACACATTTCTTCGATTCACCTAAGGACAGCCAATATGTGGCTGGCACTGCTGTTCCACCTCCCATACCTAGACCAGACATTATTAATCGATTACAGCACTTCTTTCCCACTGAGCCTTGACATATTCTTCAAATCCTTAACCAGACAATGCTCCAAGCAGACCATACCCATCAATCAGAGGTCGTGTACCTCATAGAACAGCCCTGGACTAAACCTTAGCATGAGAGATAGGAATAGAGAACTAGGAAAATGACCCAACTATAGCAGGAAAGGGAGAGGGGTAAGGTGTATGGATAAATAGAGGGAACTTCTTCCAGGGAGAACCTTAGGATGGACACCTGGCCTAGGGGAGACAGGCCTAGCCCACCCCCCTCGTCCGTGCCTACCTGCAGCTGGGCCTGCAGCAGCCGAATGTCCTGGTTCTCTTTGGCCAGCTTGTCCAGCAGAAGGGCCATGTTCTGCAGGCTGGGGACACTGTCAGGGGACGTTGAAGCCTGCAGCTGCTGCCTTAGCCCATCCTGAGTGCAAAGGAGTCAGTTACCCCACCCTGCCCCACAGCCCAGGCGTACCTGAGTCTCTCAGGCCCCGCCACCTAGGGACAGGTCCACACACACCTGCCCATCCCCCACAGCACCCGGCTCCTCAGTATCTAAGCCAGGATCCGGGAAGACCTGTAGTTCCACTTCCTCCATGGGCCCTGCGGGAAGGAGAAGCCCTGAAACTGGCCCAAGGCACGCAGAGCCCGCTCTCCCACAGTCGCCCTCCTACCCTGAACCCACCCCGTGGATGGGGTTCCCGTGAGGTAGAGGGCCAAGGGTCACCCTGAACAGCTAAGGCCAATAACTGAGCAATGAAGGTACAGCCCCAGCATCTCCACTTCAGGCCCGGGGAACCGCCCCCACCGGCCTCCCACAGGGGTCAGGCAGGGCCAGCCCCACTCACCACTCCCAGACTCTGAGAGGCCACCTGAAGATGGAGACAGGAGCGGGGTAAGGCCCTCGGAGGAGACGGGGGAGTTGGGTGAAAGCGGGGCAGCAGGGGCCAGAGTGGAGGCTCAAGGCCCCAGCAGGGGAGTCACCACTCACCAGAGAGAAGGATCCCCAGGCCCAGCAGAACCAGGGCCCCGAGGAGGCACATGTGGAGAGAGATGCCCAGCTCCCCACCCGCACCCTCGCCTCCGGCTTGGTCCTCCGTGCCCAGGGTCTCCACAGGCTGAGGGGTGCTGGGCTCCCGGCCCCGCCGTCTCCGCAGGCCCTCCACGTCCACATCGGTGTCATCCTCACTGCTGGAGCAGCAGGCCTCCTCCTGGACCCACGCTGGGAAGGAGGGATGGGGACAGGCAGTGAGACGACCGGAGAGTGGACGTGGGGAAGGACAGGAGTGGAGGAAGGTGCAGAAAGCTCCCAGTCCTGACCAGAGAGAGGGGCTCGTGAAGACCCTGCCCGGGCATCGGCGACCACCCTGCCCAGTCTGGAGATGGGAGACCAGCGCTCTGCCTACAGGCTACACGGGCAGCTCTCCTCCGCAAGCAGCCTCCTTCCTCGGCTGTGCCTCCCGAGGAGCCGCTGCGGCTGTGCCCCTTCCTGGTTCCTGTCCTAACTCTGGCCACTCCGTCTCAGCCTCCCTAGAGCTCCAGGCCTCGACCTCTGATGGCCTAGTGGCCACACCTTCCTGGGAGTCCCTCGGGGACCAAACACTCAACACACTGCCCTCCAAACTGGTTGCCTTCTGGTATCCCCCCAGTTCAGGGCAAGGGACCACTGCTGCCACCTGGCCCACCTAAGCCCTCCCTCTTCACCTCACACACAGACAACTCGACAGTTCGACACTTAAATGTCTCGGCAGCACACACCCCATATGTGCGTAGTTCAGGTCATCAGCTTACTCTGGCCCCTGCAGTTGCCTCCTAACCGGCCCCACGCCCTGGCCTCTCCTTCCACCCTGCCTCACTTCAGCAGAGATGGATTCATTAATACACTCCTCTGCCGCAAGCCTTGGATGCAGCCTCCTTAGCACAGGCCAGGTGGCCCCCATCCCTCTGCTGATGCTGCAGCCCTGGCCTAGAATGTTCTCTTCTTCCTGCCCTACCTACCAAAAGCCTTCTCTTGACTCAAGTCTCCATCCAAATGTCACCTCCAACATGAACCTCTTCCCAGATGTCCCTGCCTCTCCATCCCCCTCACTCTGTCTTCTGATTACACCCCCTTTTTGCACCCTCCATAGGTCTGGCTTGCATCTTGGCTTGGTCTAGTCTGCCTCTTGCATAGGCCATGAACCACCCACCCTCCCTTCTTCCCCAGGGCCAGAGCTGACACATGAAAGGGACTTAGGCAGGGAATGAGAGTTAAATCCAGGGGCAAGAAAAGAAGAAGCCCCACGGCAGACAGGAATAAGTTAAACAGACCTGGGCCCTGCTCCTTACCAGCTGTGTGACCTTGGTCAAATCACTTAACCTCTCTGAGCCTCAGTGTCTTTAGGGGTGATGGGAAGGATTCAATGATAAAATTTATGGAGGGTGCAGGCTGCTAAGTCTTAGGGCCTGGACCACAGCTGAGCTCAGTAGTGATGGCAACTCCCCCTCCCATACCTTCTAGAAAGATAGAGACAGAGGGAGACAAGAAGGACTCTTACCTGCTTTGGGGGATGAGGGCAGGCTCTGTGGGAGGCTCTGATCCTCCAGGTCCTGTGGGTCTGGTCCCAGGTCTGCCACCACAGGGGTCTCATCCACGTCTCCCTGGGCTGCTGTGTCTCCAGAAGGGGCCTCCATACCAGGACTGTCACCTTCCAGGACACCCTGATGCAGATACAACCGTGAGCAGCTCGTGGCCTCCCTTGTCCCCTCCCTTCCCCTGGTCAAAGTCCTCACCTTGGCCTCCGTCTCCTCTGGCAGAATGGGACCAGGCTGGGAGCTTTCACTCTGGGAGAGGGTCTCTGTAGTGGAAGAAATGACCAGGAAAAAACACCGCTGCCCCCCAGCTGAACTCCCCACACAGGCCTCTGGCTCCTGCAGACCCCTACCAAGATGGAAGGAGTTAAGAAAAAAGCCAGGATGGATGAGGGAAGAAAGTTTTAAACTGAGATTAATATGAGAAATAAGACTAACCAGCTTCCCTTTCCCTGAAAAGATGGGAAATGCCAGGCCATGGAGGAGAGGTGGCTGCACCCACGCCCAGAAGGGCCCTGTTACCTTTTCCATCCCAGGTCCCAGCTAATTCTTCAGCAGCTGCCATGGAGGGGTCCCCAGGGACCTGCGGAGTTCCCTCGGATTCTGGGTCCAGCCTGGATTCTGGGCCCAGAGTGTCCACAGGCAGGCTCTGGGGGAAGGGGCACAGGCAGAAGGTTGCTCCAGAAGAAGGCCAGCAGGACCAAACCATGGGCAGGGGTGCTCTGCTGGGGCCCAGGACCCCAACCCACATGTTACAAAAGTATAGCACATCCAGCAGCGAGCTGATCCACAGCGGGGAGGCGTGAGGTCAGGTGGGGCTGCACCTCTCTGCTCCACACAGCATTTGGCCATTCCCTAGCCTCACTCACTGCTACCAGGATCTTTCAGAGGCCAAGTTTCTCAAACAAAGAGGTGCCACTGGACCAGGGCACCAGACCAAACCTGCAGCGGGCCCCCTCCCCCCACCCAGAGAACCAGCTAGAATGCAGGTCTCCCCCACCTGCAAGGTCACCAGCACTTCCCTCCTGCCTCACAAATGAACAACCCAGTTACTGGCTGGAAGGCGGGAGGATGGCAAGAGAACAAAGTCCCCTGGGTGCCTAAGGGTCACAGTCATATTCCCAATGGGATTCCCTGCAGTTGTCCTCACCGCAGGCCACCCACTTCACTTCCTTTCCTGCCCCCAACACACCCCTCTCCCAGCAGCTGCTCACAGAAGCCTGCTCACGTGGCCACAGCCAGCCTGTCTCCCAGTGCTCTGTCCTGTCCAGCTCACAGCCCAGCCTGTCCCCTCCCTGCAGACCCCCCAGCAGGCCCACCACCTGCTCACCCCAACCGGAGCTCCCACAACTCCAAGAATAATTCTTCACCTTAGTGTGTTTCTTTGCATTTTCAAATCACTTTTTGCTCACGACCACCCCTACAAGGCAGGAATCACGACCCCTCTTTCCCAGGGGAAGGGAAGTGCAGGGCCTGGCTGTCAGCAAAGGCACCCCACAGAAGCTAGGGCTCTGGCTGAGAGCACGGTGTCCCTCCTCCTCTGCCAGCAAGCCCTACCCCATGCCCTGCTCCAGCCTTATCCTGAGGTCAGCTTCCTCCCTCCCCATGGGGCCCCTCAAGGGCACTCAAACTCCTCCTGTCTCCCCTCCTGGCGCCTCTACCCTACCAAGCCACTGGGTCTCATCCCTGGGAAACCTTCTCCAGTCTCTCAATCCCCCCAGCCTGCGGCCCCTTCTCCCTTCCCAATGGCTCCGGGAACACAGGAGTCCACTAGGTTCCTGCCCCACCTCTGCTATCTGGACTGCAGGACTTTCCAAACACGCTCCCCTGTTCCCACCTGGCCCACACAGTGGCTTCACCTCCAGGGCAATGATTGTCCTGATCCCTCAGACTCAAGGCCCGTCAGTGACTTCCCACCAGGACGAGGCATGAATGCCTGAGCCAGGCCCTCCAGGCCTTTTCCAGGGCACCCCAGGCTCTGCCCCCAACCTCACACCTACACTGACCCATGTTTCCACCTCACCCAATGGACCTCCACAGAGTCTCCTCCAAAATGGCTTTACCACTGCTGCCCCAGAACCTTTGCTCATGCTGGTATCCCCACCAGAACTTCTCCCCTACTTTTCGGAGCTTACCCCAGTGGGACCCTTCTGTCAAGACATGGTCCAAGTCCCAGCACCTGACTCCTAAGGCCTCATCTCCTTCTGCCTCTAGAGTTCCTCTCACAGCCAGCAGGGGGTGATGCAGACGACGAGGACCAAGGAAGGGGACAGACCCAGAAAGCAGCCCAGCCCTGCAGGAACCCCCCTTCCATGTAGTTCCCAGGCCTGTTTTTCCTACCTCTGAGCCAGCAAGCACCCAGCTATTGTCCGAGTCTGGGCAGGAGGCCATAGTGGCTGAGGTCCCCGAGGCTGCTGTGGCTGCCACCTGCAGAGAAAAGCTCACTTAAGGACCCCAGCTACCTTCAGGAGAGGCAGGATGCAGACAGCAGCCTTGGCCGGCTTCCAAAGTTTAAGGGCCACACAGAAGCTTCCAGAATCAGCCTGGTTCCAGTTCTTCTGACCCTAACACCTCAACTTCTATTTGCCTTGCAAATCAAAACAGGCACAGTGAAGCTTGCTTCTCCCAGGGACAAAGAAGCTTGGGAAACTGAACTGGCCTTGAAAGGTCAAAGAAGAACAGGGCTGAGAAGGCTTTGGGGAATATCCATGTTTTAGTCAGGGAAAAGGAGGGTCAAAAAGGTTGACTGACTGAACCTACCAAAGACAAACAGCCAACAGGAGTGAGAAAAACAACACAGGCCTCCCTTCACCACCCCAGTCTCTCCCACAGCCCCTGCTTCCTCCCCGGGGCCTTGGAAGGGAAGACTGGCCTCCTTCAGCCCAAAGTCTCCCTGCACCCTGCACCCAGCAACCACCCACCCACCCACCCACCCTAAGTCCTTTGTATGGTCTAGTTCAGGGGTCCTCAGTGCTGGCTGCAGACAGGAATCACCTAAGATTCTGATTCAATTGGTGTCAGGGTCAGGCTCTAGCATGCGTCTTTTTTAAAACTTGCCAGATGATGGCAAGTGAGCCAGGGCTGAGCACACCTGACATAGCTTCTATCCATCTGCGTGTCCCTTTAGGAAACCTCCTTGTCACTCTCACTCCCCATTCTAAATTCTGTTTCCCTTCCTAGTAATCTCCAGAGTTTTGTCCTAGGATACCTGGAGCTGACTGGAAAAAGCGCTTTATGACAACTATCGTGAATAAGGACTTTACAGTTTGCGATGCACCGATGAAAGTCCAGGCTGAGGTCCTGTCCCCTGCTAATGTGCTCTGACCTGGCAGGGTGGGGGTGGGAAGTCACTCCAGTTTCCAAAGTCTGACATAAGGAGGGCAAGGAGAGAGACCTACCCCGTCATCCAAAGCCCAGACTGTCCCCTCAGGCTGGGCTGCTGCAACTGGGACCTGGCATAAAGTGGACGGGTAGATGAACTGACCACTCCTCCCCCCCGACCACCCAGGGTCTTGGTCTGTGATCCTTCAGAGGGGGATAAGTGACTGAGGGCCTTGAAGGGTGGCAAGTAGAAAAGGACTCTGTAAGGAAACCCTGGGGAAAGGAAGGGAAGACGACAGTTCTACTGTAGGAAACTGTCATGCTGCCCTTCTGTCTGAGCTGGGGCAAGGGCTGGGCAGTGCCCGAGTAACCTCCTGCGGCCCTTCAAGATCCATGCCCTGACAGGTGAAGGACACCTCAAGGCGTTTTCAGCAATGCCCAGGTCTCCCAGACAAATGCACCCAGCCCACAAGGCAACAGAATGGCTACAGTGACTCCTCATCCCGCGTCTAACAGAACACCCCCAGCCGGCTTTCACAGGCCGCCGCAAGGCCGTGACTGTGCGGCCTTCGGCTCTCAGGCCCCTCCCCCCGCTGTTCTGCCATCTCCCCCCATCCCCAGCTGCTGCGTGTGACTTAACAGGTGGTGGCAGGAAGGAAGTGGCAGCAGCTTGGGCTGAAGTCCCTGTTTATCCCTGGCTGTGTACAGCCTGCTCAGGTCCTCCAGAACCAGGCACCATGGCAACCAGGATTATGTCAGACCCACTGTCTCCATGGAAACGAGCAATGGTATTTGGGTCAACAAGACAAACAAGTTCTGGGACCCCAACGGAGTTTGGAACCCCTGCACGTACTCAGGGTTCCAAACCCTGGTACCTCTCTTGGCTGGATTCACCAAGATTCAGAAAGATAACCCTGCTCTCCCAAGCCAGCATCTCACTGCCTTATTAGGAAGTTCCTTCTACTGTCTAATCTCCACCCTTCCCCGCTGTGTTTTCGGATCTCTTCCTTCTCATCAACCTCTTGGAAGAAAATCCACCTCCACCCCCTCACCACTGTTTCATTTAGGCAGGACTCAAGAAAAACATCCTTTAAGGATTATCAGAGACCTCTGCTATTTCTAAAAGACAGCTAAAGGGGGAGCTCTCCCACTCTGCTCAAAGCTGGAAGTTTCCTCTGGCCAACTTCAACCCCTCTAAGAGCTGTTCCCCGACACCTCCAAAGCAAAGGACCTAAAGCCACAAGAACTTGGCCTAGGGGACCCAGAGCAAGTTCCTGTTTCTAAACAGCGGCCCATGCCCCCCCTCACCCCCGGCCCCGCAGTGACCAAGCGGCTCTGTAGATCCCCGGCGGAGTCAACCCTTGGGTCCTGCCCTTCCTCTCTTACCCTGCCTCCCACAGGGTGTCTGTGGGCCCCTTCCCCGCTAGGGCATTACCTGACCCGGCTCTGGCTTCAGTTCTCAGCTTTTGTTGCTGCCTCCCCTGGTTTCCAACACCAGAAAGGAGAGCCATGTGACCATAGGCTGGCCAATGGAAAGTCAACTTCCCGGAGGGGGCGTAAACTTTTGGCCAATAAGAGTTGCAATTGAGAGCCAGGGACGGGGGGAGGGAGACCTGCACAGCCCCTAAACCTGGGCTTACCTCCCGCGGGAGACTGGGGGTTCCAGCAAACTGAATTTTGGATGCCTCCCCTTCCTTCCCAGTGTCTAAAGTTTCTTAAGGGGAGTCCCAAAACTGAAAGGCAATGGGAGGCATCTCCAAGACGACAGGGACAAGGGTCCCGCTTGGCCCCAGGATGGACAGAGACAGCTGCAGGTTGGGGGGAGGGGAGAGTGGCAACTTGCGGCTTATAAGGAGCCCTCCCGCCACTCTCCCCTTCCTGAGTCAGTGCAGATAAGGATGCCACTGCTACTTTGAAAAGGAGGCAGATGGAGGAGCCTGAAAAGGCTCTAAAAATGAAACCTGCTAGACCAGGGGCAGCCCCTTCCCACACCTTTGGAGCTACACTTGACCCCTAACCCAAACAGCTGCGGGGGCCCGGGGGCGGGCGTGCTGAGGCAGTACATGCAGAAGCACTAAGGGCACTTGACTCCCAGAGGCCTTGGAGCTGAAGTTCCAGCTTGGCTCCAGGCCTGGCCCAGGAATGTGCTCAGAAAGGAAACTCAGTTACAGCAGGGACAGGAGGGGTGTGGCACACTGGCCTCCCTTGGCTCAGCAGTTTGTACCACGGTCACTGAGGAGTCTGAAATCTTTCCACCATTCCACTTCCAGGGAGCCCCCCCAATCTTTACTTCCCAGCGGTTGACAGTTCATTCCAACCTTTGTGCACATGAACAGCGGAGTCCTTATCTGGATTTTCAAGTCATTTTATTAATCCAACCATACAAAAGACCCCCACCACCACACCTCTGCAACCCCCACTTTCTTCCAAAAAAGTAGTGGAGCAAGAGGGATTGAACGGACACTCCCCCAGGAGCCATTTTACAAAACGCAGTGATGGGAGAGACAGCATAAAAATAGCAACAGATAAGGGGGGCAAACAGAACCACAAACGCAACACAAAGCTTTTGTGTTGCCACCTCTGCTGTTTTAATATGGGGGAACACTGTAAGAGAGAAGCTCAGAGTCCCATCCCTCCTTTCACCCGGCCTCAGGACTACTGGCTCCACCTGGGCAGGCAAATGACTTCTGCAGAACACCTTTGTTTTCTGTTCCCAGGCTAGGGTCTGGAGAGAAGGGGAGCAGGGGACCACTAACTCCTCTGTGCCAGACCCCATCCTGCCTTCCCCACCCCACTGAGGAATGTGTGCATGAGCTGTAAGGAGGAAGAACAGTTATGAAGGGCTCCTGACCAGGCCCCAGGCCCACCTATGGCAAGGCAGTGCTTAAAAATAAAAACAAATAAAGCCCAGCGCAGGACCCTGGCTGAGAGGAATAAGAACTGCCAGGCCCGAGAAGACATGAAGCAAGGGAAGCGAGAAGCAAAAAACCACCAGGCTCTGGATTGCATTTTAGTACCATGGCAACGAAGGTCCCACCATCTCCCCCAGCCACAGGCTGTGACGGAGATCCTTTTATCAGAAGAAATGAGGTATAAGGGCTCTGAGCCTTTCAAGCTTTTCTTCAGTCCAGCTAGGGAGGCAGGGGAATAGGGGCACCAAAAGTTGAAGATAGGTGCTGAGAATAATGTGCAACAGATGAGCGAGGTTGGGGAGGGTGGCACAACCAGAGTCCAGGATTCCAGGACAGTTCAAACTTGAAATATTCTGCTCTTTCAGACCACATATCCCAACTTTTGGCAAAAATATGGTCATTACGGTTAAAGTACAAGAGAAGCTGAGAAAGGACCAGTGACTTTGGTATGAGGGAGATTTGTCCTGCCAGCATCTCTTACCTACTGTCTTGAAGCCCCAAATCACCAAGAAACTTCCCTAGTCAAGAACCCTCCTGCTTCTTCAAACTATTTGGTTCTCTGAGTGGGGAGCTGTTGAGCAGGTCTTGGAGGGAACAAAGGGAGTAGGAAAGGGAAAACTCGCTTATTCCCTAAAGCTGTCTCCCAGAGCCCATGGAAGGGCTAATGCAGGATGGGGTGAGACTCCAAAGCCCTTGACCAAAAACCTTTAACACGTGACTCCAAAACCTAGGCCGGAGCTGTGGGGCTAGATAGGAGTTAGGCACAGGTGTTGGGGCATCCATCAGCAGCAGAAGGGCACCCCTGCCCTCCAGATCTTCCTCCAGCCTCTTTTCTCTTGCAACAATACCCCTAGGCCTCCAGATGGCCACCAAAAAATAGCTCTGCTCAGCAGGGCTCTGGTTTCCAAGATCTCTGTAGATCTCAACATGTTACGTATCCAGAAAAGTAGGTGGCCCAGACTCTTCTGTCCGCCCACCTCAGTCCTTTTCTGCCGCCCCCAGAGCCACTGTGTTTCTGACCCATCAGGATGGGAAGCCAGTGGAAACAAAGACCAGGAGCCAGACAGGGAAACATCACCCTGGAAGAACAGGGAGGGATGAGTGCACTTCCGTGGGCCGCCGCACCGGCATCACCCATCATTGGCAGCCACCAGCTGCCCCATGCCCTCGCGGATGTAGACAGACTGGATCTCCTTGGTCTTGAGGCAGAGATCGCAGGCCCAGACGGCAGAGGCCTCCGTGGTCAGCAGCCCGTAGGCGCTCTCAGTCATGCCAGTACACTCGCGATGGAACCACTTCTGGCAGGAGGCCTCACACAGAATAGCGTCCTGGTCGTCGTTGACCTCGCTCCGACAGGCACCGCATGGATACACCAGGCCTGGGGGAGGCTGGGGCCCAGAACCCCCACCTGCCTTGCCTGGGGGTGCCAAGCTGTTGGCATCTGGAGTGCCCCCACCCCGTCCACTGCTGTTCGGGGGGAAACTGGGCTGATTCCCGTTAACAGCAGCAGCCGGGGAGCCTGAATGGGGCTCCTGGGGAAAAGCAGTGGGAGCAGATGGATTCAAGGGCTTCCCCCCATCCTCACCCCCAGAGCCAGGAAAACCAGGGTCCGGACCAGGGAAGGGGCTTGTGTTGGGGGGCAGGCTGGGGAGCCCCTGACCAGGTCTTTGGAGAGGAGAAGGGCCAAAAGGTGCTCCTGGCTGAGCAAAGCGTTGGGGGAGAGGAGGAGGGCCCAGCTCCCCTCTGGGAGGTTGTCCCATGGTGGGTGAGATCATGGGGCCAAATCCTCCCACTGGGCCTGGCATCATCTGCCCACCAGGAGGACTAAAGTTTTGACCCAAAGGTTGGTTGAAGGGTTGGCTGGGAAAGTTCATGTTGCCTGGGGGTGGGTAGCCAGGACCCTGGGGGGGCATGTTGAAAGCAGGACCCATAGGGTTGGGAGGAAAAGGGGGAGGCTGTCGACGAAGAGGCTGGGGACCCCCTCCACCCCCAGTGCCATAGCCTGGGGGTACCTGGCCTGCCATGCCTCCCTGTACACGGAACCCTCCAAAGGGAACAGGACTGCCAAGAAATGGAGGAGCTGCACCCCCCACCTTAGGGGCTCCGAAGTCATCCTCAAAAGGGTTGGATGCAACCAGGTGATCCACCATGGGAGTTGGGGGTGGTGCAAACTCCGTCAGATGTGAGTATGCAGGGCCCTGGTGGGGAACAGACCAGGGAGAGAAGGTTCAAGCAGGAGGCGCAGAGCTCAACCAGGACAGCATCAAAAACACAATACACATTTGGAGGCTGGTCCTGGCCAGCTCAGATCTAAAATCGAGAGGGACCTTTGAAAGCAACAGAGAAAGAGGGTGGAGAGCAGAACCGGCAGGGCAGTAACTGTTTTCAAAACGACAGAACTATCCCGGAATCCCAGCTCTGACAACTGAATAACCTCAAGACCCTGGAGCAGGTATTTAGATTTAAGCCTTAGATACCTCATCTGTAAAAAAGAGACAGTGCCTCTCTCCCAGAACTATTAAGGCACTTCAGCACAATCCCTGACACTGGGGAAAGTCTCAGTAAGTGATAGGTATGAGGGAACCAGGACAGGAAAAATGGGGGAAAGGAAGATGCTAATCTTGATTGACAAGATCTTAAGTAATTTTGTTCCCCCACCAAATGTGTTACAAAGTTGAAGTAAAGGACCAGAAACAGCACAGCTTTCTCTCTTCTCCCTGCAAGATACCTGATGCCAGATACTGGAGTGGCAGAGCAGAGAGCACAAGGAGAGATGGCTAGGAATTAATTCCACCACCAGCCACCACTCACCTGAGTATTTGACTTCCTCCGTTTCTTTTCTGGGCTCTTCATTTGCAGACCTGGAAGAGCAGCAAAAAAGCAAACACAGACAAGTTTCCCTGAGAATTCCCCACCCTTCTCTCCCAGCCAATGCTCTGAGAAACGCTTCTAACGTCAATCAATACACGCTTGCTTATTTACTTAAAAGCGTGATGTGAAGAACTGTATGAACGCACTCTCAGCTGCCTCTTCCTTTAAAGGTGAGATATCCCATCTCTTGATGGGCTCAGACTCCCAAGTGGTTCCTGAATTCCCTGTGCCTCCAAACCCGAGAGTTCTCAATCTGTGACACCTGTCCCTCATCCCTGGAGGACTTCACCTACGCATCCTTCTCTCCCGAGCCTCCCTTCAGGTCCCCTCAGCCTAAGGACCACCACCTCCCCGACCCTCCAACGCTCCCTCCGAGATCCCCAAGTCCAAGGCCTCTCCACCCCCCAGCCCTCCCAACGCTCTCACCGGCCTTGCCCTGCTTCCTCCCGGTGCTGGGCGGCGCAGGGGGCGGTGCGGGGCCGCCACCTCCCTCCAGCTTGTCCGGTGGGGGCGGCGCCGAGGCGGCCATGGAGTTGGGGACCCGGGTCAGCGGAGGCGTGGGACGGGCGCGCCCTCGAGTTGCACCATCTCAGGGAAAGGGATTCAGGGGCAGCGCAGGCCCCCGCGCGGCAGCAACCCCGAGGTGCCGCGAAGGGGAGGTGCCAAGCCGCCGAAGCGCCCACTGCGCGCCCGCTCCGGTCTCGCCGCCCGCCCTCCGGGACAGCAACAGGAAGCGGAACTCGGCTAGGCCGCCACCACTGGGCGCGGCGAGGAGGGGGGAACGAGGACGGACCCGGCCGGAGCCCGCGAGGGGGAGCGTACCACAGCGCGAGCGTGGCGGGGAGGCCGTTCTCCGCGGCAGGAGCGGCGCGGACCGGCTCGCCCGCGGAGGGCAGCCGCCGGATCGTACCAACCCAGGCCGAGGGGCCGCAGCGGAGGATCGCGCGCCCGGCAGGCCCCGGCTGCCAGGGGTCTGGCGTCGGGCGGCCAACCGCCCGCCTGCCCCAGCCCCTCCTCAGACCCCGGCCCCCGACGCGAACTGCACGCCCCCTCCCCCCGCACCGCCTCCGCAGCCCCACCGGTGCCAGCCGGTCGCCCGGCCCGGGCGAGGCCAGGTGGGTCCGGCCGCGCCCCCCCGCTGTAGAGGGCCCGTGGCGAACAATAGGCAGCGACAGGGACTCAGAGGCCGAGGTAGAAGAAATACGGATTTTAATGACGATTACTTCCCTTTGGTATAAGTGAGACCCGTGAAAACATCCAAACAAGGAGGCCATGATTAAAAGTCAACTCTCCCTTATCCACACGGCCTAAAGACAGAGCAGGGTCAGCTTCTCTGTCGATGTGGCAGCCCCATGCCTGGCGCAGGGCCCGGTTTTAAGTTAACCCCGTGTGAAACTAACACTCATTCAGCCAAATTTCTGCCTCCCAGCCTAGCGGTAAAGGCCCAAGATTTTCTAGCCCTAGCTCATAATCGATTTCTCTCTGCCTCAGGTATCTTGTAAAAAAGGAATGCCGCTTTTCCCAATTGCCTCACAGACTGGAGTGAGGAAAATGCCAACAGTTGTAAAAGGGCTTTGAAAAGTCAAAGAGGTGATGTATAAATGTAATCGATTATCATTTTGTGCTCGAGAATAAGCCATGGAAAACAAATTAGGAAAGAAAACCTACAGCCCTAAAATATATGCATATAAAATAAGAAATAAATGCAGTTCCAAATCTACAGGTGGTATTGGGGATTGTCTGCTGCTTCAAAGTCTCCACGCCTCTGTTTGGCCTCCACAAAATCCAGCAGGGAGAGTTACAGCCCGGAGGCCCCCAGTCAGTCATACCCCCACCATCCCAGCAGGGGGAGGCAGGGCAGAGGCTACAGGTAGGAAGGCTACACTTTGGCTGTAGTTTAACATGCATGCAACATGGGGGGAGTGGGGCTTATGAAATGTATATACAGACCCCTGGGAGAGGGGCCCCCACCCAGAGGCACTGAGCAAGGGAAGGGTCCTTCTCCCCCCACGGCCAGGAGTGGGGATCTGAGGCAATCTCAGGGTTGCATATCCCCACGGAGAGGGAACATCTACTACTCCTGCCTGTTCTCCCAACCTAAACTGGAGGAGGTGCTGAGCAAGGAGAGGACCAGGTCCCAGAAGCCAAGGTGTCAGCTCCCCCATCCTTGACCTCAGGGGCCAAGAACTCTTTGCATAAAATATCTTCAGACCTAGGATACGGTCAAAGGCACAAAGTTTAAACACTGGAAGAGAGGGCTGTTGAGAGGGGTGTGAGGTACCCTGAACCCAGGGGTAGACCAAAGGTGTGATTCGTTCCCCCTTCCCTGGGTGATGCTCCATTGGGCCTGTAACCACAGGACATTTTCCATTACAAGGAAGCACATGGCCCGGGCCTCAAGCACCCACTTTCTTGGGGCAGGGGTATTAGGTTGGCACAGGAAAAGGGGCCACTCTGTACAGTAATACTTTGGTGAGGTTTGGGGAGAAGCAGGATTCTACCCCAGGCTCCTGACTCCAACCCTCTCACTGAGCTGGACGCCGAACTCAAGAGTCCACACTACCCCCAGCTCCTACATAAGGCCAAGCCCACAGAATGCTCCCAAATGAGGTCCTGAGAGTCAGGGGATTGGGTAGAAGAGACTGAAGGGCCCCTTCTGGGACAGATCACAGTTTCCGCTCCACAGGCTGCTGTAGACACAGTTCGCTGCCCGCAGAGATGATGGGCAAGTGATTGTCCATATGGTAGCTGATGAGATGGCTGACACTCTCAAAGCGGTGATCCTTTGTCCGAACCTGGGAGGTGGTAAGAAAGAGGATCAATTCAGGTGAAGAGTCAAGACCTCAGCCCCCCAGGCTGAGGATATTAGAGTATTCAAGAGGATTGAGAAAGGAGAAAAAAATGGCAGCAGTGGGAGGGCTGTCAGTCCAAATCATTAAGGCATCTCTAGAAAAACAAGCTAGAGGTAGCCACGGGAATAGGCAGCTCAGTGAGCTGGGAAAAGGCAGAAGGGATGTCAGCCCAGAAATTGGGAAGCTGAGGGGTATCTACTCCTCCCTTGACTGTCCCAGAGGATACACAGAACAAAGTAAGACGTGGAAGGAGGTGGAGATTGCTTTAGGAAAGAGACCAAAGTTGTGATGGGCAGTGGGACAGTACAGATAGGAGACAGGATACTGGTCTGAGACCTGAGTCTCGAGGAGCTGGGGAGGCCCCTGGCTCCTCTTATAAGAGAAAACTTGGGGAATGTCTAGCCTGTAACCATCTGCAATTGAGCATCACTGCTTCTCCAGCATGGTTTCCTCATTTGTCAAAGAGGGGCTCACATGGGATGAGCACCTTCTAGCTTGGATGGGCTTAAGGTTTGGGGACTTGAAGACTGGCCGGGACTGCAAGGAACACAGCTCAGGGATGTGAGAAGGAAAGGAACCCTAAGCCAATGGAGGGGCATGCACAGATACAGGTGCCCAGCAGGGCAAGTCTAGGAAGCAACAGGGGAAGGAACAGAGCTGCCACCCACACCCACACCCCTGCCACACTCACCACACCCTCAGGGTCCACGAGCAGCAGGTGCTTGGGCTGCCCACTCTGCAAGCCAGTGAGCACATACTGGCCAGGCGTGGTCGTGCTTTCCCGTACCAGGAAGTCCCCATTGAGCTGCAGCAGTGCCTCAGCCTCCCGCCGGCTTAGCTTCCCATGGAACCAGGGCTCCCCTCGGAGCTGCTCAGCCATGGCCACCAACTGGGGAGGTTGAGGCGCCCGGAGGGCATCTTCAAAGGGCTCTGGAGGTGCAGAGAGACAGTTAGGAAAAGCAGCTGGCACAACACATGCTGAGGACCCAGACCTTCAGGAAGGGGAGGCCAGGAAGAAAAGAGCAGACAGACAAGCAAAGAGGAGCAGCCAAGTGGAAAGACAGAGACGCAGAGAGGAGGGAGGAGCACTCACTCATGTCGAAGAGGTCCCGGGGCGCACTGCCGTTGACAGCAGCAGTGGGGGGCCCGGCCCCGCCCCCTGCTTGCCGGGCCTTGTCTAGGTTCTGGACATTGACATAGGAGGGATCATCAAAGAGTTCTCTGCCTGCTGAGGAAAAGGAGGCTTCACAGTGACCCCAGCCTTGGCTCCTGCATCGCTGGCTCTGCCCCTCAGCTCCCTTCATACCTGGGCAGGATGGCGGTGGCAGCATCTGTTTGCGGACTTCTGGGTCTCCTCCAGTGGGCTGTCCCACAGGCTGCAGGAACCCAAATAAGATGAGACCAGAGGCCCTAATGAACCACTCCCATCCCAAGCCCAGCCCGCCTCCATCCAAGCAACTTACCAGTGTAGCTCCCAGGTGGCTAGGGGTCTGGGCACTGGGCGGAGTGGGTCGAGCAGCTCCCAGGGGGGCTCCTTCCCGAAGCCTCATGTCCACCACCCCCCCAAGAGGGGGTTCCTTCCCCGGAAAGTCATTATAGTACTGATGATCGGGCGGCTCTTCCTCCTCCTCATCCCAAGCTGAGCCGTCAAAGCCAGCCATCCTGAGGGGCAGGAGAGAGTGAGGGGGGCGGGTAGAAGGGCAGAGGGAGGAACACAGAACACTGCCCGATCTGGGGCATTTCTGCGGGGTGGGCCTGAGGCTGGGTGCTTTATATACGGCACCATTTCATCCTCCTGGCAATCCTGTAAAGTAGGTGTTTACTTCCTTCACCAGTTTGATAGATGAGGAATGCGGGTCAGAGGGGAAAAGCTTTGCCTGAGGAGTCAAACTAAAAGGTGGTGGAGCTGAGTTGCAAATTCAGATTTGGATTTAAAGTTCATGTCCTTGGGCCCTATGCTGGCTCCCAAGAGGCAGAGGAAACACTAAGTACAGGAAAGCAGAGAAGGGGCTCCAGAATATTTTAACTTCCTCTAAATAATTACCTGCCGGCCTGCGGTGGAAAAGGTAGGGTTCTCAGTAAAGAGACATTCCCCCCTCATCCAAATTCTTGATGGCTTCTAGGGGCAGGAAAATAAACAACTAAAGATAAATGGGCAAGAAAGAGGGGAAGGCCAGAAATGAGGCAGCTGGGAACAGGAAAGTCCACCTAGCCGGGGAAGAGTGGTGGCATGAGGGTCCCAGATTGCGGTTCCACCACAAGCACATGAAGGAAGAGCTGCCCCTGCAGCAGAAAGGCAGGGCCTCAACAGACCTTCCTGATGGCCACAGGAAATTGAAGAATAGCAGGAAGTGGGAAGCAGGGGCAAACAGGTTATTTCCTGATCTTCTCTGAGCTGGAGTATCGGAAGGGCAGACCCACTTTCCTGTTCTCATGGGTGCCCAGGGGCTGCCCCACACCCTCCTCATCTGCTCACCTGTCATGGGGGGTGACCAGCTTGGGTGGGTTCCTGAGGTATTGTTTGAAGCGCAACTCAAAGGCCTGGCCAATGGTGCTGATGACATCCTGAGCAAGCCCTTCAGGACACTCCAGAATGTGGCAGGCTGGGGGCACAGCAGAGTGTCAGTGGGTTGCCAGGAGTGGGTGGGGACAGGGGCCCTGTCCTCCCCCGCAGGAGCCTCTGCTTAGCTCCCCGGCTCCTGCTCACGTGCCTCACAGTTGGTACCACCCAGTGCTCCCAGTGCCTCACCTCTCTGGTTCACCGGGTCTTTGGCAACATAGGCAACATACTCGGCTGTGTCCTGGGGTGGACAGAGTCAGAAGAGGCCATTCAGCTACATTTCATAGCCCCACCTCACTCCTGACCCCTAAAACCCAGTCCTTTTCAGCACCACGTCAATCCTAGCATGCCCACTTCTCTAGCCAACCGCAAGCCCCTACTTTTCCCACCACCTCTTTTCTGTTCCCCAACTCACCGGATCCCCGCCGGATGCAAACGAGATAGATTGCATGTGGTGGTTGGCAATGATCTGAGAGTTAGTGCAGGGGACGGAGAAGGGAGGGAATGACATGTGTCAGACAGCTTCACTGCCCACCTGGGCGTCCCCCATCCCTGGCCCAGAACGACGAAATCTCAGTCTCATCCTTTCAGCTTCTTACCCACACTCTCCTTACCTCCTCCTTCCCTATTGTCCCTCATGATCAGTCCCCGCTTAGCCCTCCCAGTGGTGTTGCTGGCCTCCCTGCCAACCCCACCAACCTGTTTGCAGTCTGCAGCCATGAGGTTGAGGCTGCTGGTGGAGACGGTCAGAGTGATTGGCATTCCAGCAAATTTCAGATTACTCCTGCCCAGGATGGAGCTGAGTGGGCGGCTACAGGGCTAGGAAAGGGTCCAAGGGTCTCAGAAGCTGGGGTCTCCCAACACCGGGAAACTCCCACACTCCTGCCTTTGGGCTTTCTCCCCACACGCCCCACATGTGCCTTCCCACTGCATCTCCACATCACCCAGCAGCAGCCCTAGCCCCATCAACCCCAAGTACCTTTCTCCTCCTTGCCGCCCCCTTAGCACCTGGCACAGCTTCACACACCAGACTGATGGCTTCCCTGGGGAAAGAGGGGTACTCAGACCCAGAGCCTGTCTCCCAGTCAGCTGGGGCTGCCACAGAGCAGGGGGGAGGGGAAGGCCCGGCCAGACTCCAGGGGCACTCCAGGCTCTTTGTCGCGGTGGATTGAATTAAGGGCCTTTAATATTTGATGACACTGAGAAGCCGCTTCCTGGCTGATTGGGTTAGGGCCTCAATGGGTCTGGCCCCGCCCCCTTCCAGCTACCAAATGTCCCACTCAGTCCCGAAGACAGCGGTAACCTTCCATCTCTCCCCGTTTGCTACTCCAGCTCCAGCTGCCAGCGGCCTCTGCCACCTCCCCCACAGCCCCCAAGGCTGGACAAGTAGGAAGGATCCAGGCCAGAGTTGCCGCTTTTCATTCAGACTTAGACTCATTCCCCTAACTTCCTCTCAATCCCCTTTACCACCCAAAGATAAACCATCACCAGCACCAACTGACCCACTCCCCTCCTCCTCCCCTAATCTAATCCCAGGACTCCCACACTCTGCCCCCTCCCCACTAACCTGGTGACCTGAGTCCGGGTGTTGAAGTCTAGAGCACGCATTGACTGCAGGACCTCCACACAGCCCATGTACTGAGGGGAGGGATGGGAGGATAACAAGTCAGCCGCCTCCCTCACCCCCTTCACAAAGGGCCCTGGGCTTTTCCCTATGTGGTCCCTAAGGGAAGTGAAGATGCAGAAGTTCTGCCCACTGCTCGTGGCTACATCCTACAACATCCCACAACATGCAAGACAACAGGGCATGAGAAGGAAAGAGCAAGCTAGGCGAACCTAATGTCATGCATCTGGGGAGAGAAGCTGGAAAGAAGAGACAGGCATTGGGTGGGATGGATGACAGCTCCAGAAAGGGAGAGGAGACTGAAGGGGATAATCAGGAATCACTCATTCCAACACTTACTAAGGGCCTCGGAGGTGCTGGGCATTGTGCTAAGCATGGCAAGGTGGGGTTGGGCGAATCACAAGAGGAAAGGGGGCCAAGCAGAGCTAGAAGGGAAGGGGCTACAGAATCAGAGCAAGGGCAAGAAAGGTTTAAGAACAGGACACTGAAACCAAGGGAGTTGCTAGGGCAGAGCAAGAAAAAAAGACACTCCAGCAGAGCTGGAGCGAACAGAGGTCTGAGAGGGAGGATATTCACTCACCCGAACCAAGTAGGAAACCCCAGGTCCCATGACTTTGTCGTTGGGATGCAGCCAGCCCCGCGTGGGCTTATTGACAAAGCTCCCGTGGCGGGTCCACTCCTCGCCCCCCAGCTGGCCCCCTTCCACCCGAGTCCTGCGCCCGCCGCCTCCACTCAGCTTGTTCATGTCCTGGAGGAGGGGCAGGGGGCCTGAGTCCAGCATGGCTGCCCCTGCACTCCCTTCCCCATCCTCGGCTGCCCTTCCTGGCTCCCCCTTAGGCCCCGGGCGCCCCCCAGCCGGGTTGGCCAGTTTCAGGTTGCTCATCCGGGGGAAGAAGGAGCACAGAGTGGTGGGACTCTCATCCCCAGGCAGAGGTGGCAGGATGGGCCCCAGGGACGAGGCTGATGGGGAAGGCAGCTCCTCCGGTGGGGTGGACCCTGAAGCCCCCTCCTCCAGCGACGACAAAGACTCATTCCGAAGTGGGTTGTACTTGGGCTTGGGGGGCAGGAGATCCATGGCTGGAGGCAGAGGAAGGCTGCTGCCCAGCCCGGCCCCCCTGCCAGTCAGGGCAAGGGGGCCAGGCAGGGGGCATCCCCAAGCCCTTGGCCTAATTGGACCTCTATAGCCCAGGGATCTCAAGAGTCCTGGGGAGGGAGAGGGACAAGTGGCTCCAGCTCCCCCTGCTCAGACCCAGATAGTTTCAAGCCCCATCCCCGCCCAGCGTGGAGCCTCTTCTTAGGCGGAAAGGAGAACAGGCTGGACCTAGAGCCACCTGGCTCCTCCCCAGGGGCGGGGAGCTGAGGGGACAGACCAATCCCGAGGACAGTGCTGACTCACAGGCTCCGAGGGGCTGAGCCCCCAGCACTACCCCAACCTGGACTTCTGGCTGGGGCAGAGCTATCCAATAACCCCTGCCCCCATACAAACAGCTAGTAATCTGGGGTGGAGTAAAGTGGGGGTGGGAGGGAAGGACGGAAGAGTGAGAAGGAAAGGAGGGAGATAAGGGGAGGTCTGGATGAATCCAAACCGGACACCGGCAGGCCAAAGGGTACAGGAAGCTGAGGGAGGGTAGTGGGAATGAGGGAGGAAACAGAGACAGCTGGGGGTGGGAAAGGGAGGGGACCCCTGATCTCAGCATTTCCCTTCTGGTCCTGGCTGAAAACACAAATTCCCCCACCCTCCAGCCCAGGCCACCCATGACCACTACACAGAGTGGGGTTCAACAGCTGTGGACTTGCAGCCAAAGAAATGCAGAAAGGAAGGAAGCAGTCCCAGTGGGGGCAGAAAGGGGCCAAGAGGAACAGCAAGGCTGGGAAAGTAAGGGAGATAAAGTCCAACCTGGGTGGTGGGTGCATCAAGGAGCCACCAGGCAGGAGCTGGAGCACAGGAGTGGGTTGGTGGAGCCCTGTTCTCTATGCATGGCATCTACCATGCCAAAGAGCAGCAGCTCATGGCCAGGCACTCTTCTGCCCCCCTTCCACAGGCCTAGTTAGTAAAGCAAGCTGTCAAAGGTGGGAGGCAGGCCAGGGAACTGGCACTAAGGTCTCCTCCCCTTATTCTCACACCCCTCCTCTTGTGGTGACTGGGGAGCGTGTAGGTTTCCTCCACGGAGCACAGTGCCCCGTACACCAGCAGGGAGTCCGGCTGGAAGAGGTGGGAGAATAAAACATTTCTCCAAAAGCAGTCGGGGCTACAAGCCATAAAGGGATAGAGAGGCCAGAAGACAGATCTGTGCTAAGTACAGGAGAAAGGGGTGCCAGGAGAAGATGGTCTGAGGCTGGAAACAGGGAACAGCGTCAAACCCATTCCATCCACCCACAGCTTCCTGCCACAGCTCTGCTTGAGGGGGGGCCATGGAGGAAGTTGTAAAGTCACCAAAAGGTTGTAGAAGACTATCTACCCCTCAGGCTCACCTAGGAATTATTTACTCTTAAATTTACTTCAGAAGACAAAAAGATGCAGATAATATATTATTGTGATCAACATAGTAGCGCTTAAAACGTGTCAGATACTGCGCTAAAGTCTTTCAACCTCTCCTTATTCCTCATTCGAGGAGAGCTTTGTCACTCCATCCAGCACTCCTGAGAAGGAATTCTGTTACTGCATTTTCTAAGGTCTTAGCGCTCAGGCATAGAATAAGGAAAGGATTCTGCCATAGCCTCACAGCCTGACACATTCCAGGATGTCACCTTCACATCTGGGCGTTGGTGGGGAGCCTGCAGTATCCAGAGGCAAGGACCAACAGGTGTGGGCATTTGAAAGAAAGGAAGTAGGGCTCTTCAAATTTGCATAGGAAGAAAGGAGAATGCCTACTTGGAGTCCGGGTGACGGGAGTGAGGGAGAAACTGCCTGTGGCTGCTCAGCCCAGCAGGGAGGGGAGGCAAGTAGCAGGAAATGGCGAAAGCCTCAGGAATGTTTCCAGAAGGGAAAGCTTGGCAAACGGGGCCAGGAGGAATGCCCAGACAGGAATTCTGGTTAGGGAGAAGGGAAGAGCCAGAAAAGTGGGGGGGGGGAGCTGCGGAGTCCCTTAAAAAAAATCTAACAGCAGAAAGGACACTGTACCATACACCCACTCCAAGCGACCGTTTTCTAGTGGTAGAGAACTTTTTCACTCCTTTCACACCCACGTCACACACCAACAAATCTATGACCCTACCCATCTCCGGACGAACAGGTATGAGACATAACAGCTATTTCTGGGGTGGAGTCGGTCTCGGCAAGGGAAACTCAGTAGAGCTGGAAATCTATGAACAAGTCTTCTCTCCCACTCTCGTGCCAAACCCCCAATCCAGCCCCTTCAAGTACGTCCACACTTGGAATGGGGTAAGGGACAGAAAAAGAGCTGCCTCTAATCTCACACCTCAGAGCCAGAGATGGGAAATTTGACTTCCCATCCGCTGGAGCATGAGAGCTCTGGAAAACTGAGTCCAAAGTCCAAAAGAGAAAAAAAGACAGGGAAATGTAAGCAGGTGGCGTTTCTAGGCTTGAAGACAAAGCTCCTCAGGTGATGACCTGGGTCTCACAAAGATAAAGCTCCCGGTGGGACGTGGTCCCCTAGAATGCGTGCCACAAACTTCTAGGAGGCCAGGCTTCTGCACAATCAGACGTGGGTTAAGGGGCATGGCTTCGAAAGGGGCGGCTCCCCTAGAGAGGCGTGGCTTCGCGAATTCGAAGAGTTCTTCGAGGGGTAGGGCTCTGCCCTTTCGGGAGATAGGCTTTTGAAAGAAGGAGCGTAGAGTCGTTGCGAGGAGGCGGAGTTGTGGGGAATTGGAAGAACTAACAGGGTTTCTTGCAGTAGCGCTTGGAAGCATGTCTGGGGAGTGGGACTTCCAGGAAAGCTGGCCGACAGGGTGGGGTCGGGATAATTAAAAAAAAAAGTCGGGGTTCGGGGAGCCCCTGAAGTTGGGAGGGGGGACTTCCGGGGAGGGGGTCGCAGGGGGCGGGACTTATAAAATGAAGACCGGAAGTAGGGTCCCGGGAGAGGGGTTCCGGGGTGGAGGAGTGGGTCACCTAAGGAGGAAAAAAGTCCCAACTCACCAGGACCTCATGGAGTCTCCACACCGCACCGCGGGCCGATTTGGTTCCGGATCACGCCAGTGCCTCCTTAGCTTGCCGCTCCAACTTTCTGCCCTAGCCTGGCCTCCCTGAAGAAACTTTATTGCACTCACTTCCGGCCTCACTAACCCCTGACCCTCTACCTCACCGTCCCTCTTCCTACCCACTTTGCGGAATCAGCCAATGGCAGTGGGAGAATGTTCACAGAAGTAAGGCTAGCCAATAAGAGGCCTAATTTTTACCTAAACTCGTTCTAAAGATACGTAAGACTTGCACGCCAATAAATACTCGAGGAAAAGCAAATCCAAGCCAATCAGAGGCTTGAAGATGGATTTGTCCCGCCTTAAGCTAAAGGGACCAATAGGAACCGCAGGCGGTGTGTTTGAAAGCGAGGCCAAAGAGGGTGGGAGCACGTGCTGCTGGGAGTTTGGAGGTTGGCGGTGCGGGGCTGACGGTCCTCAGGCAGAGCGATCATGTCGCACAAACAAATTTACTATTCGGACAAATACGACGACGAGGAGTTCGAGTACCGGTTAGTGCCGGCGCGGGGGCCATAATAACGAGGTCGTGAACTTTGACAAGTGAGGGCACGAGGAGTTAGTAAAAAGGGAATGAAACCGCAGAGTCGGCGCATGCGCAGAAGAGTAACAGGGCGGGCGTGAGCGTGAAAAGCGTAAAGCGCATGCGTGAAGGGTTGGCGGTGCTGGTAAAAGAAACAAGCGGTAGCAAATTTGGTGTGAACTGTTTTGGGAGGAGGCATAGATGGACGTGTTAAAATGCTGACCACCTTCACTCTCTTGCGGGGTTCTGGATCATTCTCTCACCTTTACTGACCAAGTTGAACTTGCCTTCTTGAGACTGTATTTTGGCAACACCACAGAACCATCGAGCCTACTGGGAAAGGATGGCAAAGGGCAGAGCTCAAGTTTTCCTCTCGTCTTCCCTGCGAGGGAAGCTCTGAGAGCGCTCGAGTGTTGCTAATTAATTCATGGAAAAGGGCCGTAGTTGTCTGGCTTGTTTTAGGAAGGGGGCCTTGAGGAACTGGAGTGAAATAAAACTAGCCAGAAACATTTTGAGACAAGACTTGAATGGACCTACAGGTGCCCTTCAGATAACAAGTTGAATTTCAATTTTCGAAGGGCATCTATTTGGGAAACAATTATAGAGTACTCACAGGTTTCAGGTGTTGTGTTAAAGTGCAAGGATAAGCCATGGTCTCTGCTTTCCAACCCTAAAAATCTGTGAAAATACTGACAAGACTTGAGAAAGAAGGTCATGGCTGGTATAGTAATAGAGATACACAGTCTGTGATGGTATACATAGGATTTGCAAAGGATGGTAAAGAAAGGAGTCCCTACAGAGTTTGCATTTGATAAATTATAAATCCATAATTCTAGGTTGGAAAATAAGACAGTGGATTCTACAAATGTTGACATTCTACTAATCTGTATTAAGTGAAATACTAAACACAACTTCCTAGTTTATTTCTTGTCCTCTCCATTGAAAAAGGTAAAATAGAAACTTGGTTTTCTTGTGTTTTTTCTCCAGCCTAGTGCAGGGCTCTGAGCCCTCTGGAAAATGGTGCTGACAAATAACCATTGTTGAGCCAATCTTTGTGCCAAAGGCTTGGTAGAATATAAGCTATTTTCAGATATTTAGACTAGAATTATATCTTTGGAAAAAATCTGTTACTAGTACAGAGAGCATTTAGTACATTGTCACTGAGCATGATGAAGTCTATCCGAGTTAGCCCAATTCAAGAATAGTCATTTCTTTGCCACAAAAGGAGACTTATCCTTGGGTTGGAAAGCATGGTGTTTCCCAAAAGAGGTCTTATGGTACATGAGAGTTAGGAAAGTGAAATTGAGTAAAGACTTCAAAGAATTTTTTTTTCTTTCCCTTGTAATGGCTCTTCCACACAGCGCTCCATAACAGGACTTTCTTCTCTACAAAATCACTTTTTTCCCTTCCTTACCAATCCTGTTGAAAGCCATCTTTAATTATTAACACTGTGTGTGCTTTGGGCCTGAGTGTATTGTTTTTGGGTAGGCAACTAGAAGACTAAGCTCCAGAAAGGCATAAGCAATATTTCAACAGTGCCTGGCATTAGGTGCTCATTTACCTGAGTTATTTATTAATTTATAGTTTTTAGTATACTTTTGTGAGGAGTCATGTAACTCACCCTTTATTTCTAGCTGCCTCTACCCCACAATGAGAGGACATAAACTCCCTGCCATCAGAAATCTGTTTCTCTTTTCTTCCCTCTCTTAGCTTCTTACACAGGCAGACAGTTGTCTCAGACTGTACCCAGTACTGACATGAATTCCCCACCTTTCCCTGTTTCTGTTACAGGCATGTCATGTTGCCCAAGGACATAGCCAAGTTGGTCCCTAAATCCCATTTGATGTCTGAATCTGAATGGAGGAATCTTGGTGTTCAGCAGAGTCAGGGATGGGTCCATTATATGATCCATGAACCAGGTCAGTGCACTGGCTGAAAGCAGCCATGTAGGACTGCTTCACTGAGGGAAAGAAAGGAGTAAGATGATATAACCCAAAGAAACAGGGGTAAGGTGGAGGTAGTTTACTGGTTCTTTACCCCCCAACCATCTAGAAAAATTGGGAGTGATCCAAAATAAGAATAAGAGTAAAATATCTGGGAAGTTCAGAGACAGGCTGTCACTGAAAAAGCTCCTTTAATTCTCTTATTCGGTCAAAGGGTATTTTAAGGCTACGTATACCCTGGTAGAGGTTACAGTCTCTGCTTCATTCTCCATCAGAAAGCGAATTCTTGGATGTGTTCCAAACAAGCCAAGGAAACTATATTTCTTGGTAAAACACCAGACACCAAGCTGCCAGGCAAAACTAATAAAGGACACCCTGGGGCTGTACAAACATAGCAAAAAGACTGATATTAGCAATTCTGTACTTGGCAGACAGGCCAGGCTTTTGGGTCTGCTTCCAAGGCCATATGCTTGTCTTAATTTAGTTATAAAGATCTGAGTGGGTGATCACAGGCAAGTGGGAGTGCGATTCACTATAGGTTGTGCATAGAATGGTGTGAGCTTGTCTCTTAGATTTCACTCACTCTTTCAGAACCTCACATCTTGCTGTTCCGGCGGCCACTGCCCAAGAAGCCAAAGAAATGAAGCTGGCAAGCCACCTTTCAGCCTCAAGCTTTACACAGCTGTCCTCGCTTGCCGATATCTTTCTGATAACATTATTATGTTGCCTTCTTGTTTCTCACTTTGATATTTAAAGAATGTTCAATACACTGTTTGAATGTGCTGATGACTTCTTTGCTTCTTGAGCAGAGCCAACAGCACCACAGCCCAGCCAAATGAGTGCTCTTTGGGCTGCAGCTCAGCTGAGTGTGATCCCAGAAGCCATGGTGAGCTCTGTACCCAGCAGAACACACTTGGCAGTTGGAAGAAGCATCTGAGAATAAGACCATGGCTGTTAACAGGGATTGTGTTGACTTGCTGTTTTTTTCCTGCCAGGTGTTGTATATATGGTGATTTGTTTCAATGTATTGGAAGCTTTCCATTTTATCCAAGAAATCTGTTCCACATTATGAGCCTTGATTAAAGAGGAAGTTTTTATAATCTAATTCTCTAATTGTATATATTATTTCCCCCCTCTCAGGGTGGGCATCACATTTAGTATTCTGGTTCTAATTATATGCCCTTCAGTTAGATGGTGAGGCTTAGGTCTTTGCTGCTAATGAGGTTTATTTCAACATTTAGGTAACTGGTTTTTAATCTACATTAAGCAAACTTGCTGTCCAACATCTACTGAAAGATATTTTGCTCTAACCACTAGCCAGAGATAGAGGTTATATAGGGACAACATCATCTCATCAAAACAAATGAACTGTTTCCTATAATCAGGGATGTTGCCTTTAACATAATCTCGATATTTGAAGAACACGTGACTGGGAAGAGAGGAGGCTATCAGCCAGTCTACTAGTATGATCTGCTTCCTGCCCCGCTTAAGTAAGGCTCAGGCACACCTAGGACCTGTTTACTGTGCACCATCAGTTGGGGCATGTTTTTAGTGATTCTCATTTTGGCTGAGCATTGGATTCACCTGGGTAGCTTTCCAAGCACTGATGCCTACTCATTCCTTAGAGATGTTGACTTAATTGGTCTGGGGTGTGGCCTCCATGTGGGGATTTCAAGCATTGTTATGCAGGTAGAGCACTAACCTTTGAGAAAACAGGTGTAAGCTGTAGCTGTTTAAGAAAACATTTCGCCAAGTAACTACCCTCTGCTTTAAAAAATAACAGTACTGCTAAGTGAGATTACCCTCCCCCCCTTATGTCATATTTATTCCTATAGCAGTAGTTCAAGTGTGGCCCCTTAAGAGAAAGCATCGTCACCCGACAACTTGTTAGAAATGCCAATTACTGTACTCCACCTAGACCTACTGAGTCAGAAACTGAGGGTTGGATCCGGCAACATTTTAAGTTCTCTAGGTGATTCTGGTGCACGCTTAAGCCCAAGAACCCACTGGTAAAGTTAATGAACCAGAGCTGATGTGGGGTTTTTGTGGTGGGGGGGTATCAATATCACCATTATTACTAATAAAGGTAATGAAGCACATGACTTAAGTCATTAAGGCAAGGATTGCCTCTTTAAAAATCTTTAGAGCTGAGGTTCTTTTAATTGGAAAAAAAAAAACAAAACAGGATTTACTGCTTGAGAAAGAATGGCCCAGAAGCCTGGCTCTGCCTTTCACTTTAGTGTTTTGTAGTGGTTGTGTGGCATCCTTTCACCCTTCCGAGCATGTTGCCCATCTGTAAAATGGACGTCATATCTAAAGAGGGTTTTTAGGAGAGTAAAATGAGGCTAGGTGTTGTTCAGCAGTCCTCCAAATGATGAAAGGACTTTAGACCTTTATTACAGAGAACAGTACCACAGACAAGTAACACCAGCGTGACTTGACAGCTCAAATGCAGATCTCAAGCCCCACCCTAAGCCTCCTGAATCGGGTAGATTTAATCAGCACATTAAAAATGTCCCCAGATGATTAGTGTGAACATTATCGGTTAAGAAGCACTTTTAGACCAAAGGCAACTGAAATGAGTAAGTTAGAATGTGAGAATCCAAAGTGGACACATGGCATCCCCCTAGTCGCTGCCCTTACTTGCACCTACGAAACCAGTAATTGGTAGTGATATTTAAGCACTGTTCGGAGCAAGGTGGGGCAAGACTTGTCAAGAGGGTTAATTAGCTTTATCGTTTATAACAGAGAAATGGAAGTGACACACTCTAAAAGCTCACCTCAAGGTGACTGTTCGCCTTCCTACCTCAAGGGCAAAGCTGATAATTACTCTTGGGTGTCCCCCCAACTTCCATCGGCTACAGTGTAAAATCCCTGACACCAGTACCAACCCCTGACCCCTTAGCCTAGAATAAGTCATGGTTAATGAACACAGCATATACCTAAAATAATTTGAATTCAGAACGGAGGTTAGAGTCATGCCTCCCTTTACTTCCAGCACCGGAAGGGAGCACCCCAAAGTCCTTAGAACACCTCCAACAACCGCTCCTTTCACACCCCAGACCTCCTAAACCCAACCTGAGAAAGAAAAAGCCCTACCACCCATTCTCCCCTACCCAGAAGCTCGGCCCCCACGTTTCCGGGGGAGGAGTGACCACGTGGTTGTCGTTAATAACAACCTAGCACTACTCCCGCCCTCTCGCTAAACTTCACGAGCGACAATCGACTACACCAATAGATCCTTAGAGGTAGTCTGAGCGACAGCCAAAATGACCAATCAACGCGTGAAAATTGCGGATTTAAGGCCGGACTCAGTACGGAAGCTGCCCATGGACAGAAGGAAAGGCGAGAGGGAAAAACCCGGTGAAGGGGCAGAAGAGGCAGGTGAGAACCTGGAGGAGCTCAGTAGTCTAAAGCGCGGTGGGAAAAGACAGGATTCCAAGATAGAAAGGGTGCGGAAGCCTGCGAAAGAAGGCGACTGAGTTCTGTTCGGGGGCGGAGGGAGGGAACGCATTTAAAGGGGCCAAGGCCCAGGATAAGGTAGACATTTAAAGGGACAGGTGCCCCAAAGAGAAGAGAAATTTAAAGGTGCAGATGCCCAAGATAGAGCAGACACTAGAGGATCCGAGCCGACGGAAATAAGACAAAGTTGTAGGTGCTCGGGAGAGCAGGACATTTTGAGAAGACTAGAGGCAAGCTTAGAAGACGCTTAAAGAGGTATGGGCTGGGGTTTGAGAACACGTTTTTTAAAGAGGCAGAGATAAAGTCACTTGTCAAGGGCCTGGTGAGGTCTTCCTCTGGGAAAGAACATGCACTCCTGCTCTCCACCATTGTCCTTTCTGGCTCCTCCAGGTTCCCTTGTTCCCGGACCCCCTGTTCCCAGACTATGGCCCCCAGTGCCCTGTAGACCTGGCGGGACCTCCCTGCTTGCGACCCCTATTTGGGGCTCTGGGTGGCTACTGGAGGGCCATGCAGAGGGGCAGAGAAGGCAGAACCATGGCATCTAGGGCCTCTGAACCTCCCCCAGGGTGCAGCGTGACAGCGGGCATCATCATTGTTGGAGATGAGATCCTCAAGGTGTGTATGGGACAGAAGAGGGGGGAGGGTGCGGCATTCTCCTGACCTTTTAAGAGCCTGCTCCACATTCTCTTGAGAGAGGGTAAACCGGGGTGGGAACCCCTTGCTGCAGTAGGGCCCTGGAGTGAGTCCAATATATTGGAGGAAAAGTGGCCCTCGTTCTTTCAGTTACTCTGTTGAAAAACTGGTAGCAAAATCCCTACAATTTGCCAAGCAGTACAATAGGGATAGGAAGAGCTTTACAGAAACAACAAGTTCATCATATTAAGGAGATACAGGTGCAAGTATTATTTAAGAGTTATGTCCAGCCTATTTGGAAAATGATCCAAGACATTCAGCAGAATGGATAAGCCAGACAGAAGGAAGAAGGTACTAGGAATGAGAAATCTGTAAATCAGGGAAGTCTTGTCCTACTAGAGGTCATTGTAGGCATCAAGTTTGTAATAGTAATATTGACCCCTATACTGAGTGTTCACTAGGGCCTGGCAATGTGCTTATTATTTTATCACTTAAGATGATTTTACTGATTCTTACAACAACTGCGTGAGGTTGGCACTTTTATTGTAAGTGTCAATAAAGTATGAGACTGAGGATCAGAGAGGTTGAGAAACTCACCCAAGGTTACACAGCCAGGAAGTGATAGATAGGGGATTCCAACCCAATTCTCTCTTACTCCAGGGTAACTCTTAACCACTAAACCCCCTGTGGAGAAGTAGGAGATTGGGAGGAGAGAATATTGGATACACACCATAGACGGCTTCAGATAGTCTGCAAAGGAATTTGAACTTTATTCTGTATAGGATTGGAAACAATAAATGGCTTTTGAGCCCAAGAGTGATGCAATCACAGTGACACATTAGGAAGGTTATTCAGGAGGCACAGGGCAGAGCACTGTGGCTGGAAGCTGGAAGCCTGGCCAGGGGGCTGTTGCCACTATCCCGGTGCCAAGGACCTGCTTGGTGGCAGTAGGGACAGAGGGAAGAGAGCAGATGGGGAGACATTACAGAAACAGAGTCGACACAGCCAGGGATATGGTGAAAATACCTGACAAGCACTTGGAGCTGGAGACTGAAACCATGCCGGCTGGTTAGGAAGTGGATGAGTTATCCACGTAGAATTGATAATCCATAGCACAGATGAGGTCAAAGTCAGAGTACAGAGGAAGCCCAAAGTGGGTCACATTATTCCTGACTCCATTCACATGGGTTTTCCCACTCTTCTGCCCAGTCCAGGCTTCTTGGCCACCTGGGTGGTGTCCCCTAAAGAGCAGAATGGCCCATCATTTGGGAGATGCAGCTATCACCCCTTCCCCCTTTGTCCTCCACCCCCACAGCATTGACACTCGTCTTCCCCATCCCCAATCTCCTAGGGACACACTCAGGACACCAACACCTACTTTCTGTGCCGGACACTGCGCTCCCTGGGGGTCCAGGTGTGCCGAGTCTCTGTTGTACCGGACGAGGTGGCCACCATTGCAGCTGAGGTCACCTCTTTCTCCAGCCGCTTCACCCACGTCCTCACGGCAGGGGGCATCGGCCCCACTCATGATGACGTGACCTTTGAGGCAGTAGCACAGGCCTTTGGGGATGAGCTCAAGCCACACCCTGAGCTGGAAGCCACCATCAAAGCCCTAGGAGGGAAGGGCTGGGAGAAGCTGTCCCTGGTGCCCACCTCTGCTCGTCTGCATTACGGCACAGATCCTCGTACTGGCCGCCCTTTCAAATTCCCTCTGGTCTCTGTCCGAAATGTCTACCTCTTCCCAGGCATTCCAGAGCTGCTGCGGCGGGTGCTAGAGGGGCTGAAGGGACTGTTCAGAAACACAGCTGTGCAGTTCCACTCACGGGAGCTGTATGTGGCAGCTGATGAGGCCTCTATTGCCCCCATCCTGGCTGAAGCCCAAGCCCACTTTGGGCGCAGGATTGGCCTGGGTTCCTACCCTGACTGGGGCAGCAACTACTATCAGGTGAAGCTGACTCTGGACTCAGAGGAAGAAGGGCCCCTGGAGGAATGCCTGGCTTACCTGACAGCCAGTCTGCCCCAGGGATCTCTGGTTCCCTACATGCCCAACACTGTGGAGCAGGCCAGTGAGGCTGTATACCAACTTAACGAATCAGGTAAGGGCCTCCGGGTGGGGACAGCATGCATCAGGCCACAGGTGCCACCCTGGGTCTCAGGAATGCAGGGGCCATTGGAGGCATCCCAAATATCCAGAAGAGGGTAGAACATAGCCACAGTTGATTCATTCGTTCTTCCAATAAATATTGATTGAGAACCTACTTTGAGCAGCACTGTGCTGGGTGTTAGGGATCTAGCTCAACAGGACAGATGTATGGCCTACTCTTCTGGACCACAGGAAAGGCAGACATTAAACAGGTAATCATGCATGAGTTGTCAGTGATGAGGGGAACCCTACAGCAGGAAGATCAGCCTTGATCTGGGGTCAGGAGGCTTCTCTGGGCAAGTGACATATAAACTTAGTGATAAGGAAGATCTGGTCAGACCAGGAGGGTGTGCAGGAGTCTGGACTTTATCTAGGAACACTTGGAAGATACTGAAGAGTCTCAAGCAAGGGCAGCGTGGTTCTACTGTCCTTTAATAGCCATACAGATCTATCTGATGCCCTCTCCTTTGCCTGCCTGGCAGGGTCTTCTCTGGGGGAAAAGGTAGCAGGTGCCCTGCAGATCATTGAGACTGCCCTGGCTCGGTACAGCCTCACCCAGCTGTGTGTCGGCTTCAATGGGGGCAAGGACTGCACTGCCCTCCTGCACCTCTTCCATGCAGCTGTGCAGAGGTGAGTCTATGGCCTGAAGGCAAGCCCCCAGACGTACCTCATTTGCCCCATCCTCTAGTTGCCCATCCTGGGAAGCAGGGAGGAAAGAGAGTGTCTGGGTGGGGTCTGGGAGGGAGGTAGCCATGGTGACCTTTCAGTTCAAGTTCCCCACATATTTACTGAGCGTCTCACACATGCCTGTCCCTGAGTGCACAGGGAGGTCATGGTCCTGTTGGGGAGGTGGGACAGACCTGAAGTGTGCTCCAGATTTGAGAGGTGAGATCAGAGTGGACTTTGGAAGTGGGTTCTGGTGGATGGGAAGGACAAGGAAAGGAAAGAGGGGTTGGGTGTCCATCCCAGGAGCCAAAGAGAACAGTGTAAGCTCTCCGAAGGGCTTTCCTGCCCTTGCTGGCAAGCCACATATTCTTTACCCTCCCCAGGAAATATCCTGAAGCCCAAGAACCCATCCAGATCCTGTACGTCCGAGGCATCTCCCCTTTCCCTGAGCTAGAGCAGTTTCTGCAGGATACCATCAAGAGGTACGAGGGGCCAGGAGGTTTGGGCTCCAGGAGGGGCTCAGCAGGGCCCACTCCTGACCCTCACCCCCTCCTCCTTCCTCAGGTATAATCTGCAGGTGCTGGAGGCTGATGGTGACATGAAGCAGGCCCTGACTGAGCTGCAGGCACAGCATCCACAGCTAGAGGCCGTCCTGATGGGCACCCGCCGCACTGACCCCTACTCCTGCAGCCTCTGCGCCTTCAGCCCCACCGACCCAGGCTGGCCATCGTTCATGCGCATCAACCCACTGCTGGTAATGGGGAAGAGGACTCATTACCTTCACATATCCAATCCAGTACACCTTGGCCTTCCTAGGTGGGAGAGGTTGGAGCCCGGGGCTTGGATAAAGAGGCCCCATTATCCAACGGAGGCTGTGCTATTTGTTCATTTAGCCTTTGGACCAGTTCCTATTGAGCACTGACTCAATGTCAGGCATCACACTTTCCGCCATGGACAGAACAGTGGCTTAGACCTGTGCTGCCCAACATGGTAACCATTGACCATTTATACTCAATTCGTAATTCATGAAAACAACATACAAATGACTAAAAACTATTTAATGGTATTCTTTTAAAGGGTAGATTTTATGGCATGTGATTTATATCTCAATTTTTTAAATTTAATACAATTCAAAATTCACTTCTTCAGTTGCACTAACCACATGTCAAGTGACCACCATGTTAGCACAGATACAGAACATTCCATCATCTCTCAGAAAGTTCTGCCGGGAAGCTCTGGCTTACAGGCTCCTGTCTGCCTGGAGCTTAGCCCGGGTTGCAGGTGGATTGGGGATGGAGAGGGAACAAGGGGAGGGCCTTCTCTTTTGCATTGCTTGGCCTACACAGAGGAAGATATACCCTAGTGTCGGACAGCAGACCTTCCCTCAGAGGCCGAGGCCGCAGAAGAGCCCTGGATGGGCACATCCCAGAGGGCAGGAAATAGGTGTGGGAGAGGGGAGATTTTGTGACTCTTTTCCACCTCCCAGGATTGGACCTACAGAGACATCTGGGACTTTCTGCGCCAACTGTTTGTCCCATACTGTATCCTGTATGACCGAGGGTAAGGGTGTTGTGCAGGAGCAAATGGGCGTAGGCAGACATGAGGGTGCTGGGGTGGGGGAGATACCTTCCTGCACACTTACCCTCCATTCTCCGGGCTCCAGTTACACGTCACTGGGAAGTCAGGAGAACACTGTGCGAAACCCAGCCCTGAAGTACCTGAGTCCAGAAGGACAGCCCGCCTACCGCCCAGCCTACCTACTTGAGAATGAAGACGAGGAGCGGAACTCCCGGACATGACCCCCAATCCCGGAGGGAAGGAAGGAGGCTGTCGCAGGGTGTAACCTGTCAATAAACTGCCTCTCACGTGCCTGTTGCTCTGGCTGTCTTCCTGCTCCATAGGATGGGAGAAGCAGAAGTGGGCTAGGCCCTGCCAACTCTGAGCTGGCAGGGCTCACTCTGAGGGGCAGGTGGGTAGGGGAGGTGGGGTAGAACAGACTGGGAAGAAGCTCTTGATCCTGAATGCCAGCCTCAGCAGGAGTCCACCAGAGGGCAGGAGCAGGGCCTACTGCCAAGCACTATGGGCAGAGGCAACACAGGCAGGGCACCCGAGGTTTCAAGGCCCAGGCTGGAAGAAGAGAAGCTGAGCTGGCCTGACAGCAGAGGATGAAAGATGGAGCGGCCAGGCCCTCCTCATAACCCAACCCCTCTGTCCCTGTCCATAGAGGCTGACTCAGCCCATTCTCAGCCCCAGAACCTTCCCTGTGCTAGACCCTGAGGCCTTTTGTCTCCACAGTCATATGGTCTGAGGGGGGTGGGGACAATGTTGATAAAAGGCACTGGAGGCGACTCCCGCACCCTTCCTCATAGCTGCTGCCCACATGCAGCCCCGGACACAGCCCCTAGCCCAGGCCCTACCCTTCTCCTTCGGAGGGGCCCTGCGAGACATTGGGCTCCGGGCGCCTGTCATGAAGATGGGCACTGGGTGGGAGGGCCTGCAGCGGACCCTGAAGGAAGTCGCCTACATTCTCCTTTGCTGCTGGTGTATCAAGGAGTTGCTGGATTAAAGGCAGCAGGGAACTGCCTCCTCCCCACCAGCCCCATGGCTGGCAACACTCAGGTGGGCAGGGTAGGGCAAACGAGGCATGGCTGCAGCTTCTGTGGCAGAGCCTGCCTCTCAGTTTCCCACTCTCTCCTTCAGAGCCCAGCCCAACCCCATCAAGACTCCTGGAGCCAGCTATGCTTGACCAAGGATAGGTCACAAATAATGAGTAAAGTGTAGGTCCTGATTTGAGTATGTGCCATCTGTCAAATCTGCTTCATCTCTGGGCCTCTGTTCCTGGTCCCCACCTCTGGTGGACTGCTAGTGTGCAGGAGCTTGGCCTGCTGGCTAGGTCCCCAATAAGACTGCAACAGGACCTGGCACTCCAAGCCTGGCACAGCAAGCCCACCAGCCCAGATGGTTGATACCCAGTTAGTGTCAGCAATGGGTTGCCCCCTAATATCTCTGTATGAGAATCACTGAACTATATATACATAATGAATAGGCCCTGAGGCCCAAAGTTCAGTGTCCAAAGGAGAATCAGAAAGTCAGCTCCAGAGGATCTTGAAGGATCCAGAGGGAGGGAAGGAGGTTGTCCTGGGTAGAACTGAGACTGAAAGCCAGGTTTCCTGACTCACTGGTGCCTGAGTGGGAGGGTGGAGAGTAGAAACGCCAGGGTCCTCCCAACTTGTGGATAGGGAGGGGTCCAACCTGGGTGAGGTCTTCTGTGAGGCCTGCAAATTAGGGTGGGAACCCAAATAGAAGACCTGGTCTGGCCAGCTCCCTGCATCTGAGAATCTTGTGGGGAAGCCTGGGCTGATCCTAGTCCCCAGCTCACAGAAGAAATAAGGTCCTGTTCCTCTGGCTCACACACAAAGCTACAAGAAAGGGCACCTGTGGCCACACAAGTCCCTCAGGCTTATCACAGTGCACGGGACATGAACAGCCAGAATGAGCAGAACTGACTCTTCACTTCCCCTTGGCAGCCACCAACACATGCTTTCCCTGAATTACCCTCAGTGGTAGGTACACATCAGCCATTTATACCCTCTTGCTCATGTTTACTGACGTGTATACTCACAGCCCCACACAACCTCAGAGCAGGCCATATGCTTGTTCAAAGTGTCCCTGGGATCTCTACCCAGCATTCCCTGGCCCTCTTGGGATCCACCTATTGCCCCCACCCTCCAGGGGCCCTAGCCTGAAGATGGTATTTGGGGCAATCCCCCGACTCCCAAGAACCAGCTCTTCTGCAGCCTTCTTCTTAGTTAACTCCTTTTTCTCTGATTTTTCTGTTTGAAAAAGTAATATATGTCTAGAGTAAACAATTTTGATACTAAAAAGTCTCCCTCCCACACCTATTCCCCAGTCCCCCAGCTCTCCTCCCTGCAGGTAACCATGGTTACCAGTTTCTTGGAGGCCATTCCAGAGATGGTGTATGTGTATAATGCATCTACATTCATTTAGCAAATATTATTGAGCATCTACTTTACACTAGTCTGGGTGATTGACATTCAGCAGTGAATAAAATAGGTCCTTAGACTCATGGAGCTTAAGTTCTGAAGACTGGAGACAGAAAATATAAACATTAAAAATATGTATATAGGTTTTATTAGGTGATAGGTGCTGTGGACAAAAGAAAAATTCAAGCTGGGGATGAGAGTCAGGGCAGGGTATGGAGGGCTTAGTAAGCTGTAGTAAGAACGTGAGCTTTTTTGCTGAGTGAAATGAGAACTACTACAGCGTTGAGCATGAACTGATTTTTTATTTAAAAGGCTCATGCTGGTTGCTGTGTTGAGAACAGACTTTAGGGGAGCAAGGTGGAATAGGAGAGACCTATTAGGAGGTAATGGGCATAATCTAGACCAGACATGTTGGGGGCTCAGAGCGGGATTATGGCAATAGCATTGGTGACAAGCCACTAGAATCTGCATATACTTATTCTTCTAGTTGATAACATACTTGACACACTGTTCTTTACCTTGCCTTTTCCCCTTAACACACCTTGTATAGGATTCCACATCAGTACTTTTAGAACTTGCCCATTCTTTTTTATGGCAGCATAGTACTCTATAGTACTCCCACTCAAGATTATTTTTCCCTGGCAGCTCTGCACCCCTCTTTAGGGAACCGCAAAATGCAGGTCACTGCTCTTGTCTGCCCTTCAGAGCCCCACCCACACCCCAGAGCACAGCAGGGAGCACGGGTAAGGTAAGGTCCTCAATCCAACCAGAGAGAGGTTAGTGGTAAGGTGGACACAGAATTCACCTTCCCATAAGAATCTGGGGCTCCTCCCTCCCGCCATAGCCTGCACCCTGCTTAGCCAGCTCCAGCCCTTTCCTGACTCAAGCTCTGGCCTTCTGCCTCCTTTTCCTTTTTAGGCTCCACTCACCAAGCTGGGACAGTGCCTGGGAGTGGACCCTGGAGTCTGAGAGTTCTGAGCACCAGATCCTTTGCCAGTGGAGGGGATGTCTGGCAAAGACCACTGGGGAAGTAGTAAGTGAAGGAAGGCAGGGCCCTAGGCTGTGGCCTTTGGTGGAATGGGTGGCAGATGGAGAGAAGTAGAGACTGTCAGTGGCCCAAGGGGCACAACAAGACTGGAAAGAGAGCCCAGAAAATAGGCTGAGGTGAGGGATGAAGAGAACAACAAAACCTCACATGCCACTCAGAGAGAGCCCTTTTCACGCTACAGAGAGCTAGAGCCTTACAAAAAAGTCTGCTTCAGAAGTAGGCAGGACACGAGTAAGGGTAATTACCACATGTTAACATGAGAGAAACAGGCCCAGAGAGGTGAAGTAAACCATCCAGAGTCATACTCACAGCACACTGCAGTAGGATAATCATTCAGTGAACCCAGATTTTCTCATCTCAAATTCAGGGCTTCTCTCAATTAGCCTTACTTCCTCTTCCAAAGTGGAAGCTTAGGATGGTGGCCTACGGGGCCTGGGAGGCAGGGCCAGGAGCAAAGGTGCAGAGGGGACTACCATCCCATTCTGCACCCATTCCGTACTTGCCCACTTCCACATCAACCCTAACCTCCCCTTGTTCTTGGTTTCCCTGGCTCATTGGGGGCCCAGCTATGACCTTTTCACGTAATCCACCCAGGCCAGGACCAGCTAGAAGGGAAAAAGATGCAGCAGCTCTGCTGCAATGTTCTCTTCCTAAGCACAGTTAGCTCGGGTTTTGAGTGTCCAAAACTACTCTCTCAGGAACCCATGGTGGGGTCGAGGGGTTGGGGGTGGCCGTAGAAAGGAGCAGAATGTCAAGATAGGGAGGGAAGGGTAAGACGTCATCTACCCCTTGGCGCCTGGGGGCCGTCTAACGGCCACACGGAGTAGGGGAATGGGCAGGGTAAAACGGGGAAGGAGATAAGGCAGAGCGGCAAGTGGCCCCCAAGTACAACAGGAGGAGCAGGACCAGCCGCACATCGTGGATCCCTGCTGATGGCGTCGGATATAAGGCCTTTAATGGTGTGTGAAAGGCAGGTGGAGGAGAATGGTCAAGGCGAAGGGGTAAGAGGAGCCGCGCGCAATAAACTGGATATTATAGTAATGTTCTGTAGAGAGTCCCAAGTTTTCCCAGCAACACAGAGGCGGGTGGGAAGGGCTGTATAAAGCAGTGGTCTAACCAGAACCAGAGCGCAGACCCCCACGGCATCGGCTCTTATTTGCGTTCTTATTTGCATATTGTTTGCATATGAGTTATTTCCCCTTCAAAAACCAGAGGTCCACACCCTTTTTTCACTTACTCCCAGCTGAGACTTTTTACATCAAAGTGGTCGCGAGGGCGTACCCATTCTCCCGGCCATTTCCCTGGTCCCTCTGACCTCACCCCTCGGTGTCCTTCCATCATTTATCATCTATCTCTACGTATTCCATCTTCCAAGCAGCCACCCGAACTTCTCGCTGTGAGCGAGGAGCGGGGGAACCTGCGCCGCCTGGTGGCTGGCCGGAGGGAGTCTGGGGCCAGAGGGGTTCTGTTTCGCATTCTCTGGGACGTGGAGTTTTGGAAAATGTTCCCCCGAGCTTCCTGAGGCTAAATTTATCTCCCCCCGGCCCTGGGGGGCGCAGAGATCCCAGCGACGATTAGCGCTGCACGGCAGCCGGCTCCAGCCCAGAGGCCCGGAATAGGCGCCGAGTTATAAATAGTGCAGCCCGCAGGTGTGGGGGGAGTCGGCGGGAGGGGGGCAACCCTGGCAGCCACGGCCCCTTCAGGTGGGTTGGGCGGTCGCGGTGGGGGCGCCAGGGGGCGGCAGGCGGCGGGGCTGCGGTCTGAGCGCCCCCAGCGGTTTCCTGGGCGGCGGGTTTTTCGAGGGAAGCGGAGGCAGCCTGGGGAAGGGGGGGAGCGGGGAAGAGGTGGGCGCCTGGAGCAGGCTGATGCTCCGCTTCCAGCGCAGCCCCTCTACATTCCAAAACAGGCCCCCAGACCCACTCACCCAGGACCCCGCCCAGGCAGAGCCTTGCCTTTCTTCCCGCCAGAAGCCCTCTCTCCTCCAGCCTCTGCGAACATCTGACTCTACAGCTGCCCCTGGGCGCACGTGGCCCAGCCAGTCCCCGCACCTGGCCGTCACTCAGAATCGCTGTCCCCAGCCTCAGGTATACGGTCCCCAGTTAACAGGGGTTAACTCTCAGCCGGGGCTTTTATCCTTCTCATTGATCAAAAGCCTCACTCTGCGGGTATTTGCTTACCTCCTCCTACTTTCCTCCAAAAATTAAGGTCTATTTGGTCACCTAAAAATTTATGTCTGAACGTGCAGATCTGGGACGCTCCCCTATCCCCAAGAGGTCACTGCAGGCCCCACACCTGCCCTCCAGTTTCCAGTTCTGGTCCGGGCCTGGTGGCTGACGGGGATGACTGCAGGCCCCTGGGACCCCGGCCTGGGTTTCGCTGGAGGGGGTGGGGCCCCCAAGTCAGCGTTTCTTGGCTTCTGCTGTCTCAGTGGTTTCAGGAGGCAAGGACCCAGAGTTGGGGGGTAGGCGGGAATTTCAAGTCGGGGTTACCCCCTCCGACTTCTGAGCAAAGCAGCTGTGTGGATCAGAAGGGGGTAGGTGGGGTGGGTCACTGAGGAACTAAGAAGAGGTCCCTGGAATGTCGAGACTCAAGTGGGGTGTGGCCTTCTGACCGCTTAAAGATCCAGGTTGGGTCCAGCAAGACGCCGGACACGACCCGGAGAGATGGGGGACAGGGCAAGTCCGATGCACCAGGCACCGTTCACTTATCCGTCCCTAAGGACTGGTGCCAAGATGCCCGCCCTTCTATTGCCTCTGGAAGCTCTGGCTCTGCCTTCCCTGAGCCACTTTCCCGCCCCCCCTTTTCCTCGGCCATGGCCCCCTCCTCCCTGAAGCAGCCCCCTCTCCATTTCACTTGTGCATCTGGCACTGCCGGCTAGCCCCTGGTACGGCCCCTACCCAGGCTAAGAGCGACCCGACGGCTGGAGAAGGGAGGGAAAAACCCCGGCCTGGACCCCACTGACTCCGGGCCCTCACGAACCAGAATCTGTCCAACAGAGTCAAGAAGAAAACCCGGAGCAGTGACCAGCCCCTGGACCCAAGGGGGACAGGGACGATAGGAAAACCCGGAGCGGATTACCCGAGCGACAGCGCCCCATGTCTGCTGCTATTCCCTCCTTCCATAACCACCCTAATTCTCCAGTGAGATAATGTCTGGGGTCGGGGGCTGTTTGGTTTGGCCTGGGTCCTCTGGGGCGCCTCACACTTTCCGCCCCTGGCTGGGGCGCAGGGCAGCGGCCCCGAGGCTGAGTCACGGCGGGAGAGAGAGGGAGGGAGGGGCCGGGACTCCGCCCCTCCCCCTGCGCTGGGATCCCGGGTCAGCCCGGGTGAGGGCCAGGGCCCCCCTGGCGCCGCCCATTGTGGTCCAACAGGTTGAGCTGGTGTCCCGCGGAGCCACCTGCTGGAAAAGGAGGGAGGCCCCCTGCGGAGGGGGTTGAGGAGGAGAAGGCGAGTTCGACCCGGTTCGGCCGGGCCGCGGGGAGCGGAACCTGGCCCGAGATAGCCGGATTTGATTCCGTTTTACACTAGTGGGAGGGGCTCTTTGGGGTTTGCAGCACTGCAGGCCCTGTTGGAATCGTCCCTCACAGACCACCCTCCTCAGTTGGGGGGACACTTAAGTACGTATCCTGCCCCCCAACCTACACACACATGCTAAGGCACCCAGGTCCCCCTCTCCACGTAGCTCTCTGAGTGAATCGACGTCAAGAGGTCCCTACTTGCGGAGACTCAGTTTCTCCGCTTAGGGAACAGGCTAGAATGGAAGCGGGGAGCAAGAGCGTGAGCACGCCTCCCCCTCCCCCTTCGCGGAGCGGGCTCCTCCCCTTTGACAATGCCAAGGCCGCAGCGGGCACCGGCCGGAGCGCAGCGGCTGCTTGCCCAGCGAGACGTCCCCTCCCCGCGGGGCGCCGTCACGCGTGGAGGGACGCAGGGTGACCACAGCCTCAACTCCCCCGCTCACTGAGGAGGGGGTGGGGCGTAGGAGCTGACGGCCTGGTGGCTCCCTTCCCCCTACCTCCCGGGGCCCTGACCCGATTATAGCCCCTCTCGGGACCCCCTTCCTTCAATCCCGTAAGTCCCCGTCTCACGTCCACCTAACCTATCTTTAGCCTCTCATACCCGTCCCTCCGGGGTAGTGGCCCTACTAAAGCCCTTTTGGGAGAGTGAGATCCCTAAGAGTGGGTGCTTAGTTTCCCAGCCTCTGCGGACACTGCCCCCTCCTCCTTCCCCTCCTCCAGGTTTCAGACCCGCCCCTGGGCTCCGCCCTCTCCCTGGCAGAACTCAAGGCGGGACCCACTTGGGATGGGCGGGTATTCAGGCCAATAGGCAGACAGGGCGGTGGAGTGTAGGGGGCGGGGCGGAGCAGTGGCGGAGGCTGGATGGGGGTCCGGGGCGGAGCTCGAGTTAAGGTGGACTGAGAGAGTTAGAGGCAAGAGAAGAGAGGAGAGGGAGAGGGCGGGGGTGAGGGACCGCGGCAGGTGAAGGGAGAAACAGAAAGAGAAGGAAGGAAGGAAGGAAAAAGAGGAGGGCGGGAAAGGCTCGGAAGGCAAAGTAAGAGCTTGGAGGAAGGGAGAGAAAAAAGAGGGAGGGACCCATCTGCGCCCTGCAGGGACTGGCTGGACCAAGGGGTTGAAGTTTATGTCCTTATTGGGCGGAGGGAGGGGGACCTGGGGGGGCGGGTGAAAAACCAGGAAGTGACAGAGGGTGTTGCTAAGGGTTGGGGGGGAGTTTGGGGGGGTGGCAGGGGGCGGGGGGGAGGGAGGGGAGGGATGGGGGGAAAGCAAGCAGGAGGACAGGTGAGACAGCAGGACAGGTGAGGCGGGCCCCGAGGGGGGGGCGGGTGGGAGCCAGGTGAATGTACGGTTCTTGGCGGCCGAGGGGGGGGAGGGCGGCAGGAGGAGGCAGAGGGCTGCGGAGGAGGAGCCCCCCAGCAGAGAGCAGCGAGCGACTGACCGCGGCCTTCTGACCAGGACCGGAGCAGGGCCCCAAGCCCCCGGGCCTGGCGGGGGACGCGCTTCTCCCCACACCCTGTGCCTCAGCAGCTCAAGCCAACGGACCCAAAGACGGAGAGGTGAGTGCACCCCACTTTTGTCTCCCGGCTCGGGATCCCCCAGATTCAAGACTACTGCAGTGTCCTTCGTCCGTCCTGTAAGTGGGACCCCCCCCAACGCATGCAGGCCAGATTCCCACCACTCCCCTTCCCTGTGCCTTACTAACACACCGGGTCTTTGGAGTTTATTTTAACTGGGAGGAAAGGTAGAGAAGGAACTACGGCCGTCCCCCAACCCGGGGCGGAGGGTCCCCAGAAACTTTCCCTGCACTTCTGGGATCAGATTGGCGGGGGCGGGATGGAGAGAGGGTGAGGAGGCGCTGAGCGCTCCCCCAGGCTCCTTCGTGACTTTAGGGGGAGACCCCCGACCCGACCGAATTGAGGGAATGGAAACGCTGACGGACTCTAACTAGGACAACGCGCTTACCCCCTCCCACCCCCCCCGCGCCCCCTGGCGCGGTGGGTTGGACCCGGGCCAGTTGCATGGGGGGTGGGGGGAGCACAGGAGGAGCCGCGGGTTGGGGGAAAGTTACCGGCTGAACTACTCGGTTTCTTGCGCTTCCAGAGCCGCGTTTTCTGTCCGGTAGTGGAGCTCAGAGACAACCTCCGAGCGACATAGAATGACCCCTTTCTCCGCCGCCCCTCAATCCCACTCCCTTCCTTCAGGCTTCAGCCCCGCCGCCACCTTTCCAAACCCAGTTCATGCCCCAGAACCCAAGAGCGAGGGTGGGTGGCTGCAAAGAAGCCTACCTACCACCCGTCCCCGAGCTGGCGCCGGCGCACCTGCCCCTGCCCGGAGTGGGGGTCGCTACTGTGTTGTAGAATCCTACTGTGAGCGCCGCTGGCAGAATGCTGCCATTCAAAGGGGTGGGGGGCGCTGCTTTCCATTTCCAGCTTTCTCTCTCTCCTCCCACCCCATCCCAAGTAAGAGAGCGACGTGTCCCGGCCAGAGCGAGGTGGGGCCGGGAGTGGGGGGGCGGCGTGGGCAGCGGGTTGTGCCCGGACACGTGCCTGCCCCGGCGACCCGGCCCTGCTGGTGTTTGGAGAGAGGGCGGGTCCCCTGCCCCCCGCCCCGCACAACCCCCACGTATCAAAGGGCGGCTGAGACGTGGTGAGACCTCGGGGCGCCCTGGGGAGGGGGGGAAGCCTGGGTCCGGAGCAGGGGAGGGGCAGAGGCGCGGGTGCTAGCTGACCCACAGGAAACGAGCGCTGCTGACCTAGTTTGGGACACCGGAAGTGGGTGCTGAGGAGAGGGGGAGACCAGCAGACTGTCCTGGCTTCCGGGCCAGGTGGAGGGTGTTCTTGAACTGACCCCCACCCAAATGCCTTAGAGACCCCTAGCTGCAGCTGCAAATGGAAATGAGTCAGCGCAGCTATTCCCCTTCCCCCAACATATTCCTGGAGGAGGGATACAGTTTATCAGGGGCAGGGGAGCCAGGTCGGGCAGTAAGGGGTTAAACCAGGATGGGAGCTCTCTGCCCTCTGAAGGTGTGAGTGTGTGGGGGTGGGGATGGGGGGTGAGGCCTGGAGTATTATGGGGTTGCCTCCTGTTCCCCAACATACACCAACTGGTTTGGTCACCCCTGTACCTGCCTGGCACTGCTGGGAGAGCTGGCATGGAGTGGGCATCAGGTTGGGAGGGGAGAGTGGGCATAAGAAGTGTTGTGCTGGGCTGGAGAGGGACATATTTGTGACTGAGTCTGGGTGGTAGTTAGTGTTCCTCCTTAGTGGTGACTGGGGAGAAGGGCAGGGGGCTCCCCCTGGAGCAGCTGATGAAACAAGAAGAAATCTCTGTCACTGCCTCCTGTCCCTGGCCCCCGGGACCCCAGCTCCCCCAGCGTGCCTCTGTTACATGGTTGCTGTGGGCACGATGCAGCCTGATGGCACCCCCAGACACTGTCCCCTCCCTTGGGTACCACACCCCCCAGCCTTAGCAAAAGGGTCAGGAAAGGGTTAATGCCACCCAAAGGGGCTCTGGGGAAGAAGGCAGTGCCCACTAGGCTCAGGTGTCAAGGAGAGAGGCCTGCTCTAATGGGGCACTTGTTACTACTGAGCTCTGACTGATATGGACCCCAGTGTCTGGCAGACAGGTGCTGACCTCTTCCCGCTTCCCCATGGTGCCCCCTGGCACCCAGGGCCCCCAGCTCCTGCTTGGCCTAGTGCCCGCCCTGGGAGGGCGCGGCGGGCAGCGGGGGCTGGGCTAACAATGCACCATCGGGCCCTTTGTGTGCCTGCACTTGGCACCCTGGGGAAGGGTGGGGGAGGGGGCCCAGCAGGCATGGGGGGCGGAGCGCCTCTGGGGTGGGGACAGTGAAGGCTGGGGGAGAGAGGCAGAGAATGAAAGCAGGTGGGGAGGAAAGGGAAGTAGGTCAGATAGGGTGCTGGTCCCCCATTCACCAAGCCATGTCAGAACCAGTCCGTGATCCTATGGCTGCCCAGATGGCATCATGCTGCCTGAGGAACCACCTAAGACTAGGGTCAGAAATCACTGCCCAGGGGACTGCTCATAGCGGGGAGGCCTGGCCTGGTACTGTCCCCTTCTTGGTAGCTGAGAGACTAGTTCTGGCCCAAGGCCAAGGGCCCAAGATGGGTAGTGAATGGGCTCCAGGCAGGGCACTACCCTCTAATAGAAGCCTATAGGCCTGCTTCAGGGCTTCCTGCCTCTGGCCTGCTTGGTTCCCTGACCTTCTGTGAGTTAAGACTGCCCTACCACCAGGCCTTGGGGCCTATGCCTGTTTTGGCCTAGGGCATAAGAGGAGGGTGGGGGAGGAAGGTGGGGACAGGCAGACGGATAGGACCCTGGCATGGGGTGTGCCTGCCCTGGCCTCTTCCCCCTCCTTCTGCTGAGTAAACTCGTGAGTAAACTTGACGTTTTGCCCGGACAGTTTGAAGTTGCCTTGCCGCCCCCCCACCCCACCCCAGTCCTGCCAACACACAGGCGGCCAGGCGCCAAGGCGGGCCTGGGGGACTAGGAGGAAGGGGTTAGAGCTCCTGTTGTTCACTATCACGGGCTTTGGAGGGGCAAGAGAGACCCCCCCAACCGTGCCTAGTCTTGGCAAGAGTCCTGGCTGTGGCCTGTAAGCATCTGTCCCAGAGCCTTGGGGAGCCCAGAGAAAGTAGCCTTGAAGCAGAGCCTCTGCCCACTTCTGACCTTCACCCTCACTAAGGAAAGGCATCCAGCTGCCATCTGAACCCCTGAGTTACTACCTTTAATGTTCACAAGCTGCCTGGCAGAGGGGAAAAGCTACCTTTGGTAAATTCTGCAGGGACAAGAGAGGGGATTGCCCTCTTCATTCTGTCCCTCAGCCTGGGGTGGGTGGGAGAATAGTGGCCTTGACATCTTAGCCCTCTCTTCACTAAGACCTCCCAGCTGTCGTGGCCTCAGCCCCAGAGGATAGCATCTTCATTTGCCAGCATGATTCCTTGACCTCACACCTGGGCTTAATGCCATGCATACCTCCCTGCACCACACTCCCCATTAGGCCTGGCCCTGACATCCCCCAACCCCTTTCTCGACCTGCTAGTGTCCCAGATTTGAGTCAGCTTTCAGAGCTCCCCAGACAGCAAATACCTGTGCCAGATCCAAGGGTTGAGGGTGCATCAGTCAAAAAAGGGTGGCAGGCAAATGGAGCCAGTGACCCACCACCACCACCACCACAAACACACCATTTTGCTATCACTTGGCATCATTAATTCCTCTTATACCTCCCCAGGCCACCAGAATGGCAGGGGGAAGTGCATTCCCAGTCCCTGCCAGGCTTTGGAGTGGGGCTCCACCAGACCTTTGCTTTCGACCTCATGTCTCTGGCTTCAGTTTCCTTCCTGTTTCCACCCCCCTCCCCAACTCCTCCCCACCCATATGCCCCTTTCAACAGACATCCTCTCCTCCTTCCTTCCTCCTTTCCTACCCCCTTTGCCTGGGAGCAGGGGTCCTCTTCCCCCCACCATGGACCTCCTAGCCTTTTACCTCTTCTAAACAGTCCCCTTGGAGATTTGGGACCAAGTCCTCTGCTCTGCCCTCCCCAAGCCATCAGTGAGGCTCTGGGGAAGGAGAGAGAGCGCAGCGCTTCTCAAGGGAACTACAACTCCCAAGTACATGCAGAGCAACTGTGGTGCATACTGGGAGTTGTAGTCCTCCTTGCTCTTGATTTGATTAAGCCTGAATGTTTCTGGATGGGAGAAAAGCCAGGACTGGGATGAATGGAACATGGGATGAATGGAATACCCTCTGTATTCCCCCACCTTGTTCTTGCCATCCTGTTCCCACATGATACCATGTACACATGACCGACGTCCATCTCCTCTGCTGAGACATGCTACCCATTCCCACCTTAGGGCCCCACCCAGAGAATGCCCACACTCTGCCCTGCTGCCCCTGGCAAGGATGAAGTAGAGGGGCCCCATGAACTCCCTCCCTGCCCCCTGCCTTCTAGGCTGGTTCCCTCCCTTTATGGGGATCAAAGGGCAGAGAGCAGCCCCACCCCATCCCCTTGCAGGCTGCGGGCACTAGGACTCAGGAATTACAGGACTTTGGTGCCCAAGCAAATGCTTGGGCAGGGGGAATGTTGGGCAGCCGGCTGGCGCCTGGTGGCAGGGAGAGACACTTGCCCCCACCTTGGGGAGTGGAGCATGCAGTAACTGCCCATTGGGCTGTCCATAGCCTCCTGGGCTTTCACTGTGTAGGCCTTGACCTGTGTGCTGCCTCTTGAGATGGCTTGAGAAAAGGGTCTTGGGCCTTATCTGTAGGACCTAGGGGCCTGGCCCGCCTGGCGGGCACCAAGGCACAGGGGTGACCCTCCCCCACCCCAGGCCCACAGTTGGCATGGGGCACTGGGATCAGGGGGGTAGGAGGGAGAGGAGGGCAGGACTGCCAGCATCCTGGTGGGTAGGTGCCAACCGGGCCGGGAGCTGGTGAGGGGCAGCAGGCCAGCGGCATTAAGCCAGCAGCTGTTGGGGGGAAAGGGGAGGGGATGTTTTAGGGGGCATTTCTGTGGTCCCCCCTAGCCCAGCAGGACCTGGGTTGGCCTAGTATCTGGGGGACACAGGTCACCCCTCGTTCCAGGAATAGGAGACCCAGGAGTTGTGTAAGTGGAACTCTGTGGCCCACCCATCTCTGGGCTCAGAGCCCTCCTGAGTTGCCCCCTCAGGCCCAGGCGGGTCCCACCCAACCGGCCAGGGTGGCAGCAGCTTGCGCAAGGGGTGGGGCTAGGCGCTTCCCAGCAGATGCCCCCTCCCAGCTCCTTCCTCTTTCGGTGCCCACAGCTCCCCCAATCTGTCCATCCCCCTCAGGCCAGCTCTGTCCCCCTCATCCCCTTGGTCATTGGGGGCTGGCATGAGTGCTGCCCCCTGGCCTGGTTGGCAGGTGCTGGTGCCCGGGCAAGGAACTGTGGTATGTGAGTGGGTTTGGGGTGAGGCATGGGGAGGGCGGGGTGCTGCCTTGCCCAGCCCCTGAGGGCCCCAGCCCAGTACAGGGTGGGAAAAATTCGGCCAGCTCCCAGGGGGTCTGAGGGGTGCACTAGCACCTGGAGGGCCTCCTTGTGGTCCCCCTCCATACCACACTCCCTAAGGGGCTGGGACCCGGGCACCTGTCACCCCTGGCACTGACTGTCCAGGGTTCCCCTCCTCCCTCTCCTGGCCAGGGCTGCCTCCCGTTCCCTCCCCTCCCTCCTTCCTTCTCCTGGTCCCACCTCCAGCGGCCTCTCCCATGGCTCCTCCTCACCTCTGTCCTCCTGGACTGTCCCAGTTCCTACCTTTCCTGCCACTCACCTTTTTCCCCTTTTAGGACTGAGTAAGGACGGGCGGGGGTGGGTACAGCTGGGGCTTCAGGCACCACAGGCAGAGACTCTAGGCCCCCTCCCACGCTGCCAGCCCTCTGGTAACCCCTCCCTCCAAGCTGGGGGGAGGGGGACAGCACCCAGAGGGTTAAGGCTGCAGGGGGGAGGGGCTGGGCCAGGTCGTGGGCGGCCCCTTTGAAGGAGGGAGCTGGAGCGGGGAACAGCCACCCTGCCTCCCCCCCAGCCAGGCCCTCCCCACCCCACCCACCGGCTCCCCCCAGGGGCCCAGAGGAGTTGCCAGCAAGGCCCCTCAGCGTTCAGGTGAGTAGGCTCTGTCTTGGGAGATGAGGCTCCAGGGGAGGCTCGGAGGCCTGGAATTGGCCAAGGGTCAGAGAGGGACTGAGAAACAGGCGAGGAAAAGGGTGTCCAGACTTTACTTGGGGGCTTGGGGGGCTGAGGGGCTGAGGAGCCAGAGCGTGGGGAAGCTTCGGTGTCTAGGGCACCAGGGGACAGGAGAGCAGAAGGGCCTACGGGAGCTGAGGGATCCCTGAGCCAGGACAGGAGGTTGGACAGGCTGGCAGGGAGCCGGGCTCTGGGGATCAGGCTGGGGTGTCCTCTGGGGCTGGGGGGCTCAGGTTTCTGCAGGCGGCTTGGCGGGTGTGGGGTTACCAGCCAGCTCGGTTACCCAGCCGAGACGCTAGGCTGGGGGGAGGGGGTGGGCACAGGGCAGACCCTGGCACCTCCTGCAGTCTCCTCCGGCTCTCAGGGGAGCTGACACTGCCCAGGCTGACCCCACTGGGAACCCTGATGGCCAGGGTCTGTCCAAGTGCCCAGCTGCCTGGCCAGGGTGGGCAGCTCCTGGGCTGGAAACTCTGACGGGAAGAGAGGCCTAGATTGTCCACCCCCCCCCACATCCGCTTTCACTGCACCCCTCATCCATCTTCCCCAACTGGCCCCCATATTTTGGTCCTATGCTTCATCCATAAGAGCGGCATGGGTTCCCTAAATGCGGCTACCCAATGGCAAGACCAGGCCTTGGAGGGCAGGCCTGGCTCCTTGATTGGATTCCCCGGCCCTTTACACCAGCTGGCCTGGGGAGAAGAGAAGGGATGCTTCCAACGGGGTGAAATGGCGGGTGCAGGAGAGGCGTGAGCAGGTGAGCTGCAGGGGAGAAGGAAGGAGAGGTAAGGATGGTTCCGGAGGCCTAGGGACTCAGATGTAGGGAGCAGGCAGGGGCCTGGCAAGGGTGGAGAGAGGAGAGCGCCGGAGGAGTGGCGGAGAGGGGAGACAAGGGCCAGAGGAGGCAGTGAGGCGACAGCAAGAGGGGACCAAGATAAAGGGCCAGGAGTAGAGAGTGGCTGATGGGCTGGAGTCCCCAAAGGTGACCGAGGGAAGCCTGGGGCAGGGGGAGATGCCCATATCCCTTCCGCCGCCATATTTTATCTCCCTCATAATTTTCCTTGATGCAGCCTGAGAATTGGTAGACTAGGGCTGGTGTCATGGAAAGTAAACGAGGGGGGACCTGAGGTCTCCCTCTTTTCAGGAGTGGCAGCACCAGGAATTGGGGATTTTGAGGGAGGGGAGGCTTAACCCCCACGGCCCCGGGAAGCAGCCAACTCCGCTTGCCTCCTTCCCCCTTCGTGGCTTGCGGTCTCTCTTCCCCGCCTCGGCCCCCAGGAAGTGTGAGTGCTGGGGGTGGTGAGGTTAGGAGGGGGGAAGCGGCTTTTGGGGGATGGGGAAGGCAGGCACTAGCTTGGAGGGGCTGGGGGGCAGTAAAGGGCTCCATAATGGCCTAAGGCATCGCTGGGCTCAGGGCTTCTCCCATGAAGTCCTTACAGCCCTCCAGAGGATTCACCTCAAGCCCCTCTCCCTACCTTCCCCCTGGGCAGTCCAGATGGCTTCAGCCCCTGGGCCCCGGAGGCCCTGGGAAGGGGTGGGAGAAGCTGGGGAACTAGGATTCCTGGGTCCCTGAGGACTTTGGACTGGCTGTCCTGCTTCCCCACCCCACCCCCTGATCCAGCCACAGGCCAAAGCCCTGGCTTCGTGCAAACTTCACTCCAAAAAAACAGGAAGAGAACCTGAAGCTGGAGTTGGGGTGGGGGTGGGGGTAGAAAGGAGAAAGAAGTAAGAGGGAGGGATGGCCAGCCAAGGTGCCCTGGGCACTGGGGATGAGGGGGTGGGCGCTGGAAAGAGCGTCGGGTCTCTCCATCCCCCCCGGCAGAAGGATGATGCCACAGCCTGGTCCTCGGCCTCCCTCAGCCCAAGCTGCTGCACCTGGAGAAGCCCGGGAGGGGGTGGGGGCTTGGGTGCCTGTGTCTCGGGCCCATATCTGTTTTCTCCATCCCTAATCCTGGTTCTGCCTGCTGCCCCCCACACTAAGCCTCAGTCCCCTAATCCCCAGGGTGTAGGGAAGGGTGGCCAGCTCTACTCAGCTGCCCACATCAGGGCCTCGTATCCCTGCTCTTCGGCTGGCTTGAGCCAGCAGTGCTGGTCCCAGTGCCCCCAGCCCTGTCCTGGACACTGCCTGAGGTCAGCACCTGGAAAGAGTGCCAGCCTCCTTTTCCTTTCTAAGCCAGGGCCAGTGCCCTCTGCCTTTTGGTTTCTCAGTGGTGGACACACCCTGGCAGGTGCCATTGGGGACTGAGGGGTAGATGATAGCGCTCCCACCTTAGCCCCCTCCCCCTTTCTCACCCCAAAGTCTTTGCCCGACCAGAGATGGGGCAGGCTTGACTCAGGGCCCAGTTTCAAGAAAGCTGCCCACCGGCTTGGCCGGTCTAGCAGGCCTGACAATGAGGGGAGCCTGGGGGGGTGGCAGGCATGGGGGAAGGGGGGGCAACAGGGCGGGGCCCCCAGTTCTTCCCCCTACCAGGCAAATAGACCTTGACTGGTTCCCTGGCACAGCTGCCCCCCTCCAACCACCACACACGCCCATGCCCACAAGGTCTTAGCAAGAGGGGGCATGCCAGGCTGGGTAGGGATGGGCCGCCCTCGTAGGGTGCTGGGGGGCTGGGCCCTCTGGGATGCAGAGGTGGGAAGGGTGCCCAAGGTGGGGTGGGCATCCTGGCACCAGTGCCCCACCCTGGCAGAAAGAAGGGGGAGGTGGCCACCCCACCCGCTCCTCCCAGATGATGGGGCTAGGAGTGCCCCCTTGGCCTGGTTGGCAGCAGCATAGCTCCAGGTGGCACCTAAGTTGGCATGGGTGTCAGGGCCCTGGGTAAGGGTTAGGGGAGTTTCCCAGAGACTCAAGAACCACATGAACACCTCCCATTCCCACATGTGTCCTTTGCTTCTCCCCTCCTTTGCTGGAACCTCATGGCCATGGGCATTGGAGTTGGGCCTAACGGGTTAAACACCCACCCTTGCCCAAGCCCCGTGTGAGTTGTGTGGTGAACCAGCCGGAGCCTGTGACCTGACAGCAGGGTCAGCCAATCAGCACCCCCGCCACACCAAGTTGCCTCAGAGACCAGCCCTGGGGTGGGAGAAAGGAGGCGGGCTTAGCAGTAGGAATGGGTGGGGTGGGAGGGAAGGAGGGAGAGGGATGGGGTGAGCCACGTGCCTGCGGGTGCCCAGCTCCTGGCCAATGGACAGTGAGGGCAGCCCCACCCAGCCCCCTCAGGAGGGACTGGATCCCCTTGGGCCCAGGAGGGTGCCCACTGCTGCTTAATCGGTTACTGCTGCTGCCCACCCAGTTTTTGTTTTTACCCGAGTCCTGGGGCCATGTGCCACTTGTACTGTTTGTAAAGTACAGGCAGGAGGACCAAAGGGAACTGGGAGAGCTCCCGGAATGCATGGCCCCCAGGGAGAGAAGTGAACTGCGGACTTAAGGTGGGAATGGGTGGACTTCCTCCCGGTACCTAGGTGTGGCTTCCAAGCAAAGACAGACACGTGGGTGCTGTTCACTCAAGGCTTCTGTGCAGGAGCCCTGGCATTGCCATTGGAGGGAGGCTGACAGACAATGCAGTTCTTGTGTCTGAAGAGGAAATTTGTGGCCTTTGACTCCCCAACCCCCCAAAAATCCTTACTCCATCAATGGCCAGAGCTGATCAGCTGCTGGGAGGGGCAGAGAAGATACTGACAAAATGTCAGTGCGACTTGCCCTAAGGATCATCTAGGTCAGCCTTTAATATTACAGATGAGGAAACAGACTTCCTGGGGAAAGGAAGTTGTGTCCAAGGTGCAGCTAGTAGTAACCTGACTTGAGGGGGGGAGACAGAACTGTCCCCAGTTAGTTTTCCCAGCAAAGGCTATCTGTAATAGTGGAATCTGTCCCCAGCAGAAGCCTTGTTTCTCCATCCTAAGACCAAAACATGTGTTGGACCCCTACTGAGGGTGAGGCATTGGGCCACACGTGGTCTCATATAACCACCACCATACCCTAGGAGTCAGGTGGAATATTATAGATGAGGAAAGAGGTTTAGAGATTAAATCATTTGTTTAAGGTCACAGAGTGAATCAGCCACAGAATGAGGATTCTAACTCAAGCCTGGCTGACTCCAGGGCCCAGCTCTTTCCTCACCCCAACTCTGTAGACTGTTGCTCCTGACCCACCAAATGTCAGGGCTGTAGGGCTGAGCCCTTGGGGCTTCCACTTCCACCCCCTCCTTGTACAGCTGAGGAAACTGAAGCACAGAGAAATGACTTGCCCAAGGTCATTCAGCAAGGTAGTAACAGCCAGGGCTTGAAGCTGATCTCCCCACTTCTAGGCCAGGCTCACTCTACTGCCCCCCTCTCCCTCCCGCCTCCAGCAGCCTTGAGATCGCTGGCAGCTCTGTGCCTTCTGTGGCTGCACCTTGGAAGGGAAAGCATAAAGGGTGAAAGCCCTCTGGAGAAGGGGTCTCTCTGGACTGGCCAGGAATAGGGAGAGACGGGTGGTGGCGGTAGCTGATGGGGGAGAGGGGGACTGGAGCTTGGCCTATGGGCAATGGGGGAGGGGGCGGGGACGATGCTTATCTGTGCGGGGCAGGAAGCACCCACGCCAGCCAGCGACACCCCAGCAAAGGGTGGCTGCTCCTTGGCCCCAGGGGGGAGGGGAGGATGTGGGGGGAGGGATGCTGGGAGCTGTGTTTCCCTTTTGGCCTCTAGAAGGGGGGGGTCTAGAAGGGGAGATGAACTTTTAGTGGGCGTGGGGGGGCGGCAGGAGGAAGAGGAGGAGGAAGACAGTGCTGGGAAGCTGCCTCTCCCGTTTAAGGTAGTGTTTTGCAGTGCCCCAAATGCTTTAGGGAGTTAAAGCACCTGACCGCTCTGGCAGACCTTAGTCCAACGTGAATCTGAACCCACTGGTGCCTCTCTGGGCTGTGAGGAGGTTCCATCACAGTTACCCCACTTTTCAGATGCCTGAGGCTGGCTGCCAGAGCCCCCCAGAACCGTTCAGCCACTTATTCATGGAGCCTGATGGAGGACCCAGGCCTCCATCCCCTCTCCCTGTCCAGGGTTTCTTCCAAGGGGATGGGGAATGGGGCAGGTGAAGCAGATGGGTCTTCGGGAAAGCGCCAGGGAATCAGGGCTCCTGCCCTCACAGAGGCAGAAGAGAGAGTGTGGACTCTGGGCCCACCGCCTGGGTTTGGACGCCCGTGTGCCCTTAACGTGGAAGGTCACCTCACTGTCTGTACCTCAGGTTCCTTGTCTGTGGAATGGATGCTAATCCTTACTGAGAGGGTTGTGGAAGATTAAATGGGGGTGAATGCTTAGAAGAGTTATCAGTGCTGGCCGTGGACCCCCTTGCAGGTCTGAGCGCTCTTATTAAACTCCCCCTCTACTTGACCCCGCAGGAGATGGGGAGCCCCGAGGACGACCTGATCGGGATTCCATTCCCAGACCACAGCAGTGAGCTCCTGAGCTGCCTCAACGAGCAGCGCCAGTTGGGCCACCTATGCGATCTTACCATCCGGACGCAGGGCCTTGAATATCGCACCCACCGCGCTGTGCTAGCTGCCTGCAGCCACTACTTCAAGAAGCTCTTCACGGAGGGCGGTGGTGGGGCCATCATGGGGGCAGGGGGCGGCGGGACAGCCTCTGGGGGAGCAGGGGCCGGCGTGTGCGAGCTGGACTTTGTGGGGCCAGAAGCGCTGGGTGCCCTGCTCGAGTTTGCCTACACAGCCACTCTGACCACCAGCAGTGCCAATATGCCGGCCGTGCTCCAGGCTGCCCGGCTGCTGGAGATCCCCTGTGTCATAGCCGCCTGCATGGAGATTCTGCAGGGCAGCGGGCTAGAAGCCCCCAGCCCCGACGAGGACGACTGTGAGCGAGCCCGCCAGTACCTGGAGGCCTTCGCCACGGCTACGGCCTCAGGAGTTCCCAACGGCGAAGACAGCCCTCCACAGGTGCCCCTCCCACCACCACCACCACCACCACCTCGGCCTGTTGCCCGCCGCAGCCGCAAGCCCCGAAAAGCTTTCCTGCAGACCAAGGGGGCCCGGGCGAACCACCTGGTACCCGAGGTGCCTACAGTGCCCACCCATCCCTTGACCTATGAGGAAGAGGAGGTGGCAGGCAGAGTGGGCAATAGTGGGGGCAGTGGGCTGGGGGACAGCTACAGCCCTCCAGCAGGGCCTGCCTCACCCCCAGAGGGATCCCTGAACTATGAGGCCTATGAAGGTGAGGAAGAAGAGGAAGAGCTGGTATATACCCCAGCCTACGGGCTGGCGCAGGGCAGCGGGCTCCCGCTCTCCCCAGAGGAGCTGGGCTCAGATGAGGATGCCATTGACCCTGACCTGATGGCCTACCTGAGTTCTCTGCACCAGGACACCCTGGCACCCGGCCTAGATGGCCAGGACAAGCTGGTGCGCAAACGTCGCTCCCAGATGCCCCAGGAGTGCCCGGTCTGCCACAAGATCATCCACGGGGCAGGCAAACTGCCTCGCCATATGAGGACCCATACGGGCGAGAAGCCCTTCGCCTGTGAAGTCTGCGGTGTCCGTTTCACTCGGTGAGTACCTGTCGGGACGGGGCCCAGGAGAGGCCATGTCAGGGCAGGGAGAAACACATTAGCAGCCCTGAGGTATGGAGGTGGGTGATGCTAGAGGGACTGGGGGTGTGTGTGGCTTCCCTGAAAGAGAAGAGACCAGGGCAAAGAAAGTCAAGGGAGGTGGTTCTGGGACAGGAAAGATATGGTGTCCGAGAAGGCTGTGGACACAGAGGAGTGGGTGCCCTGGTTAAGCTGGGGGCAAGTCCGCAAAGGTATCCTGGGGTAGCAATAGGAAAACAAATGGTGAGGGACGGAAATTGGCCAAGGCCTGGAAACCCATCCCATCCTGAACATCTCCCTTGCCCCTCACCCCTGCCTGTGCCAGGAATGACAAGCTGAAGATCCACATGCGGAAGCACACCGGAGAGCGCCCCTACTCGTGCCCGCACTGCCCAGCCCGCTTCCTGCACAGCTACGACCTCAAGAACCACATGCACCTGCACACGGGGGACCGGCCCTATGAGTGCCACCTGTGCCACAAGGCTTTCGCCAAGGAGGACCACCTGCAGCGCCACCTCAAGGGCCAGAACTGTCTGGAGGTGCGCACCCGGCGGCGCCGCAAGGACGATGCGCCTCCCCACTACCCACCACCCTCTGCCACCACCCCGTCCCCTGCTGGCCTCGACCTCTCCAATGGCCACTTGGACAACTTCCGCCTCTCTCTGGCTCGACTCTGGGAGCAGTCAGCCCCTACCGGGCCCCCGGTCTCCACTCCAGGGCCCCCTGATGACGATGAAGAAGAGGGGGCACCCACCACGCCTCAGGCTGAAGGTGCCATGGAGTCCTCTTAAAGAGAGATGAGTGGCCAGGCTGGAGCAGCACAAGGCCGGGGTGCCCATGCCAAGCAGTGGGAGTGTGCAGGACAGAGCTGGGGTCGGGGCACTGAGCCTCCCTGGCATCAGAAATCAGCCCCTACACCCCAGAGCCCTCATTCCAGTTCCAAGCTGAGAAGGTTTTGGGGCAGAGGCTCCCCAGATTGGGGTGATCTCCCAAGGAGTGATACATATGATATTATGTATATATCTACAGCTCGATTGTAAAAGTGGGGTCCCTGTCCCCAGCTGCTCCTGGGGAGTAGAAGCAATAATGTATTTCTGATTTGTGGGGTCCCTCTTCGGCTATGCGGGTTTCTAGGGGGTGGGGGGCTTGGGACCAAAGCCTTGCCCCGCCCCCATCCCCCTTGGGGTTTTGGCTGTGTAAGGGGGTGAAGGACTGCCCCTCCCTTCCCTTCCGAGACCCCTCCTTCCTGGTTTCTGTTCCCTTTTCCTGACAGTGAATTATGCAAAGGGGGCGGCAAAGGAAGGGTAGGTGGGGGAAAGCAAGGTAGAAGCTTGAAAGACCGGGGGACTGGGCCTGTAAGGAAGGAGCCATCCTAGTCCCCCTCCGCCCTGCTCCCAGCGCTGAGTCATGGGGTCCTGGAGGAGAAGGGGGCGGGGTGGCCTGATTGGCTCGCCCGCCCCTGGGGGCAGCGGGACGGGCCCCGCCCAGCTAGGGGAGCAGCTCCGCTCAGCTCTCCGCCCCTGGCCGCCCCTCCCGCGTCCCCAGGCAGGGAATGTCTTGTTCCCGCCGCTCCCTCCCCGGGGCCAGAGGGCAGGGCGGGCCGGGTGGCGTCCTACCCTCTTCTCCTCCCCGCCCAGGTGCGAGCCGGAGCCGCCGCCACCGCTGCCGCCCCTGACTCACGCCGCCCCCGGGCTGGCGCGGCGCAGGGTGTGGGACGGGGTGAGGGGTTGGGGAGCCTTGGGCGGGCGGGCGCCATCTGGCGGCCGTGCCCTACTCGGGCGCGCGCCCCCGGCGGCCACTTGGAGCGAGCCGCCCCGCGCATCTCAACCACCGCAGCTGGTGAGCGGCGCCCCCTTGCCAAGGCAGCGGGCAAATAGCTTCTTGATTAGCCGCTGGGAGAGGGGGCTGCGGGCCTGTGGGAAAGGAGTCCTTTTCCCTGCCCCTTGCTAGCCTGGCTTCCTGTGGGGTCGGGGGGAGTAATCCCTTCACTCTCCCTTTACGATTGGATCCATCCGGTTCTGTACATAGCCTCTTCTTTCGGTCTTGTTGAAATCTAGTTAGAGATTTTTAACTACCCAATTCTGCTGGGGGCGGGGGAATCTCCCTCCCCTTCCTCGCTGGGTGCTGGACCCCCATTGCGGCCTGGGCTCTGCCTTGCACTATTCCCCTCCCTGGCCTGGCGGCCCCTCCCCCTCCTAATAGGGGCAGGTTCAGGGGCCGGGTGCTCTCCCTCCCTCGCACCCCCATGCCCATTTGCACAGCTGCCCAGGTACCCCCAGTAGTGGGGGGGTCACAGGGAGGGGTAGCGGGACCAGTCCCTGTATCTATTTAAAAAATGATGATGTAATATATTGGGGTGGGGAAGGTCGGGTTGCCCTGGGCCTCATCTTAGCATTTCAGGTGATGGGGGAGCCCAGGGCTGGGGAGACCTGGGGCCTAGCCCCAGGGAGTGAGGGCAGCGTGACCTCCCTCCTTCCCCCTCTCCCCTGCGGCTTCTCCACTCAGTGCCTTAGGAGGGGAGGCAATCCCCCCTCTCCCGTTCCTCTCCCCTTCCCCTGCCCCCCCACCTTGGGTGTAAGCGACAGGAAGAAATAATAATAATTTAAGATTCACACTTGTGTCCATCTTTGGTTGCTTTATTTTGGGGGTAGGTGGGAGGGATCAGGAGGAGAAGGAGATGAAAGACAGAGGGACTGAGGGTTCTGAAGCTGGGCAGGGCTGCTTTGGGGATTTCCGAGGTGGTTAGCCGGGAAATGCTGACAGACTGGAGCGCAGGTGGGGCTGCTACCTGTGTGTCCTCTGCCGAAGCCCCTTCTCTTCATCCGGGTCACTAGTGAGGAGAGAGGGAGTGGCGCTTTCACCAACACTTTTCACAGGTGTATTCCTGCCCCTGCCCCACCCCATCTGTTCACATGTGGCTTCTGTTATTTGCCACCCCCGAGGCACACCAGTCCATGACTGTAGATATCATCTGATTTAGGCTGATGCTGAGAGAGGAGGGGGCAGTGACTTGCACAAGGTCATTTGGCTAATAAGGACAGAACCAGGAGAGACCTCAGGGATAATATCTGTCCAAGACTCCAGCTTTTAACTCCACTGAGCCCTCCTGAGCATCTAAAAATAAAGCTTTGCTTCCCCTTTGACCTCTCACCTCATCCCTACTTCCACTGCCCCATTCATGCCAGAATGTGTTCACTGGACAGTTTTCTTTGCAATCCTTCCAAGTGGAGACTGTTATATCTTTCTCAACATGGCTGGCCCACGGCGTATGGCAAAGCCGCTGGGGTCCCATGGCAGCTACGCAACCAACCAGGGCTGCAGCCACCTCCCCGGGCCTCCCACATACCCTGCCACACCTTCCACAGGGCCAGAACCAGACTTGAGGTGCCTGTGTGGCCAGAAGCCACCTCACTGGAGGGCTTCTCTAACTCTCCCGCCTTGGAATCAACCTCCTTGGCCGTAACAACCTTCACCTCTGCTCCCACCTGAACATGCCCTTGACCTGGGCCACTCTGGATTTATCCCAGAACTCTTCCCTGGCCATAGTCCATTCTCTGTGTCCCTCCCGGCCACAGCCCCTGCTCTAACACATTACTGAAACACAGACCCTAAACTACCCCACTGGGATCTCAGCGCCTTCCTTTCCCCAGGGCCAATCACCTAAGACACTCTTGCTGAAGACACCCCACTTTTCTCCCCATCTTGTCCTTCCCCTGGCCAGCCCAGAAAAAGCCTTCAACCCTCAAATGCTATTCATGGCTACCACTTTTGCCTAAGAAAACCGCCTAACCAAGCGCACCAGAGTCCATCATTAGAGGTTATGATTTTCCACATCATCCAGGACTTTAACTGTACCCGGAAATCCCTTAGCCTCCCCAGCAGGCTTCTTTGCACACTCCCCAAGGCAGGAATTTCGGCCTCTACCACCCACACCTTGAAACCTTTATTCCACTACCAGCCCCCTTCTTTGCTCTCTCAGCGGTCGTGTTGCCTCCTTCCCACCAGAGAAAAGTGACGCTGCCAGCCTGGAGCAGGTGCAACTCTGTCCCAAAGAATGTCCCTTCTGCCCTCTTGCCACAGGCAAGCCTGCTCCTACCCAAGGCCACCCTGTCCCTGGGGCCCTGGAACCCAACCCCAGCTTCCTTCTCTCTCCAGCCCTTTTTTGCCTCCTGAATGCTCAATTCTCCCTGTCCTTGGATAAAGAAAAACCCTTTAGTGTTGGATTCCCTTCAAGCTGCTCCCTCCTCTTCAAGTTCTTTTTTTTTTTTAACCACAGCAGTTATGTTTTAAAAAAGAATTATCAAACTTGTAAAAGTGATGCAGAGCCATGTACCCTGTTTCTGTTTCTAAGTCTTCCCTATCAGCCACCCCTCAACCCATCACGATCTGGTTTTGGCCTTCCCGATGCCATGAAAAATATTTCCATGAGCCACGCCAGTGATCTCTTGACTGCCAAGTTCAAGGGCTGGTCTTCAGTCCTCGTCCTACTTGATCGTCTCACAGCATCTGGTTTGCATGGCTGAGTGTCCGTGGGCCTCTCCCATCTTTGGTTTGGGATGGAGCCCCTCTGGGTCTGACCCTCTCTCCTCTTCCTCTCCTGCCATGCCCTCCACCAGAATGCTCCAGCTCCCCCTCTCTTAGTCTCTAAATTGGCAATCCCCAAACTATGCCTCTGACCCAGAGCTCTTCCCTTTTCTAACTGTCCCCTAGGCATCTCCAGCTGGACTCCCTGCAGATGCCACAAAGGTCTCCATGTGGGCCGCTCCTCCTTCCTGTCACGCCTCTCATCCGAGCACCCACCCAGTCTCGCATAAACTCCTAGTCACCCTCAGCACCTCAATCCTGAGGCTGCACCAGCTTCTCCTGAGCCACGACACCCTCCCCTCTGATCCCCTGGCTCCTACCAGCCTCCATGCTGCGTTCTTAACTTCTTGTCCTCAAAGACAAATAAGAACTTGTCACTTTCTGACTAAGGATCTTCAAATGATAATCAAGGCCGTCTCATCTCTCCCCATCTTGACATCCACGCTCATCTCCCAGCATCCCCTGAGGTCTCCACCTGGACACACATCCGCACCTTAGGCACTAAGCTCCTAAATGTCTCGCTTTCTCCAAATTCACATAGGCCTCCCCTGGGATGCTTTCCTCTGCTCCTCAACCTAACAAACCACCAGGTTGCCCCCAAATCCACCTTTTTTCACCTCTTCTATGAAGCCTTCACATAGATCCCTATTGCAAATTGGCAGTCTGTCTGTGCTGCCCAGAGCCTGCTCCACTCCAGTGGGGTGCTCTCGCCACCACTGTCACTTATCTAATTGATGTCACTCTTGCCACCATGCTATGGGCACCTCCAGGGAAGGGGTGCTGACACAGAGCAGGCACCCGGCAAACCTCCATTCCCTTCCCTCCATTCATCTCTGTCTCCAGCTCTAGCAGAGGGCCAGGCACCCAAGAAACCCTTTGTAAATGTGACAGAACATGTTCCCTTCCCTGGCGCCATCTCCGCCTGCTTTCCGCTCACCTGAACTCAGAGCTGGACTCTGTTGAAAGGGTCCTGCCCAGGGCTTCTTGGAGCTGTTGCCGTAGTAACACCTCCTGCTCTGGGTCCTTTCTGCCAGCGGCAGCCAGCCACAGCCGGGGGTCCTCTTCGTCACTGGAGTCCCTGGAGAAGCTTCCTAGCTCAGCGGCCCACAGAGGACCTGGGGGAGGGGTGACTGCTCCCACTGCCCCCTCAGACTCCAGCCAGCCACCCCTCTCACTGGAGACTCACAGCTCCAGGTCCAGTTTGCCCTGGTAGGAGAGGGGAGACGCACACACAGAGCAGGTGTTGTCCAGGAGGCGGAAGCAGGTGCGGCAGAAGAGACCTAGAGGAGGCCAGGGCAGGGGTGGGGGGAAGGAGGTGAACTTGAACTTTCCTACCCATCCACTGCACTCCCTGGCTTCCAGCCCCTGCCTTTCCCACCCAACTCCTGGGGGGACCACCCTGGGCGAGCGGTGCACACTAGGGAATTGCTGCAATGCCACATGCATCTATTCTGCTCGAACATGGGAGAATTAAGGCGAATATAGGGAAAGAAGAGCTACCTGAGGGTTCTCTGTAAATGAGAACATTTATATACTGAAGGGAGGGAGGGGTGCAAAAGGTGAGGTACGGGACCAGTCCGTAAAGGAAGGACCACAGGTGACTGTTGGACGCCAATGCAGTGAGTCCTCTCAGGGAGAGGCGTGCTCCCCAGGAGGCCCACCTCGGCAGCCTGGGGTACTGCAGGACACAGAGCTCTCTGCGTCCTCACCGTCCTGGGGCTGCCCACAGCCCAGGCAGTAGGTCTGGGGCTGCCCGAAGTGGCTGATAAATGGAGCCAGGCAGGAACACCTGAAAAGAGTGGTCCCAGATACCAAGCAGGCCAGCCCAGCCAACCTAGACCTCCCCATCTCCAGTGCCACCCTCCAAACCAAGGGTAGGCCTTTCTGCAGTCTAACGTCCATCCCTCTGACTGTTGCAACAACCTCTGTTTCCTGTCCTTCCTTCACTCCCCATCCCTAAGAACTCTTACCCCTAATTCTCCCTCTCAGTGCCTGAATGGCATGAAATAGGCACCCTGTTCAGCTAAACCTCTGGACAGTCAGTTGGGACAGTGATCCATTCTGACCTCTGGCGCCTTTTCTGTCCCCTCTCACCCACTCCTATAAGGAATGACAGTGGACTCACCGCCTGGCCAGCATCTGCAGGACACTCATTTGGCCCTGGTCAGCTGCCCGCCGCCTCACTGCACGGTGCAGGGTAGCCAACAGATTGGTTCGGCGACTCAGAAGGACATTGTAGAGGTAGGAGATCCTCTCCTGGAGGCGGGGAGAGCAGGGATGGAGTCCCCTTAGTCCTGTTGCACAAGCCTGGAATTGCTCTGCACCCACCCCCACTCCTTCAGCCTCTGCCTTTTGTCCAACTCCTGTGAATCCCTCTAGGCTTGGCTGAATGCCTGTTCCTCTGGGAAGCCTTCTGGACTTGCCCAGGTAAGATTACCTACCTACTGCCTCCTCTGAGTTTCCCCAGCATGTTATTCATTCCTTAAAAACAAACCCATTTTTTAATTGTAATGTCTTGTTAAAAGCCTCAAGACTGTGAGCTCCTGACTGTGTCTGGCTCAGTGACTGGCATACAATAGATGCTCAGTAAATGATTTGTAAATGAGTAAACAAACGTCAGAGCTTCCATTCGCACCTCACCACACGCGGTGCCCCAGCTTCCCATGGTTTCAGCCAAGCTTTGGAAGCGAGCTCTGTCTCAGGAAGCTCTGCTCCAAGAGGCACCACGTCTCCCAGTGCCCCCTGGGGTCCAGAGACCTACTTCGTGGTATCTGCTCTGGGGTTCACCCAGAGGAGAGAGGGCTGGGGCTGCTGAAGGATGCCAAGCTCCCCAAAACCAAGACAGACAGCCACAAGCTTAGCATCCTGGAGAGGGAAGTAGGGACTGGCGGTGGACCCCTCACCTGCTCCCGGGATGGATAGTAGGAGGCACAGACGACCCGCCGCAGCCGGCTGACATACTTGCCAAACAGAGTAACAAAGAAGCACAGGCCATACAGGATGCCTGGGGACAGAGCAGAGACAGTAAGCCAAAGCCAGCGGGCACAGGCTGCCAGCCACATCCCCTCGCTGGTCTGTGCCCCAATGCCCTGAATGGTGTCTATTTCCCCAGTGCCCCCGGAGATGTGGCTGATACCAATAACTGTGTAACCAGTGGTGTCCGGCTCCGAGGGTTGCAGGAGACAGCGCCGGGACAAGACACTGACGTTGCCTTGCTGTAGGACATCAAATGCTGACACCAAGTCACGGTAAATCTTCCCAGTGTAGCCAGTGCCTTCCACGGTTATGGATACCACCACAGGGCCTGGCACCAAGACAGTGTGTGAGGGGCACCTCCTGGGAGGTGGAGAATGGGGCAGTGCAGGTCACAGGGATGGTGCCATGTTGTGATGCCCCAGGCACCCTTGGGGTGTCCTGGGCCCCAACTGCAGCCCCTGGCACCTGGTTCCATGGTCCAGAGCTGGCTAGCGCAGGTCTGCCTGCTCAGGTCACCAGATCTGAAATTACCTTAATGGTCAGTGAGTCCATCCCCTGACTCCACGACCACCCAGAGGTGGTCTTTGCTAAACACTAACTGTGTCATAGGTACTAGACTAAGTGCTTTATTGATTGTTTGGGGTATTTTTTACTTTCTCAGTTGGACCTCTGTACACAGGATTAGATTAATTAGGTCCCGTGCTTTGTGGCACACTTTCATCAGTGGTCTACCCAGCACTCAATGCATATTCACTCCTTAGAGCAACCCAGAGAGGTTGCCACCATTATTATCCGGTTGTTCAGATTAGGAAACTGAAGCTTCAAGAGGCTCAGCAACTTGTGCAAGGTTACCTTCTAGGAAGGGGCCGAGCTGGGATCGGAACCCAGGCCAGTCTAGCTGTAGAGCTCATGTTTTTAACTACACCGTTAGTGTGTAATCTTGAACTGGACTCAGGGGTTATCAGGCGGAGGGTAGAGTTGGAAAAGGGGAGAATTCGGGGGCTGGTGTGAGTAACAGTGACACGGGAACATTCACTGGATTGAGGAAGATGGGGAGGGTGCAGCAGCAGCCCAAGGGCAGGGGATGGGTCGGGGAGGTGCAGGTGCTCACTGCGGGCCACGACCTCCCCCTGCAGCTGGTAGCGGGCCAGGTCAAGCACCCAAAAGACTGCATAGTCCAGGAAGATGAGGAGCAGCACGAGGAGGAGGTGCTTGATAAGGCTGAAGATAGCCAGGGTATAAACGATCTGCTCCCGGTGAGACAGGAAGATGGAGCCTGGGTGGGGGATGGGAAGGTCAGGAGGATGCTTCCCAATTCTCCCACCCCACAGCCCCCGGTCCTGAGATCTCCCTCCTGAAGGGGGCTCCTGACCCTGATCAACCAGGGCCTGTTTGCTCCTCTGGAAGATGTGAGGACCCTGGGGTGAGGGTGGGAAGCATTCTTCGTGGGCAGGAACTCCATGCCTAGAAGTGGAGGCCTAGCATGTCCACCTGGGCCCAGTGGCCCATTTCCAGGCTCTAGGAACCCTCCCTCCTGGGGCACGCCTGACCCCCTGCCTGGACCCTGCCTCATGGCTGGCTGGCATCCCCAGGTTACACCTCCTGTGCATTAGTACACCCACGCTTCCGCCCCCACCCCCAGTGCCTTCTCTTCCCTTGCTCCATATCTACTCCCACCTACCCTTACCTCTGTTCCTGACACTCCAGGGCTCCCAGAGGCCTCATTAGCCCCTTTTCTTGCTGTCTGCATGCTATGAGCATCCCTGCTTTCCTCTTTCAGACTGAGGGCACTCCAAGGACAGGGCTGTGTCTCCCTCAGCCTGAAATTTCCTTAAGATTATGGTTATCTCTTCTCCCTCTGGCCCTGCCCAAACCAGGCCTGTGCACTGGGCTTAGGGTCAAGGCAATGGGGTTTGTGGACGCCCTAGGCCCCCACAGAGGCCCTCACCAGGCTGGATATAGTATCTGGTCTCATGGGCTCTGAGCGGTAGCACCGTGGGCAATCCCGCCCTGGAGCGGACAGCTTCCATGTGCAGGAATCGGCTGGTGATGTAGATGTTGTCGTAACTATCCAGGTTCAGGTAACAGTACCAGTAAAACAGGGCTCTGGTGGAGCACATGTAAAGACCCTCAGCACCCCTGAACCGACCCCCATAGGGCACCACGCTCTCCACCCGCTCCCTGAAACTCCAGTGTCCCAGGACACCCGGGCACGCGCTGGTCCCCAGCAGCATTCACTCCCCGAGCCCTGGACCCGCCGTCCAGCCTCTCACTGGAGATAGAGCAGCACGAGCAGGAGGGGTGTGGTATAGCCCATCAGCGTCAGGGCCTCTCCGATGAGGTGCAGTTTCATCCTGACAGCCTCCTGGAGGTCCAGAGCTACCTGGGACAGGCTCCGAGAGGCACTGAGATCCACAGAGAAGTAGTGGGTGGCTGTCACGTTGAACTCAAACTCTTCACGCACTCGGTCTATCAATTTTATCACAGCTGGGGCCAGGGAGATGTGAGCGAGGGGAGTTAGAAGGCGGCAGGGGTGCAGCTGGGGAGGGGCCTGCACAGCCCAGGGGCCTCACAGCTCACAGCCAGGAACACCCAGGATCTGAACCCACGGACTGAGGAGGGGGCAAAGCCTCCAGTTGATGCCACCGCATGCTCAGCATCAGCGTGACACCATAGTGAACATCCCGTTGACCTGCATGGGGCCAGGAGGCCCTGGTTCTCTAAGCCCCTGCTCTGGGGTCTAGCTTTGGTGAGGTACCTCCCCATCCCTGGGCCTCAATTTCCTAATCTGTACAGGCTGGACCTTAGCCCGGATAACCTCCTGAGGTCCTTTCCTGCCCTTGTATTCTCGCCCATGGACTGGGAACACTCCCAGGCTGGTGACGAGGGGAGGAGACCACCCCGGAGCATTGCAGGTGGCAGGACTAGGGGGGGATCACTCACGGGTGACAATGGTCTCTCGCAGGAAGGGCTGGATGTACTTGGGGATGATGCAGAACACCTGGACCACTGCGAGCCAGAGGCCAGGTGTCAGGAGGGGCGCAGAGACACAGCCCAGGCCCCAGGGCCATCTTGACTTTTCACTTTTCCTACCGGCCTCCACACTGATTCCAAACCCTTTAGCTTCTCCCCATTACCTCACCCCCCACACCAACTCCTCCCTATCCCTGTGCCACCCCATTCGGAGCCCAGCATCCTTACTGGTCCCCTATTCACTGCCCCTTGGCCCCACCCTTCCACTGGCCCCCACATTTGCTGGACCCCTAATCCTGCCTGCAGGCCCCTGGCTCACCGCTAGCGAGTCCACAGAGCACCAGCTTGAAGGGCATGAGCACGTAACACAGGTGGTAGGCTTGCGGAATGACCTTCATGCAGTCATCCTTGGCGTCATCGAAGATCCGCGCACACTTCAAGTAGGGGTTCCCCAGCTCCGAGTTGCACACATCACCGATGTGCAGGAGCCAGTACCACACATTCCTCAGGGCCCTGGCTGAGAATGACCGCAGGGCTGGTACTCAGGGCCAGGGCCCCGCAGCACCTTTTGGAGGGCTGGGGAACACCAGCACAACGGCCGGGGCCGCGGAAGCCTGTAGTCAGGGGCCTGGCTGTGCTGTATACGACTAGTGGGGACTAGTCAGCACCCAGGAGGGGCTCACAAAGCCCTGGACAGGAAAGGGTAAGGGAGACTGGGTGAATTTTGACCCCCCCCCCCACCCAAACGCAGACATGAAAATGTACTGACCTACATGCTTCACGCTATCCATGATTGACCGAAAGAACTTGCGGATCCGGTCCGCCACCTCTTTGGCCTTCTGGGCAATGGCTTTAATCTTGTTCAGGGCACCTGAGAAGCAGGGGGCAGAGGCACTGTAGGGTCTCCTCCTCTAGGCGCTGGTTCTCACCATTGCCCCTCTGGTAGAGAGCGCAGGGGGTCTGCCCCCAGAGAGGAGGGAAGCCTGGATGCTACGGTCTGGGAGATAGTTAAGGTGGCAGAGGAGCAGTCCGGAAAGCAAGGATAAGAGGGTCTGAGCGGGCGCCTTGAGGTCAGCGCCCAGTACCAGCAGGGAACAACAAAACAACAGGACTGTAGAACACGCAGGACAAGGGCACAGGGGGCCAGGCGGGGTGGGGGAGCTTACTGACGAGGGGCTGCTGGGCCCGCTCCAGCATTTCGGCAGTCTGGTTCAGGGCCAGCTCTGCCCCACAGGCCACAGCCTCGCTGGCCCGGGTAAAGTTGTGCAGCGTGTTGGCACAGGGCCCTTGCAGCACCAGCCCAAAGGCAGCCACCAACAGCAGTGCCTGGCTCTGCCCTGGAGGAGACCGTTCCATCAGAACAAGGCCCCAGCCTTGCCCCCAGTCTCTTCCAGAAGCCTTCAGAATAACCAGAATAACCCCTCCCTGAGATCCCCCTGCCCCAGGCCCTGCCCCAGGACTTGTCCCCTCCCCTGGGTGTGAGCTCACTGGAGAAGGCCTGGGGCAGCAGAAGGAAGACAGTGACTCGGATCTGGCGGGAGAAGCCCATGCCCAGGCTGAGGAAGGCGGCCAGAGTGAGAGTGCTCACCAGGCAGCCCCAGGGGCTGCGCCTTTCCACCAGCAGCTCCAGCAGCCCGTAGGCCGTGGCCAAGGACAAGCCCAGCATGAAGGCCCCCACGCTGCGGACCACAGCCCGCGCCCTGCTCCGCTCCTCTGGCCCCGAGGAGTGCACAACATCCTTCCTGACTTTGGACATGGCTGCTGACAGCAAGTGTTTTCCCGTCTCCAGGAGGAGATGCCCACCAGGTTCTGTGGCTCTTCAGGGGGCCTGGAACTTCTCACCACATTCTAAGGTTCCGGAGGGCTTTGACTGTGTGTATCGTAGAATTCCTTACACTGTAGCAGAGACTGGGAAAGAGATAGGTAGGTCTCCAGTCTCCTTCCTATCTCAGAGCAGAGGGATTGAAAGGCACAGACTTCAGACAGGCTGTGGTGAGGCAGAGGAGAAAGAAGCAGCTCATGTCCAAGGGCATCCTTGAGATACTTGTGGAATGAGCGAGGGTTCCCCAGAACAGACTTATGGGCATCACACGTCATCAGAACAGAGCAAAGGGGCAAACAAGGAAACCACCCCGCACCAGTGAGTCGGTCACTAGAGACCCCGCCACCTCAACATCTCCCCGCCTCCGCCCCTCCCACCCACGCCCTCCTCCAGCCCAGCTCTCTCCTCTCCCTCTCTCATCTCCGCCCATCTCCTCCGTCAGGACCCCCCAAGTTCCTGCCACCCTCCCCAGTTTCCCCAAACCTCTACCCCCCCTGCAAGCCCCTAATCCTAATAATGAACCACATCCCGGCCAGAAGAGTGGGATGTTGGTCTTACTGGGGCTAAACTGCTCAACTCCTCAGCGGTGCAGAGGCTCCTGAGTTGGGGGCTGCCTGTCTTCTGTAGCCGATTCCTGTGGCGCCAGCCAGGCCAGTTTCCGGTCACTGCTTTCCTGCTGGGGGCAGGCACAGGGGGGCTCCTGGCCATAGGTGAGTGTGGAGCAGAGTTGGGGTGGGACCCATCTTTTGACCTCTGACTTAACCCTGTGCCCTCAGGTCTCTTTCAGCTCCTGGTGAACCCTATGAACATCTATGAAGAGCAGAAGATGATGACTTTGTACGGCTTGGTGGGTTAGTGCTGGACTAACGCTAATAAGGTCAGGGACACTCAAGAGGCCTGTGGAGCACAGCCCAGCACTAGGTTCCCAGGAAGGGGTCTGGGCATGTTCTTCTGCACCCAAGCGTCCCACGTGGCCTTGGCCTGGTCTTTGGCTTTGAGAGCAGACCCAGAGCGAAAGGCCCCATCTGTGGAAGAAGACTTCCTTGCTCTCTAGAGCCTCCCCAATCTGAGGGACCCCCTACTCCCCTCAAGATATGGTCCAAACCCACAGCCCTTCATGATCCTCATCTCTCCTGAACTCTCTGGCCTTATTTCCTGCTCTTCCTGATAAATTCGACTCATTCATCCATTCCACGCTAACTAAGCACCTGCTGAGGATTCAGCAGTGAATAAGCCTGACAAGCACCCACCTCTTTTGGAGTTTACATCTTATGGAGAGTAGACAGTAAATGAACATTTAAACAATAAATGAGCAAAAATACACAAGAGCATTTCTGATGGTGACAAGTGATATGAAAAAAGTATGCCAGGGGGGTGTGATAGGAAGGCACTGACAGCTACCCTAGCTTGAGTGGTCAGGGAAGGCTCCTCAGAGAAGGTGACCTTGTATCAGGAGGCATTGGGCTGTAAGAACAGGGAACCCACCTAAAAGTGGTTTTACCAAGAGAAGGTTGATTATCTCATATGACAAGTTTCAGAGTAGAGTGGTTTTGGAGTTTGGAGAATTCAGCAGCTCAGTAAATCTACCAAGGACCCAGGTTCCTTTTGCCTTCTTTTCTCCTGCCCTCTTTGGTCTGTCAACCACTCCTCTTCAGGTCAAGAAATGGCTGCAGCAAATCCAGGCATCACATCTTCATACAACAATGGCAAAGACCAGAACATTCCTTCCCCATGTCTCTTTTAAGAACAAGGAAAACTTCCCTGTAATCTCCTTGGCCAACTTCCCCTCATACCTCTTTAGTCAGAACTGCAACACATGCCCTTTCCTAACCCTCTCCCAGACGAGGGGCATGGAGTTGGCATCATCTCCAGGTTACTGAGTGGACTGACCTCCATGGGATACCAACAGCTTTTACCCTGACCGCTGTATTCACACCTGTTCTCCCATTGATGACCTTTCACACAGACCCTTAGCTTTCTGGTTATTTCATTGAGAAGACCGAGTTCTGCTTCAGTAATAAGGATTATTTTTAGGGTTCAAAAGGTCCAATCCCGTCTGCTTCAAAATTCCAATCTCATGTCCATTCTCAAGCTTATCTTCCCTCCTCACCACCCCCGGCGCCCAGCTCAGGGCCCATCCCTGGCATGGGGTCCTGCAGCAGAGAAGGGGGCATGGCTCACCCTTTCACTTTCTTCTCCACTTCCTTCCCCTTCTGGTTCTTCTGATGTCAGAAAGGGGATTAGAAGAATTAGAGGAAAAGGGACAAAAGTCTGAAGTCATCGATCCTGGTATAATTCCACTGCCTCTTGTGGCAAGTGTTCACACCCTGATTGTCTCAGGGGGCCATTCAGGGGCTCTTCGGAGGCTCTGTGTGGACCTTGCAGTACCCAGTTTCCTGCTGGGGGCAGTTCTGTTTGGCTGACCTGGAGTCAAGCTCCCTGTAGTTCCCCAGGCCACCTGCAGCTTCTTCCTTTGGATCCCTCCCCGCAAGCAGGCTGCCCCCTGGGATTGAGAATCTCACAGATGGATTGAGGCCTGCTGCCCTCCAGCATTTCCTCTTGTCCCAGAGGAAATTCACACACCCTTGTCCTGCCAAACTGGGACAGCAGGGCCCCCTGCAGCTGCCTTCTCCCCTGTGGCATTGAGAAGCAAGCGCCGCTCTCCTCATCAGGTTCCCCCGGGCGCCTCCTGGAGAGTCGCTCCTGAGCGCTAGGCCCTACTAGGCCCTTCAGCTCAGCAGGAGTCCAGCCCCGAAGGGGTGAGCCAGCTTGCCTCCTCTGGAGGGTTCTCTTGGAGTTTTTCACGTGACATGGGCAAGTGAAGACCCACCCTCGCCTCAGACCTTCTCCTGCTGTCTGCCTACTCAAACCACTTCTCTCCCCTTCTAGAAAATTCAAATTTCTGGTCTTCTCTTTATACAGACTGGTTGGGGTAGAGGGGTAAGAGATTAGTGGTGCTCTTTAGGTAAGCCCAGAGAGGATATCTGGGGCCCTCTTTACAACGTAGGCCAACTGTTTTGTCAACTGTGGTCCTCGACTTGAGTCTGGCCAAAAGTCCGAGACTACAGAACAAGCCCATTTCAATATCCTGTGTTACCGTGATTGGGTTAGACAGATCCAGATTTACCCCTGGGGGCCAGGGCAGGGACAGGCCATTGCCCTTGAACAAAACCCAAGCTGTGTTAGCAAGGAAGGCAGAAAAACTGTTGGGTGGCACCCGAAAGGGTTTGTGGCAAACCTGTATGACTAGGTGGAGCCGGCCGGGTGAAGAACGAGGGCAGTAGTGCTCCTGGCAGCGTGACCAGTGAAAGCCAAGGCCTGAAAGGAGGAGTGAGCTAGGCTGTCCCGGGGGCAGCAGCAGGGCCTGGGGGCGCTGACCTGGCGGGTGAAGCGTTGGGCTGAATGAGATCCCTTCAGACAGTAGGCAGTGGCCGGAGCCTGAGGGTCCGCAGGCCATGTTAAGGGAGCTTGGATTTTATCTCGGATGTGGTAGGAAGTCTTTGGATGGTTTGAAGCAGAAAAGGGACATGGTCTGACTTAAGTTTTAACAGTGTCACTCTGGCTGCCTTGTGATAATTAAAGTGTAAGTTAGCAAGACACAAAGTAGAAGACCAGTTAGTCCCGGGGAGACTCTATGCGGGAAATGGATGTAGAAGGAAGCATTAAGGACGTGGGGCTTGCTTTGCTGATGCTTGGGGGAGCATGCTGTCCACACGGGAAGCTTCTAGATTCCCCAACCAGCTTACGCTGTTCCTTTGGCCTGGAATGCTGCCCGTGCCTCCTACACTTACTCATCTTCCAGGCCCAGCTGACACATCTCCTTTGTCCAGCCTTCCCAACCCCACCCCTCCCTGCAGAAATACCTGCTCCCTCCTCAGCTCCCACAGCTCTTCCTTCGTAAGCACCTCCCTTGTGCACTTAGCACTTTGTGTTATAGTCATTTGTTTACTCGTCTGTCGCTCTCCCTGGATTATGAGCTTCAAGGAGCTCCCTGTCTCCTTGCAGACCACAGGGAGACACATGGGAAACTACTAAAACATCCCGGGAGGTACTTGACCAAGGGCTAAAACGATGGACAGAGATTGTGAGGGCTGCAGGCGTCACAGCGTGGGGGATATGGGGCATGTTGAGGTGGCTCTGGCTTCCCCTTTAATCGCTCTGAGCACCAGTGTCTGTTTCCAGAATTTTTTTCTTGCTCCCTCTGCCCCCTCAGGACCAAGGGTAAGTGTGAATCCAGCCTGGATACAGGAAGTGTTGGCCCCCTTCCCTAACGTAAACACCCACCTCAAATACGCACACACAGCTGATGACTGCCGTGGTTCTTCAGTACCTAGCCATCTCTCCAAGTCCTTCCAGAGACTGCCATGCAGTTGAACTCTGTAAAGAGCTGTTGAATAAATGAATAAATGAGTGGCGCAGAATGCCATCAGAGTCGGTTCTGTGTAAATGGGGACAAGGGCAGTATGATGAAGGTTCTAGAAAGGGATGCGGGGGGGTGAGTGCTCTGGTAAACCTGGCGGACAAGGCAGCTTCCTCGTTTCCCTCGCCTTGTACTCTCTTGACAGGCTTGGGGGCCATTGGCTGGGGGACCTCCCCTCACATCCGCTGTGCCAGCCTCCTGCTAGTACCCAAGATGCTGGGCAAAGAGGGCAGGCTCTTTGTGATGGGATACGCCTTGGCTGCCATCTATGAGGGTGAGTCTGTGCCCCTGGGTACCAATTAGTGACACTGAAGCAGTGGCCCTGGGTGGGCCATCCGATGAGAACCAGGCTTGGTGAAGGAGAAAGAGTGCGAGTCTAATTCCAGTTGCTCCAACTTGCTGTGTGTCTCTGAGAGAGTTCCTTCTCATCTCTGGGCCTCTGTAGTTCTCACAGGTAAAAAAAAAATTGGGGGTTCAACAAGATGGCCTCTCACAGGTTTCAGAGCTGCATGATTATACAGTTCTAGGAGGTGGTCACTGCTTGTAGAGCAGGAGCTGAGGGTGGGCTTAGAAAAGTTAATTAGCTCTAGAGGGAGATGATCCATCAGGGCCTCTTCCCCCAGGACCAGTGGCCAACCTGCGGCACAACCTCAACGAGGTGATAGCATCGCTGGGCTGCACCGTGGAGCTGCAGATCAACAGTACCCGCGCGGCCTGGCGCATCTCCACAGCCCCACTGCGGGCAGTGTTCAAGGACCTGCTGGTCAGGACCCTGCATGGGCAGGGCCCAGGGCTCCCTCTCCCTGGGGGCCTTGATGACTTGAGCTGGGAGCTGTGACCCTGGACTTGCAGTTGCCCAGTGGGGGGGTACTACTGGCAGGGTTGTCCCCAAACATTGCTAGATGTGCCCTGGTCCCTGGGCACTAAATGTCAGGAGAGCCTCCCACCCCTGTCATTGGGACATGCCCCACACACATTTCCAAACACCTGAGTAGGCATTTCTCTAAGCAACTGAACTAGAATATCAGGAAATTGGGAGCCTTGGCCTTGAAGAGTTCAGAAGCTTCCAGGACCAGGGTATCAGAATTAGGTATTGGAGGACTGGAGATTCAGGGTTTGGGAGAGCTGAGAAGTTGGCAAGACAGGAGCTCAGGGGTCTGGGAATTAGGGACATTGAGATGGCACAGTGGTCTGAGAGATTAGTGATGAGAGGTGAAATCCAAGGACCTAGGGAGCCCGACCTTGACTAGCAAGGATCTGGGATGGGAGGTCTGAGCTGCTGGGAGCCTGGGAGGTGAGCAGAGCAGAGCAGAGGCACTGGGGTGAGGTGAGGGCTCCCGAGGACTGTGAACCGTGGAGTATTTGAGGTGTGAGGCTGTGTCAGGGCCCAGCTCCCTACAGGCCTGAGGTAAGAGTCCAAAGCTTGGCCGGTGAGGGGAGGACAGGCTGTTAGACAAGCTCTAAGCCTCCATCCCTGAGTCCCTTCCTCCCCACTTCCAATTCCAGGGCAGCAAAGATTTACTGAAAGCCGAGACTCATAACATCTCCAACTCCTTTGAGGACCTGGATGCCCAGGTGAATAGTGAGACTGGCTATACGCCAGAGGATGCCATGGGCTCAGAGGAGACAGCCCAAGAAGCAGATACCCCCCGAGCCCTAGCTTCCAGACACCACCTCTCGACACAGAAGATGTATGAGCTGAAGACCAAGCTGCGTTGCTCCAGTGAGGAGTGTTGGGGGGTCCCCAGGCAGGGCAGGGTGGGTGGGCCACAGGGCCAGCGCCCCAGGTCAGGGCATGGGGACCTCACACTCCTTGTGCCTTCCCACAGACGTGGTGAACCAGGCCATACTCAGCTGCCGCCGCTGGTTTGACCAAAAGCATGAACGGTGCATGCAGCACATCTGGGTCCCGCTCCTCAACCACCTGCTCTGCTTGCCCATGAAATTCAAGTTCTTCTGTGGCATTGCTAAGGGTCAGCTCAGTGGCAGGAGGGTGGGGTGCACCGGGGCTAGGATGTTGAGTCCTTGGGGACCACTGGGGCCCTGTGGGGCAGGAAAGCAATCAGGCAGTGAGGACTTAGGCTTAGGAGACCCAGCCCCCTCAGAGCCAGCCCCTCCACTGACCAACTTTGATCCAGGGTGAGTTTACAGCGGGGCTTGGAGCTCCATCTTTTCATGTGAAAGATGGGCATAATAAAAGTACTTATCCCATTAAGGGTTTTTGAGGATTTAAGGGGATAATACGTGTGAAGCAGATGACACACAGAGCTGGCACACAGAGGAATAGCTCTATAAATATTGGCTATGACTATTAACATTTGGTATGGTTACAGACCATGACAAAACAGGGGGAAGTCCCAAAACAGGGGGAAGTCAGGCCTTGTTTCTGGGAAAAATAACTCAAGGAGAGTGGAGAAGGGAAAGACTCAGTGGGATGAAAAGTCACCGGCAGAGAGACAAAAAGCAGGATGCAGAGGATCATGGGAAGGAGGCCCTGGAGGCCAGGCACAGGGCGGCCCCTGACCTGCCCACCCCCACAAACCAGCAATGGAAGTTTGGTGCCGCAGCCGTATCCCAGTAGAAGGCAACTTTGGGCAGACCTACGACTCTCTCAACCAGTCTGTTCACAGCCTGGAGGGAGAATTTTCAGCCACCATTGAACTCAAGGTAGGAAGCAGGGGCGTGTGGGCCGGGGCTAGAGAGTGAAGGGCAGGCACAGGGAGCAGGGCATGAGGAAGAGCAAGTGAGAAGGCACAGGGCAGAGGCGACTGGACGTGAGGGAGGGAGACAAGGAGGGCAACGGTTGGTTGACAGGGAAGGGGAGAGTGCAAGCCTGTGATATACGTGGACCTGGCTTTGGGAAGGAGAGGGTGTCAGTCGTACAGGTGCAGGGGGGCCAGACTCTGTCAAGGAGGGTGGCAAGCAGAAGGAGGCGGCAATCCTGAAGGTCCTGGGGAGAGGAGTGGGGCACCGGGGGAGAGACGCCTGGGGGAGACAGTCTGCAGCCCTGCTCTGCGCCAGGAAGAGAAGCAGGCTGGGGTGCTGGGCCTCAACACGAGCTGGAAGCACGTGAGCACCGAGGTGCGTGACTACGTGAGCCGCCAGGAGGCACGTCTGGAGTGGTCCCTGGGGCTCCTGCGGGTGCTCTTCTCCTGCACCTTCTTGCTCGTCCTCCACGGGTGAGCCATGGCCCCTCCCCAAGGCCCCAGCCTCCACCCCAGAGGGGAGCCCTGCCCCGAGGGAGGCTATAAGAATGGGACTGCCTGTGGAGCCCACCTCCAGCCCTGCCTGTGAATGTTCTTGTGCCTTTAATTTGGCCTTTTCATTAAGCTGCGTTTGCTGTTTACACAACATTAAAGGAAATGCGGACTTTTTGTCAGAAGAATCACTACCCGTGTTCTCACCCTTAAAAGGGCGACAGTCTTCATTTATCTACCTCCTTCCAGCCTTTATCCCAACGCTGACTTTTTTACTGTTAGCTTTGACTTTTGATTTTTTTCTTGCCCTTCATATTCCCCTTGGCTCTGATTTTGTGCCATTTTTATCGTCCAATTCTGCTTTCATTTTCTCCCGCCTGCTGCGCTGGCAGCTACTTTCCCTCCATTTGGACCAAAGTCCTCAACCCCACCCAGCCTGGCGTCCAGCTGGGCTGCCCTGGGCCTCACTCTGTTTCCTTGCTGACCTCTGGACCCTCTATTTCCTGTCCCCACCCCCAGATGGGCAGGGGATGGGCAAGGGCAGCCACAGGGGCTCTGGCTCTGTCTGCCCCTATTTGTGGGCCCTAGAGTGACAGCAAGTGAGTGGCTGTGTGTGTGCTGAGGGCTCTGTGGGAGGACGAAGATGAATGAGCCATATTTCCACTCTCAAGAAGATCATGGCCTAGGGAGGCAGGAGAGGCATCCACAAAGTTCAAGCGCTCTGTCATGCACCAGCCGTGGACAGGGGTGAAAGCTGAGGTGCCTCTGCAAGGGCCATAACTGGTTTCAAGAGGCTGCAGATGGGAGCCGTGGCCGAGGAGAGGAAGGGCGTTCTCTCAGGCGAGGATCCTGGCATCTGTGGGCTGTGCGTGGCAGAGGCTGAGGCTGAACACTGGCCTGAAGTGGGCACGGCCAAAACAGTCTAGAAAGCCCTTCAGGAGGGCCCTGAGCTGGGGAGTGTTTGCAGGATGGACTGAGGCAGGTTGGAGGCAGGGAGGCCAAGGTGGGTCAGAGGTTAGGAGGGAGCCTGGCTGGAGTGGGGCCCAGCAGGAAGTTGGCCTGAGATGGAGGGAGGAAAGGGAGAGGTGCCGCAGCTCTCAAAGCCAGCTAAACGAGGGAAGGAAGGAGGCCCAGAGTCAAAAGCCACTTCCAGGCTTTCAACCTGGGTGAGGTCACCCACACAAGGGGCAGAGCTGGTGAGAAGGCGGGGCCCTGGCTCTGGAGGCCCCGACGCAGCAGCGACAGGTCTCTCCACAAGGGGGCACTCACAGTCCTGCTTTGCATTTATAGTTAGTTCTCTCTTAAAGGCAAAGATGTGGAATTTTACAGTCCCAGAACCAGTAGCATTGGAACTTAGGTTTCACAGTTTACAGAGCTCATTTAATGTAATCTTACAGTTTCAAACACATCTCCAACAATTAACATTTTTGTCTTAAGAAACTGACACTTTATGTGGGACTTTGGGAGATACACAGAAGAGAGCTACATAGGCATGTGCACACATCACACACACACACAGAAAACACTGCTGTGCTCACAGGTGTGTTAGAGATGGATATGGTGGTTTGGGATGCGTTTTGCTTGAAGTGACTTCCAGGAGATGTTTTGTGGGCTCAGCTGAGAAACAGGGACTTGAGAGGTGAATATGGGAGTCATAATGAATCAGGGGATCCCTGAAACTGTGAGGGGTTTCCCGGCTCCATCCTGCCCCATGGAGGCTGGGAACCCTTCTCCTATGCCACACACATGCACTCACACCACCTTCCCACCCTTTCTCACCTTTGTCATGTCTCGTCAGTTGTGTGTGCATGTCTTTCAATGGCTGTTGGAGGGCAGGGCAGCCTTCTCCTGGGACACAGATGGTGCTCAGTGCATACTGACTGAGTGGAGGACGCCCACAGTTGGGGGGTGGGAGAAGGGAACCTGGAGGGACAGAGGCAGCCTCCCCACAGGTCCTTCTCCTACATGGACAGCTATAATGGGGACATCCGCTTTGACAACATATACATCAGCACCTACTTCTGTCAGATCGATGAGCGCAGGAAGATGCTGGTGAGCGGTCACGGCCCTGCCCAAGGGTGCCTGGCCGGGTGCCCTGTGTGGCTTCCTTCTCCAGAAGGGCAGAGGAGGAAGGGGAGAGAGCTCCTCGTGGCGAGGACATTTCTTTCCAGGGCAAAAGGACTCTGCTGCCGCTCCGCAAAGCTGAGAAAAAAACTGTCATCTTCCCCTTTGAGCCCACTCTCCAGGCCTCAGAAATGAGAAATGTGGTAAGGAGGGCATGGGGCTGGGCCTCCACATCCAGCCACAGGCACGATCTGAGGGGTGGAGGGCAAAGGCGGCAGAGACGGCTCCGTGCGGCACTGGCCAGCTCTCCCCCTCCTGCCGTCTGGGCAGATGGGGGAGCTTGTGGGGACACTGCCTCTCCTGCTGCTGTTACTGGTGCTGTGTGGACTGGACAGGGCTCTCTACTCCATCTTCGACACCATCCGCCACCACGCCTTCTGGCAGTACTCCTTCCGCAGTGAGCCCAAGTCCCGTTCCGGGGTCCCTCTGTGCAGCCCCCCACCCCAGTCCCTCCAATCTCGTGGCCTCCTTCTGTGTCAGGGTCAAATCTCAGCTCTGCCCCTGACAGCTGCCAGTGGGAACCCCAGCCTCTAAACTCCCTGTCTGCCTGCAGCAGGGTGGGGGACAGTGCTCAGTGAGGGGACGGGAAGTCCTGTGAGGAGCACTTCTATGCCTTGCCCTCTCCCCAACATTCCCCATCCTGCCCCTTCCCCTGAACCCCAACTCCTTCCTGACCCCACATGGCCCTTATTCTGGCCTCAGGCAGTCATAAGTTGGAGGTGAAAGTCGGGGGAGACTCCATGCTTGCCCGACTCCTTCGGAAAACCATTGGGGCCCTGAACACCTCCTCGGAGGCAGTGGTGGAGTCAAACACCATGCGTGAGTGATGCCAAACATTTGGAGCAGAGGATTTGTGGGCTGGAGGGCAAGGGTATTTCCAAAGCAAAGAGCTGGGGGACCAGGCCTTGGGTGTGGCAACATGGGGGTGGGCAGGCTTGGGGTGGAGAAATCAAAGCAGGAAACTTCAGGTCAGGCCTGAAGAGCTGTAGGATGTAGGCGTGGGTCAGAGGAGTCCGGGGGCTGAAGCCTCGGGGCCACAAGGTCCCAGCCCTCGGGAGCAACACTGTCCAGCAGAACTTTCATCCATCCGGGACATTTTCTACATCTGTGCCATACAGAACAGAGCCTTGGGGGCCTAGTGGCTACAGTGTTGACAGCGCAGCTGTAAAGGGGGAGGGGCAGGTAGGAGGAGAGCAGGGTAATCAGAGCCCTGATCTGCACAGTCCACTGGGATGGCGAATTCAACCTAGGGCTGCCCTGTCCCCCCAGCCTGCCTGCCCCAGCCCGTGTGCCTGAATGCCGGGGCCTACTTGAGGGCTGCACTACCGGTCGGTCTGCTAGTGAGCCTCTGCCTGCTCCAGGCTTTTGGCTACCGGCTCCGGAGGGTCATCGCAGCCTTCTACTTCCCCAAGGTGGGCCCTGCCCTGCCCTCACCCCCCTTATGCACTAGCACACACACCAGCCCGTGCCCAGCCCCTGCCAGCCCTGTCTTTAGGGGAGGCCATCCTCCTCAGCACTGTCACTATTATTGACCCCCTCTCCTGGGCCCCAGCGAGAGAAGAAGCGGATCCTGTTCCTGTACAATGAGCTCCTGAGGAAGAGAGCAGCCTTCACCAAGCTGAGGAGGGCTGCCATCCTGAGGCAGGCACGACAGCAGAGGGCTTCAGTAAGTCTGGGCCTGCGCTCCGGTGCCTCCTGAATGGGCTTGAAAGTTGTGGGATGGGGCACCTCCCTACAGTCCATCCAGCCCCCAGCACAGTCCCACACTCTGCTGGAGCTCGCTGGGTTCTGACACGATGCCTGCCAAAGGCCCCGGTCACCCAGCAACTGGAAAGTTAGGGCTGCGTCCATCTCTGCATCGCAGTATTCAGCCCAGCCTGAGACTCTCAGTGGACCCCTGGGAGGCAAGTGGAAAAGGGGAATCAGATTTGATACAGTCTGGTCACAAAGGAAAGTAAGAGGGGCTTATCAACAAGGGGCCCAAGGCAAAGCCACAGGCTCAACTGAGAGGGCTGCAGAACAGAAGTTCACTGCAGTTCCAAGGGGAGGGCAGATGGGCTCAGGGTCAGGGAGGCCTCATGAAGGGGCATATAAGGAAAGAACAGGGTTGGAAGAACCAGGTTCCAGCCCGCACTCCCTTATTAAGCTGTGTGACCTTGGCCATGGTCCTCACCGGGCCTCAGTTTTGCCCTTTGAAGAATTGGGGGCGGGGGGCAGGACAGATCTGTAAGGCCTGCTCATAGAGATCAGTAAAGAATGGTGGTCGCGTGTGGGGCTCTGGTGGCAGAGAGCCTGGGTTTCAATCCTGCCTCCTCCCCTTATTACTTTGACAGTTGGCTGATGCTGGGCAGTTAAATGTTGGGCCTTGGCTTTTCCCTTCTGTAAAATAGAGTTAACTACTCCATTACCATAAGGATTAGATGAGTTTCACTCTCATGGTACAGGCAGAGCAAGTTCTGTACATGTTAGTTGCCATCATGTGACCCTAGGCAAGTGACCACCTCTCCAAGCATCAGTTTTCTCACCTAAAAAAGGAGAGATGATTATGACAGTATCTGCCTTATATGGGTATTGTTTGAATTAATTAATTTAGTTTCTTTGTATAGGGCCCAACATTAATTTTTTTTAAATGTGAGTGACAGCCACTATTTAATCAGCCCTAACGAAGGTCCTCAAAGTGAGACTGTGTTTACTTAACTTTCCCCACCAGTGCCTAGATCTCCCATCCCCATGACACACAATAGGGCTGAATGAATGTCTGATGAACAAATGAATATACTCTGATTCCATGACCCAGTCCTGAAGTAAACTGGATGTGGATGGGCTGATGGAAATGTGAAGGGCATTCATCCCAAGCTGAGGGAACAGAATGTACAAAGACTCAGAGTCCAAAAGGAATGCCAAGTGCCAGGGCTAGTCTGAGGAGAAACTGGCACAGGAGATGCAAAGTGCATGGAGGGGTAAATTGGAGCAGAAACGAGAAAGGGACCAGACTGTGGAAGGCTCTGAAGGCTGAGGCCAGGAGTTCTGCCTTCCTCTACCAGACAGTGGGGCCCCTGTGGTTCCTTGACCAAAGAGTGGTGACCTGATAAGGTGGCCTGTGGAGAATTCCTGGCAATAGTGTGGAGAGAGGATGGGGGCATTATAAACCAGGATTGTGATTTGGAATTAGGGCACCTGGGTCCAGACGGGTTTGTTTACTATGTAAAGCCTTTGGGAAAGTCACTTAACCTTTACGAGATTCATTTTTTTCATCTGACAAGTGGGGAACACAGTAGTGATAGTCTTATCTCACTACTCAGCCACACCGTGAGAGCCAAACAAGATGATTTATAGGAAAACGCAAATGATGGTTGCTATTACTGGCAGGGAGACAATCGAAGAGCATCCTTCCACTCTCCATCACGAAGTGAGCGAGGGAGGCTCCCCAGGATCCGCTTCCATAGCCCCCTTAACCTCCAGGGGTCGTCTTTGCCCAGTCCAGCTTCCTCGAATACGTGGGCATTGTCAGGCCTTGAGATGCCAGGCGAGAAGCGCTGTCCAGTCCTCCACCCCGCGCTCGCTTTCTTGTCTCGCTCCCCAACCGGCTGTAAACCTTTCTTGCCTCCCAACAGCGCCGCCACCTGGCGAACATCCTGCACCGTCGCTGCCCCTTCTTGCGCCGCTGGCTGCGCCGGCGCTGCGTGGTGTGCCAGGCACCCGAGACACCCGAGTCCTACGTGTGCCCGACGCCAGACTGCGAGGCTGTGTACTGTCGGTCGTGCTGGGACGATATGCAGGCGCGGTGTCCGGCCTGCACACCCCGCGAGGAGCTCTCCTCCTCCGCCTACGGCGACAGCGAGGATGACGCTATCTACGCAGAGTGAAGGGGCGTCCACTCGCTCTCAAACCCAGCTGCTTCCTGTTTAATAAAATGCCTTGCACTCTCCTGCTTGTACACTTCACAGGTGTCTGGACTGAGGGTGAGCCGGGCACTGTCTGGCAGGCAATCGGGAAGACTGGCCGCCTAATCCCCGCAGAGCCGGACCGCAGACGCGAAGGAGAGCAACGAAGCTTCTGGGAAGGGGTCCGGACCCAGGACAGGGCTGAGGCGCGACGCCCAAGCTTGTCGGACCCGTTCTCGGCTCCCACCCTGCACTGTAGCGTGAAAGTGAAGATGCAGAGCGAGGGAGGAGCCGGAGTCTTTAGGACCCGGCGCGCGGTGAGGGCGGGGCTTCGTGAGGGCAGGGGCGGGCCTGGCGCTGTAGTTGGTGAGAGGGGGCGGGGCCGGGCCTGGCGGCTGTGCTGCGCTGCCGGATGAGCAAAGCGGACAGACCCGGCTGCATCGGCTCCTCGGTGCGCGGCCCAGCACCTGCTGCCCTCGCCCGGCCCGGGGCGCCGCTGCCATGCGGCTGGCGCTGCTCTGGGCCCTGGGGCTATTGGGCGCGGGCAGCCCTCCGTCCTCCCGGCCACTCCCAGATATTGGTGAGTGCGCGGCCGGCAGTGGGCCAGGGAGGGGGCGGACTGGGAGAGGCGCAGGGAAGTCTGGAGGCGTCGGGCTCCTAGGGTCCCACGGAGACCCCACCTAGTGCGCGGGCCGCTTAGGTCTACTGTTCTGGCCCGAGGGCCCATTGACTGGGCAGTGGAGCGGAGAGTGAACGACAGGGAACGCCGGCGCTCCAGCCCGGTCATCCTCTGTGCGGTCCCCGCGACACTTCAGGCTTCAGTACCAGGCACCGAGAGGCCTGGCCCAGCGCCCGATCCTGGGAGAGGGTCGCTGTTCCCCAAGATTGACGGCTTCGCTCCTCTAGGGCCTAGCCGACTGTGCCACCCGGTGCCAGGGCGCCGAGTGGGCACGGCTTGTAGGGTTTGGCGAAGAGGAGTCTTCCTGGCCGTTTATCCCAGGCCTGCCAGCAGTCCGACACCCCTAACCTTGGTGCTGATGCCACCAGAAACCTGACTGGTCGGGAGGGGGCCCGGGAGAGGGAAGGGAGAACTGGCCAGGAAAGCGGCTGGGACACCAGCTCCTCCTTGGAACTTTCACTTCCCGCCGCTGTCTTGGGCCGGGGACCGAGAGGGCAGGCTGGGTGGAGTGTCCGGAGGAGAGAGAGCCATTGTGGGGAGGGGAGGCAGACTCCGAGAGGAAGCAGCGGCTGTGCCTTACCGGGCATGAGGGTGTTTAGGGAGGGGGCTGTTTGCGCTGCTCACCCAGAAACGGGCGTTCCCGGCCTCTCCGATGTGAGGAAAGGGGAGGGTGAGTGGGCACGGGGCCACGGGGCTTCGCCCAGTCCTCTGAGGGTGCGTTCTTGGGAGATGGGGGTTGTGATTGGGAGCAAGAGGGAACAGGGGGAGGGTCCCTGTGAGAACCTGGGATTGGGCTGGGGGAAAAGGAGGGGCCACAGGCTTTGCAAGCTGAACTTCTTTGGGGACTTGTGGATGGGTTGGTGGGATGAGAGCAAAAAATTGGAGAAAAGACCCCCTCCTTCTAGTATTCTCCTTTAAGTCCCTGCAATGCAGTAGTCCATCAAGCATGGCAGGGCCTTGATGTGCTTGCTGGGAGCTGGGGGCTGTCAGAGGGCACCAGCCACCCCAACCCCGGGCGCGGATTCTCTCCGCACTCTTGAGAAATCCTGGGGACTCTGCAGGTGGCACTGAGGAGGAGCAGGCAAGGCCAGAGAGGACCTTAAGTGGGTCCCTGGAGCCCCAGATCCTTCAGGACAACTTCACACTCAGCCTAGCGGAGGTGCTTCAGGTAAGCCTCTCTCTCCCCTCAAAGACAGACACCACCACCACCTTGCCACCTGGACTAAAGTGTCTCAGGGCAAAGCTTGACGGAGGAGCAGGTGAGTGGACCTCACTGTCGCAGGGCTGCCTCTCTCACCACGCCCCAGCACCTGGCTTCACTTACCTCCTTCTCCCCTCTTCACACACATCTGCTGGCCTCAGCCCCACCCAACCCATCCATCTCCAGTGGGGAAATTCGGAGGCCAAACCTTCTTTCTTGGTCTCATGTTGTTGGCTGTCTCAGTGGGGGGCCTGGAGAGGGTCAAGACCTACCAAGTACCCTCCCTCCCACCCCAATTCTAAAGCTGAGTCAGAGGAAGGGCTGGGGCCTGCACTGGGTCCTCTATGATGCTTCCTCTTAGGGCAGGAAGCCGAGAAGGGGCGGCTCAGATACCTTCCTTGACCTCCCCATACAACCCCCCAGAACAATGCCCCAGGCCAGGCAGGGCTTCCGGGCCCCTCCCTCGGGATCCCCCACCAGTGATCTAATTGTTGGTGCTCTCCTAAGGGCCTGAGGTTTTCTGGTTAGAAAGGATTAGGAGTTTGGCAGGACCAGGGAGGTGACATGCCCTCTGATGCCCACAGACCAACCTGCCCGAGGCTTTGCGGATCAAATTGGAATTGGATGGTGAGAGTCATATCCTGGAGCTGCTACAGAATAGGTAATGATGATAGTGGTAGTATTAATAATAACAACATGGCTAACAACTTACATATAGCACTTACTATGTGCCATGTACAAAGTGCTTGAACTCATTTAATTCTCCTAACATCCCTATAAGATTATTCTCATTTTATAAATGAAGAAGTCAAGGCAAAGAGGTTAAATAGCTTGTCCAACATCACACAGCTAGGTGTGATGATAACCAGATTGGAATCCACAGAGATTGGCAGAGTTTGTGGCCCAGCCACTATACCCTGCTGCCTCTGGGGGAAGCAGGAAGGTTGGGGGACTGCCTGGCTCCCAGCCACCAGTCCACCTCAAGGCCTCAGGCTGTCACCGTACCACCCTGGGAGGCCCCTGACACTGCCCTCCTTTTTCTTCATTCTGCAGGGATCTAGTCCCAGGCCGCCCAACGCTGGTATGGTACCAACCTGATGGCACCCGTGTGGTCAGTAAGGGACACACTCTGGTGAGTCGGGCCTCTTGTGCCCTGTTTCTGGCCTGAGGGAAGAAGGGAGGAGGTAACTGGAGGGTGCCATCCCTAGAGGATGTTGGAGGACTCTGCATATCTTCACCAATGGGCTAGTCTCCTGGGCTCAAATCCTGGCCCCCTCCTTCAAGTTGGCACTAGCATTTCTCTGCTGTAGGAGAACTGCTGCTACCAGGGAGGAGTACAGGGCCACGCAGACTCACAGGTCTCCATCTGCACCTGCTCTGGGCTCAGGTAAGGCAGCACGGCCTGGGAAGGTGGACCAAGTGAGGGAGCACGAAGCACGGAATTGAAAAACTTTCTGACTTCCTGTATCTTTTCCTAGGGGCTTGGTGATCCTGTCCCCACAAAGAAGCTACACCCTGGAGCTGGGGCCTGGGGACCTTCAGGGTAACCCCGTTGTCTCCCGGATCCAAGACCTCCTTCTGCCAGGCCACACTTGTGCCCTGAGCTGGCGTGCCTCTGTGCCCACTCAGGTTCCTCCCGAGCACCTCCTGGGAGAGCACCACACCCGCCGGGTGAGGATGCCTGCCAGGAGGGCTGGTCCCCCAACCCTCAGAGCTGTTTGTACACAGTAACAACAGCTCCCACTGACAGAATGATTTCCCCAGGCCAGGCCCTTGAATTCCTTTACTCTTCCCAGCAACCCTGGGAGGTAGATACTAGCAATCGCTCTATTTTAGTGAGAAAATCAGCTCAGAGAGGTTAAGTGACTTGGCCAAGGCCATTCAACTAAAAATTGATATACCCAAGATTTAGATGCAGGTACTTGACTTAAACTCATGTATCTCATGATTCCATATGCAGAGTGCTTTCACTTGGGTGTAGAAAATACAGTCACCAATCATAAAGAACCCAGTTTTCTAAATTATTAAATGGGCACAATAAAACTACTTACCTTATAGGGTTACTGTGAAGATTAAACGAACCAGTATATATACAATGTGCTTAGAACTGTGACTGGCATCTGGTATTTGATGGTGTTGGCTATTATTACTATTTTTTATAATTTGGAAAAAGCACAATTTGGAGCCAGAAAAATAGGACTCAACTCCCAGCTTCATAACCTACTTCTTGGTCCACTTTGGGCAAGTCCCTGGCCTCTGAGGCTCTCATTCATCTGTAAAATGGGCTCCTCACTCTCTTCTGTTTGACCCACTCAGCATGGGAGTGGACACTGCTTGGTCGGCCCTCCGTGGCTGCTGGCAGTGAGCAGGGGGTGTGCCTCATGCTCCTTCTTCTTGTCCACAGTGGAGGCGGGATGTGGTGACAGAGACCAAGGTTGTTGAGCTGGTGATTGTGGCTGATCATTCCGAGGTGAGCGTGCTGGTTTTGCATGTACTCCCGCGACACCTGCCTACCCTGCCCCACTTCACTGTCACTTGTTTTGACCCACAGGTCCGGAGGTACCCAGACTTCCAGCACCTGCTGAACAGAACGCTGGAAGTGGCCCTTCTCCTGGACACAGTGAGTGTTTGGCTGGGCAGCATCCTCACAGCCCCCCAACAATGGCAAACCCCATCCTGAGCTCTACTTCTCTCTCAGTTTTTCCGGCCCCTGAATGTACGGGTGGTGCTAGTAGGCCTGGAGGCCTGGACCCAGCATGACCTGATGGAGATAAGCCAGGACCCAGGTCTCACGCTAAGCAACTTCCTCCGCTGGCGCCGGGCAGACTTGCTGCCTCGATTGCCCCACGACAGTGCCCAGCTGGTGACGTAAGACCCCTCAAGCTTAGCCAACAGGACCTGGCATTGCCCTGGCCTGGCCAGTTTCCCACCCAACTCCCCACCTGAGGCCCTATGGCTCTGGGAACCTTGGTTTTCAGCCCTGAACTTTGACTTCTCAATCCCACAGGGCTACTTCATTCTCTGGGCCCAGGGTGGGCATGGCCATTCAAAACTCCATCTGTTCTCCTGACTTCTCAGGAGGTGTGAACATGGTGAGCTATTTCAGGTCTCCTCCTCATTCCCAATTCAGTTCCTCCCAACTGTGGTCACTGAAACCCCTACAAGTTACCTACCCCAAAGCGGAGCATATAGAGGGCAGAGGTGCTCTGCTATCAGGGCACTCCTCTCCTGTGGCCAGCTCACCAGTGTACACAGACCTTACCTATGAGATCTTCCCATTTCTAGGGGGAAGAGCGGAGGGACTAAGACTTAAAGAACAGGTGATCTCCCAGGCCACACAGTGAGGGATGGGGACAGAGCTGAACTAGAACCCAGGTTTCCAGACACCCAGGCCTGGGCTCCCCTACTACTTTAGAAGCAATTAAGGGCAGCGGTGACTGCTGAGTACCCAGGAGGTCAGATGAGGAGAGATGAGGAGCAGTCAGGCTGGTGCTGGACCTGGGGTACCCCTCCCCAATGACAGGACCATTCCACAAGTATCCTGGGAGTTGCCTCCTCAATAGCCCATGAGTTGGGCCACAGTCTGGGCTTGGACCACAACTCACCTGGGAACAGCTGCCCCTGTCCAGGTCCAGCCCCAGCCAAGAGCTGCATCATGGAGGCCTCCACAGAGTGAGTAACTGCAGGATGGAGAGGGGCTGAGGCCAGGGCACAGAGTGGTCCACAGTCCTAGTTTTCCTTTCTGCCATCCCCAGCTTCCTACCAGGCCTGAACTTCAGCAACTGCAGCCGACAGGCCCTGGAGAAAGCCCTCCTGGATGGGATGGGCAGCTGCCTCTTTGAACGGCTGCCCGGCCTGCCCTCTATGGCCGCTGTCTGTGGAAACAGGCTTGTGGAGCCCGGCGAGCAGTGTGACTGTGGCTTCCCGGATGTGAGCCCCTCACCCAAAGCCTCGCCCCACTCATTTCTGTGCCTTCACCCTGGCTCATTACCCCTCTCTGAGGCCCCTGAGCGGCTCTCTGGTTCCGAGGGGCCCTCCCCCCCTCCTTCCCTCCTCCCCTCCTCCCTGTCTGCAGGGCCAGCACGCGCATTGTTGGGCTCCAGCTCTTACTTGCTGTGAGTGTCCTGCTGACTCAGGCTCTGGGATGGGGGCTGGAGGGGGGCTCTCAGGCCCAGCCTGCTGACACCCAGCCCTTTGTGCCCTGTCCTCAGGACTGCACTGATCCGTGCTGTGATTACTTCACCTGCCAGCTGAGGCCAGGGGCACAGTGTGCATCTGACGGACTCTGTTGTCAAAATTGCCAGGTGGGCACAGCCTGGACCGGCTGCCTGGAGCTCACCTGCCAGGTGCAGGGTGGAAAGGGCCATTCTGAGCCCGGCTGGATTTCCCTGGCACCCTCACTGATGCTCCCCCGCCCTCCACAGCTGCGCCCGGCTGGCTGGCAGTGCCGCCCTACCAGAGGGGACTGTGACTTACCCGAGTTCTGCCCAGGAGACAGCTCCCAGTGCCCCCCTGATGTCAGCCTGGGGGACGGCGAGCCATGTGCTGGTGGACAGGCTGTATGCATGCAAGGGCGCTGCGCCTCCTACGCCCAACAGTGCCAGGCTCTCTGGGGACCTGGGGCCCAGCCCGCCACACCACTTTGCCTCCTTACTGCCAACACCCGGGGGGACGCCTTTGGGAGCTGTGGACGCAGCCCTAATGGCAGCTATGTGTCCTGTGCCCCTAGGTAAGTGAGGAAACCTGGCTCCTCCTCAGGTCTTTGGGAGCCTTGGACTGACCCTGTACCTCCTCTCTCACCCCAGAGATGCCATGTGTGGGCAACTCCAGTGTCAGGGGGGTAGGGCCCAGCCGCTGCTGGGCTCAGCCCAGGATCTGCACTGGGAGATGCTGGAAGCCAATGGGACCAGGCTGAAGCTGAACTGCAGCTGGGTACGCCTGGACCTGGGCAACGATGTGGCCCAGCCCCTCCTGACTCTGCCTGGCACAGCCTGTGGCCCTGGTCTGGTGAGCAGCCTGGGTGGGCAAGGCCAGGTGGGGTGGAATACCTGAACTGGCCAGCAGCACCCGGGCCTCACCGTCCACTGGCATAAAAGGCCCAAACTCTGAGGGGAGTTCTGACCATTAGCTCAGATTGAGTGAAGTCCCATCATATCCCGTGAGCGGTGGTGTCTCCATCTGTGAAAGCAGGTGTGACCTCAGCCGTGCTGGTCTCAGTACCAGTAAATCTTTGTGAGAACGTGGTCTTTGCTCTTCTCTCCCCACTGAGCAGGTATGCATCAACCATCAGTGCCAGCCCGTGGATCTCCTGGGAGCACAGGAATGTCGAAGCAAATGCCATGGGCATGGGGTGAGCTGGCATGGGGGAGATGAAAGCAAAGCAGGGAGTCTCCAGGGAGGAGAATGATGGGCTTTGGAAACACATACCTGGGTTCTAATCCTTGCTCTACTACTTCCTGGCTGGGTGACCTGAGGCAGGTTATTAAAACCTCTCTGACCATAGTTTCCTCATCTATCCAGTGGGCATAATAATAGTACCCACTTCCTGGGGAACATGAGATGAGTATAAAAGCTTCTAGCACGTGTCCAACATATATAGTGCACACATACAGCACCCACTGTGTTAGTCCGATCTGATTTTCTCTGCACAGATAAAGACTCCCTCTCTCCAGAGCACTGCTTCTCTCCACCCCATCATCCCCAGCACAACTTCCAGCTGTGGAACCTGAGATCTTGAAAAGATGGGGCCAGGGAAACACAGCCACAGAGTGCAGAGCCCCTGACTACTCATCCTGTACCTCCTAGGTCTGCAACAGCAATAGACACTGCCACTGTGAGGAGGGCTGGGCGCCCCCTGACTGTACCACCCACATCAGAGGTAGTGTGGGGGCAGGGGCAGCTGGGAGGGCAAGGTGGTTCATCCTTTACCCCCCCTTTTCCTGACCCCTTCCCTGCTGGCTCCCTCTCTGTGACCCCTGATGCCTTCACCTTCTCTGACCACTCTGATTAGTCCCTGTGGTCCCCCGCCACCACCCCTCCCTGGGTGTGGAGTTCTTAGCTCTGCCCACTTCAAACCTGCCTTCCCCTTGCAGCAACCAGCTCCCTGACCACAGGGCTGCCCCTCAGCCTCCTGTTGTTGGTCATCCTGATACTGCTTGGTGCCAGCTACTGGCACCGTGCACGCCTGCGCCAGCGACTCTGCCAACTCAAGGGACCCAGCTGCCAATACAGGTACCAGCCTCCCTGCTACCAGCTTCCTCAGTGGCTCTGTGGAGGATAGCTCTGGAGCCCTGCCCACAACCCCTCTGCAGCTCCTGACCCCTGGTTCTGACCCCAAGGCCCCCAGACCATACTCACACACCTCCATTCCCCACATGTGCCGCACACACTCTTCACCTCACATGCAGACCTGCATGGGGCAACTGGGATGCTAGGGCTACTTCTCCCCAGGAGCCCCTGTGCTGGGTGAGTGGGGCCTCCCTCAGGCTGATCCACTTACCTCCCCACCTCTGCTTTGGCCCAAGCCACACACAAGCTCCTCTCCAAGGAGCTGCAAAGGGTTAATCCCACTCAAAGGTACATATGGGTGCAGAACAGGGTCTGAACCTGGGCCCTCTCCCTCCTTGCTTTTCTCCATGCTCAGGGCAGCCCAGTCTGGTCCCCCAGAACACCCAGGACCCCCGCAGAGGGCCCTGCTAATGCCAGGTGTCAAGGTAAGTCCCAGATGCCAGAGGAGAGAGGGCCCCACCTTGGCCAGGCATCCAGTTTGGGCCCTGGGATGGGAGGTATTGAAGGCTCTAAACTCAGAGAAAGATGCAGATTGCCCAAGAGTCAGTAGGGGAGTCAGGCAGAGAAGCAGAGTGCACCCTAGAGTGGGGAGGGGCAGTCACCTAGAAGGTCTGCTCAGCTCTTTGAGCTGGCCAACCTGGTGGCTTCGAGAGATGGGTCTACAGTGCTTCCAGCAGTGGCCCTGGAGGGCAAGGGGTGTGTGTGCTCAGAATGACCTTCAGGGTGCCGGGACCTGATGAGGCCCAGGTTACTATGTGTAGAAGGGCTGGTGAGTGCCCCTGCTCTGAGCCCTCCGGATCTGAGAACAGGAGCATGTGTGTGGAGGTGGTCTGCATGCCCAATCCACCACTTGTCACCCCTTCTGCACGCAAGTAAATAACCGCATGCACAGCCCCACTGCCCCTGGGGCCCTGGCTGCCCCTCCCTAGGCACTAACGCCTCCCTGCCCACATCTGTCTCTCTGCTCCCTCTCCCCCACCCCACCCCCAACTCTGTGCTGTCTGCTCCTCCTGCTCTCTCAGCAGGCTAGTATTCTTGGCTTCCCAGCGCCCCCCTCCAGGCCGCTGCCTCCTGACCCAGTGCCCAAGAGACTCCAGGTAAATCTGGGCCAGGCCCCGCCCTGGCCCAGAGCAGGTGGGAGGCTTGGTGCCCAACGGCAGTTCTCATCCCAGTTCCCTGCCAGTGCTCTTCATTTGGGGACCAGGGTACCCCTCAGCCTTCAGACACTGAGCCCCAGAAGCAGCAAAGGGTGAGCCTCCTGCCTTGGTTTCTACCACCATCTGGTGGTCATTGGCAGGACTGCAGTCGGCCAGGGACACAACTGGATACCCATACCTTCCTGCCCAGAGGCATCTGCCGGCATGCTCCCCAGCCCTGTGCGCACGTCCCCGGCTGACTTTGCATGTTGACCTGAACCCCTTGGGAGAACCACTGCATGCCCACCGCTACTGGCTGTGCTCTCACAGTCACTGCCCCTCTCTCTGTTCAGGCTGAGCTGGCTGACCGACCCAATCCCCCCACCCGCCCTCTGCCCGCTGACCCGGTGGTGAGACGCCCGAAGGTAACAGTGGGGGAGAGAAGGGCACAGCCTCTCCCCCCACCCAGGGCTGTGGTGCTGGTAGCCATGGCGGTGGTGGCCTTGGCGAGATACCTTCTCTGTGCCTGAGGGGCACGTACCCCAATGGCATCTTTAATGGTGACAGGTTTGGAGACAAAGGTGACCTCTGATGCTACTCCTGGCAATCTGGTGTTCTCCAACACCAGTGAGTCGGGAGTGGGCAACATGACATCCCCTCCCAAGCCAGCCTCCTGCCTTCTTTCTCTCAGTCCCAGGGGCCTGCCAAGCCCCTACCCCCGAGGAAGCCACTACCTGCCAATCCCCAGGACCGGCGACATTTGGGTGACCTGCCTGGCCCAGAAGCAGGAATCCCGCCCCTAGTGGTACCCTCCAGGTCGGCGAGGGGGGTCCTGAACCTGGGTGGGTGGGGTAAGTGGTCTAGGGAAAGGAGACCTCTGACCTCTTCCTGGACCTCAGGCCTGCGCCGCCGCCGCCAGCAGTGTCCTCCTCACTCTACCTCTGACCTCTCCTGAGGTTCCGCTGCCTCCAACCCGGATTTAGGACTCAAAGATGGACACGCCCCCGTAAGTCTCCCGCAGTGACTGAGGGAGCTGGAGTCTGGACGCTACGGAACAGGCATCCTAAGACACCCAGCACCTCCGTGCGCAGTTCCAGCAGCAAGCGCCCTGGGGACCCAGCCATGCAGTTGTCGCAGAGGTTTGGGGAGGGACTGGGCACTGAATGGAGCTGACGGAGGTGCACAGCCTGTCTCTGCTCAGTGACAATAAACTTTAGACCTTGGGGGACGTGCCTCCTTCGGAGTTTGTCGGCTCAGGGAAAGGTGACACTGCTGCGGTTCCAGGTATGGCCGCTAGGAGACGCTGTCGCCTCAGACGCAGACGGGATGAGGGAGGGCGACAGTCTCACGCTGGGTCAGCGCGTGTTCGCGGGATGCTCAAGGCTTCTTTCTACCCAGTCCGGAATAGCTCTCTGCGCAATCCAGTATCACGGAGAGTTGTACGCCCTTTGCCACCCCCAATCGCCAAGAACTCGCCTCCAAACACTGTGCAGCCCCTGGAGGCATCTATGAACAAACCGGACAAACAGCTGGACTCGACGTCCTCACCCTCTGACCAGTGTCTGGAAAAAGTGGATCTTAGCTGGTGTTCTCGGAGCCCTGGAGCCGAGGCGGAGCAGGGCGGCGGCTCCCACGATCCCTAGACCGCGCACCTGCCTCCTCCTCCTCCCCCCCCCGCCCCCACCTGAGGGCTTGGGAACAAAGGTGCTTTGTACAAGCTGCGACCATCTCATTACTTGTCTTCGGGGCTGGGGCCCATGGGCCCCAGCCCAGAAGGATGGTGCGGGGCGGAAAAGGACAGGTGGACATCGAGCTCGCCACCTAAAGCTCTGTAAGCGGACGAGGGCGGTGGAGGGTTTCCAAGCGGCGATTTTTCCCTTCCCCTCGCGCTATCCCTAGATGAGCAAAGAAAAAAGCCATCTGCTAAGGTGGCTGGACAGGCTTCGCGGATCCTCGTTCGTGCCTCACTTTCCTCTCTCTGAGCAAAGGGTGTATGCTCTTATTTAAATCTTCCAAATTTCTAATAAGTGCAGACACGACAGACGCGACCTCCCTAAAAAAATAAAAACTCCTGGATAGTGAATGCGTCCTTCCTCCCGCCCCTTCACGAAGCGATCCAGGCTCGGTTGGAGTTGAGCTACCGGGCGCGCGCTACCGCGCACAGAGGGTTAACAAGAGTTGGCTCGGAGTGGAGAGGCGAAGATGTGCCCCCATTGGTGAAAAGTTACCCAGGGGCGTGGCCTGCGGATCGCCGCACCCCACCCCCCATCCCTCAACCTCCCCCCGACCAACATCCACTTTGTACCTTTCTCGCGGCGACTGGGGAGCGGGCCGGGACCGGCCGGACCATACCAGACCGGACCCCGGGGGCGATGCGGCTGCTGCCCCTGCTGCGGACTGTCCTCTGGGCCGCGCTCCTCGGCTCCCCTCTGCGGGGGGGCTCCGGCCTCCGCCACGCCGTCTACTGGAACTCCAGTAACCCCAGGTAGCCAGGCCGAACCCGGCGAGCTGCCAGCCGGGCCTGCGCGCTCCCGGACCTGGCGCGCGCCCGACACTCGCTCCTTGCGCGGTGCCGCCTGGGTCGGGCCGTGCGCCGGGGCTCCTTTGTTTGAGCCGGCAGGGGAGGGGGAGGGGCGAGGCGCTCCCCGGGTCTCCCCCGCCCGCCAGTATTAGGGGGCGGACGGAAGACCCCAGCCCCAAGAGCGGTCCGCGGGGTCTCGGAGCCGGCAGCTGTGGGGCCTCGGCCTGCACTGTGAGCCCCGCCCCCCTTCCCTCTCGCCCAGTGATCCCCAGCCTCCCTTCGGCCCGAGCTGGGGCGGGCGGACGTGAGGGGAGGGAGGGGCTTCACTCTTGGTAAAGAGCATGGCCTCTCCTGCTCACTCGGCCTCTCCTCTGGTGCTTGCCTGTGTCCTGAACTCATTCTGCATCTCTGCTTTCATCTCTGTCCTTATTGGTCCTTTTATTTCTGTCCAGTCGCGGCCCTGCCCTTCTCGCTGAATCACCTTTGGGCAAGTCGTTTGACCTCCCCAACCTCAGTTATCTCATCTGTAAAATGGGCTAATAATACCTAGAAGCCTGGGAAATAAGGTGGGCTAACCGAGGTCATGTATGTGAGGGAGGTGCAGGCTGCACAGATCTAAGCTATTATTTACTTCTCCTGAGCTGCCTGCTTTTGAACCTTGGTATTTTTTTACGGTTTCCATCCTCCCTAATTCTCCCTGCCTCTCTCTGCTTTCTCCATCTGTTTTCCTTTCTGATTTTCTACTTGAGACAATCTGTGACTGTTCTTTTGTTCACCCACTAACATTAAGTGTTCACTTGTGCTGGGACGGGTGTGAGGGTGCTGGGGATTAGAGATGAGGGATACCTAAACTCTGCCCTCTGGGAGCCCAAAGACCCCCTGGGAGGGCAGGCATCAAGACAGGTCATTACAATACCAATACCCTGTGATAAGAGCTATTGTCCTTAATCTGAATTCCTCTCTCAGTTCCAGACCAGTGCCTCTGAATCACTTAGAGGACTTGTTAAAAATTCTGGTTCCTAGCCCTCAACCCTGAGGTTTCTGGTTCATTCATTCAGTCCACAGAAATTTGTTGAGCCCTGTCCTTGTGTGGGACACTTTTCCAGGCACTGAGGAGGCTATGGAACAACATGTACGAAGGCTCAGCTTGTGTTCTAGAAGGTCAGAGCTGAGCCCAGGAATCTACATTTCTACTCAGAACTCCTGATGCAGGTGGTCCTCAGACCCCTAATCGAGGGATAGTTGGAGGCCTTTCATAGGTTAAAGTGGGCTATGTGAAGTTCAGAGAGGTGGGGGTGGGAGATCAGTTCCAGCTGTATTCCATGTTGGGGGGCAGCCTGTTCCAGCCTTCCTGTACTGGCTCCCCCAGGTAGCTCCCAAGAGATGGAGAAGGAAGCCCTGAGGAGGCTATTATGGGTGATATGTGGAGGGGGCTCCCCTCCTCACCTGGCATTTCTTTGTCCTGCAAAAAAAGGGGGGACCCCACCATCGTCTCCCTCTTTCATTTTCACTCCTGCATTCTTTGTAGCACTGGTTGAGATTTCAGGACAGTCTTCCTCCCTCTGCATATGTTAATGAAGATACTGTTTCCAGTCTCCATCTCTGTGTCTGACTGTACTGTGGGTCCACACCTGTACTCCTTGCCTCTATGCCGCAGCCATTCACCTAACACTCATCAGGCTCTGGTGCTGGGCCAGGCTGTGTTGGACACTGGGGCTAGAGAGATGGGTGGCAGTTCCAACCAGAAAGGTAGGTTGTAGTGAATGGCCTTCTCACATTTGAGCCACGTGGCTGTGGGCACTTGCAGTCCCTTAACCTCTCTGTACCTCTGAATTGGTTACTTCTCCGTTTCTTGCACTGTCTTTGTCTCTTCTGAGTTGTCGGGGAACTCAGGCCTTCGGGAGCTGCTCCTTCTCCAGGGGGTGGGAAAGGGGCTGGCAGGAGGGGTATCTCAGACCCTGGTGGCCCAGGCGTGCTGTTATAACACCTCAGCCCATGCTGACCTTATGCCTGCAGGCTGCTTCAGGGAGACGCTGTGGTGGAGCTGGGCCTCAACGATTATCTAGACATCTTCTGCCCACACTATGAAGGCCCGGGGCCCCCCGGAGGGCCCCGAGACATTTGCTTTATACATGGTGGAGTGGTCAGGCTATGAGGCCTGCCGGGCTGAGGGGCCCGGTGCCTTCAAGCGCTGGGAGTGCTCCCTCCCCTTTGCTCCCTTTGGCCCTGTTCGGTTCTCAGAGAAGATTCAGCGCTTCACACCCTTCTCCCTCGGCTTCGAGTTCTTGCCTGGAGAGACCTACTACTACATCTGTGAGTGAGGACGGGCACATGGACCACCTCTTGGGGAAGGTTGGGAGAGGAATGGGGTGGCCTGCCATTGTCACCAGTCAAGGCAGAGAGCCTGAGGTGAAGGGAGAGGAGAGGCCTGGGAGTGGGAGGGGGCCTGAGTCCAGGACTGAGCAGGGGCCCATCTGGAGTGAGTCTATAGAGAGGAGGAGAAAGGAAGAGGAGTTAAGAAAGGGGACATGAAGAGGGGCAAGGACGGGGCCTGGCATCTGGGTATGGCCCAAAAATAAGGAAAAGCTTTGCAGGGAACTGGAGAGAAGAGAAGCTGGGAAAGGCTGAAGCAGAATCTGAGGGGTGCAAACTAGCCTGTGCTAAATCACTTCTTCCTCCTAATTTCCCACCACCCAGTGGTGCCAACTCCGGAGAGTTCTGGCCGGTGCTTGAGGCTCCAGGTGTCTGTCTGCTGCAAAGAGAGCAGTAAGTGAATTGGGGAACAGGGAGCAACACTTCGGGCCAGCGTGGGCCCTTGGGAATGAGGAAAAGAGTGGGGAATATCTGGGAGTAGCAGGCCCTGAGGGCCCCGGTGGGGCTGTAAGCTGCGGCCTCTTCTCCCCATTTAGCCTTGTGAGAGCTTCCACTGTACCCCTTTATGCTGGGCCAAGGAATGGAATCTTCAGGGCAAGACCTTTCCAGACCTTGGCTGAACAGACCATCTCTAGTGATGGTTTGGGGGAGACTTGGAAGTTGGGGCTTAGAGAGGACCAGGTGGTAGGTTATGGGAAGGGGGTGGCTACTGTGGGAGAGCATGGAGAGTGGGATGGGAGAGAATAGCTAATGGGCAAGGCAGGAAAGAGGCTGCCAAAGTGCAAAGACCCATCAGTGCCACCCTGTTCCTTCACAGAGTCGGAGTCAGCCCATCCAGTTGGGAGCCCTGGAGAGAGCGGCACGTCGGGATGGCGAGGGGGGGGTGCTCCCCGCCCCCTCTGTCTCTTGCTGCTGCTGCTGCTGCTGCTCCCAATTCTGCGGTTCCTGCGAGTTCTCTGAGCCAAGCAGACCCTTCTGCCACCCCCAGGAGCTAAGAGTCCTCCCAAGACTCACTGGAGGAGGAGCCCCTGCAACCTGAGCTGGGAGTTCCAAGCCAGACAAGATGGGAGAGTGATGGGGGAGGTGGGGGTCGAGGTGACCCTCACGGGCTGGCCCCTCATCAGGCTGAAGTGGAGTTGCTGGGGTGCCTGAGCCCCCTGGTGCTGGCGCAAGCAAATGTAGGGTCTCTGTCAGCTGCTTTGATGGTCTCATCTCATCCGCCGGGAAGACTGGGATTTGGAGGGATCAAATCCTTGAACCTGCTAGGGGCCAAGGCCAAAGACCTGGGGACAGATTGATAGCCAGACCAGGGCAAGGAAGATGCCCGGGCCTGCAGTCTGTGCCTGATGCCCTGTGGGCCCCTTTCCTTGGGCTGCGACTTTCTCTCCCCAGAGGGTCACTCATTTGTCTTCTGTGAAGACGGACTTGCCATGAGGTTGAATTTCATACCAGTTTGTATTTTTGTAAGTGTCTGGACCAAACCCCCAATAAATCACCCATCCTTCTGTTGCTCTCCCCAGTCTCCTGCCCTCTGGCTCCTTCCCTGACACCAGGACTCCCTGCAGCCTCTGCTCTCAGTGTGGCTTTGCCTGACCTCCGTGCCAGCTGTGCCCAGGCCATCCATGCCAGACCTCAGTGGGCACCCCTCTGGGCAGTGTGGGGTGGGTGCCAACAGCAGCTGCGGAGCTTGGCACCCTCTCCCACCTCCCTGGCTGGCTTCCTGTGTTGAGGAGGGGGCGGATACCCCTGACAGCCCACCCAATTGGGTAGCCGTGCTCCCTCTGAGCACCTGGGTTTCCGGATGCCTGGGCGCCTGAGAGCTGGGTGTCCCTCCACCTCCCCAAGGGCAGTCTGGGCGGTGCCTGGCCTAGAAAGGGGAAGGTGGGGTCAGATCAAAGCCTCCTTCCCCAGCGGCCTCTTTGTTCTTCGCTTTTATAAGGAGGAGGGGGTGGGGCCGAGGAGGGAGGGCCCCGTTTGCTCTCAGTCCCACACTGTCTCCCACCTCTGGCAGGGCTATGATCCCCTCAAGCCCAACCGGGGCCCGCTTTCTGAACAGTGTCCTGGGTGGAGCCAGGGGAAAGGGCGCCCCTTTCCCCGCAGCTGTGCCCTACCGCCCCAGTGCCCCGCAGCCTCCACTGGCACCGTGCCGGCCCGTCTGGCATTGAGCCAGCGATCGATAGGTGGATGTTGTGCTGATGAGCTCGACCCAGCTGCGGCAGTGAGAAGCGGCGTGTGAACACGCCGGGGGAGGGCGCGGAGGACGCCGGGGGTCCAGAGACTGACAACCGATATGCTGGAAATCACGAATCCCTACCCCACCCCCTTGCACACCTACGTGGGACCCAGGCCCCCCTCAGTTAATTCCATTGCTCTGGCAGAGGCCTGGGTGGAGGATGGAACCGCGGGCGGAGCAGACACGTGTCAACTCCTTCCCTCATTAGAGGCCACTTTGAGAAAATGCCATGACTGTAGGTCCAGGTGCCTGCGTATTTGTGCGTCCGGGTCCGCACCCCAATCCGCGCGCTTTGGCGGAGGCCAGAGACTGAGGCGCGGAGAAGATGGAGTCTGAGCTGAAGCATGAGTTGTGGGTTCAGCCTTCTGGTCCTGGGTTCGAGTTCCATTTCTACTGTTATCTAGGAAGGTGTCTATGCGTCGCCGTGGAAACCCACTGTACCGCTATCTTCGCCCCTCTCCAAAAAAACTGTAGGCGGGACGGGCAGGGGCAAAGGTTAGAAGGTTAGTAGCCCCTGCTCTGCACTGGGACTGTGGCGGGGGTCTCACCAGGCTCCCAGCGGCCCCAGACATTCCCTCCTTCGGAATAAGCCGGGAACGCTCGCTCCCGAGTCTGGGGCCGGCGCGCGGATCCGTTGCTGATAAGAACGCATGTGCGAAAGAGACGCGGGGCCCAGTCAGCTTTCCCCGCACCCAGACACACGCCCTCACTCTGTCAGACGCGCATAGTTGACACAGACACGCGCCCTCGCCGGCCGCCCAGCTCCCTGCAGGTGCGAGGGCGGACACCTCTGCAGCCGCGCACTAGTGAGGGAGGGGGTGGGGTGGGGCCGCAAACTCGGGCCCACCCAGCCGCAGGCCTCGAGCCAAGCCAGCCCGATCTACACATTCCCCTCACAGCCGGGGCCCTGCGCTGACAGCTGATTCAGTCCGGGGTGCGTCCCCTTGTAAAGCAAAGGCCAAGTCTGCTCTTGGGGCCGAGACGGGCTGAAGGCGCTGGGCAGTCTTCTGGGATGGGCCCTACCCATGAGAAGTCCTCGAGGCGTGTTCCGGGGTGCGGTTCCAGGAGGCTGGGCAGGCTGCAAGTTTTGGGGCGTCACCGATCTCCCCCTAAACTCAGCAGCGCTAGACGGCCGAGGGTGGGGCCCTCAATTTGCTGGGCTGCCCTAGTCTCTCCCCAGCAGAAGTGAAAACTCCCCTCACCTTTGTGTCAGTCTATCTCGCAGTCCCGAGAGCCTGACAAACCGAGTCACCGCGACCCGGATCCTGCTTCACACTTTCCAGGGTTGCAAATCGCCCTCTTTCCCTAGAAGCTAAACCCTGAAGGTTTGGTCTTTTTATGTGCCCTCTCCCTTTTTCTTCTACTCTTTCAATAATTTCTTCCTTCCTTTCTTTATTCATTCATTCATTCAGCGAATTATTATCTCCCAGAGCTCCCTTCTCTCAGTCGGCCATATCCCCTGTGGTCGTCGGGGGATCCCCAGCAGTGACGCAGTTGGACAGGGGCACTCTGGTTTCCAAATGGCCAATAGAATCCTGGGGCCTGGGGCATGAGGTCATCAGAGGCAATGCCCATTGGTTCAGGTCTGGACTTTGGAGGAGGTCCCCATAGCAACCGACGGTGCGTCCGAACGTAACCTGGAGTGTGGTCTTTGCTTCAGTGGCATCCTGGGTGGTGCTTGCTTGGGACGGGGGAGGGGAGGCCGAGGTGGAACTCAGCTTTCCAGGTTCTGCAGTCCTAGCCCAACCCAGCTCATCTTTTTTGAGATCCTTCTGCTCACTCAAGTAATGGGCAGTGCAACTTAACCCAGGGGGGTTAGGAAGGGAGAATTAGCAACAGCTTAGGGTCCTGAGTGCGGAGCTGCTGCCTCCTGGAATGTTAATTCTGAGATACTCGTGTGTGTTCGTCTGCAGATCTTCTGCATCTCATTTGCATTCTCTTCATTTAAGGTCAAATTGGGCAGACATCTCCAAACCCCCAGCCTGTCGCTTGTCTGTATCCCGAATCTATCCCTTAGCGGCTGCCTAGTCTCTCTCTTGGTTGTCCAGCTCCTTACCCCACCCGTCTTCCCAGCCACCAGTGTCTCCTGGGTGGGAGGGAGCACAGCCTAGCTAAAGCAGAAAGGACAAGAAGTCTGCCTCTCCCTCTGGATGTTGGGTGACAGATGGGGAGGGCTGGTCTGTACTGCCTAGAGACTAAATTGGCAAAGCAAATAGTTGGGGGAGGTGCCCGGGCTAGGTGGAGGGTCTCCAGGGCCAAATCACCCACACTTCTGGCAGGTTGCTGGAACCAGGGATGCCAGCTTCCAGCCAGGGGCAGGCCTGCCCACCTGTCTGGTGCCAGGGTAGCTTCCTTCCTCCAATTAAACACTAACGAGGTGTCATTAACCCTTACCTTGCCTGCCAGCCCTCAGGTGGAACTCCAATTCATGGTCTCACAGTGAGCAGAGGAAGAAAGAATGGCCTTTGAGGAAGCTGAGGCAGTAAGGTCAAGCAACCAGGGCACAAGAGGGAAGGACCCCAGGCTTGGGTAGCACACACTGGGTATCCTCTGTACTCTTCTGAGGGATCTAGGTGTAGATGTCCCACTGTCTGAATGCATTCATTCTTCTGCTCATCAATTCAAGTTATTTATTAAGCACCTCACTTACTCCTACGAAATAAGTGCCAGGCTGCCTGCTAGATGCTGGAGATACACATTTGCATAAGATAAGACCCCTTCCCTTAAGGAATCTTCAGATTACTCAAGAAGACTAACTGGTCAACAAATAATTATAATGCCAAGTGCAAATGCTATTATAGAGCTATGTACAAAATGTTGTGGAGCACAGGGAAAAATGGGCTGTCAGAGAAAATTTAGGTTTTGAAGGACAAAGTTTATGGCAGGGAGGGAATGTGTAGAACTAATAATGCTGTGTGTTTGATTCAGTGTGGGTCCATGTTTAGTTATGTTTTCAGGACTGCTGGTGTCTGCCCTCCCTGAGCTGTGTGTTTTACATCTGTATATATGCGTGTGAGTATGTATGTGTGTTGTCTGCATCTCTCTGTGTCTGGAATCCCTTCTGAACACACACTGTGGTTTTATTACAGATCAATGTTTGCTGTGAAGCTCTTTTGCAGATTAGCCTGAACCTGCCCAGCCCAGGGGAGGGGAAGTAGCGAACTGATGTTGGCTCTTTGGGAAGGGGTGGGCAGGCAGTATCTTCCCACCTGGGGGCCCAGACCCTTGGATCCCTAGAAGCAGCATATTGGCCAAGGGAGGCAAAGGGCTGGGCCTCAGGCTATATGGTAGGGTATGTATAGGCCATAGTCTACACAGCCCCTGGCTCCCCAGAAGAGACATGGAGGTTATAGCCACCACCCCACCAAGATCTTAGGCCCCCTCCCCCAGCCCATTCTTCTGTCTGTAGAAGAGCAGGCCGGCCCAGACCTGTCTGCCGGCTTTCTCCCACAGGGAGCAGATCCTTTCCAGGGGACAGGAGAGGGCTGGGGAATGCTTGGGCCTACTGGCAGGCCCCAGGCACTCCACCCTGGCCCTCTGTGACTCTCTCCAGCCTGGATTCTCCCCACCCACTTTGGATGCCACTTCTCTGGGTTTTGCCCAGACATAGCCATCATTGCCAGGGAAGTCCTGGGCTGTAGGCAGAGGGTGGGGGCTAGCGCCCTGGCAGTGAGGACTGGGGGCCGTGTGGGGGTTGTGAAGCTGCTCAGAGACCTCTACCCTCCTTTGCTCTATGTCCTTGAAGCCATTTGCCAGAAAACTAAATTTTGGCAACAAGAAAGAGAAAAGAGGCTGGATCTAGGGAGAGTTTGAGGGTTTAAGAGGGGGGTCTGAGATCTGAGAAAGTCAAGGACCCCCTCATTCCGCACTGTCAAGGATGAGGTCTTCCTTTTTTGGCTGTAACTTCCCCTCCCCCTGCTTCCATCCATCTTTTCCTACCCCATCCCTATTTCCCAAGCCCTAGGTCACCCCTCCCACTAAGATAGCTGTTAGAGAAGCTTGGAGATGGGTAAAAACGAATGGAAAAGAGAGTCTGGGGCTAGTCTAGGTGGGCAGACCTCAGGAGATAACCTCTTAACAATAATGGTCCTCCATTAATCAAGCACCTGTGGGCCCTAAACACTGTGCTAAATGCTTCCCAGACATGGATCTTAATCCTCATAACAACCAACTCCTTGAGATAGGGTATTATTATCCCCATTTTATAGATGTCAAAGGAGTTAGGTGACTAGCGCAGCCAACGAGCGGTAGAACTGGAATTTGAACCCAAGTCCATCCTGTGAGCTGCTAAGTCACATTGCCTTCCTCTCAGCTTGTCTTGAAGCACATTCAGAGGATTCACACACACCTCTAGTGCAACACCCCAGAGATCTTCTCTGCTTCAAGCTTCTTAACTTGATGGACTCTTTAGAGGGAGCAGGGCATGACTAGAATCAGAGGTTATTATACCCTGACCCCACCCACCAAGCCCTGTGCCCTTATTTCCTATGTCCTGGCCCACACATCAGGGCACCTGTTCCCTGCTGTAGTCGTGTGTGTGGTTCCATGTCAACTCATGACGTCAGATCTCCATGTAGCTGTGCTGACACACACACTTAAGTTGGAAGACACATGCAGCGCCCTCCTTGTTGGCACCCAGGTTTCCATGTTAGGACCATACCAACAGCCTGCCTGCACTGGGGCACACAGGCTCCGTGCAAGGCACAGGTTGTGAATATTTCATGTCTGTAGCTGGCGGCTCCCTCTCCTACTCACACACATGCCCAGATCTCGCTCTCACAGGCTCCTTGTTTATTTGTTTAATGAATTATTTATTCATGGCCCCTCTTCCCTCTTGGCCTCCCCTCCCCCAGGCCCTAGCCTCCATGATCTATTGAACACAGCTCAGCTCTGCAGTTGCCACCCCATGTCCTGGGAGCCCCCTGGGCCACACAGCCAGAGTACTCTCTCTGTCCCCAACCTGTTCAGCTCCCTGCTTCCTTGGTCCCAGTGGGCAGGGCGGGCATGTGGGGGATGGTGTTAGGCACTATGTTCAGAGAGCTCCCAGGGGCCTGAACTCAGTGTCCTTGGAGAGAACAAGGTAGCCAGCAGTGTACTGGCGAGCCTGAGGGTCAGAATGAAGGCAGAGCCTGCAGGTGAGGAGAAAAGAGGCCTGAGGCCCTAGGGAGAGGATCAGCCCCATGGAAAGAACCCCAACCCCGACAGAGGCCCTCACCCTAGAGAAGTGTCCATCAGGACTAGGATTTAGCAGTGTTTCAAACTATAGCTTGTGACCCATGAGGTGGTGAAATCAGGAGTCATTATTATGGGTCTCAGTCAGCCTTATATTTCACTTGAAAAAATTTTAAGACTAGAACAGAAGAAAAATATCAGAGTACATCCTCTGTAGTAAGGGTGTTTCATGAACCTCTTTCAGTTATTTGTGAATATGTGTGTGTGAATGTGTGTGTGTGTGTGTGTGTGTGTGAACTGTATTGAAATGCAAAATATATATCATCTTACTGTGGGTCACAGTCAAGAAAGATTTGAGTCACAAAGGCCTAGACCCCACTGATGGAGGCCTGAGTCCTTCAATGACCCAGATGCTATACAAAGAGGCTCAGGCTCCAGATCAGGTCCCAGGCATGCAGCAGTGGCCCAGATCTTATACACAGGGACCCAATCCCTAGAGAAGCCCAGACCACATAAATAGAGGCCTATAGACAGGTTTTGCATTATAACTGGAGGTGAATACCCCGTAGTGCATATCCCAGCTGCACATACGGTTGTGCAGTTTGTGCATAGCACAAAGAAGCGGCCCAAGGGGCTAGTAAAGGCTGTCATCAGCCCAAGCTCCCTCACTAAGATGGGGAGACATATAGGGCCACCTTCCACTGAAGGAAGCAGCACCTTTGTTTTTGCACAAAGGCACCACTTGCCAGATGTACCCTAAGCCAGTTGATTTGGATAGAAGCCTAGATAGACTGAGCACCATATCCCATGGACAGAGGCCTAAGCCCTATGGACTGTGTCTCAGAACTTAAAAACCAGAGGCTTACATTCAACAGAGCTGCTTAAATCCTATAGGGAAGCCTCCAAATTCTAGAGGGAAGGGCCCAGTTGTTATTGGAGGATGGCTGTGGGGGTGCTGGGTTCAAAAGAACAGTATCTGGGCCCTATAGAAAAGGGCCTAATCCATAAATGGGACTCAGATTCTACAATAGGAATTTACATCTTCTAAAATGGAATCTAAAGTCCTAGACCAGACCAGCAAGCTCCTACTTCATTTGCATATGGGCAGCCACTCTGCCACCTGTAGGCCCTACAGAGAAAAATCTCCCTTTGAGAAGCAGGGAGTGGGGGCAGGGGGCTGGGATTTGTGGCACCTGGAGAAGGCAGGTTAGCATCACTTGGGTGAAACAAATCTCCCTGGGGATGAGGAGTCTGGGGGGGAGGGAGACCTGTTTGCAAAGTCCCCCATTCTCACCCCAAGGGGCCTAATTTATTTTCTGGCTCCCGAGAAGGGAAAGGAGATCTCACCACAACTGGGGTGGAAGAGCCAAGGGACGACAGAGCCTGTTCTTGCCTGGCAGTAGCTAGGCACGGGGTCTGTTCTGGATGGCACTGCTCCTCCCCCAAACCCGGCACCTGAAGGTGATTTGTGGGCAGGACCCCTGTCCTGCCAAGGAGAAGCAGATGAAGGGTGTCTGGATGTCCTCACTTCCAAAGTAAAGAAGAAAAACACATCACACCTGTCTCCCTGGGCACAGGTGGTTGGTTTGGGTTCTGAGAATCTGGCCTGAGACCTGGTCCTTCTGGTCTTAGTCTGAGCCTCTCAAAAGAGAAGAGATGAGGGTGGACACCCCCTAGGTCTGGATTCTAGACCCTTTCCCTTAACGTTTATTTCCAAGGAAAAGGAGAGAGAACAGGACAGCAGGGAGCTGTATGTCCGAGGTTACACGTGGGTTTGTGTGTGGGTCATTGTGTGTGTGGCTGGGTGTGTGCTCCTATGTCTCTATGTGTCTAAGTGCCTGTGTTTCTACATATCTCTAGTTGTCCGATAGTCCCTTTCCCTGTGTGTATGTCTGTATGTCTGTGTCAAGTGCCTGTGTTTCTGTGTTCTCTGCCTCTGGGTGTCTGTGCCTTTTCTCCTGAACGTGTGTAGGTAATGTCTGTGCTTGGGTGTCAAAGTAAGGACAATGAATGACTATGGTAAGAGCTGGAACACAGCATGCTCTGCCCTCTGCCCTCTTGTCAGCATCTATGAGAGTAGGAGTGAGAATGCCTGGGGACACCGCTGGCCGCACTGGGAGGGGGGCCCCCGCTTGAGTGCGTGAGGAATCCTTTGTAGGTGTCCCAGGAAAGCAGTTTGCTCTAGCTTACTCTCTCCTTGGTCCCTCCTCTGCCTTGGGCCCTGGTCTGCCAAAGGCTGTTCCAGCACCCAGAATCGACATTCTTGGGGGCTGAGCTCCTCTACCCCACTTCCAAGAAAAACAGCTTCTTGTTCAGGTCAGGAGCTGTCAGGTCCTTGGCACCAGTGGAGGGCCGCTCCACCACCTTCTGGAATCCACGTGACACCTCAGTCACAGGGGCAGAGGGGCACAGAGGGAGCAGAGGGCCGAGCTGTCGGAAAGGAGGGCGTTCCCCTTGTTACGAGGTCCTGGACCCCCGGCTTCTTCTCAAGGCTCCTTCACCCCGTCCTAGCGATGAATGTTGGTCACATGAGATCGAGGTCCCTGTCCTGGCTTCCCTAACCCTTCCCCTGGGAACTCCGGACCCTGAGCAGAAGGCCCGGTGCCGCCGTCCGCGGATTAAGCCCCGCAGGGCGGGCGGGGGGCGCGCCGCTCGCTCCCGCCGCCCCAGCGCCGCGCTCCGAGACGGAGCGGGGCGGGCCTGGCGGGGGCGCGCTGGGGCGGGGCATCGGGGCGCGCCTGGGCGGAGGCGGGCCAGGGGGCGGGGCCTAGGGCCGGGGGCCGGCGGCGGCGGCTGCAGGGCGCTGGGAGCGAGGAGCCGGCGCGCGGGGCTCAGTCGGGGGGCGGCGGCGGCGGCGGTCCGGGGATGGCGGCGGCTCCGCTGCTGCTACTGCTGCTGCTCGTGCCCGTGCCGCTGCTGCCGCTGCTGGCCCAGGGGCCCGGCGGGGCTCTGGGGAACCGGCACGCGGTGTACTGGAACAGCTCCAACCAGCAGTGAGTGCGGCCGGGCCGGGGCCTGGGGCGGGGTCCTCGGAGACCACGGCTGGGGAGGGGGCACATATTCCGCGGGCGTCTGCGAAACTCGGAGGCCGTGAGGTCCAGCCCGGAGGGCCGAGCCGCGCGGAGGACGCCGTGCGGGGACAGCCCGCCCCACCTCGGCCTCCACCCCGCCGTGGGAATAGCGTGCCCCGTCCCACAGTACCCCCACCGTCACCCACTTCGCCAGGCCGGGCTTTGGGAGCGCCCTTGTGCAGGGACAGGCCTCTGCGCTTGGGGGGCCCAGGGATGACCTGTTTCCGGCAGTGAAGGCTTCAGGGGTTCTCTCTAGTACTCTTGCTTTTAAAAGTGGGGTCCAGAGCTGAGGCCAGGAATCCGACCGAGCACCTCCTCAGAAAGAAGGCGAATGGGTTACCCTGGTTGTGTGGATAAGTCTGGCTGGGATGAGCTGGAGCTGGGTCACCGAGTCGGGGAGCCCTAGGGGTGCTGCTTGGTGAGGATGGGAACATGGGGTACCGGTGAAAGAAGGAGGCAGGGAGATGTCGGCGTGTCACACACGCCTGGGCTGGGGACGGCGTGTGGCTCCAAGTGTGATCGGGCGTGCGCGGCTGTCAGTGTGCGTGTGTGTCTGCGTGTGTGATTTGTGTGTCTGCGTCGGCGATCGTCTGGGGGTGGGAGCGGGCGACGGGTTGGGGAGGGGGCTGCGGTCGCTGTCCGCGTGGCCGGCCGCGTCTGGGCTGGGGTGGCTGTCGGCGCCGCCGCGGTCTGGGCGGGTGTCAGGGCGACCGTGTGGTTTCCCGGGGTGTGTGGCACAGCGGCTGGGTGCCGGCTGCGGGGCCAGGTCCATATTCCGCTCAGTCCTCGCTGCCCTTGTCTTCTCCCCGCCGAGCCTCCGTGTGTATCACCCTGGCCGCCTCCGTGTGTGTCTCCGTGTAGGGGGAGATCCCTGGGGACGCGGGGGTCACTGTCACACCTGCCCAGGCGGTGGCGGCGGCGGCGGCGGCACTGTCTCCGGCTCTCCACCCCGGGGGCTGACTTGGGAGCAAATGGCAAGGACCCAGGGGAGGGACCGGGAAAGCCGGGCGGCCGCGACCCCCAACCCCCCGGGGGAGGGGCTGCTGCTCGCCGCTCCGCTCTTTGTTGTTTGGGGCTCCGCGCCTCCCCCTCTCTTCCCTCCTCGCGCCCGGAGTGTCAGACTGGGGGTGGGGATGAGCCAACGACGCCCCCCTCCCGCTTCCCATGGAAACCTCGGGGGTGGGGATGCAGCCTCTCCTCCCCCGGAGCGGGACTCGGAGAACTCCGGGGGACGCTGAAGGCTGACTCCCCTGTCCTGTCTAGCTCTTCCCCCACCCCCAGACTCACACGTCCGACCCCCGCCCCGCTAGTGTCTGGCGGGCAGCGGAGAGCACGCAGGTGAGGGGCCCCCGAGTTCCCCACCACCCTCGAGGCACCCCCACGTTCTTAGGGGAAGCCAGAGCCAGGGGGATACGGGAATGGCCTGGGGTGGGGGACGCTGTTGATCAGGTTCCCCTCCCCAGCGTACACCTGGGCGCAGGTGAAAGCCCTGGGAGGGGGTGGGGCAGCACAGGTTCCAGCAGCCTCCTTTCTATCTTCCCCGCTACCCCGCAGGTCTGGACGGGCAGAGGTGGGAGCGGGCGCTCATCAGGCCGCGAGGACGCCGCCGCCCCCGCCTCGCCTCCTCGGCCTTTGTTGCCGCTGCGCCCGTTCTCCCCGGCTCCCTCACTGCGGCAGCCGCGGCCCCATAAATCGTGAGAGCGACGTGCTCCGGAGCCGGGAGTGGAGAGGGCCAGGGAACTGGGGGCGGGGCCGAGCCACAGGCTCCCGCGCCCCCCTTCCCCAGGTCACGTGAGCTGGGCTCCTAGCTCCCACTCGGCGTCACGTGCGGAGGGTCTTTGCCCCTCAGGGTCACGTGGAGAGGGTCTTGCGACCCCGCCTCCTGGGGTCACGTGGGAGGGTGCTGTGGGACACGTGCGGCGGCCTCTTTTGACAGACCTGGGGGTAATGCCCTCGCGATATCGTCTCCTGCTCCCCACTCAGCCCTTCCGTTTGGTCCCCAGGAATAGGCGAGACCTGTTCCTAACCTGGCCCAGAACTGGGGATCGGGGAACTATACTGGAGGGAAGCCTCAGTATGAGGTTGAGAGGTCCCGGAGCCCGGAATTGAATTTAGGGGGTAGGGAGACCGGCCCCTGATCAAATATTCTACCCCCCTGGCCTGTGCTTCATTTCTTTGCAGAATCGAGCAAGGGTGTAGGTACTCGCCCCTATCTCAAGAAGCCGCCAGAACATCTTTCTCTAGCAGTCTCCCTACCTGTCTCTATCTCTGAAATGTTTGTTGCTGATCTCTTCCATTTTATACATTCATTCAACAAATATTTACTGAGGCTCTAGTACGTCCCTGTTGGTCTTTCTCTGTTTTCTCTGTCACCGTGAATCTGCCCTGCACCCCCTTCCCTGTCCCTGATACTCTTCTTTGCCTCTCTGCTGTCTGTGGGCCTCCCTGGCTCAGCCTCTGCCTCTCTCCCTTTCTCCAAGTCTCTCTCCGTGCTCAGTCTCTTCCTTCTTTCTCTCGGTGTCTGGACTCCTCTCCCTCACTGTGTCTCACCCCCTTTCCCCTTTCAGTGAATCCGATCTGTTGATCTCCCATCTCGGTGCGTGTCTCCTCCATTTTTGTGTGTCTCCCTTTCGGCGGGTCTCTCGCTCTTCTCCGCCGCTGCAGATCAATAAACCTTCGCCGCCGCCGCCGCTGTCGCAGGGAGGAGGGGCGGGGATGTGAGGCGCGCGGATTCTCTCCCACCCGACGCTGCCGGAGAAACCTGCAGGCCAGTCCCAGACGGCAGAACCCCTCAGAGCTGGGCGCCCCGGACGCCGGAGGGGTGCGGGCTGTCTGCGTACACACGCTGCCCCACGAACCTTCCCGCCACCTACCCTCTCACCCGCCCCGGCGCGCGGACCCCACACCGAGCACAAGAGGTCCGGCCTTGCCTGATGATGGGGCATAGGGCACGCAGACCTGGGGGCGTGCGCTACAGGGGAGGGAACCTGGGTCCGGTATCTTTGCATCCCTCTTCACTTCTTTAGCTCTGCGTTTAGGGGGTGGGGGGTGGGATTTAACAAGTTGAGGGTCCCCTGGGATCCTTTCCTTACTCCCTCGTCTTGTTAGACACCCTGTTTACCTGCCCTTAATTGCCCTGGGAGGAGAGGTTTGCTCCTTCCCCGCTCCCCTGCCGCCCACCCCACCAGGCTTGAGCTGGCGGGGCACTGAAGGAGTGAGAGAGGGGTGGGAAAGCATACCGGGGGTGGTGCAAGCTGGGAGAGATGAATAACGGGGTGAGGGGACACCCCTCCATTTGCAAGAGAGGTGGGAGGCTAGTAGGGGATGAAGTGCCGAAGAATAGAAGACTGCTTGCAAAGAGGCAGGCACAACCCAGTCCCCAGATCCCCACCTGCCCCTCCTTGGAAGGGGGTGGGGGTGCGCCTCTAGGTTGGGGAGGTGCAGCCTCGGAGGAGGAGTTAGTGCAGAGCTTCACCAGCGCCTAGCGGCACCTCCCTCTGCACTTCACTGCCAGGGCTGGGAGGATGACAGATTCAATTAAAGCGCCAAGCCCAACAGACACCTCAGGTCTCCCAGGAGTTGTGGCTGGGGATTCCTGGCACCAGGCCCTTCTGCCCCCTGCCCACCAGATACCAACTGGGCACAGCCATTCCACAAGCCGGTCTTTCTCCCACATGCCCAGCTTGGGGGGCATTTCAGGGCCTCTTTCTGCCACCCAGCCCAGGGGTAGATAAGACATGGCTTCTCTTCAACTGTGAGTGCTCAGCAACCTTCCTGTAAGGTTGGTCTCCGCCCCCATTGAGGAAACCGAGGTGTCTTAGGAATAGCTCTGGCTTTAGCTTATTCCCTGCTGGAATGGGGTGTGTCATGGGGGGAACTGGGCAGTGCCGAGGGAGGAAGCACTGCAGAGGAGGGCTGGAAACCCTGAGGCCCCAATGTGGCTGTACAGCTGCTCTGGCCTGGCACCCAGCACTGATGGCCCCCTCCTCAGAGCCTGGGGGGAGGAGCAGTAGACTTTGGGACTGGGGATAGAGAAGCAAACCTGGGGTGGCGGCTGGGAGCCAGGCCTGGTCTAACTCGTTTTCCAGCTCCCAGTGCCCCAGGCTGAGACTCCTGCCCACCTGAGTGCCAGGGCCAGGGAGGGGCCTGAGTGACCCATCACTCCCGTGGGAACCTAGTGGGGCTGGTGGCATTCCTGATGACTCAGGGAGGCTGTGCCATTCTTACTGGGGTGGCCCAGCACCAGCTCTCACCTATCTGCCCTACTGTCAGGCTGGGGAGTGCTTGGGGAGGGATGGCACAGGCAAGGACAGGAAGTAGGATAAGGTGGGGAGGGACCCTCACAGGCTCACCCCATGCACAGGCCTCCAAGTTCCTCTCTCAGATGGATCTAATTATCTCTGTGAAACTAGGAGGTGTCTGACGACATGAGGAGCCACTCCCTCCTCCCAGGGAGTTCCCAGGGACCAGGGACCCCAGTGGTTTGACATTTTGCCAACTACCCCCATGTCCACCACAGCCCCCTCTCACTGCTAAGATGTGTACATGCCTACTCCGAGGGAATTAGGGGAAACTCCTGCCTGCTTCTCTGAGTTTCTGACTCCATTCAGATGTTCCTCCCATTCCCACACCACTCAGTACCACCATTAAGGGTGGTAAGACCAACACTTGATGATGATGAGCAAGTCAGGTGGGGATTGCACAGGACCCAGCATCTCCCTCTGTGTCCCAGAGAAGGATCAGGGAAGGAAGCGGCACAGCCATCTTGTCTGGGCACTATGCCCGCTACTTTGCCTAGCATCTTTAAGGGGGTCGTGGTGCCCAGGTTGAGGAGGGAGGGGAGGTATATAGGGCCAGAAGTTTAGGCTGGTTGGCATTATTCCACATGGAGCTTTGGCGTTATAGTCCCTTAGCTCCCTGATCTGTTGTGTCACATTTTGGGGCACGTAATAACCCGTGGCTTCAAGGTGGAGTTCAGTGGGACTCAAGGTACAGAGGCCAGTGATACTGTACAGAGAACATGTGCCAGCGTGTGTGTGTGTGTGTGTGTGTGTGTGTGTGTGTGTGTGTGTGTGTGTATGAAGGGCAAGGAGAGGGCTTGAGATTGCTGGGGTCAACCAATACTGGCATGCAAGTCCAGCACACACACAACCTAGCTTTCCTATGTGTACGCCGCCTATGAGTGGGCGGTGCGCAGGCACATTTGTGTGTGTGCCATAGAACTTATGCATGTATATGCATGAAACCTCCACACAGGCGTACGTGAGGGTAGGTCCTGTGGGACTGGCCTTGGCCATGGACTGGCAGAGGCAGGAAAGCGTGCTGGGAGAGGCGATGGCGGGTGCACATCCCTCGGAAGGGATCCCTCCCACGTTCACCCTTCCCTTCCATTCCTTCTATTTCTCCTCCCCAGTAGTGAATTATGGGGGATGGTCGGAGGAAATCCGGGCCTGGGTCTGGGAGTCGCTGGGGCCTGCGCCGTTTCTGTGGTAACCGAAGGAGACGTTCCCTTCTCCCCTCCACCCTACTCCCCCGCCTCTTTGCCTTTGGTGGCAGGCTGGGCTTCCCTGCGCCTTTGCTACCCTCTGGTGGCCACTAGGAGTAGGACAGAACAAGGAGTGGGCCGGGAAGGATAGAGCGAGCACTGGCGGCACTAGGGCCCTGCGGACAGAGACAGAGACCGAGAAAGGAAGCTCGGAAGAAAAGCCGGGCGGCTCGGCGGGCACTGGGGAAGGTCTGCGGAGCGGTGCGGTGGAAAGCGGATTGCTTTTGGGGTTTCTTCTCTCTGACCCGCTTCCTTTCTCCCACAGCCTGCGGCGAGAGGGCTACACTGTGCAGGTGAATGTGAACGATTATCTGGATATTTACTGTCCGCACTACAACAGCTCCGGGGTGGGCCCCGGGGCGGGGCCAGGGCCCGGAGGCGGGGCGGAGCAGTACGTGCTGTATATGGTGAGCCGCGCGGGCTACCGCACCTGCAACGCCAGCCAAGGCTTCAAGCGCTGGGAGTGCAACCGACCGCACGCCCCCCACAGCCCCATCAAGTTCTCGGAGAAGTTCCAGCGCTACAGCGCCTTCTCGCTGGGCTACGAGTTCCACGCCGGCCACGAGTACTACTACATCTGTGAGTGACGCCGGAGGGGGCGGGGCGGCGAGGGGCGTGTCTCCGTGGCAGCCAGGGGCGGGGTCCCAAGCGGCCGGGGACCGGCCAGCGCGGCGGTGAGGTCCCCTTCGCTAGGAGTGATACCCCGGGATGAAGCGGGAGACGGGGGGCTTCACGATTTCAGCTGAGACAGAGTCGTGAGGCTGTTCGGGCCGCAGAGTTTAAGGGACATTCCGGGCGGGACCTCAGGGTCAGAGTTTCTTGAGGGATGTAAAAGGGGCTTCTAGGGTTGCCCGGGAGCCACCATGATCCATGTCCGAAAGGTGGGGGAGCTACTGAAGGACGTCGCCCCAGAGGGGCAGATGGGGCGGGGAGCGGTGAGGAGAGATTCTGAGTGAGGGCACGGGGTGTAAATCGGGAGAAAGTGACTCAGACCCAGTCTCCTCCTCAGCCACGCCCACCCACAACCTGCACTGGAGGTGTCTGAGGATGAAGGTGTTCGTCTGCTGCGCCTCCAGTGAGTACAAGCGGCTTCTAGCCGCGACCCCATTCTCGGCTCCCCCGCTTTGGGGCTCCCCTGGCTTCCTGGGGGTGGAGGAAGGGCACAGGCGAGGGGGACTCGCTCCTTAGCTGTAGCAGGGGTAGGGGGTCCTGGCCCTGACTCTCCCCTCCTCTCTCCCCACCCGCACCCCACCCCGCAGCATCGCATTCCGGGGAGAAGCCGGTCCCCACTCTCCCCCAGTTCACCATGGGCCCCAATGTGAAGATCAACGTGCTGGGTGAGTCTGCGCAGCGCCCTCTGGTGGCCACTGCTGGAACCGCAGCCCCCTCCCCGGTGCCTGCTCACCTGCATGCCATACAACTGGAGGCACTGAGCCTTCCTACCCCGTGGGTGGTCACGTCCCCGCCCCACTGCTGCTGCCGCTGCCGCTGCCGCGTGCCCCAGACCAGGCACGCAGCCCAGCCCTCACCAGTCTGTCTATTCATCTGTCCACAGAAGACTTTGAGGGAGAGAACCCTCAGGTGCCCAAGCTTGAGAAGAGCATCAGCGGGACCAGCCCCAAGCGGGAACACCTGCCCCTGGCAGTGGGCATCGCCTTCTTCCTTATGACACTCTTGGCCTCCTAGCTCTGTCCCATCCCCTGGCTGGGAGAGATGGGCAGGGCTGGGAGAGAGCAGGGAGCCTTTGGCCTGCCCAAGGGAAGCTGAGGTGTGGGGCCTAGATCCCGCCTCTGGTGGCTGGAAGTTGGGTCTGCACCATACATCTGTGCCCGTCCCCTTTGCCCCCTCTCCCCCCACACAGGGCACTGTAGTGGACCAGGTGCAGGGACAGCCACAGGTTCCAGGTGGCCTGTGACTCTTGTAATGTTTGGCACCAAACTGGGGGCCCGTAAAGGGCAGTGCTCAGGACTCCCTGACCCCTGGTACCTTTCTCTGACCCCTGGTGCCCTCCCTCATTGTCCCCCTGAGAGACAATATGCCCCAGAGAGAACACTGAAGCATGGGAGGTACCCCCATCACTCTCTTCCAGGGGCAGAACATGGGGAGGGGACTAGATGGGCAAGGGGGTGGCACTGCCCACTGCCCCTTCCCCTGTTTACAGCAATAAGCATGTCCTCCTCCCCCAACTCCTACTCCCAGGATTGTGGTTTGGATCGAATCCAAGTTTACAAGTAGACACCCCTGGGGCAGTGGACAAGGGTGACAAAGGGTGGGCATTGGGTGCCAGGCAGGCATGTACAGACTCTATATCTCTATATATAATGTACAGACGGACAGAGTCCCTCCCCCTCCTTAACCCCCTGACCTTCCTCAACATCCCCTTCCAGCTTCAGACCCCTTCCCCACCAGGCTAGGCCTCCCACTGGGGGACCCCCTGGCCCCTCTTTTGTCTTCTGTGAAGACAGGACCTATGCAACGCACAGACACTTTTGGAGACCGTGAGACAACAACGCCCCCTCCCTCGTCCCCGAGCTGGACCCAACTCCCAGGACCGCGCCCTGCCCACCCTCTGTGGTCCCCACCCATCCTCCTGGGCCTTTTTCAAGTGCTTTGGCTGTGACTTTCATACTCTGCTCTTAGTCTAAAAAAATAAACTGGAGATAAAAATAACTGAGTGTGTGTGATTTCCGGGGGCCATCACCCTTCTGTACATTGGTTAAACCCCACAGGTCACGGGTTCTGTTTGGGGGAGGGGATTCTGGGGCCAAAGGTCAACTGAACACCTTGTTCTGTGGTTTGTCTCCCCGAAGGAGGCACCTCTGTGTGGAGGGAGCGTCAGGGGGTCCTGAGCTGGACCGGGTTGACTTTGGACAGCTCATCCTACCTCTCTGAGCCTGAAGTCCCTCATCAGAAAACTTGAGTCAGAACACACCTCTCTCAGGGCTGCTGTAAGGATCAGATGACCGGAAGTATAAGGCTCAGTCAATGATGCTTTTCCCCTTGTCTTCACACTCCATTCTGTAATCAGAGGCTCTTGACTGGGGTGTATGGATTTCAGGAGTGTTGTGAACCTAATAGGAAAAAAGTTACATCTTTATTTTCACTCACCTGTAACTGCAATACAACATTCTCTTATGTACTTGGGCAACAAGCCTCAATAGTTTTAACAGTGCCTGTGACCTTGTAACCCATAGAAATCACAGATGTTTTCAAACTATGTTATAGTCTTTGGAGATATCAAAATACAGTTTACTCTCATCACTACTTTGAAATGACCATAGTTAGACCTTCTTTGTTTTTAATGTGTTAATAAAGAAGCATCTATATTACTATATCAAAAAAACATGTTTTGATAACCGTGTTTCAATATAGTTATTTTCCTGTATAACCTTTTGTAGTTTTATTTTATTCCTTTAAAACATTATGACAAAGGACTGAGAATTGGCTGGTGCTGAGGCCACACATAGCTACAGTACCCTGTGTCTGCCAGAGGAGAGGAGGGAACAGAAGACAGGAGAGTGGCCAAAGCGGTCAAAGACTTCTTCTCAGGAACTGTAGCCCTGCCAGGCTGAGTGAGGTCAGGGTTGTACAGGTGGGCACTGTGGGAGGAGGTACTGATAGGGGCTAAAATCTACCAGGGAGGTGACACCTGTTTCTCATTGCCAAGCTGAGCACCCCACCCAGGTTCTCTAATCAGCACTGTGTGGGCAAACTGGCGCTGGGCAAGGGCCCCTCCGGTGTGCCCCTGTGGCTCTTGCCGGCTGTGTGCTGAGAGCGAGCCCTTGCTGGCAGGGCCTGTCTCCCCTTCTGCGCATAAACTGTGGGCAATGGAAATTCAGTTGGACCTGGGGCGGGGGGAGGGCAGGTTTCCCACTGGTGGAGCAGAGAAGAATGAGGGTGGAAGGGCAGGTTGGGAAGAACCAGGGGTAGCCAGGGCACCCGTCCGAGGCTCCCCACCTGGAGACAAGACTGCAAAAGTTGGCTCATCTATCCAATGGTTCATGGATTCAACTAACATTTAGGGGGCACCTGCTGAGTGCCAGGCTCTGTATTGGGGATACAAAGAAGACACAGTCTCTACCCTCAAATAAGCACATAATTTAGCATGTGTTGATGTGTGAAGAGGAAGCAGTAACACACAGGCATCGGGCAATATAATGCCAGGTGTTACTGGGTTATATGCCAGGGGGCTGTGGGAACATGGAGGAGAAAGCACACCCTTGCCTGGGGACACAGGCCGGCTGCCCAGAGGAGGAAGTACACATTGCTGGGGTCCTGCTGGGGAGAGTCTTGAAGGCCTTGAAGGCCTAGGAGTGTGGGTTCATTCTATGAAGGAGCCATAGCAGGGGGCCTAGGCTGCAGGCTTCTGCTAGTGCCAGGGCCATGTGGGGCAGGATCTGGCCAGCTGGGATTGCGTGGGCCTAGTAGGTTAAAAAATCCAGAACTGGCAAGACTGCGAAAGGGCCAGGCATTTGGGTCAGCAGCCAGAACAAGCCAGCCTCCACTTGCCGGTGCCTGTTCTGTGCCCAGCTCTACATCCACTGTGAGCAGTGTACCCTTGGAAGCCTTACTATCCCGAAGCACGGATGGGGAAATCGAGAGTCTAAGAGGCTATGTGCCCTGACTAGGGTCACACAACTTGGTAAGGCTGCCATTCAAAGTGGGTCTGACCATCTCTGTGGTCTGACACCTGGAACCATTTCCCACAAATCCTGATTGTGTCCTGTCAACCACCACCAAAGCCAATCGGAGTTTTTGAAGCCAATGGGAGACATGGAAGGACCCTAGATCTGAATTGGGTGACTCAACCTGACCCCCACACATTACAGATGGGAAAACTGAGGCTCAGAGAGAGCAAGTGACTTGTCCACAGTCACCCAGATGTGTATGGCAGAGCCTGGACTGGAGCTCAAGGGTCCTGAGGCCCCATCTTTTTTTTTTTTGGTATTATACTTCAATGCCCCAGAAGGGAAGATTTACATCTTCTAGGAATTGAAAGCTGGTATTTGGTACTTTGAACCACCCCAAGCAGAGATTAAGGAGGAAGCACCCCTCACCTCAAAGACCCATTTACATTCCTCAGGTTGCTGGGGCAGCAAGAAGCTTGGGGTGAGCAGGGACCTTCCCTCAGGCAAGGGGGCTTTAGGTCCCAGAACATGTAAAGGGGGCATGGGGTGTGGGCTCAACACTCAGGCGGACAGACGCCAGTGACCCTGAGCCTGCCTGCCCAGGGCATCACGGCCAAGGTGAGATGACACCAGAGCGAGAGCCTGAGGGCAGGAGTTAGCACAGGGGAAAGGAGGGGACCCGCAGACCAGACTGACATGTGCTGATGGGTAGGAGAGGGCAGGGGAGGATAGGCTTGCACAGAAAGAAACAGAATAGCTTCAGATATGGGAGTGAGGCAGAGGGCGACGGGAGAACCGTGGGGAACGGAAAGCCAGGCCGACCACCTCCTTCCTCTGCCGCACCTCAGTACCTGGGGTGCTCCCAGGGTCTGCTGATGGCTGCCAGATGGTGCCTCAGGGCCCAGACATGCAGCAACTGTGCTGTCTCCACCCCAAAGCACAGGGCCCTGAGGCAGGGAAGTTCAGTTCAGTGAGCTGTGCCCACTCCAGATGGGTAAAGCCAGCTGCAGATGGGCAGCATGCCCACTCAGAGCAGGGTCTTCCTCCTCTTCCTGTCTCATCCCAGCTGCTGCCACAGGGGCCTCAAGAGGGGTCCTATGAACACACCCAGAGGGTTCGCACGGGGATTCCCCAGGACACAGCTTGACACGCAACTGAACATGAGTTTTTAGTCTGGGGAGTGAGGTTTAGAGCCTGCGGAGCCCGACCCTTCTGGGTGAGAGGTCACCCTAGCCTTGCTGTGAGGAGGAAAGAGGAGCAGGGCTGTTTGCAGGCCTGGCTGGACTCTGAGCCTTGGCCCCTGGGTTGGATGCCTGGAAGGGCGTGTGTTGGCCCGTGAGGACAGCCAGGTGCAGCACTGCAGGTGGCTCTGGGCTCAGCCCTTCCCTTGTTCTCAGGCCCAGGGCAGAAGGTGAGAGGGGCCAGCGCTTCCCCCTCCCGGAATGTCTCTTACCCCTCCCCGCTTTGCTCCCTCCCTCCAGTTCTAAAGGCTTTGGGGTTAGGAGTGGACTTGTCCTGACCAACCCAGAATTGCTCAGCTCCAAAGCTTTACCCCCCTTGTTGGCAAACCTGGGGGCATGGGCTAGATTAGGTGTTGTAGGTTGGGGTGGGGGTATGGGCTGGATGTGGTGGTGACATGGCTGGGAGGGGACAGAGAATGGAATAAAGGGACATGAGCTAGGACCAGGAGAAATGGACTAGGATGGAGAACAGAGGTGGGGATGAAGGGCATGAGCTGGTAGAGGGCATAGGCTGGCATGAGAAACACAGGTGGGAAGTGGTGGAGACACACAGGCTGGGTGGCTCAGCCCCTGGACGACAGACCAGGAAGTGTGGTGCTGACACAGGGACCGGCCCAGATGTGCTGGTACTGAGCCAGCCAGAGACTCTCTGGGCTGGAGCAGGAAGAGCAGACTGGTGAACCAGGTGACACTGGCCTGGGACCTGACCCTGGGGAGGTCTGGCCTCCTGTGTCTTGGCCCTGGATGAGGACAGATTTGGCTCTTCCCCCAGAGGGTCAGGCTAAACTCTGTTTTCACCACAGTGTCTGGCCCAGGGTAATTAGATAGCTGTCACCAAGCCTGGCTATAAAAGGATGAACAAAGAATGAACCAGCCCAGAGACCTACAAGAGCTAGGCTCAAGTGGCCTGGAGTCCCCTGACCTGCCCAAAGAGGCTGGGGTTAGCCAGGACACTCTTGGGCCTCAGATTCATGGTCACACACAATTTGCACACTTCAGTTACAACCAGCCATACAAAAATTTCACAACCTTGCAACTGTGCACAGTCCATCAAACTCACTGCTCAGGGCGAGGGTGGGGGATGACAACCCTGAAGGGCCTCAGAAAGGACGGCAGGGGCTTTGTTGACACAGGTGAAGTGGAAGGGGCCTCACAGGGCCAGAGGAAGCAGCCCAGGCACCTCAGGCCCTCCGGCCACTTCTATCTGCTCCACCACAGGACGCTGACATGCTTCTCCACTGCTTCTGCATGCACTCAGGTGCACATGTTCAACACACTTCAAAGCCACCCTCACACCTTTCACAGGCATCACACAGGAACGTCACTGTCCAACACACAGGTGGAGGGACTCACAGGCACCCCCAGCCACACTTGCATTCAGGGTCACACAGGGTGATACACCTGAGAGCTGGCATCCAGTGATGACAGTTCCTACCACCAACCACGCCGACAGTTCTGTGCTGGGAAGGGCAGAGGCCAAATGACTGGACGAAGTCTGGACTCCAGGAAAGTCCAGGGGAGGGAGGAGGTGGGGCGTAGGGGTGAGCAGTGCCACATTCACACACTCTGGAAACCTACAGGTCATGTCAACAGCCACACTGGGCACAAAAACAACCCACAGGGCCTCAGGGATGTACCTAGACATGCTCACAAACACAGGGCAGGGCAGGGGCTTCTCACTCACATCCACGTGCACACAGAGACATGAGCCCACGCCTGGCATTGGCATCTCATCTTTTCACCTCATCTTCTCTCAGGGACCTTGGGCGCCTCTCCCATTCCGCTGGTGATGGAGGAGACAATGGAAGAGAGTTTCAGACCAGAGGGGCTTCCCTCTCCACACCACAGACACACACACACACAGATGTCAGACCCTGAGCCTGGGAGAGGGACCGGAGTCCATGAAGGACCCTGTCCCCACACCTACCTCCCTGGGCACCAGCACTGACCACTCTGGGCACAGACCACCCCGCCAGGCCCAGTCCTGGGCATGAAAGGTGATCCTGGCACCCTTCTGCCCTGAGGCCTGTCATTTGGGTGCCCTTTCGGGCCTGACAGTGGGAAATGGGGATGGTCTCAGTAGACATCTAGAAAGGACCCCAGTCAAGCCGTGGGGGTGTTTCTCACTCACTGAAAGCCAAGCACATCCAGGCACTGGGCTAAACCCAGGCACACAGCCCAGAGTCAAAGGGCCATTTGGGTGGGCCTGTAGGGGCTGTCAGGGAAGGGAGGCTTCTGGAGAGTTGAGAGGCTTGAGAGATGGCTGTCGGATTGCCAGCGAGGGTGCGTGTGTCGGCTGGAGGGCCCGGGGTGGGGGGGCGACTGGCCCGGCAGCTGGAGCAGAGTGACCAGGGCAGAGGCTGGTGTGTTTATGTTTCATAGCGCAAGCGGTCACAAAGACAGTCGCACTCGCAGCAGAGCACACTTTCCCCAAAGCGCGCCTTTTGGCACACATGCCAGCTCCCGGAGCACAAATTTGCGGTCTCATTCCCTCCAGGACGACCGGGCGGACGCTATCCCCTCAGTATCTATGAGCATGGCGCCCCCTACAGGTCTCTCACACACCTGCGCCCGGGCTGTGGGGCGCTGGTGCGGGGCACCCACAGTGAGCACCCACCCTATGGGCCTCTCTCTGAGTCAGGAGGCTGGGAAGCTGGGAGCATCTGATCGCTCAAGGGCTTTCCGGGGCTGGGGAGAGCGGGGAAGCCAGGGAGACTGCCGCCGCCTGGGGGCTTAGAAGCAGCAGGTTCTCTTTTTGCCAAAAGCACTTAAGCAGAGGCCTGAGTTAAAAATAGGCTGGATTTACTGCCAGAAGGTGGCAGGAGAGGAAGCTCTTTGCTAACAGTACTTCCTCTGTCCCGAACACCCGGAGGCTCGGTGCCCCCCACCCCCCATGGGCAAGGGAACGCAACCCGAGGGCTGTCTGCAGCGGGCAGCCCACAAGCGCCTGCGGATGCTTATGACTATGAGTCCATTGTATCTCCTTTATTGGCTTATTAAGCTTTGCATTAAAAATTTTTTTCGTGGTTCCTCTAAGATTACAGAATGCATCTTTAACTTACAGTCTCATTCAAGGAATAGTGTACATAGTAAGTGTAAGCACCTTACTTCTATTTCTCCCCTCTCAGCCTTTGTGCTATTGTTTTCCTGCATTTTATTTCTACATGTCCAATGAATCCCACACATATTATTTTTGCTTTAGCCGTTCAACTATCATTTAAAGAGAATTTTAAAATAAGAGAAAAGTCTTTTATACTTACCCACATATGTGTCATTTCCACTGTTCTTAATTCCTTTGTATAGCTGGAGATTTCTATCTGGTACCATTTTTCTTCTGCTTGAAGGCCTTATAAACTTATAATACAGGTCGGCCTTTGAATGTCTGAAAGCATCTTTATTTTTAACTTCAGTTTTGAAAGATTGTCCACTGAATTCTGGGTTGACAGTTTTTATCATTCAGTTCTTTAAAGACATTGCACCACTGTCTGTCAAGCTTGCATTGTTTCTGATGAGAAGTCTGCTGCTCTTTTTCTCCTTACAGAAAGTGTTTTTTCCACTGGCTGTTAAGATTTTCTCTTTAATATTGGTGTTCAATAGTGATTAAAGCAGGTTATGATGTGTTGATATGTTTTCATGTAGTTTTTCCTTCTTTTTTTTCATATCTCTTGTGCCTTGAGTTTGTTGACCTTCCTGGATATATAGATTTAGAGTTTTCATCAAAATTGGGAAGTCTTTTGGCCATTATTTCTTCAAATATTTTTTTGCCACCCCTCTTCCCAGCTTTCTGAGTCTCCAAACAGATAAATATTATTCCACAGTTCATGATTATTCCTCCTCCTCCTCCTTTGTCTTCTTGTTTTTTTCTTCTCTGTTTTCATTTTAGGTAGTTTCTATTGCTCAGTCTTCAAGTTTACTAATCTTTTTTTCTACAGTGTCTAATCTGCTTTTAATCCCATCCAGTATATTTTTCATCTCTAAAAGTTCAGTTGGGGTCTTATTTTACATCTTTATATTTATCCTTATCATGTTCACATGTTTCTTTAACTTCTTTAACATATGGAATATATTTAACAATGGCTGTTTTAAAGCCTTTACAACCTTTAAAGACTATCATCTGTGTCATTGTTGGATCTGTTTTGATTGATCTTTTTCCCTCACTTTGGGTTATATTTTCCTGCTTTTTTGCATGTGTGCTAATTGTTGATTGGATGCCAGACATTGTGAATATTATGTTGTTTGGTGCTGGATTTTTTTTTATTACTTTGAATATTTTTTGAGCCTTGTTCAGGGACACAGTTAAGTTACTTGGAAGTAGACTGATCCTCTTAAAACTTGTCTTTAAGTGCCATTTTGCAAGACCAAAACAACGTTTTGCTCAGGACTAATTTGGTCTGGCCACTGAGGCAATACCCCTCTGAGGACTCTACCTGATGCCCATGCATCAGACACTATCCAGTGAGGAGGCAAAAACCACATAGTAATTTGAACAGGGAGAGTTTAATATGAAAAATCATTAACTGTAACAAGAGATTGACATCACAAGGGATTGGCTAATAAGAAATAAACAGAACCCTAAAAGCATATAGGAATAGCAGGCGTCAGGAGCAGCTAGTACTGCTGGGACTGAGTAGAGTGTTCAAGGAGGAGCCTTCTCCAGCTGCATCTGAGGAGCTGCGTGTGCTACACAAACCCACGGAGAGAGCGCACCAGAATCTGGAAGGAAAACTCCTTGCACTGTCTCTCCAGCAACCTCCATTGACAAAGTTTAATATTGTGCCTACTGGCAAAGGAAACATATTTAAAGGGCTCATCTCCATTTTTGCAGAGCAGACAATGAAGAATCCATTAAGAGCTGAGAGACAATGAATTAGTGACGGGTACAAAGTGACAGCTGTTAGGAGGTCTTGCCACTTTGGCTAGTGGGAACACATAGTATGCCTGGCCCTCTCTAAGCTCTAAGGACTGCCCACCCCTTTCCTCCAGTTCTTCTCCTGCATGCACGCACTGCTTAGCGTGCAGCTGAAGACTTGAGAGGAACTCTGCAGATCTCTAGAACTCTGTCTGTGCAGCTCTCCTCCAGTCCTTAGCCTGTGAACTGCCCACCTTGGCCTCCACAGACTCCCAGCTCCCTCTCCTCAACTCCAGGAGATCAGCCTGGGTGACTCTTTCTATGCCACAGCCTTGAAATTCTCTTTGGGCAGTGAAGTTTGGGCGATCTTAGGGCTCACTTCATTTATTTCCTCTCTCTCAGGGATCACTGTCCTGTTTCGCCTGTTGTCCAATGTCTGGATGTAATTGTTTCATATAGTCTGTCCAGGATTTTAGTTGTTTATGTAGGAGGGTAGAGGGTGTTCCCTGTTACTCCATCATGGCCAGAATCAGAAAGTCCGCCTATGATTTTGGAGGAGACTTTCCTCCAAACACGACTTTTATTTTTCAAAAAGACCTTGTTGGGTCTTCTTTGGTCTTTTAAACCTTTCTGACTGACTTTGACTCCTGTACATCACATTCTGTAATATCCCTTTACTGAAAAGGGGGAGGCTTTATTTTATAACCATACACCATTCCTTTTAATTGCATATAACTAATTTTGCTTTATCACAGTATTGCATAGTTTAAAAAGGCAAATAGGACCAAATAGCTTTGATGAGAATGATAGCGCCTGCCACACCCCTCCCCAACTCCCAACCCCAGGTCCCAGAGGCAATCAATCACCCCAAAACCTCTGGTTGTTTCTTCTGATATTTTCCTTCATATTTCTAAGTAATCTTACTTACTGGTACAGATGTTTTTTCCTTTTTTCACTTTTAGACTTTATTGACTTCCTCTTATGGAAGGTAAGGATTCTGTCCTCTGTGTCCTACCCTCAATGCACAAACACACGCTTTGCCTCTATCTTCCCAATATAGTTGAATCCAAAATTTTAGATAAGCTAATATTTAGCATTTAGACTGCTGAGAAACTGTAACAGTTTTTCACAACTGAGTCATATAATATCCTGTGATCCATTCTATTCTTTAAAATCTTTAATTTCCCTTGTAGGTAATAATTATCTGGAAAACCCAACAACCCTATAGAGAAATGGCTAAAGCACATGCACATTTAACAGAAAATAAATGCAAATGGCTCTTAAAGTTTTAAAAAGTGCTCAATCTCACACATAAGATAAATGAAAATTAAAACTACACTGAAATAGCATTTCTCATTTATCAGCTTGGCAAAATTCCAAAAGTTTACAACACAGTCTGTTGATAAGGCTTCAGGGAACAGGCATTTTCATATACTGCCAGTGGGAAGGCAAAATGGTGCAACTCACAGGGAGGGGGAGTTGAAGATATCAGGCAGAATTACAAATGCATTTACCCTTTAACCCAGCAATCCCACTTCAGGGAATTTGTCCTGCAGCTATGTCTGCACACATTTGAAACAATGTATGTACACAGTTATTCACTGTGGCATTCATTTACAATAGCAAGTATTGGAAAAAGCCCAAGTGTTTTTCTCTATAGAGAGCTGGTCAAATAAACTACTATATATATCCACACAATGCAACACTAAGCCACTAGACAAAAGAATGAGGAGGTTGTCCATGGAAAGACCTCCAGGATATAATGTAAAGTGGAAACAGCAAAGTGTAGAACACTGCATAAAACTGCAAGAAAAATAAGATAGTATATTCATATTACTTGTATCTTGTTGAAAAAAAACACTGGGACACAACAATGTGAATATAGTTAACACTACTGATCTGTGCACTTAAAAATGGTTATGAAGGCAAAAATCTCTTGGACATAAACATGAGCAACTTCTTCATGAGCATATCTCCCCAGGCAAGGGAAACAAAAGCAAAAATGAATAGGACTACATCAAACTAAAAAGTTCTGTACAGCAAAGGATACCATCACTAGAACAAAAAGACATCCTACAGTATGGGAGAATATATTCCTAAATGACAGGTCTGATAAGGGGTTGACATCCAAATTATATAAAGAGCTCATGCACCTCAACAAACAAAAAGCAAATAATCCAATTAAAATATGGGTAGAGGAGCTGAACAGACAGTTCTCCAAAGAAGAAATTCAGATGGCCAACAGGCACATGAAAAGATGCTCCACATCGCTAATCATCACAGAAATGCAAATTAAAAGCACAATGAGATATCACCTCCCACCAGTTAGGATGGCCACCATCCAAAAGACAAACAACAACAAATGTTGGCAAGGATGTGGAGAAAGGGGAACCCTCCTACACTGCTGGTGGGAATGTAAATTAGTTCAGCCATTGTGGAAAGCAGTATGGAGGTTCCTCAAAAAATAAAAATAGAAATACCATATGACCCAGGAATTCCACTCCTAGGAATTTACCCTAAGAGTGCAGCAGCCCAGTTTGAAAAAGACAGATGCACCCCTATGTTTATCGCAGCACTATTTACAATAGCCAAGAAATGGAAGCAACCTAAGTGTCCATCAATAGATGAATGGATAAAGAAGAGGTGGTACATATACACAATGGAATATTATTCAGCCATAAGAAGAAAACAAATCCTACCATTTGCAACAACATGGATGGAGCTAGAGGGTGTTATGCTCAGTGAAATAAGCCAGGCAGAGAAAGACAAGTATCAAATGATTTCACTTATCTGTGGAGTATAAAAAGAAAAAACTGAAGTAACAAAACAGCAGCAAACTCACAGAACCCAAGAATGGACTAACAGTTACCAAGGGGAAAGGGACTGGGGAGGGTGGGTGGGAAGGGAGGGATAAGGGGGAAAATGGGGCATTACGATTAGCACAGATAATGTAGGTGGGAGGACACGTGAAAGGCAGTATATACAGAGAAGATAAGTAGTGATTCTACAGCATCTTACTATGCTGATGGACAGTGACTGTAATGGGGTTTGTGGAGGGGACTTGATAATGGCGGGAGTCTAGTAACCATAATGTTGTTCAAGTAATTGTACATTAATGATATCAAGATAAAAAATTTAAAAAAATAGTTAAAATGGTCAAAAAAAATGGTTTATGATGGTAAACTTTACGTTATGTTCTTTTTACCACAATTTTAAAAAATGGAAGTATCTATGAGAAACTGACAAAAAAATGGTTGTCTGGAAGGAGATGGGATGCATGGACTCAGTTCTTTTGCTTTTTATGTCATTTTGATTTTATGATCATTGGACTGTATTACCTATTCAGAAATGAATTTAAATTTAAGTTACTGCCTGGATACTTTTATTTACTTATTTTAATTTTGTTTCTTGCTAGCTAATGTATCCCTAACCTCTCTGATCCTTCCCTCTTAATGTGGTCAAACTTATCAGGTAGCTTGGCAGAGCCCTTTTTCTTGGAGATTCTCTTCCTGGAGTTCATTCCTCTGCTCTGTCGGGGTTAGTCTTTAGTTCCAGCGCGTAGCTGCCACCTTGGAGCACCACCTCACCCACAGTCTGGGAATTCCCTTCCCCTCCTTCCTGTATTACAGCTCTGTTTCCTGGATCCCACATCTCATTCTTTCCCTGTTTACTTCTCATTTTGTGGAGCACACCTATCTCCAAGAGCTTCTGAGAAACATTGCATGGGAGGGAAATGTTTTGTGTCATTGAATGATTGAAAGTGTTATTTATCCTAACCAAATTCTTGATTGCTACTTTGGCTGGGGGTAGAATTTTAGGTTGGAAAATATATTCCCTCAGGATTTCAAGGTCTCATTTCTTCAGGTTTCCTATCTTCTAGTGTTGCTATTGAGAAATCTAAGATGAAACTGATTCCTGAATATTTATATAAATGCAAATCTTTATCCCTTTCATTCTAAAGGTTCAGTTCTTAGGAAATTTCTTGTATCATGTCTTTGATAATTTCCTCTCCTCTCTTTTCTCCTATTAGTTCGATGTTCAGTCTCCTGGGTTGTTTCTCCAATTTTTATATTTTTCTCCCTTATCCCCCAACTTTTTGTATATTTAATCTGCTTTCTTGGAGATTGTCACTAGACTTTCCTTTCCTTTGGTTAATTGTGTTTACTAACCTATATTTAATTTCTAATTAATTGAATTTCTAATTTATTTTTTAAATAATCTTGTTCTTTCATGAATCCTCACCTCTCTAAAAATATCAGGTACCATTTTTAGGTTTTTCTTCTACTCCCTGCTTCATTCTTATCCTCTTGAGATTTCTTTTTCTCTGTTTGTGTGCTTTGATCTCAGTCTTTTTTCCATTGGATGCTTCCTCAAATGCCTGCTGATCCTTGGCTATCCATTCATATGTCAGCATGTGGCATAAAAATGCCATTGGGTAACTAACTGTATGTACAAGCTGGATTTGTGATTACACCCCAACAAAATATTAACTCCTCAAGGCAAAAATCTATGTCAATTTTGTTTATAGATAGAGTTCAAGCACCTAGAATACTGTTTAGCTCATATTAAGTGCTTAATAAATATTTGTGGCCAGAAGGAAAGGAGGGAGGGAGGGAGGGAAAGATGGCAGGAATGAAGAATGGAAGGGAGGAATAAAAGGACATCTTTTCTTCTAAGACCATTTTCTGGGACTTTTTCCATAAAATTGCTTGTTCTCATTCCTGGCTTTCAAGAAGCAGGTAGCAAAAAGGGCAGAGGTTTCACCATTCTATAAGCAGATTGTTATTTTTATCCATATGTTCCATATACCTAATTTGCTTGGTGTTTCTGAGGCTAGAGTCATGCCTTTCCTATTTTTTCAAATCCTACTACAGTAGAGAACAAATTCTCTGTCCCATGAAGCCTACAATCTACTTGGGAAAAACATAAAATAGACAGAAAGAATATATGTATACATACATATATATATTAATGTCAGGTATTGACAAGTGCTATGAGGATAAATAAAACAACATTAAGAGGATGAAGAGGAACGGAAGTGTGTGTGGTTCAAAGTGCAAATTCTCAGAGGCTGGTGCATAGTTGAGGATGTTAAGGAGCATCAGGAACGCCACTGTGGCTGGAGATGTAAGGAGAAAACTGGTTTGAGTGAGGTGGGGAGGAACCAGACAATATAGGGCGTGGTAGACCACAGTAAGCACCTGAATTTCAACAGAAGGGTGATTGGGAGGCCCCGGAGGGCTGGGCCAGAAAAGCCAGGATAAAATTTACATTTAAAAGCATCTCTCAGCTGTTGTGTAAACAGTAGGACGAGGAGTGAACTGGAAGCTGGGTAGCTGGAGGGGATCCTGCAGCCTAGGTCTAGATGAGAGGAAACGGTGGCTCAGCCCAGGCAGTAGAGGTGGAGTCAGATCCAGGTACCTGGGAAGGTATGCCTGACAAGATTTGCTGAGCGCTGGATGACGGGGGAGAGAAAGGGCTATCAAGGATGACTCTTGTTTTTGGCAATTGGGTAGTGCCATTTTCTGAGGAGGGACACACTGGAGGAGGAGAGGGTTTGGGATGGAAATCGAGGGTGTGCTTTGGCCATGTTAAGCGTGGGCTGCCCAATAGACATCCTGATGGAGATGCCCAGTAAGCAGCGCATCTGTAAGTGGAAAGATTAGGTGAGGGATAGGTCAGCTATACACCTGAGACCTCAGCTTACAGATGGTGTTTCCAGCAAGGAGCTGGATGAGATCTCTCAGGGAGTTCATGTACTCAGGGCTGCGAGGAGGTTTCCATGGGGTGGGGTTTGCAGGGGTGTAATTGCTTAGTTTGGGGGTGTTCAGGTAAAACCTGGGGGCCTAACTGTCCTAGGCCCCATTTCCCAACCCCATCACCAGTCCAGCCCTGGGCTGCATCCTGCCTTACTCTTCCCAACTCCTGAGCCCTCCCTGGGTTCTGGAGAAGTCAACAGACCTGTTAGCAGGACTCAACTCTGCAGAACTTAACACCTTGGAGCTTCTTCTCTCAAAAAAATCAGTTCCCACACCCCCACCTGCTGTCCATCTTCCAAACTGTGTTAAATGTTGCACATCATATAGTCCCTTCGCCCATCCTTATGGGAGCTGCACTGTTACTATCTAATGGCTCACAGTCACTGTAGTGTGGTTCTGAGAAATAGACGTGTGATTAACCCCTCATGTTCCCCTAAGTCTTCTGAAGGACAGGATTTGAGTGTCATCACAGAAAGAGTCCAAGTCCCAGCTCAAACCCTCCTCTGTGCCCACTCTGGAGCGGAGAAGTACCTAATCCTTGGTTATCGTGAGGAGAGGCTGGTTCCTTCACTCTTTCCACCTCCCCCTTATAAAACTACCTCCCTAGAACATAATATAAACTCGAATGGGAATAAAAATGGACAAAAAAGGGATTAGAAAAAAGAGGCAGCCAGCGAATCAGGGACAAAAGTCCAACCCTGGCTCAACTATATTCACAACTATATCCATTCCTGCTCATCACGACCATTTCTTTCTATCCTGGGAACTAAATGTGCTTGACCACGATGCATTTGTCTAACTTCAAAGCACAAGCAAGGAAGTGACATGAATGTAATTGAGGGCCAAACAATAGCAGGAGTTGCATTTCCATTCGGAGATCATAACCCTGTCCTACTCCCCACCCCTGCGTCCAGAACCTTGGCGTCTGGGTGAATATCCAAGGAGGTTAGATATCGAAACAACTGCTTAGTTGTGCCTAACATCCTCTCCAAAAAGGACCACAGCTTCCTTCTGTTGACTCCCAAACTTAAACCCAAAACCCATAGGACTACGGATGTCTTTGGTCCTGACCAGTTCCAGCTCTCTGCTGCATGCCACGTACACACTGTGCATCCCGCACCGCACCATGTCACAAGCCACACGAGAGGGGACTTTGCTCAGGGGCAAGTTTCACAACACTTCAGGCAGTAATGCAAGAGTTAGCCATACATTAGAGCAAACAGCACTTTAGAAATTTCTAGAAGTGTAGAAACGTTCTTGTTCTGGTCTGAAAGCCCATATCTTTGTGATAATATTGTTTACAATGCAGGAAATTGGCCACAACCCCATGCTCCCCATATCAATCCTCATGCTGCTGCTGCTCCTTTGAAATATCTTTCTCCATAACAATGAACAGGGGCAGATGCCCTTGTGGGCTGGGCACCGGCAGAGACCTAAGGTGTCAGACGCTGCCTCTGCTCTCCAGGAGCAGCAGTGTGGGGGGCAGAGTCTAGTCCTGCACACTGGGGCCTGAAGCATGAGGCCAGGGTGCCAGCTAGGTAGCACTGACCCCCCTTGGGCCTCTGTGATGACACTAATTCCAGTCTTATGCAGTTACTGTGAAGATGAATGTGATGGGATGGAGAAAGCGTCTATGTGCCTGGTACATCACAGATGCTCAACAGGTTATTAGTAATAGGTAAAAGTGGTGTTCCCTCATGTTCCCCTAAGTCTTGGAGGGCAGTAGGAGTTCAGAGGGTGGGGCTGTTTCTAAGCTCTCCAGGGAGGCTTAGTGGAGGAAGGGAAAGGACATAAAGTTGTCAGATAAATACAGAACTCCCACTTGAATTTGAATTTCAGATAAACAATGAGCACTGTTTCAGTAAAGTATGTCTTATGCAATATTTGGTACACACTCAACTAAAAAAGCATCCATTGTTTATCTGAAATTAAAATTTAACTGGGCATAACCCATTTTTACTTGCTATATCTAGTAAGCCTACACTTGAAGAAAGGGTTGCCTCACTGGGCTGGGAGGACAGGATGGAGGGGACCTACCAGGCTAAGTGGGGGAACTAACGTGCATATGCGTGCTTGCACCTGCCAGGCACTGTGCAGGGAATCACAAACCCTTGTAAGGTCCTTATTATTCCTTACACTTTACAGATGAGGGAACTAAGACTCAAGGCCACTGTGTAAGAATATATAATTTATCCTCCTTTTGCCCCATGGTCCCAAGCACAAAAGCCGGTGAGAATTATGCCTGTGCTTGCCTGGGCTTACCCCGCCTTATCTCTAAACATCCCGACCCTCCCCCAAAGCAACTGGCCGAGCGGATCCACCACAATAAAAGGCACCACGCTGCTGCCCTCTCTCTGTCTCTGTGTGTCTGTCTGTCTCGCTGCTCTCTTTGTCTTTCTCTCTGTCTCTCTGTCCCCCTGCTCTCCCCCTCCCCCGCCTCTCTCTCTCTCTGTCCCACTGCTCTCTCTGCTGCTCCCTCTCTCTCTCTCTCTCCCCACCCCGGTTTGGGGCAGCCACTCTCTCTTTCAGAAAATAAAGTCTCTTGCGTGGGCCCGTGTCTCCTGAGTCATTCTGGGTAAGGAGGGTCGCGGCGAGATACCCTTTCTCACTGCTAGTTAGTATTTATGCCCCTAGTCGGCCTGGCTGCTAGGCACCTGTTGCTCTCCAGGCACCACATCCTCCCTGGGGCAGCAGGGAAGCAAAGGGAAAAGCATGAATACGCAACTCTGTGTGAAAGCCCACGCCAGGCATATGTCCCAGCTCTGTTCCAGTACAGCCTCACTATTTAACGCCAAGGATCCATAAGCCTGTTGTTTTCCTTTTTTGTAGTTTCTTTTTGAGAGCTGACACAGCAGCCAGACTTATAGATTGCCACTCCCTTTAACATTTCCATTTAACCAGGCGGCATTTTTTGGGAGTCTTTAAATTATTCATGTGACTCAAGTGTTCCTTCCCTGCACAGTTGCAAGTTCTATGATATCCATTGCAGAAAGCTCCACAGGGAGTGGTGCCCAGTTGGCAGAGTGTCACTATCTTTCATCAGTAAGTACCAGGAAATTTCATAATAAAGACAAATTTGCCACAAATCATCTTGCCCCCAACAAATGCTGTCCCCACACAAAGGATTTCCTAATAGACATGATGTATCTGCTACATAATAAACTATAATAAAATAAAACCACATTTTGTTCAATTATATTTTGAATTCCACCCATTCTAAATTCAGTACCCTTATATATATGCTCTAAATGAGACAAAGTTCAAAGACCATGAAACAAACAAAAAAAACCTAAAGTGTGATGGCTTTTACCAAATTAGATCTGTACCAGTGCACGGTCTTTATTGTCTGCCAAATAATCCTCTTTAAAAACACACACACAAAAAAAACTTCAGTTTAATTCAACAAACGGAGTGCCCACTCTGGGCATGGAGCTGCAGGGAAGACACTGACAGCCAAGATGTAGTTCTGGTCCTCAAAGGACGTGTGATGAGGAATGGACACGTATTCAGCTGGACTTCAGAATGGAAGGAGCAAAGTAAACATTGTAGAAGACAAACTGTCATGGGGGCCCGGCAGAGGGAGTGATTAATTCACACTGTGGGGAGGTGGTACTGAGCCAGCCGCGAAGTAGGAATCGGGTTTTGACAGCTGGGGAAGGCATACCCAGGCAGAGGGAAGAGTTTATGCAGAGGTAGACGCGTTATCTAATTTACCAAAATGTATATTGCAGTATTCTAATTATTATAGGTTGTCAAATAGTGTCACACCTACTCGCTTTAGCAGTAAAAATCACATGCCTGCATTATTACCCCTATAGGCCTTGAACTAATGATCTATAAGTATAGTGGTTTTACGAAACATGCTAATTTCCCAGGGTAAACCAGCCTCCCCAGCCCAAGCCCTTTTACGTGCGTCCCTTTACACACATTCCAACACTAGGAACACACACCCTGGCCAACAAGAGACTCCTTTTGTTGCCCCCCGATTCTTGTCAGCGACTCTCGGCATCATTCCCTCTAAACTCCCTCGTTAACACATACTCCAGGCCACACATGCACACCTACTACCAGTGCCCCATACATAGCGCCAGACAGGAAACATATTGGGAGGATTTTAAACAATTTTAAAATGTGCCTTCAAATTTTACAACTTGCTTTACTTGCCCGAGGGAGGAACCAAGGCCCTTATATAAATACCACCCCAAACAGGCCTGTTCTACATCCCACCCAGCTCGGGGATCTCGGTTTCTCTGTGTGAGGCTCGGGGTGAGTTTGCCAGGTTTTGTTTATTTTAATTTTTTTTTTTCATTTCACTTGTGTCTTCTGTGGTAATTGGCTTTTTCAGCCATGTTTATTTTATAGGCACTCCCAGGAGCCCATGGGGAGGAGGAGCAGCCTTTGCACCTCGGCGCGCCAGCCACACAAGCAGCCCGGGGAAAACCATCTCGCAGGCTCTGGGTGGACCTTTGAGAAACCGTCCCAAGGAAAGGGCTGCCTGGCCAGGAAGCGCACAGTCCCTACAATCAGGGTGGCTGTGGGCAGAGGCAAGGCCCTTCTCCTCCTTGCAGGGGCTGGGGGTTACCAGAGAGTGCTGGGTGGGCCAGAACTTCTCAGGCCCAGCCCCTGGCCCGGGGACCTTATCCACAGGGGGCCCTCAGGATCACCAGGCTGCTTTGCCCACTGTCCTGCTCACTGAGTCACAAACTGGAGGCTCCAGGCACCCTTTGCTACTGTTGGGTTTGTCACCTTCGTTGAAGTATGGTTGACAGACAACAAGATTCACACATTTTAAGTGCACAGGTTGATGATGACTTTGGAGAAATGTGTTCACCCTGTAACCAGCACCCCACTCAAGATGCAGAGCATTTCCGTCTCCAGGAGAGTTTCCTTGTGCCCCCTTCCAGTCAGTGGCTCAGCCCTACCTGACCCCCTCTTCTGGTCACCCACCCCCCTGCGCTCTGTCACTGAAGATTAGATATACCTGTTCAGAACCAATTAACTTTTTCCAGCGGGCATTGGGGCTCGCTGGCTGGGGTCAGGCGCTGTCTCCCTCCTGACACCTGGCCCTTCTAAGGCTGCACACCGAGTGTCCAGGTCCATCTAATGACACGCAAGGCTGTTTGTTTTGTTTTTGTCTATAAGGAGAAAGAAGAGAGAGTTCTATTGAGACAGGAGACTGGGAAGGAAGGAGGTCTTGGGCACTTCCTTGGCCTGGTGGAAGGGTAGAGGCAGAAGGCAGGTAACTGGCTTGATAAGGGCTTTGGGGTCTCAGGGCCTGATTCTGGGCCTTTGGGTGACTGTACCGCCGAGTTGGATTGAGGGCCCGCCCCCAACCTGAGCAGGGGACCTAGCTCCACCCAGCACGATGTGCCTCAGCTCCCCACTGCTGCCCTTGGCTGCCCTCTCCTCAGGAAAAAAGGCCACATCTCTCTTTGCCCAAGCTTTCTGCAGAGGGACTTGGTTGGGCTGCTGTTGAGAAGGGACACTGGCAGGCAGGACATTCACCAAGAGCCTGATGGCTCAAGTATGCCCTGGGGTTGGAGATCACCAAGCAGCCAGGAGGGAACACCTCACAGGAGTGTCCTTGCTGGAGGGGCTGAGGAAGCCCCACAAGGCTCAGCAGCAAAGCCCATCCTCAGAGAGGGCTGGAAATTACACTGCTAGGGGAGCAAGGTGGTCAACACCCAAATCCACCACGAGTCCAGCCCCAGCAAAGCCTAACATGGGGCTTTTCTTGGGGACCCCCAGCAGAAAAACCAAGCACCCTGAGGAGCAGCTGCAGCCCTCAACCAGCACAGGCCATGGAGATGAGCCAGTGACATGACCTATGGGGACCATCGGCAGTATTTGAGGAGGACTTTGCAGGGCGCTGAAGGTCCCCCATCAGCAGGTAGGAGCAGGAGTGCGTTGGAATGGAATTCACGCCTGTCACTGTGAGCCCTCTGTGATAAAAGTCATGGTAATTACCACCATGAGAGCTCACACCAAGGTCCTTCCATATTCCAGACACGCCAGCTTTTCTAAGTACTTTGAATACATTATTTCATTTAATCTTCACCATGATTCTTTGCCAGGCACTGTTATTACTACTCTCAATTCATACATGAGTAAACTGAGGCACAGATGTGATTTGCTCAGGGTCACATCCTAGTGCCAGGGACCTAGTGAAGGAACAGAGCTGGGATTTGAATCCCTGAAGTCTGTCCCCAAAGCCCAAGCCCTTAGCCAGACGAGCGAGGCCTGGGGAAGCAGGTGACCTGGAAACAGGTTCTCGTGGCTTCCTTCCAACACCCCTGAGCCCTCCTTCCACCACCTTCTCCCTCGCTGCCTCCCCTTCAAAAAACAGCTGCTCTCCCCTTGGCCAAGATGGACTCCTACTTCTGCCCTGAACCCCATTCCCACATGGGGTTCCTCCTGGGACCTGCTTCCTCAGTTTCCCCTCTGCATCTACAAGTTTTCCCCGGTGGTTCTCTCCTCTTCATCTACAACTGGGCCCAGAGTTCTCCATTCAAAAAAAAACCTTCCCTCCATTCTGAAGCTGTCTCAAGCTACCAGCCTCTCCTAAGAAACACCTGCTTATTTGCTTGCCCTGCTCCATTTCCCGCTCTGGGGTCACAGAATCCCAATTTTCCTGTGAGGCTCCCTCCTTCTCTGTCCACCTCCAGGTCTGGTGGCGAGCTAGTGTCTTTAGCCTGGCCAGTGTCAGCACCGCAGCTCCAGGCTGCAGGGATTAGCTTGGGAATGGACCTGTGGCCCAAGGCAGGATAATGGGCATCTTCCCTGGGTTCCTGCTGAAATACCAGAGGTGTTTTCCTGGGGTGACCAAGGTGACATGATGTCAGTCAGAAACCTGTACCTTGCCTCCCTGACAAATGTACCCAGCCCCCTCTTTTATGATTCCTGCCTGGCTCTTGGCAGGCACTGTGTTTGCAAGCCAGCTCTCTACTCTCTCTTATGAATCTTAGGGCCTCAAACCCCAATTCTCTGGTCCATCCCCACACCTCTAACTCAGGGCACTGTCCCCAGGCCCAGCCCCTGTTATGCAGCTTCTCAACCCATTCTCCAGGCTTTCCCAAGCACTTTAAGCTTAACCTGCTGAAATAGAACTCCTTGTCCTTCCCAAAAACACACACTTGCAACTGACCCTTCCAGTCTCCCAGGCTTTAGACCTTGGCACCATCACTGACCCGCTCTGTACCAGTCCAGGTTCTGGCTGGCCAGTAACAGAAACCGTCTCAAGGACACTTAAAGCAGAAAAGGGGATGTGTTGGAAGGAATGCGTTCACTCCTACAATGGATGGGAAGGCTGGGAACCTGCCTTGAGAGATGGGCAGGGACCAAGTACAGGGGGGCAGCCAGAACTACAGTTGGAAATGCCTAGTGGGAAATGAATTCTAAGCTCCCCACAACTTTGCGTCTTCCCTTTGCATGAGGAGCCCTGGGTGGCAGCATCTGATTGAGCTCTAGAGAAAAGACCTGGGAGAGCAAGCATTTTATCTGCAGTTGTGCCTCCCACGTGGGCTCCTGATGCTGAAGAGAACCCCATCTCCTCCCTACATCCGAATAGCTGCTGCATCCTGTAGAGATAATTTCCAGAATTGCTTTGGATCTCTGTGTCCCCAGCGGCCTGCACCCCAGGCCAGCACGTGTTGCTTGTCTCTAGGGGCAGCTGCCTGATCAGCTGGATGGTGCAGTGGTTAAATCAGGACGCTTGAGCCAGACTGCCTTATTTCAGATTCTGACGTCACCCCTTAAGAGCTGTGTGACTTTATGGAAATTGTTAACTTCTCTGTGCTTTCAGTTTGCTCCTGAGGTGGCTACTACCTGTCTCTTGTGGTGATTATGAAGATGAAGTGCATTAATGTACTCAAAGTGCTTCAGATGAGCCTGGAATGGAGACCATGATGTATAAATATGAGCGGATGTTATTATTCCCAGGGCAGCTTGCCCTTCACCCACTCTCGAGTCTTCAAACCCTCATGCTCCCTCTGCCTTCCCTCGGCTTTGGTTCCCCAGTGAAATACAACGCCCTTGGTTTGTCTCTGAGGCCAGGCTGGGTTGGCCCAAGGGCCCTTCTCCAACCCAATCTGGAATGTCCTCAGCCATGAGGACATTCTCCCTGTTAGCCACATCTCTGAAAGGACCCCTCCAGGGTGTCTGTCTGGACACCCCCGGACATGGGGATTCAGGCCCTGAGAGGAGTTATTTCTTCTGCAGCTTTCCCCCAAGGTATTTACCACATTCCACCTTGCACCCCAGTCATTTATACCTCCTGCCTCTCCTCTCTGGGTGGTTCTGACCCTTTGCTCAGCCCCGAGCTCTGTCTCCCTTCCATTCTTAAGTGCCTTCCCCCCACCTGCTCCCCAGGACCCTACAGTGCCTGGCCCACCGTTAGCAGACATTGAAGATGCCAAGAGCCTGAGAAAGAGGGGCTTGGGGAGGAGGAGGGATGGGCTGGCGTAGAACCAGGGGCCAGTGAGGAACTGGAGGAGAGAAGAGCCAGCTCGGAGGGACAGATCCTCTCTTCCTTACTTCGCCCCTTCAGATCAGTGAACAGGGCCTGCACTGACCCTCTGGACATAGAACACCCTTGCCCACCATTCCTACCTGGGGAAACCTCAGAAGGATCCTGCCCACTCATCTGTGCCCCTACTGACCCTCAGAGCTCCTGGCTGCCACGTTCTGGGGGCATTTATCAAGTACTCACTGGTAGAGCAAATGTTTGTGTTCCTGGGGTTCATCCTCCCCCATCTTCCCTACATCCTGCAGGCTCCCCTCCATACCCCCTTATCAGCACTTTCCTCCCCAATCCGCCCAGGAGGGCCAGCCCATGTAGAGAGAAACACGTGCCAGCCAGTGCTTATCGACACCTGTTCCCCAGCCGAGGCCAGACATTTCCATCATTCCCCAGGTCACAGCCACCATTCCATCTCATCCCCGTGAAGAAAGTCATCTTGCTCCCATCTTACAGATGAAAAAAATGGAGGCTCAGAGAGGTTAAATGAGCTTCTCAGGTTTCCACAGCTGAGACCTCAGCCTACTCTGCTGCTTTCTCTCCCTGTTCTCAGGTCGCCTTATCTGGCCTCCCCTGAGGGCCTATCACAGTACCTGACATATAAACAAACTGACCTCAGTAAATGTTTGCTGAAGAGGAAAGTAAGCCATTATCTGGGCATCTACTGCCTGCAGGGGCAGGCCGGGGCAGGCTTATGCCCTGGAGGACTGCATCTCACAAGCCTCTCCCACAAACCCCCTTCCATGCCTTCTAGGATCCTCCCACCTCCCTGTCCCCTCTCCCCTTCCCGCACCCATGGGCTCTGGTGCTGGAAGGAGTTGCCCCCTCTCCACCCCTTGCTTTTCCTTCTCAATACACCCTTCCTCCTTTCGGGCATAGCAAATTCAGCACTCTGTGCAGGTCTTTCCCTTAGACCTAGGACAGCTCAGCCGCAAGGTGGGGAAGGAATAATGCAGTGCTGGACCCACCCACCCAAGCCCCGCAGAGGGACCCCTCAAGTTCTGAACACCATCACACTTCTAAGCGCCTGTTTCCTCACCCAGCCAGTGGGGGCATAATTCCTTCTTTGCCCACCATCCAACGTGCAGGAGTCTATAAAGATGAAATAGTATGTGACAAAATACACAGCCAAAAACCCTGGAAGATCGTAAAACGTTACACAAATGAAAGGGATTCTGAGCAGGCCTTAACATGGGCATTAAACCAAAACCTTTCAAAGATATTTGCCATAAAAATTTGCAGAGCCTCGGGGAAAAAAATCAAGGCATGTGCTTGCTCCTGAGCTTTAACTTCTGTGCGTGACGTTTTTCCTTCGTTTGAGCTTCTCCAAGTTGTTTGCACTGATCGTGTATTCCTTCTATGATCAGGGGCAGAAAACGTTACATAAACTAATACTTCTGAAATAAAAATATTGAGACTCCTGCTTTAAAACTAAGTTATAGTGAAAGATTCTAGCCAGGGGTGGAAAGGAGGCTCATGGGCTGCCCTGCGAGTGAATGTCCTCATGCCCACCCTTAACCTGGCCTTTCTACTCTGGAAGGCTGGAAGCTGGGGGGCGGGAAGGACGGATTCTTCCTCCAACCACATGACAGGGAAGGGATTCCTGCCCCTACCGCGGCTCTGCTCTTCTTCCCTGCCTACAGCAGGAAGCTAGAGGAAGCCCTTCTCTGAGCCTCAAGGCGCACAAAGACACTCCTAAGCAGTAAGTATTCTGAGCTTCCTATCCCCCTGAGCTCCAGACCTCCATCTCCAGCTGCCCCTGGAACACCTCCCCATGGAAGTTCTCCTGCTGGCCCTTCAAATGCAACACGTCTGCCGCAGACAGGCACGTTCAGGACTCATCTCTACTCCCAGCCTAACACGCTCCAGTTTCTTTGGGGAGCAGAGCCAATCCCATTTAGGGGAGAAGGGCCCCCGCCCATGTCGGGCCAGTCCCTTCTCCTTCACAGATGCAGGTGTTGCCATGGACTCTGAGCCAGTTCTGTCTCCTGAGGCTAAGTTGTCTAGGAAGCTTCTAGAAAAAATTTTCTTACCAGATAAAAGGAGACCTTTGTAAGGAGAATGTCTTGTGTTGCAAGATGCCTTGTGTTGCTCCCACCCCTTCTTCCTGTGGCTCCTGTAGCTTGAATGTAGCTCTATGGCTGACACAGCCACCTTGTAAAAAGGGTCAGGAAGACAGCAAAGCAGAAAGGCCCAGAGCACTGGGTCCCTGACCACACTGTTGAGCTGCTGTCCCACTTACAGAAGTGCTTTGTTATGGGGGAAACATAAAACCTCTTTTCTACTCAGCTAGTAGGTGGGTATTCTGTTATCTGCAGCCCAGATCATTCCTAATTGACACACGTCCAAAACAGCACTCTCCATCCATCCTTCCCAGGTCTGCTCCTCTCCTTCCTGTCTGCAAGTGGCCCTTCTGCCCACCAAGCCAGCCAGACCCCTTCCTGCCTCATGCCCACAGTTCAGCTCTGCTCTCTAGCCTGTCACTCCTCAGCGTCAAGCCCTCCTCGCTCCCACGGAGCTCCTACCGCTGAGGCCTAGCCAGCCCCCTACCTCTGAGCTCCCTCCTCTACCCAAGTTCTGTTATCCACAGTGATTTCTCTAAAATGCACGTCTAAGTATGTTTCCTACTTAAGCATCTACAGACTACAGAATAATGTTCAAAATCCTGAGTTTGGCACGTAAGGCCCTTGACAATGTGACCCCCAAACCACCTTCTGCTCTCACCTCCTGCCTCTCTCCCGGGCCCATTCTGTAATTCCAGCTACATGAGACCATTCACTGAACAAGCTCTCACCCATCTACCTGTGTTTTATTCCCTCATCCCTGAATGTGAATGCCTACTTATTCTGCAAAACCCGTTTCAAATATCCCCTCCTCTGTGAAGCCCTCCTCAGCCCGAAGAAACATTCCTTCTTCTGTGAGGAAACCTGTTATTCCACTTGTACTTTTATTAAATTCTTATATTCTAATTATATATTTGCCAGCAGACTAGATTCCTGTAGGGCCAGGATATATTTCAGAGTTGCCAGGGCCTTCCAGGACAGCGTTCGACATTAACGATCAATCAATTTTTGTTGGAAGAGGCAACAGTACAAGACACCTTCTGGTGTTTTCTGTGCAGAAACCACAGTCCCTCCCACCCTCCTTAGCAATGTCTCTCCCATCTCCTTCCCAAACCACCCTTCCCTGCAGTGGGCTCCCAGGGGGAGAATTCCACCTTCTCCCACGGAGTCTGGCCCCATCTTGAGCTGGATGTGGGGGAGGGACAGATCCATTAGGTGTCAGTCACCTTGGCCCTCAGTAAAACAACTGGACTAGTAGTCAAAAAACTCTGGCTTTGGTTTGGCAGTATCAAAAGCATTTACTCACATCTGTGAAATTCTCTAAAATATAGAAAAGAAGATGCCCAGATTTCATCTAAAACGTAAGCTCCACGAGAGCAGCGCCTTCACCTATTTTCCTCCACTAAGTTCCCAGCCCCAGTCCAGAGCCCATTCCAGAGTGGGTACTCCATAAATGTTTGTTGACTGAAAGTCAATCTCAGGGTTATTTGTAAGTTCTAAGAGCCAATCAACTCAACTGCTTAGCAGCTGAGGCATGCTTGAGTGTGCATGTAAATGCATTTATTTCTACCCTGTGTTGTTACAATGGCAAACTCTGAAACGCCCACTTAATGAAACATTATGCTGCTGTGAAAAATACTGTTTATATAGCATTTACAACATGGAAAATGTCTTCTGTTGTAAAGTTAAAGGGAGAAGAAGTACATAGTAGAAATGAGTCATGTTTATCACACTATCTAAAAACAAGCAAACAAAATCTCGCAAGCAAAAGGCTGTCATGGAAGGGACAAAGATGGGAATAGTGGCTGGTGAGTCCTTCCCTTTATTCCCCTGTTCTCTATTTTCTAACTTTTGAAGAATATACACACATTACTAATAAAATGGGAAACATACACTTTATTTTTCAAAATGACGATGAGGGAGTGGAGCAGAGACTGCTCCAGGCTCAGGATTCCACTGAGGCAGCCGTCCCCTCACCCCATTGCCCAGAGATCCCCTCAGGGGCTGCACCAGATAAATGGGTGCCCCAAGGCCCTGTGGCTCTGTCCTTCCCCACACACTGCAAACCACCAGCAAGGGAGAAACAATCAAAATTGCTCTACCTGTTCCAGACTAGAAATAGTATTTCAAGTGGACAGTACCCCCCCTTCCAGAGGTCAGGCCTCTCCCAAGGCACTCAAAGAGTTAAGCCCCTCAGGAATTCCCACAGAGTACTCACCAGGGGAATTTCCCAGACAGGCAGACAGTCACCTCAGACAGCTCCTGCCACCTAGCACAGATGTTTGCCTGGGGGTGGCATTGCTGAAAGCCAGCTCAGGCGCACCACTTTGCGGTGAGAGGTGGCCCACAGCAAGAACCAAGACTAGACCCGTCCGGGCAGGCTGGGGGCTGTGATGGGACGGGATGGAGGCTGAGTTGTCTGCAGCCTGAGGTCCAGGCTTGCAGTCTTTAATCCCTTAAATTGGGCTTCGTCTGCATCGCACAGTGCCTGCAACTCTCCTCTTGGTCCGCCAGGCGTCGCAGCAGCTCTAGGGGTGTCGGGGCAGTGCGAGTAGCGTGCTGTGGGTCTGAGCTATTAGCACTTGGTAAGTTTGTTCTATGAACGGTGGCTTGTCCAGTTCCCCTCCTGGTCAAGGGGTTCCCCAAGGGTAGAGATTTGAACTTAGAAACACCCTTACCCTCGGTGCCCATTACAACACCCGGCGCCTTGGGGTGCCATTAGGTCTGACCAATGATCCCCAAACGCACCAGTGTTTGGACAGAAGAGTGATGAGATCAAAGCCTGAAGTGAGAATACTGGGGAGAGCGCCAAGCCCGGGAAAGAGGGTTCCACGTCACGTTCTGGCCCAGAATTTCCCCTCACGTCTTCTGCATCCCGCTTGCTGCAGCCCTAGACGCAGGCAGGGCGGGAACGGACGTGGCCCCGCCGGGCTGGGCCAAGCGAGCCTGAGCCTGCCCGGCCCTAGCGGTGCAGCCCAGGGACCCCACACGTTCCGGCCCAGCAAGCAGTCCAGCTGTCAGAGACACAGGGAAACATGCCCCAAACCTCCAGAGGGCAATCCTGGGCCACCCTCTCTGTAGAGCTACCACCACCCTTCCTCTGTGTAACCCCTCTCCTGGTTTCTTTTCAGAGCAGTACGTCCATTAGAAGTACCTTCACTGAACTGTGATCTCACTCAGCAAATATTTATTGACCATCTACTACGTGTACTAGGCGCTGTGCCAGGCGCTGGCCAAACAGCAGTGAACCAAAAACCCTGCCCTCGTGGGGCTTCGGTTCTATGGGACACAAGAGCAGGGATGGGGTGATCTCTCCGGGGGGCACGTGGAATGACGACACCCAGATGTCTGCCCAGGTGAGCAAAACGCGCGTGAGGCGCTGCCCTGGGGTTGGTCGGCGGGTAGACTTCGGCCCCAGCGGGAGGGGCGGGCCGCACCTCCGTAAACGCGGGGCTGGGCACGTCGCCTGCAGCAGGTGCAAGCCAGGGGGTGGAGGGGGTAAGAGGTGGAGGCTGTGTGCAAAACCAGACCCGATCCGGCCGCGAGCACCTTGGTAAATATTTATCCTAAGCTCGGCAAGTCAGGCCTCTAGCAGCTCGCGCCCCACGGCGGGTGGGGGCCGGCCCGGGCCGTCCCCTGTCCCAAGCTCCTCCCCGGCGCGGTCAGCGCCCGACTAACCGCGGCGTCTCGGCCCCGCGTAATTACAGGGGCTGTCGCCAGGCCTGGCCGTAAAAGAGGAGGATGAAACGGCCTGGGAACCGGGGAAGCTGGGCCTGAGCCTGCTGGGGGCCGCGGGTTTGTAGCTTCCCGCGGTACGGCCCCGCGTGGAAGTGCTGGCCAGGGGTGCACACTACTCGCAACACCAAGCGGGGGCGCGCATACAAACAGCCACACAATCACACATAAGCCACCAAATGCCGCAGCACATAACATTTGGCCCTCCCGCTCTAGACACACACACACACGAGCCTAATCAAACACCTGCCCGCCCTCTCCACTCGGAGAGCCGGGAGGCAGACACCACCCGCCAACCCTTCTCCAGACGGCAGTGGCTCCCGAGGGGGTGAAGAGCCCCGAAAGGCGAATTCCAGCGGGTTTGTTTTCATGGCGCGGGGGAGGGGGACGAACTGGGAACTGGGGCCTGACTGACTGGAGACCAAGCCCAGATTGGCGACTCGCACAAACACCCCGCGCGTCCCCACGACCGCTGCTCGTCCGTACACGTTTCCCATTCTCTCTACACGCAGTTCACAAACATTAGCATACATACGTCAAAGTTTCACACGCTTCCCCACAGGCGACTGTGATACTACTAACAAATGCTTTCACACTTGGGCTCCATCACACGTAGTTACACATGCCAGATGCACATGTGTGGTTACAGTTTGTCACCCTTCGTGCCCAAATTCTCACAGTACATATTCAAAGCCCGTTTGCAGGGTGCACATGTGTGTGTGCGCGCTCGCGCACTTCGGCGCACCAGAAACAAAGAGGGAAGGCCCAGGATCCCGAGTGTCCCTCCCTTTGTCCCGAGCGGGCAGAGGCGCCCTTAGCCCCGACCGCACACGTTACGCACTTAATCACACAGGGTCGCACTTTGTTCCCGGCATCTAGGCGATGACACAATCTCCCGAACAAAGGCAACATTGACAAACCCAACAAAAACAAACAGCCGCGTGTGTGGGGAGGGGCAGCCGAGCGCCGAGTCCGGGATGGGGGAGTATGAGGGAAGTGTGGGAACGCGGGCGCATAAGCCTGGCTGTGAGAGGCTCGGGAAAGGTGCGGGACCTATCAACAACGTTGCACCCTGCAAGATGCGCGCGGGGCGCAGCAAAGCTGGTCCCGCACCCGCGTGCTGGCGGACCTGCACGTGGAGTTCGTTCTCTTCTCCCTCCCGGGGACTCAGCCCCACCTTCTCGTGCCCGGGGGACTAAGGCCCCGTCACCCCGCACACCCCTCAAAGCTGCACGCAGACCCACAAGTTAGTGAACACGCCGCGCTGGGCAGGTTTGTCCTGGGGCTGGGGCTTGCGCGTCGCTCCCACAGCGTCCCGGATCCTCCCCTCCTCCACCTCCCCAGCCCCCAAGCCCCAGGGCCGCACGCGGGGCGGGGCGGGGGCGGGGCGGGGTGGCGGCGGCGCCGGCCCAAAAGGCGGAGTCGAGAGGCGAAGGGGCCAGAGCTGTGAGCGCTGTGCCTAGAGCGCCGCGGAGAAAGCCAGCGGGAACTCAGACCCCCGAGGAGCCCCTCGTCCTCGCCCGGCCTGGCCAGGCCCCGCGCTATGGAGTTCCTCTGGGCCCCTCTCTTGGGTCTGTGCTGCAGTCTGGCCGCTGCTGACCGCCACACCGTCTTCTGGAACAGTTCAAACCCCAAGTAAGCCCCGAGTCTGTGGCCGACAGCCTGGGCGCCCGGTTGGCACCGCGCCCCCGCCACCCAGGTTAACTGCCCTGGCCGGCCCCTGACCGGTGTCTTGGGAGGTGACCAGAGGAGGGAGGGATTCCGTAGGTTTTCTTCCCCTCACTTCTTCCCCCCTAACTGGGAGTACCCCACCCCAGAGCAGGAACCTGCCCTTGCCTGCCTGTACTGCCACTATTTCTGCCCTTCCTTTCCTTCCCTCTGGCACCCCTATTACTCCGAAGTGAGGGACCCATGCTGATTTGTTCCTGCCTCCTGCATGGAGCACCTCCCCGGCGGCCAGGGCTCTTGTTCTAGGCCCTTCCACCACGGAAGCTTCCCTGCCTCTCCTTGTGTGTCATTTGGGCATCTGTCCACACTGACAGGTACTTGATGTGACATCAGAAGTAAGCAGAATGTTCACAGTAATCCTGGAAGGACCCTTCTGGAGAGATCTGGGCTGTGGACATTAGAAGTTCATTCTGTATTTAAGGTGTCCCTGGGAAGCCCCTTCCCACAAAGGATCTTTTGAGGTAGCATGAGTGAGGCACATGCTATGTGGGGGTTGGCTGAGAGAGTCACCTGTTCTTTAGATAAAGTTGTAAAACTGAAAACGGGTGGGACGGCAGGTCATGGGAAATGTTTAGAAGGAACGGAAGGGGTTAATAAGGTTGCCAGGATGCTGGGCAGGAAGGAGTTAATTTCTGCTGGGTAGGTTTAGGGCTGTGAGGCAAATGGTACTAAAGGAAGAAGCTCCTGCTTACACCCTTTGTTCTTGCCCTTGAGTTTTCTGAAGTTATAGGAACAATATTTGCGGGAAAACTGAAGAGGGGGGTAGGGTGGAGCAGGGCGAGGAGGGCTGTGCCGCTTGGGGTCAGGAAAAAATGCTTCACTCAGCTTAGCCACCCCAGCCCTAGCGTGCCTGTCCCTTACTCCCCTTGAGAAATATGTTGTGCCGGCTTCTTCTGACCCTGTGGCAGCATTGTCTGGTGGGGGGTCTGTCGTCTGTGGCATGTGCGCGGGAAGGAAAGAGCCCGCTGCCAACCCCAGAGAGCAATGCCCTCTTGCCACCCAGTTACCCCCACCCCACTCCTTGTTGCTTAGTCTTTGCTTCCTTGACCCAATCTTATCCTAGAGGGAGAGAGCAAAGTCCCTGTTTATATCCATGCCAGGTGTTGGCTGAAGGAGGAGGAGGGAACAGGAAGCCGGAGTAGGGGGGGGGACCTTAGCCTTTTCCGTTCCCAAGCTCCCAGGTTTCCTCTCTTTCAGGAAGGAGCCTCTTCCTTGCCCCCCTTCCCTGACGCCGCTGCCCCCTTTCCCAGATGGATAGCAGGAGTCAAAGGAGCTTGAAGTGGAGCAGACTGTGCCCCCAGGAGGGGGGTGATGGGTGCCCCACCAAGCATGGCTTCTCCCCTGTCCATCTGGCCACACACACAAACACACACACACAGCCTACCATACTCAGGACTAAAGAGAAGCCAGCCCAGAGTGGAATCTACAGGCAACCAAGCGGGCTCAGCTTGAGGGCAAAGATGAGGTGGCAATGAGCTGCTCGGGTGTGAGGCTGGCATGGGTGACTCAGGGCAGTGGGCATGGGCCATGGAGATCTCCAGGCCCCAGGCTGGGGCAGCATGGGGAGAAGGGTGGTGCCCCTGTGAGCTTGGCACTGGCTTCCTTGGTGCTGGAGGGGCAGGTAGCCTGCCCATTCAGACCTGCCAGCGCCTAGGGCAAGTGGGCACTGTGCCATCCTGGGGTCCTGGGGGATGTCCACATTTGCCAAGGTGAATTTGCACAGGCTCTCATGAATCTGGGGCAGGTGGCAGAGGTGGGTGAGGAATGAGTCAGTGCCCGTCACGGGAATGGGGGAAAGACGCCAGGCCCAGAGCTGAAATACCTGTTCTGAAATGGCTTCTATGTTTATCTCTCCAGAGAGGAATTTTAAAAGCCTCTCTCTGCTTCTCTCTCTCTCTCTCTCTCCCTCTCTCTCTTTTCCCCAGGGTGGGGGCAGGGCCCTAGTAAGCCTAGCTTGAGCACTGGCATGCTGCTGCAAGGCCCCGCCTCTTAGGGGTCATGCTGACTGGACAGTGGGTGCCCACCTCAGAGGCCTCTGGGCCTAACTCCTGCCCCTCCACCCCACCCCACCCCCATGCCCTGGGCTTTGGTTTGAAGCAAGTTGGCAGCCAACTCTGATGAGTCTGTAGCTGGCAATGCTTGGGGGAGTTTAGAGAAGCTGACCAGCTTAGAGAGGGAGGTGGGGAGGCACTTTTCCCCCTGCTAGGACCCCACCCAGACAGGAGCCAGGTGTCTGGAGCTGGGGGAGGGGCCGGTGGGCAGTCAGGCTGGAGCCTGTGGGGCCTGGGGGGAATGGGCTGGGGGAGGGGAGCCGGCTCCACCTTGGGAGGAGGGGAGGGAGAGGAGAGGCAGTCTCAAGTCTGAGAACTCCAGCATTTCGGGAGCTCATCTCCAGGGAGGTAGGAGTGTGTGGCTTTTGGTGATAAAGGGCCCAGAAGTTCTGGAGTGCTTTGAGAGAAGTGGACAAGGAGACCTGGGCATAAATACGAGTAGCTAGAATGAATTGTTGTGATTTCGTTTGAAGGTCTGCGCATTATCTGTGAGCCTGGGTGTACTGGGGGTCTGGAGGAAAGCGAAGCTGAGAAATGTGAGATACACTTGGTGGCTCAGCAAAAGGAGAGGAGTACGAAAGGTGAAGAAGTGCATGTGTGGGGCTAAGGCTAGCATGGTGAAGAGAAAGGGGTTCTGGATCCTGATTATAGAATGGGCCACTAGGGTCTGAGACTGAGGTCTAAGAGCATTTAAAGGAGCAACTGGTAGAATAGATTTGGGGAAATATTTATGGATAAAAGTGAATGATGAATGAGCTAAGGAAGTATTTAGAAGCCCATCCTTAGTAAATATCAGGGGGTTATGGGAAGTGCTTTGGTACCTGAAGGATACTAAGTGGATGCTATTTAGAGGACTAATGGGAGACAGTGATGGTGGGGAGAATGTTTGGAGATGGTAGAAGGATATTTAAGAGATCAAGATCAGTAAATACTAGGAGTTGAGATTTTCAAAAAACCTTTAGGGGGAGCAGTGTGAAATATAAGGTGCATGTAAACATTTGGAGGCTCAAGACTGGTCTGGCTTCTGAGCCGCCTTGCTTCCTTCCCGTCTGCGCATGCCCAGGTTCCGGAATGAGGACTACACAGTACATGTGCGGCTGAATGACTATCTGGACATCATCTGTCCACATTACGAGGATGAGACTGTGGGAGACGCTGCCATGGAGCAGTACACACTGTACCTGGTGGAGCATGAACAGTACCAACTGTGCCAACCCCAATCCAAAGACCAAGTCCGCTGGCAGTGCAACCAGCCCAATGCCAGGCATGGCCCGGAAAAGCTATCAGAGAAGTTCCAGCGCTTCACACCCTTTACCCTGGGCAAAGAGTTCAAAGAGGGACACAGCTACTACTATATCTGTGAGTACCTGGGAGGCATGCACACAGGTGCACGTACTGGGGGCTCAGCCAGTGTGGTGCATATGCTTGGGTACATGCTTAGCAGGGAGTCGGGCAGCACATGGCCCCTTCCAATCCTGAATTCTGTTCTCATTCATTCACATTACAAATGTGGAGTGCACTTCTACAGTGCACTGGACACTGTGCTTGGCACTATAGGCACAGAGATAAATAAAACATTACAGGGTCCCTGTCAGGAAGCTGGGAAGGGACACACATAGATTAACATACCATTAGAACAGTACAATATGGTTAGATCTGAGCACAGGGGCCCCGGCAAAATGACTTGAGTACCTGGTGGGCTGGGGTGGGGGTTCAGAGAAGGCTTCCTGGGGAAGAAGACCCAAAAGCTTAAGACAAGCAGAGGAGTTGGCTAGGTTTGAGGCAACACATGCAAAGGGAGCACAGTATCTTCAGGGAACTCCCTGTGGCTCAGCCTGGCAGGAGTGGGGAGGGCTCGGAGAGGTGGACAGTGCAGATCGTAGGGGCCTAAGAAGTGCTAAGGAGTTTGGACTTTATCCTGAGAACAGTGGAGACACAGTATTGGATTTTAAGAGTTACAAGATCAGCTTTGTGTAGAATAGGTCCAGGCCTTTCCCTGTCAGTGGGGCCCAGGCAGGGGGACTATAAAATGGCCAGGGAAAGGGAGCATTGTGTGATGGTCTCATCCAACTTCCTTTCAGGCTGGGAGGAGTGAGGGATGGACTGTGGGGAAGGGACAGTGTCTGTCTTCCTTTTACCACCACCTCCAAAGCCAATGGTATTCCAAAGACTTCAGAAAGTAGGCAAAAACTAAGGAAGGGAAGGATTAAAGATTAGAGGGAAGAGAGGGTTTGAAATGAGTAGAGACAAAGAAAGCAGGGCCAGAGGCATTTGTGCTTATATTTTCTTCCAACAAAGGTTCCTTCCTTAACACCCTGTGGGTTTATCTTGCAGCCAAACCCATTTACCACCAAGACCACCGGTGCTTAAGGTTGAAGGTGACCGTCAATGGCAAAATCAGTGAGTGTCAGGGTCTTGGGGGCCTCTTTCCTGCATCTCTGTACTGGGCCTGGTCTAGTGATCCGGGATCCCACTGCCCAGCCCAGCCAGCACTCCCATCCCTCTGCCTCCCCAGTCCAGTACCTGATCTACAGCCACTCTTGTCTTTCAGCTCACAGTCCTCAGGTCCATGCCAATCCACAAGAGAAGAGACTTCCAGCCGGTAGGTAGCTGGAGCAAATTAGGCTCATGGCACAGAGGGGGACTGCTTGAGGAGGTTTGGTACAGGCGGTGGCTCCTTTGCTGGACAGGGGCTGGGGAAACCTTACTGGGTTCTGGGGGCCAGTGCCAGCAACTGGGCCTCTCACCTTGGGGGCCTTTGCCCTCTCACCTTACAGATGACCCAGAGGTGCAGGTTCTACACAGCATTGGTCACAGTGCTGCCCCCCGCCTCTTCCCACTTGCCTGGGCTGTGTTGCTCCTTCCACTCCTGCTGCTGCAAACCCCATGAAGATGTATACCACATCTGGCCTAAGGCTTGGAACAGGGCTGAGGAGGCAAGCGCAGGCACCCCTCACCTGTCCTGGGGCCCCTCCCAAAGCCCCATTCCTGGGGACCACTCCCATCACATGCACAAGCTGCCAGCCAGCAACCTCAAAACGGGTCAGTATTAAGGGGTTTCAACCCAAAGGAGGTCTGCAAGCTGGGCAGTGCCACCCCCACCTCCACCTCAGAGGGATGGACACAGAAGTGGGGACAGTTCTTTCCCCAACATTTCTGCCCTTAAGCCAAAGAAACAAACTGTGCAGATATGGCCTCTTAAAAAGGGCACTGTGGGAGCCAAGCTGGAAGGAGCCTGGGGTCCTGCAGATGGGACACTGAGCTTGGCAAAGATGCCCCTCCCAGAGAGAGCCAACAATGCCCAGATGAACTAACTGAAGGAAAAGCAGGAGAGTTGCCTGCTTGGGAGCCAGGGACAAGAGAGGCAGCACGCTTGGGCTGACCCCACATCTCCCCCAAGACTTCCATCTATGGAACTGCCACAGAGGGGTGTGCATCCTCTCCCATCCTGGGGCAGCACTCCCCAGAGCTGTGCCACCGGGGGAGCTGTGCCAACCTGTTCTTAAGAGTGTAGCTGTGAGGGCAGTGCCCATGAGCACAGAGTCTGTGCCTAGAGTGTAGCCTAAAGGGCAGGGCCCACGTGTATAGAATCTGTATATAAACTTGATGTGTGTTTGTGCTGATTTCTACAACTGGAGTTTTTTTATACAATGTTCTTTGTCTCAAAATAAAGCAATGTGTTCGTCTTTTTGGACATGCTTTTTTGGCCCTCCATCCTAATTTGTGACCACTGGTCCCTGCTATGTGCTAGGCTCTGTGCAACTCTGGTAGCAATTGGGTTTTAAATTTTTTCCCCTCTCTGTGGAAAGGGGAAAAAAATATGCCCATCACCAGCCCAAAAGGGTGGGGTGTTTCTTCCTCTGAGGGCCTAGACAGGGGCGCTCCCCACAGCAGTCGCTCAGGTTCTAGGCTGCACCCCACTCTGGAAGTTCTTCCCGTCTAACCTCTGCCCCACTCCCACTTTCTCAGTGCCGGGCTTTGGCGTGTTGTTCAGGTACTCTTGCTGTTGGGTGAGTCAGGGCAGCTGCCGGCTGAGGCATTGCGACCCCACCCCACAGTCCCACCAACAGGGACATGTGGGAAGCTGGGAGGGAAAGTTGCCGGCAGCCTTGGTTGGACCATGAGGTCAGTGATGCGCGCTTCAGTGCGCTGGCCAAGTTACGGGAAGTTGGCAGTGTGGCCAAAGGGAGAGGGCACCTGACAGACTTGTGATACCTGGCTACCCCTGTTATTTAGGGGAAAAAACAGGAGGCTTCAGGAAAACCTACCAAGCTCTGGGTATCTGTTCTGATCTGGAGCTCTGATGAGAAGCGTGTTGAAATCTGGTTGGGTCTAGCAAGCTTTTGAGGTCTACTACGTAGGTTCGCGGGCCTGTGGGAAAGTTGAGGATGGGGGTCTAGGTGACTCAGGGAGTAAGCAGAAAGAGAGGAACGGCGGGTGTCGGTCACAAATCTGCACAGCCGTAGGAAGGGGTCCGGCTGGGATCTGCAGGCCGCCGCCTGGACAGGAATCCTGCGTGTCTGCCGCAGAGACCGCCCAGCGCTCGGAGGGACTGGGCCTGAGTTCCGGTTTGACGTTCTAGGGCTGGGCGGGATTCCGGTTGTTTCCGGTGGGACGGCCGAGGCCACGGGGGCGGGGCTGGAGACGCGGAGGGGCGGGGCTCCGGCGTCGCGGGCGGCGGACCGAGCTACCCTGCGCCGGGTGCTGGGCGCGGGTTCCGGCTCCGGGAGGGATGGAGGCGGGCGGCGTGGCCGACTCGCTCCTTTCCGGAGCTTGTGTGCTCTTCACCCTCGGCATGTTCTCCACCGGCCTGTGAGAGCGCGGCCGGGCCGGGCTGGGCAGGACCAGGAAATCAGGAAAGGAGAGACGGGGGACAGAGACGTGGCGGCAGCCCCAGGCTGCGTCCGGAACCTGGGGTCGAAGTGGAATAGGGTCTTGGGGGTCGGGGTACGAGGGCGAGGCGGATCACTTGACCTGAGAAAGAAGGCAAGGGAGCTGAGGGCGGGGCCGGGGGCCTGCAGCGGTGCGGGGAGGATGACAGGCGTCGGGTATCTCGACCTCCCGGCAGCCTGGTTCTGCCCTCCCGCCTTACACCCACGCCTCCGGGGCTCCGTTACAGCTCGGACCTCAGGCACATGCGGAGGACTCGGAGCGTGGACAGTGTCCAGTTCCTGCCCTTTCTCACCACGGATTTCAAGTGAGAGGGGAGACGGCTGCGGTGGGAGAGGCTGCCTAAGGGAGGTGAGGGAGGGGGAGGAGGAATGTGGAAGAGGCCCCCCCCCTCAGGGCCCCCCCACACACTCAGCTCCGCGGGGCGTGCCTCCCTCCTTTCCACCCTGCAGCAACCTGAGCTGGCTGAGTTACGGGGCCTTGAAGGGTGATGGGACTCTAATCATCGTCAACGCCGTGGGTGCTGTGCTTCAGACCCTGTATATCTTGGTATATCTGCACTACTGCCCTCGAAAGGTAGAGGCCTTTCTCCTGGACCCACCTTTCTGCTACACGCCCTGCCTTGCTGGCAGGGCAAACAGTGCTTCCTAGAAGACTCTTAACAGGCAGGCACTGGCACCTCTTCCTGGAAAGGCGCTCCAGCCTTGCAGTCATCACCCCCCCATTGTAGCAAGCTGGTAGCTCTGCCTAGCCTGACGGTACCTTGCTGCCCAACACGCTGAGGGGAAAGGGCTTTTGTCTCCCCATAGTTCCTTTAGAGCAAGGGCCAGTGACTGAGAATGAGTTGATCAGCTCTGTTTCCCCATTCAATCAACACAAGCATTTATTAAGCTGCTAATGTAGGTACCAGGTTCAGAAAAATACGTTTCCTTCTCCTAGAAACTTCCAGTGGGTGGAATCACTGGGTGATTGTGGGTGGATCAGACACGTTCTCAAGTCCCAGGAGGGAAATAGGCTGTGGCAAGTGCAAGCTTTTAAGCTTAGAGAACGGCTGGCTCTGCCACTGGAGCATGGGAGGAAGCAGGAGGAATTAATTCCAGCAGGGGAGTCAGAGAGGGCTCCTGGAACATCTAGAAGTGAGACCACCCTCTCCCCTGCAGCATACTGTGCTCCTTCAGACTGCAGCCCTGCTGGGGGTCCTTCTCCTGGGTTTTTGCTACTTATGGTTGGTGGTGCCAGACCCTAAGGCCCGGCTTCAGCAGCTGGGCCTCTTCTCCAGTGCCTGCACCATCAGTATGTACCTCTCACCACTGGCTGACTTGGTGAGTGAGGGTGTCCAGGAGGTGGGGGAGATAAGAAGGATCGGGCTCCTAATAGCTAGAGACTGTGGCTTACACTCAAGAGAAAGGGAAGATCCGAAACTCTAGAAGGAGACAGGGCAGTAGAAGAGGGTGAGTGGGAGGCCAGAGGAAAAGTTTGGGTAACAGAGTAGGGAGGATATTTTACTTTTTCTAAAGAAATTCTTAGGCAAGGTGGGAGCTTCACTGTGTGTCTGGGCTAGGGGTGTCTTTCATCCGTTTCCCACAGGCCAAGGTCATTCAGACTAAATCAACTCAACGTCTCTCCTTCTCACTCACCGTTGCCACCCTCTTGACCTCTACCTCCTGGACCCTCTACGGGTTTCAACTCAGAGATCCCTACATCATGGTAAGCAGAATAGAGATGGCGTGACAGATGTGCAAGGTGGGCAATCAGCTCCTTTCCTCATGGCAGCCCTTGTGATTTCAGGTGCCCAACTTCCCAGGGATCCTCACCAGCCTCATTCGCTTCTGGCTTTTCTGGAGGTACCCCCAGAAGCAAGACAGGAACTATCAGCTCCTGCAAACCTGAGGCAGTTCACCTGATCACTGGCACCTTAAGGCCAACTTATTACCAAAGAGAGTGCCTAATTTCAGCTGTTCCTGCCAACCAGCTCCACGGGTGCAGTGGGTTGTGCGAAAGAAGTAACTTTGAGAATTGAGAAACCAAAAAGAAAGAGTTTTAGTTAGAGGATTAGGAGATGAACCACTTTATTTCTTAGAGATCCTATTTTCTAATTTTGGAGGTTGGGGTGAAATCTTTAGAATGTGCCTTAAAATAAACTTCCCTATCCTTGCCCCTCAAGGATCCTGCTGTGTTCAGTGATTCTCAGCCTGCCTGGTCTGGGGAAGGGTAGAGCTGCACTGGCCCGACCTGCAGTTATTCTTGGGTTGCTAAGGTTAGCTCAGAAAAGGTATCTGACCAAGAGGTTGGAAAGACCTAGGAAAGCATTAAAAAGAACAGAGCTTGTTCTGTCATAAAAAGAAAAGAAATCCTGCCATTTCCAACAACATGGATGGATCTAGAGGGTATTATGCTCAGTGAAATAAGCCAGTCAGAAAAAGACAAATACCATATGATTTCACTTATTTGTGGAATATAAAAACAAAGCAAAACAGAAGGACCAAACAACAGTAGACTCATAGGTGCTGAAAGTAACTAGTGGTTACCAAGCAGGAGGGGTTGGGGAGAGTGGAGGCGGGTAAAGGGGCATAATAATTTGCAATCACAATATAAACTGATTACAGGGACTGTTGATTGTATATTAATGATACTTTAATAAATAATAATAAAAAGAACAGAGCTTGGATGTTATGAAGAATGGAAGTTAGGCTTAAAGAAGTAATTCCTGACAGGGTTAAAACGACTAAGAAAGTGAAATGACATATCCATCCTGAGAGACCTTGAGAAAGGGTCTTTGCCTCGAACAAAAAGGAACACCAGCAAGATGCAAAAACAAAGGCAGCTCATCTACCTCTCATTTCTCAACAGCCGGTACACAGAATCCCTAACTCCCACTCTCCATACTCCCACTAAACAAAGTTAGAGAAAAAAAAAAACTTGCTCTTTAATGGGGAAGGGAGCGTAGGCCGTGCCCGCCTGAATGGGGTTAGTGTGTCAGAAGCGCATCCCCCTACGGGCTAAGTCGGCTCGGGCCTCCTGGATCTGGCTCTGCAGTTCGTGGGCGGCATCCTCGCAGTCGTGAAAAGTGGCCACGCGATAGCCCACAGTGCCCAGGGCATAGCAACCGGCGGACACCAGCAGGTAGGCGGGAAGTGGCCACAGGACCTCCTGGCATGCCGAGGGCAGCTCCAGGCCCACGGCTCCGAGGGTCAGGGCCGCCCAGGTGGCGCTCATAAGTGCCAGTCCCCAAAGCCACTGCGCTAATTTCGTCATGTCACTGTGGGAAGAGAAGGCAAAGCTCGAGGTCCCTTCCACCCTCTCGCCTGCAGCATGCTGTGTTCCTTCAGACTGCAGCCCTGCTGGGGGTCCCTCTCCTGGGTCTTTGCTACTTTTGGTTGCCACCCCCTCTTCATTTAATACCAATTCCCTGTCCTCCCTCACCCACGCTCCGTGCCGCTCCTCTAGCGCTCTCGCCCTCCTAGTGCTTTCCATTCAACCTTCAACCCACTTACCCTTTGCCGCGGGTCTCCGTTGCCCGCGCGCCTCCTGCTTCAGCGACCGGAAGTCCTTAACGGCTCGCGCACCTCTTTCCGCGTGGCCTTGTGGGACTTGTAGTCCACCTGGCGGTCCCCGGAGGACGAGCGGCCGCGGTCTTACCGAAACTGAATTAAACGGAATCTGCTCCGCAAACTCCTTTCTGGCCCCTAGGGGCTTCGGTGTCCTGCTCCAAGCTGGCGTGGGGCTTGTAGAATTTAGCACTTTGGTGGGTATGTAGTACCGTTCTCCTTAAACTTCACTTACGCATAGAGATCCCATTCATTCATTCACTTATTTACTCTTTTATTCTTATTCACTCGAACGTTTCCTGAGCGCCGCGATAGACTTTGGAGAAATAGAAACACTCGGCCCCTCCTGCGATGGCGGGGGAAAGCAGGAGTCAAGAAAGCAGATGCTGCATTGACAACCACCGGGATGCCTTGACGTAGTGTTAGAACAGAGGTCGTAATATTTTGAAAAAGAAATGCAGGGGAGCAACTAGTAAAGCTTGGAGCCAGAGGAAAAGGGCTCCAGGAAGGTGTTTTGAAGAAAAAACTAAAACAAAAAACACGTGTGGGGACGTGATTACCTGATGCATTTAAGGTATTGAGAAAAAGTATATACATCTTTCGAAGAGTTTTGGGGATGAATTCACAATAGAGAAATAGAAGACCAAGTAAAAGAAAAGGTCAGGCAATTTTCAACCTCAGGGAAAACATTGAGTTATAAAAGAAAGAGAATGGATAAAAACTGTCTGATGAAAACCATTAGTAACATAACTGTGGTTGGACAGAATTTGGTTTATTAAATCAATGTTGCAAGAGAGAACACACAGCAGAGAACTATGGGACGGCTCATCAAATGAGGAAAAAAACAGGGCCATTGCAGGATATGGGAAAGGGTTAAGTTTAGGTAATATTTTAATGAAGCGGGGTTTTGATAGGGTCAAGGTAAATTAGGATGTAAGTGAAGGAATCAACAAGCCTGGGCTGAGAAGTGAACTGAGGGTCCACTTTGAAACTACAAAATTAAGACAATCAATTTTAGATAATTGTATAATAAAAAACTACATAATTAAATGTAGAATGTTGTATCCAAACTGTATCTGAAGTTTTGCACTGAGTTTGGAAATCTGCTTCTCTGTGTCAAAGTGATACATGGCCAGATTTCCAGGCAAGAATGAAATGTTCCTTTCTCACTGATTGCTTTCAAACAGCAATTTGTGACTATATGATTTTAGAGAAGGAAGTATCTTAGCCCATGTCCTTGATGTTAATTAACAAAAGAAGTTTCTACAGATACACACAGTCTTAGTACAAACACTGCATAACTCAGCTGTGAAGAACATTTTTCACAGCCCTAATACTGTAAATAGTGAGTATTGATTTAACTAAAAATTGGAATATATTTGCATTGAGAGAGTGGGGGAGGGGAGTCTATTAGGAGAGTCAGGATTAGAGAGAACTATATCATCTTCCAGGGCAGGCAGGCAGCTGATTGTATCTAAAATAGAAAAAATAAATAATAATATGAGCATGTTATTTAGAAAGACAGAGATAAGTACCAGAAGAGGCAGCCAAGAAACTTGACTGGTTTATGGAAGAGTGTGTGTAGGGGTGGGAGAAGCAAAGCAGGGGACTGATATTTTTCATTAAATGCCTTTTAGAACTAGTCAACTTTTTAAACTATGCAAATTCCTTTGTAAAAGTAAAAATGAAGACAAAATAAAAACGTTTTTAAAAACCTGCTATATGAACTTCAAAATTCCCCCAAATCCTACAGGTTGCTTTCTCAAGACCTCACCGGTCACTGTTACTTTCAACGCAGTTCAGGGACCAGGTATCAGCTTTGCAGATCCAAAAATTCTATCTTATTCATCTATAGTAGGCCTGGCTCTGAAAGACTGCCACTTCCTAGAAAATTTGTTGGGGAAAGAATGAGAAGGGGATTGTCCTAAAATATATAAAGACAGAAATAAATTATAATGTTATAATAATAATCTGCAGAAGAATAAACATTCGTTGAGGGACTATTGTGTGTCTTCCTGTGTGACACTGTTATATTTAGTTTTTACAACATGCTGCAGTAAGTACTTTTATATCCCCATGTATGAATGAGGAAACCTGTAAAACAGAGAGAGGGTCAAAGGTAAGTAACTTGCCTAAGGTCATGCAGATAGTAAGCACAACTGACCCATTTGACTCAAAGCTATGGGCTCAGTAATTTCACCCTCCTGGGTCACTGGAACAGGAGAGGGCAGAGAGGGATCCTCATGGCAGCTGACATTCCCTGATGGATCACTTTGTGCTGGGCACTATAATGAGTACTTTATATGCATCATCTCATTCAATCTTCACAGCCACCATCCGAAGTAAGTACTAATATCTCCATTTCACAATGAGGAAACCAAAGCGAACCCCAGATAATCTGACTTCAGAGCCTGCAAAACTGCCACTACAATATACCACCTCCCTCCCTTGATCAGTGGAACAGAATAAAAAGTGAAGAAATAGATCAAACATATGCCAGTTTAGCATCTGACAGAGATGGCATTCCAAGTGAGTGAGGAAAGATGGATTGTTTGGAAACCATTTGTAACCAGCTTATCATTTCAAAAAGTAAATTGAGTTAGATTTCAACACCACACCTTCTACCAAAACAAATTATCAGTACATGAAAACATTTTAATGTGGAAAGTAAAACCCTAAATATGCCACAAGAAAATGTGGGTACACATTTCTCTCATGTTCAGTTCAAGCCTTCTGTCCTCCAGGCAGCCTTCTTGAGCCTTAAGCCTGTCTTGCAAGGTTGGTCACCATCTTCCTTCTCTGGCCCTCAGACCCTCTTTTTTTTTTTTTTTTTTTTTTTCAGACCCTCTTTTATAGATGGCACTTACCATGTTGAGCTGTAGGGTTTTTGTTTCCCTGCCTGTCCTGCCCAGGACTATGTATCTTCAGGACCAAGCACAGTATGGGAAGCCCAGCAGGCCTCTATAATTGTAAGATGAGGGACCGAACAAAAGGCAGGTTAGCACTTGAGAACTCTGGCAAACTGACCCAGCTTTCCTGATCCCAGGAAATGTAACTACTCCTGGGACTCCTGTCTGCCAGACTCAGGGTTTTTGGCCTTGGATCGCACTGGACAAAAGCCAGCAGATTCTTATGGTTCAACTCCTTTCTCTTCAGTCTTTTGCAGAGCATCCCCCAGAACAGGAGATGATAGCAGGATGTGAGAGGCAGTGCAGCCTGGGGGTTAAAAGTTTGGGCTCTCAGAGCCCCACTGTCCTGAGGTTGGGTCCTGGCTCTTTGCTTTACTTAGCTATGTGACCTTCGGCAAATAACAACCTCTCTGAGTAGTCTGTTTTCTCAGATGTACAAAGGAACCAAGAATCGATCCTCCTTCATGGGGTTGCTCTCAAGATTAAAGGGGATAATATATGTAGGGTGCTTAATGTGTGGCATTTAGGAAGCATCATGGCTGTTAGTTACTCTGTTCTAACAACAAATAGCTGTCATTGGTTACACCTCAAGGCCTAGGATGTCCCAGAGACCCTGCGCTGTATCCCTAGGCTCCCTACCACCATTCTGCAGACAGCTATGCTCATTTTTATTGGGGTTTTCGGCTTTTGTAAGCTTTGGTTTCAGAGGGAGACAAATTCCAAATCTGGGAGCCCTTATTCTAAAGTGCACTGAAGATGTGGGAATATGCAAAATTATACCCAACACAGAGTTGGGGTTGCCTTCTGGTGGGGAGGCTTCATAGAAGCCCTGAAGCCTGAGTTGATACTGGAAAGATGAGTAAGATTTGTTCAGTTGGGGGATGGGGGTGGGGCTCGTAAGGCCAGAGGTAAATCTGAACAAAGGCACAGAGGCATGAGAGTTCACGGTGAGTAATGCTTTGTGGCTGTGTCTGGGACAAAGACTACATCATGGGGGAGTGGCAGGAGCCGAGGCTGGAAAAGCTGGCCGGCGCCAGACTATTAAAAACTCCTAAAAATATTTGTGTGGTAGGGGGGTTGATCCCTCAGGTCAGTGGTTTCACCCCTGAGCGGAGTGGGTGACCCCCATGTGCTCTTGGTGTGTATCCTGTCAGGCAACAGAGCTTTCTGAGTGTCTGTAGGTATCCTGGCGATTATTGAGAACTCGGGAGAGGTTCCAGGTGGTCAGATTGTGTGACTCCATCCCTGTCCTAGGGCATCCAGTTTCATAGGAGCCACAGGACAGACACGCATGTCATCAACAAAACACATATACTTACAAAATGATAGCCAAGCTTTGAGGGGAAATTGTAGATCCCAAGCTGTGCTGCTGATTGGAGAAGGGGCTGATGACCCAAGGTTTCCTGGAGAAGTTAAATTAGAGGAGACCAAGATGGAACAAGGTGATAACTCAAGGGACAAGGGACAAGTGACCCAGGTATGGGCCTGGCAACTGAAACGTTTGGCTGATTTTGGGGATTAAGCAATTTGGAGTTGATGCAAGGTAAAAGTTGAGTTTCAGCAGGGGGCCAAAGTTTAACAGTGGTGTGTTGCTAATGGGTTCTCAGTTATTCTTTTAACAAGTAAGTGTGTTGGGCACCTATTATACCTCAAGCAGTGCTCTAGTAAACAAAACAAATCCCCCGCTTAGGTGAAGCTTTCAGTGAAAACAGATAAATTCCCTGCTTCAGCGAAGTGGTAGGAGACAGACAAGAAACAAACCTATACATATTTAGCGTATCAAGTAGTGAGAAACACTGAAGAAAAATACAGCTAGGTAAGTGGCTAAAGGATGACAGAGTATACTGTGCCATAACAGCATAGTCAGCAAGACATCTCTGAGGAGATGCTTGCATGGAAACCTGAATGCTGTGAAGGAGGGAGAAGCGGAGAGATCAGCAGAGCAAGTGTTCTGGGCACTGGGGACTGCACGTGCAAAGGCCGGGAGGTGGAAGCATGCCTGGCGCAGGGGACGCACAGAGGCAGGGGTGGGATGGGTAAGGAGCAGGAAGAGGGCAGGAGATGAGCTCAGGGAGGTAGGGGGGACCCGAAGGTGTGTGCTGACCATACTGACTAGGAGCATGGCCAGCGCCGAAGGATCTGGGCATCAGCTCCAGCCCAGCCCTCACTTACCCTCTCAAGGTTATTTTAACCTCCCTTCCATTTGATCCCATTTCATTTCACTAAAATGAGTGTATTACTAAGGGTTCTCCAGAGGAACAGAACCAATAGGATGTGTGTGTATGTGTGTGTGTGTGTGTGTGTATATATATATATATATATGAAGAGATTTAAGGAACTGGTTTATGTGGTTATAGAGGCCGGCAAGTGAGAAATCTGCAGGGTCTCACTCTGTAAAACCTTGACTTCCTCCTGACCCGGGGAAGAAGCATGGGTCCAAGCCCAGGGGAGCATACACACAGCCAGGGAGCCACAGCAGGCTGAAGACCCAGGAAAGAACGAGCGCTTTGGTTCAAGCCTGAAAGCTGTCTGCTGCTCAATTTCCTCTTCCTCTGAGGAGGTCAGTCTTCTGTTCAATGTAGGCCTTCAATGGACAGGATGAGGCCCATGCACATTACGGAGAGCAATCTGCTTTACTCCTCTTTCAAATACAAATCTCATTTAAAAACTCCCTCACAGGAACATCCAAAATAATGTCTGATCAAATATCTGGGCACCATGGCCCAGCCAACTTGATACATCACACAGAGTAAAAAGGTTAGTCTCGTAAAGTGGATGTGAGGGTTGGAATACAGAATATCTGTAAAGCACTAAATACATTGACTGGCAAGTGGTGAATGTTCAATTAAATGTTGTCATCACAAAAGGAAAAAAAAATAACATTTCTCAAATGCCTAGTAGGTCAGGCTCTTCCATTTTGTTATTTAATTCAGATCTTCTCCGCCCCAATTTGAGGAAGGAATTATTATCCCCATTTTAGAGCTGACGACTTTCAGGTGCAGAGAGGTCACTCCACTCACCCAAGGATTCTCTCCTGTTAAGTGTCAGGGCCAAAACTGGAACTCAAGTCTGTCTGATTTCAAGATCCGGGCTCTTTCCTACTGTCCCACATACTGTCTAAAACCTGAAACTGAGTCAGATACAGGCCCAAGTCACAGAAGCTGAAAATGGCGCTGGAGGCTGAGAGCAGAAAGGGGACGGTTTCCCTAGGGTTCCGCCTAGATCTTCACATACCTCAGCCCCAGAAATTCCCTTGAAGCATCCTCACACCAGCCCTCATGGCAACTTTGACCCAGAAACGGGGGTATGTGGAAGGTTTCTCCTTTGGTCCATCTTGATAAGGGCAGCCTCAGCCTCGGATTGGTACTGGGAGCTTCCCCGGCTCTTTGAGCTCATTTGAGAGAAGGGAGGTCTCAGAGAAGGGGCTCTTCACAAGCACAGGGGCCATTTGGCTCAGGCCTATTGTCACACAGGGCCTCAAATTCAGACTTCTGACGTTATCCCCACATGTGGTTACCCACAGTCACACTGTTACTCTACGGCAGGATGGAAAGAAGGGATTTACCATACAAGTGATTTACCTTTTATTACGGAACTTTCAAATATATATAAAAGTAGAAAGAATCGTACAATGAATATGACATGCCCATTATCGTAGAACTTTACATTATAAAATAGGGCCTGCAGAAGAAAGTTTTCCTGCAAAGGAAAAAATATCTAAAAATCCTGTAATGACCCTGCAATCACATGATTATATTTTGTGATTTTGTATTAAAAGTATTAATTTGTTAAATATAAACTTTCCAAACATACCTCAGTTTTTCTTCTTTTTGAAGTGTACCTGGAGCCTCACTAGATAGGAGGGATGTGACTGGACCTCTGTTTATCCTTCAGAGGACGTGTCTCCCAGGGAAGCAGTTGTTGACAACTGTGGGCCCAGGTAGAAGCGGATGGGGAGGAAGGATGCCCACCCCAAGTCCACAGTCTCTGAGGCAGGGTTGAGATGAGCTCTCAGGTGTGGGTAGGGGGTGGGATTTGGGAGCCTGATCTCAGCCCTGCCCCCTGAGGACCTTCCAGTCAACTGGGAAGGAGAGGCAAAGAAATGTGCCTTAAGTAAGCCATTAAGCACCACCAACTGTGACAGCACAAGGGTTCCAGCCATTGTTTGCTTAGGAGCCGGCTCTGTGAGTGACCCCCAAGTCAAGGAAGAGTGTGCACAGGGCAGGCCGGCCCAGAGGTCCCTGAGGGCAGGGCCTCCAGCTTCCCATTATTTTGTGGTTCCCACAGCGCCCAGGGCTGGTTCAGCTCACAATGAGCTTCAATGCTCACTTTTGACTGAACCTTTCCCCTTTGTATCTGTCTCTGTGTCTCTGCATCTCTGTCTCTACGAGTCTCTGGCTCTCTCTTGTTTCCCCGACATCCTTCCCGAGCCCCTGGGGAGCAGAGCTGGGGGGGCTGGGCAGTGGGAACTGGACAGCGTCCTGTTCTCACCAACGACAATAAGGGCCGGAAAGGGCTGGAGCCAAGGCCTGGCGCAGACTCCCCCGCCCTGCCTGCCCCCACCCCCAATCTGACCCTCTGGCATGCCCTAAATGCTAGGCATCCCCTCCCGCCACTGCCAGTGTGAAGGGAACCCAGCCTCTGCCAGGGCCAGGGAGTCCCCGTGTCTCACCTTCCCACCACTCTCTTTTTGGGGGGCCATCACCTTTGCCCCAAGGAGCATGCCTCCAGGGCCAGGAGCCTGCAAGTGTACCCTCCCCTGCCAGCCTCCTCTCTTGCATCCATGGTCCCCCACCACCACCCGTATTATTTACTCCTATTTCCGGAGCTGGTGGCGGGTGCCTGCGGGTGTCAGGGCCACGTGTGAGGGAGCAGGAGGAAACATCTGGCTTCCCTCTGCACTCCAGGGGTGGGAAGGCCCCTCTCTCCCCCAGGCCTCCAGCCTCCGGGGTGGAGCAGAGCCCCAGGAGTCCAGGGGCCAAGAGGTTGGCACCTTTGCCCTTCTCACCTTCAGGCCTCCAGAAGCCATGATGGCCTCACGCCCCCTCGCTTAATGATGGTGATTAGGTGGCTGGGATACCCCTGCCAGGGTAATTGGTAGGTCAAGTGCAGGCAGCCTGCAACTAGGCACCCGAGACCAAGTCGGGGCCAACCTGCCTTGTAAATGCAAATACACTCATTCCCATTCCTGAGGAAGAGATCACTATTCCTGGGCCACATGCTGTCCCTGGTGCCTACACAGTGGGTGGCAGCAGGTGCCCAGATCCCTGGGTATTGCCCTGGCCCCCTGCTCTCGGGGCTGCTCCTCACCTTCCCCTAATCTGGCCCCACCCAATCACTTATCTTGGAAGGTGTGGTGCCTTCAGGTGGCCAGACCCCTGGCTGTGTCTCTGCTCTCCTGGGTTAGGACCTGACCCTCCACCCACTGCTCCCATCCCAGGTCAGGAGAAAGTCAAGGTTTGACACAGACCTAGAGCAAACCCAGCTTCCCAGCAGGTACAGGGCCCATTTTAGACAACCTCTCCTGCCCCAGAGGGTCTCACACCGCAACCAACAGTGGGTAAGCTGGAGCCTAGATCTGCCATTCTCACTCAGGGAGGCTCTGGTCCCCAATAAACTCTCTTTGCCCCTGCTCACAGCCCAGGGAAGCAAGGAGAGGTGATTCAGGCTTCAGTCCTCCCAAATGAGCCAGTTATTCGGGCCCTCCCGGAACACTGGCTTCCACAAAGGGACTCAGCAAGAACCCCAAGACCCCAGTGCCACATTCCCTGACCCTCAGGGGAGGCCTTCATGGGAGTGCTGCTTGTGTCTGGGAGACATGAGCTCATGGCGCCCCCTGCAGGCATCCTGGATAAACTGCACAGCACTCCCTCAGCCTCGGGACACAGGAGCAAGGTCTGGGATAGCAGCAGCAAAGGGGAGTAGGTGGAGTGGACCTCTAATTAGGGAGACAGCTCTCATCCTTGACCAGAACTCCTCTGACTCACTTCTGCATCTTCACTGGATCATCTTCCCTAACCAAAGCACATTCTATGTACAGGACTTTCTTTTCTAGGACAGAATCCTTCAACCAGCCCACCAGTCTATTGCCCATTACTAGACCCTGCAAAGAATACAAAACTGACCAGGGCACTGTGTGCACCCCAAAGCCCACAACATCCAGCACGAGGGAGGGTGCCGAGGTGCGCCAAAGGGCAGGTACTCTGGACACAGAGGCACTCCTCTTGGCAGGCAATGCAGAGTAGGACCTGAGAAGCCATATCCCTTATTTCTATCAAGGCTGGCTCAGAGGTGGATGGCCCTGTCCCTGTCATTTTATGTACTTTGCTAGAACTTAACATGTTCCTAATCTCTTGGATGTGAGACAGGGGAGAAAAAGAAAGGCATCTGAACACAGAGGATGAGGCAGTGATCAACGTTGGGAGTCTTTCTTAACAGGTGTAAGTCCATGCTGGAGTAGAAGAGATGGGTGCAGGAGGGCAAGAGCAGTGAAGAATTTCCCCGGAACTTGGAGCAGAAGGGGCAGGAGGCGTGTTTGTTCAGGCTGGAGAACTGTTGCTGGAATAACAAAGCCCCCACAGCTGTAAACTGAACTCCACCCAATGGGGAGGTATAGGTGTGAAGGGCCTTTACTTCCTTTACTCTTCTGTTCCAAGGTCTATTCCAGTTCCAATGGGCAGGCCTTCCTGTATTGCCTTTACCTTTTTCCCCAAAGGTCAAGACTGCAGACCGTTCAGACACACTTTTCTTCCATGATGAGATTCTTACACAAGTATATGCCACTCCAGTGTGCGGAAAAAAGGCCTGGCCCTGACAGCACTCAATGCATACCTGGTAAAAAGGAACCTTGGAGGAAGGAAAGCCCCACCATCCCCAAGGTTTGAGAACAACAGGTGCCCATCTGCCCTAGCACTGGGCACACCCAGGTGGGCATTGGGAGGAGAGGCCCACAACATATCACAGCTCACAGAGCTACAAAGAATCAACTTTATTGGACACTCAGGGTCAATTTCTCTTCTTGCCCTTGCCCGTGACCTTGGCTGGTGTGAGGACTGGAGCTGTCACCTGGTACAGAGTGGAGGAGATTTTGTTGATGTAGTACAGGCCAACCATGGAGAAGATGAAGCTACAGGGCACAGATATAAAGGTCACAGCATCAGTGGGCATACTGCCAGCCTGGTGCCTCCTAGGGAAGACACCAGCATCAGGGAAAGAATCCAAGCTCAGATTTGGGAAAATGGGGAAGGGGAAAGGAGGGAGAACAGAGGGAAAAAGAGGTATGGGGGATGTCTGGAACCATCATAGCAGCATCCGGTACCAAAGGACAAGATGCTGCACCCTTTCCCCAGCTGTCAGGCACTTACCAGGTGGTGACACAGACTCGGTGGATGAGGCCTGATGCAAAGAGAGCCAACAGGAGGCAGAGGAGAACTGGGGAGGCAAGAGGGTGGTGGTCTGAATGGACATGCCAGGCATGTGGCATCTAGGAGAAATCTGGGCCTCTCTGAATCTTAGGGAACCTGCTTGGAGGCGTATGGCATGACAACAGCAGGAGGATCTTAGACGGCCTTCATGATGCCCAGGACATCCATGACAGAAGATGCATGCTCATTACCAGCTCTGCCCCAAGTATCGGTTACTCGCCTATCCTGGCTTTCCTCCAACAAAATGGAACTGAAAAGTGACAGCAGAGTCTAAAGGGCAAGGCTTGTTCCTATTGGGTCAAGGCCTTTCCAACAAAAGCCAGCCAATGGGGATCAATTCATTAAACTGGCCAGTGGTAGAAGCTGAGGACCTCACTCCTTGGACACAAGTTGAAGGGCAAAGTGTCTGGATATACAGGTGCACAGTGGCAGGAAATGGGTCTCAGGGTATTTAGAGTACAGCTGCAGAGAAGGTGGGAGGGCAGAAAGCAAACCCCACATGCCCACATGGGGAATGGCAAGGCAGGCAAAGAGGGCCAAGCACCTTGCCAGACAACAAAGGTTTCTTTCAGAAGCAAATAAAGACAATACACATGGAAACACAATATAACACAGAGAAGTCCAGGACTGCTGGATGGAAGGACCTCTGGAATCCTGCAACAAGGTTAGGCAGAGACAGCAAGATCCAAGGAGGGGCTAAGAACTGAGGGCAAAGTGATGGGTCTTTGTTCTGCCAGATAAAGGCTGCACACAAGATGGCATCTGCTGTCAATTCTGAGCATGTGGCATTCCCTAGGAGATTCAGCCTTGATACCTAATTTGCTTTATGAACTTAATTCTTCATAAATAACTAAATCATCAATCCCGACTATACAAGCAATCCAAGGGTTGTTTCAAACAGAAAACAATCTAGCAAACATCTTTCTTCTCCTAAACAACTTTTACCATCTAAGCACCTGGAATTTCAGCACCATGTTGGGGGGAGGTTGGAGGAGAGGGTTCAAATACTCAACCCCCAATTTTCACTTACTCTCAGGGAAGATCTTTGCTTGGAATCCTTTCCCAAAGACAAGATTCTCCAGATTATTGAAGGCCTGGGTTGAGGGAGTTAAGGAGTAAGGTGTGCAATGGGGACAGAGCTGTGTGGGCAATGAGAAGAGCACAAGCCTGCGTGGCCCTCCCCCCTACATCGCAGGGAGGATACAGTGAGAGAGAAAACGAAAAGGCCGGAGCCTAGCAGCCCCCCCTGGATGGTGAGCCACTCGGTGGAGGCCAGTTGGCGGCTGTACATCTGCATCCCAGCGAAGAGCAGCAGGGACAGGAGGGAAGAGAGCGCCAGCGAGGTGCCCGTAGCCACCACTGAAGGGGATAAGAGTAGACGAGTTAGGCCCGACCCTCCCTCCAGGAGCCGCAGGCAGATTCGGCAGGTCCCGGAGCTCGAGGGCCGGTCGGCTTCCAAGCGCTACTGGGGCTACAGCCACACTCCCCAATTTCCACCCCGCGGAGACACCCAGGAATTCCTCAGCCCAGAACTCCCCAGAACCTCCCGTCCCGTGGAAATGCCTGCTCCCTAGAGCCAAAGACACGTCAGCTCTGCAGGGAGAAGGCCGGGAGAGGTAGTCCACCTAACTCAGACCCCGACTAGTCGGTCCGGGGCATCCCGCTGGTCGCATTACCCATCATGCCGTGCCCCTAGGTGCGATCGGCGCCTCTGGCCAAGAAAGAAGCCGTATCGGGAGCTGTTGGTTGTGCGCATGCGTCAACCCCCAACGTGAACTTGCTTCCCGGTCACGTCTTCCTCTCTTCCTCGCGGGGCATGGACGCAGCGCCCTCTTAAGCCAGGGAGGAAATACTGCGTACAAGAGCATTCTTGGCCGCCGCTCTGGTCCGCCGCCCTCCCCAGCATCCCGAGCATCTGCTGCCTCCCAGGGCAGCTGCACTTATCTCTTCAAGTCGCTGGGCCAATGGTCCATAGCCTCTAGTCCACCTCTGTCTCCTTTTCATTTTATGTCACTCTAGTGCCTGTTCCCCAAACCTCCATTCCCCATGATCTTTGCTTCGACACATCCGTGGACTTTCGCCTAAACCCAAATCTATTCCTCCCATCCTGGAGCCCTTGTTTCTCCGAAACTATTCTTCTGCTTTCTGAGCAAGATTAGGAGCCACTGAGGAATGCGAGCATAAATGGCTCTCCCTCAAATACCACTCCACATTACTCAACCCCCGCGCCCCATCGCCCACCACCGCCTTTTGAGAACCACGTGGGAAGAACTATTTCCCACCTCCTACCTCGACTGGCGCTGTGCGAGGCTAGTCCCTGGAGCATGCGCAGTGACATGTCACCCTACCCCTCCCCACATCCCCACCCGTCGCCAGCTTTAAGCCCGGGGTTCGCAGCCGCAACCGGGACCGGGCACCCGGGGGCGGGCGGGCATGGTAGGGCCATGGCTGAGGGTGAGGATATGCAAACCTTCACTTCCATCATGGATGCCCTGGTCCGCATCAGTGTGAGTTAAGGTGGGGTCGAGGGGAAGGGGAGAGGGAGTGTAGGGGTCCGGGGTAGACCGGGACCTTGAACAGGTGGAGATCCGGCAAGATACTGCGGTGTAGACAGGGGGCTGGCGATGGCAGAAAAGATTGGGAAGGTCGGGATGCAGGTTTGAGCGGGTAATCCCGGGGGCAGCTAGGAGGTGAGTGCCGGGAGAGCGTCCATCTGCTCGGGTGTGTGGAACCAGGAGCTGCCAGAGTTCAGCGGGTGGGCTGGGGCAGCCACCAGTGGCGCACCGGGAGTGGGGCTGCAGGGCAACGGGGCTATGTTGTGAGAAGGGGTGTGTGTGAGCTTGGATATTTTCCAAGAAAACTGAGGACAGATGGGGGGTGATGACGGAGCCAACCCAGGATGCAGTTCCCAATTTGGACCCCTCCGCGAGACCCCACCCCACCACACCCCCACTCTGGGCTGCCTCCGAGCCAGCGGTTGTCATGGCAACCCGTGCCCGGCTCTCCCATGGGCGGTGCCAACCCTGCTCCCCCCCACCACTTCCTTCCCCCTCCCTCCCTGTCCCTCCCTCCTTTGTGTCAGCTGCGCCCCTGACCGGGATGGCTGCGAAGAGGGGGACCAAGGTGAGGTGTGGGGGTGGGGCGAAGCTTGAGGACCCCCGCTACCAAAAAAGGGAGGGGTACTTCCGGTGGGGAGGGGGGCAAGTAGGCGGGGCGCTTGTCTCCCCCTTTGCTTGGAGAAGGGGTTCGCTGCCCGGGAGCGAGCGGGAGGGCTGGGTGGTGGGGGACGAAAGGGAATGGGTTAGTATCGCGCAACTGGAGGAGACGGATGGGGAAGTGAAGGATGGGGAATGGAGGCTGGGGCGACCGCAGGCCAGAGCCACAGCGTAAGGGAGGACGGGTGAGCTAGAGGATGGACAGCCGGCGGCGCCCGGCTATAGGGAGGAGTCACGCGAGGGAGCGGGGTGGGATGCAAGAGAAGGGGCGAGGGTCCGCACCGAGTTGCAGAATGGGCGGTGTCCTTGAGAGAAGTGCCAGGGGCAGGAGGCCCAGAGATGGGGGGATGGGGATAATGGCCAGGTGAGTGGGCCTGCAGGCCGGCCTGGGGCAGGGAAAGCAGGGTGGGGCTTGAGGCTGGGGGAGGCGTGAGCGCCAACCGTGAGTGCCAGCCAACCCTCTACCTTAGTCCCTTAGCTCTGCAGGAGGGAAACAGAGGCAAGGGACAGAGCTGGGAAGGTCTGTGAAGCAGGCTGAGGGTGACGTTGGGGAAAAGCCATAAGGAGCTTGTCTTGCCCCTTCCAGAGACCTCTTGGTTCTCTAAGAGCTTATGAGGGGCCTGTGGAGATACGCTCAGGTGTCCAATCTCTGACCCAACGTCCTGGTCCCTCCGCAGACAAGCATGAAGAACATGGAGAAGGAACTGCTGTGCCCAGTGTGTCAAGAGACGTACAAGCAGCCATTAGTGCTGCCCTGTACCCACAACGTGTGCCAGGCCTGTGCCCGGGAGGTGCTGGGCCAGCAGGGCTATGTAGGCCATGGGGACCCCAGCTCGGAACCCACCTCTCCTGCCTCCACCCCTTCCACCCGAAGTCCCCGCCTCTCCCGCAGAACTCTCCCCAAACCAGACCGCTTGGACCGGCTGCTTAAGTCAGGTGGGGCTGGGGCCTGGGGCCTGTGGCGTGGGGTGGGGATGCTGGGCTGTCCATCAGAAAGATGGAAGGGTTCCACTGCTGGTCAGGGGCATCTGTCTTTCAGGGGGTGGAGATGATGCTCATTTAGGCTCTAGTGAGAGCTGAGCTCTGGCACAATAAAAATTAATTTTTTTAACTTAACAGACTTCCCCCACCCCGAGCCAGCTGTAGTTTCACCTCCCTACCTCCCCGGCTCATTCACAGGCTTTGGGACATACCCTGGGCGGAAGCGAGGCACTCTGCACCCCCAGGTGATCATGTTCCCGTGCCCAGCCTGCCAGTGTGATGTGGAGCTGGGAGAGCGGGGCCTGGCAGGGCTGTTCCGGAATCTGACCCTGGAGCGTGTGGTGGAGCGGTATCGCCAGAGTGTGAGTGTGGGTGGCGCCATCCTGTGCCAGCTGTGCAAGCCCCCACCACTAGAGGCCACCAAGGGCTGCACCGAGTGCCGCGCTACCTTCTGCAACGAGTGCTTCAAGCTCTTCCACCCCTGGGGCACCCAGAAGGCCCAGCATGAACCCACCTTACCCACCCTCTCCTTCCGCCCCAAGGTGAGCCAGTCCTTGCAGGGCTTGGGAAGAGAGGGGCATGTAGTGCTGGATGGGGAGTGGGCGTGCCTGCCTGGCATTGTGGTCTTCCAAAAGGAGGTGGTCAGGGCTTTTGCCATTGCCAAGCTCCTTATTTGGTAACAAAAAAAGGCGCTGGACAAATCTTTGAACATCTTTGAGTCTCCACGTCATCTGCTAATCGAGGGCAATAATTTCTGCCCTGCAGTATGTACACCCGCAGGGTTGAGCACATCACAGGAAACAATGTTTGTGAAAGTTACCTGTATACTAAAAATGTCTTATGCGTTCAATCATTGAACAAATATTTATCGAGCACCTTTGGGCCTGGTGCTATTCTAGGCATTAGGGATACGGAAGTGAACAAGATGGACAACGTTAACAATTAACCACAAGGCTAAGATTATCATCAATATTGTTGTTACCACACATCTTAAGAGAGATGAAAGCAATGCTGATGCCTGGAGGGTGCAGGAAAGGCTCCCTTTGACGCCGGTGTGTACCACCAGGTGGCACTATGGAGCACCACCAGCTGACCGCCTCCCACAGGGCCCATGGAGGGAGGGCCCCAAACTGCCCCTGTGGTAGGTCAGCACCCTTACACGCACCGTTGGCTGACTGTGTCACTGCTCTTTCTGTCCCTAGGGCCTCATGTGCCCAGACCACAAGGAGGAGGTGTCCCACTATTGCAAGACATGCCAACGGCTGGTATGCCAACTCTGCCGAGTGAGGCGCACCCACAGCGGGCACAAGATCACACCTGTGCTCAGTGCCTACCAGGCCCTCAAGGTGAGGACCCTGCCTCGCTCTCCCCCAGGGCTAACTCATACTCACACCGTCTCGCACCTCCTCTGAACTGTTGGCATCTGCTGAGCTGGGCGTGATGCCCACCTCTTTCTTCTCCTCAGGACAAGCTGACAAAGAGCCTGACATACATCCTGGGAAACCAGGACACAGTACAGACCCAGATCTGTGAGCTTGAGGAGACCGTGAGGCACACTGAGGTGAGGGAGGACGCAGAGGTGGGCCCTGGGCCCTGCCTGGGGGTGGAAGCCGGAAGAGTGTTGGATGGGCATGGCCCAGTCACCTGGGTGCAAGTGCAGGAAGTCCATGTGGGCCCATGGATTTGCCGAGGTTCTGGTTAAACCAGGTTGGCAGGAACATCAGTGGACCATGTCAGGCTGTACCTGGGGCTACAGTGAGGATAGGGTGGCTTTGCCCAGAACAGGAAGAGCTTGAAAAGCCCCAGGAATATAGCTCAGATGCCCTTAGGCTCAGCTTCCTGATAAAGATGGCACATATCCCTGGAGCTAGGGTAAGCTCTGATACCATCTGCCAGATTACTTGAGTCAGTGGACATGGGGATGGGCAATTTGGATGGCATAGGTGCTGGTAGATGTTAGCACAGTCCAAGTGGACATTAAGTGCCTTCAGGGCCTCTGTGGGGAGTCCTTAAAGGGTCAGGATTAGGGTGTGGGCATCCAGGAAGGTTAACTTGGATGGTCAGAAGTTGAGCCCATTAGGGTGTACAGGGGCCTTTGGAGCCAGGAGCCTGGCCCTAGTGGAATGGTAGGTAGGATTTCCCCAGATCCTTTGTGTTCCTAGCCATGATGTGGTGCCCCAGGAGGCTGGCACAGGTGCTGCCTTCAAGAAGATAGTAAGTGTTGGTCTCTGGGCAGGTGAGTGGTCAGCAGGCCAAGGAGGAAGTGTCCCAGCTGGTGCGGGGGCTGGGGGCTGTGCTGGAGGAGAAGCGGGCATCGCTGCTTCAGGCCATTGAGGAATGCCAGCAGGAGCGGCTGGCCCATCTCAGCGCCCAGATCCAGGAGCACCGGAGCCTGCTGGATGGCTCAGGGCTAGTGGGCTATGCCCAGGAGGTTCTTAAGGAAACAGACCAGCCTTGCTTTGTGCAAGCAGCCAAGCAGCTGCACAACAGGTACCAGGGGCATGGCAAAGGGGCATGGCTCCTCGGGGCAGGGGCAGCGTGGGTGTAGCCAATGTCTAAGATAATGTCCAGAGTGCTGCCCGCTGGAGAGCTGGGCCCTGGGGATTTTCACCAGGCCAAACTCATACGTAGCTTGCTGAGGGCACAAGGAGGAGACCCAAGGCAGATGCCAAGGCTTCAGGGGCGGGCAAGGCAGAATCAAGGGGAAGGGCGGCTGCCCAGACGGCAGTGCCTGACCCTCGCCTGCCCCCATCCCAGGATTGCCCGAGCCACAGAGGCCCTCCAGACGTACCGGCCGGCTGCCAGCTCCTCCTTCCGCCATTGCCAGCTGGACGTAGGGCGTGAAATGAAGCTGCTGACAGAGCTGAACTTCTTGCGAGGTAAGGAGGTGGCCAGGCCCCACGCCCCATTAGAGCCTTCCTGCCTTCTTCCCCAGCAGCGGGCCCGGGGGGCAGTGCCCACTGGGGACCTCCCCAGCCTCCTGTTCGGCCTGGCCAGCCACCCCTCCCACCTGCCCACCCGGCCACACCATCCCATGCGCTCAGCCCCGCTTCTCCCTCTCTTTGTTTGTAGGCTGTGGCCATCGCGGACTCTGCTCCGGAGCACCCCAGGCAAGTCAGCGGCCCTGCCCCCGGGCCCTGCCCCCCGCCAGGCCTCCTGCCCTGTCCCACCCTGCTGCTGCCATGCAGCCTAGCCACCCATTCATTGCTTCCTTTCTTTCCTGCCTTAACCAGACTCTCGATCCTCCCCCCAACCCAGTACCCTCTGTCTCTCTTCTGCCTTTCTAAGGCTCTTGCCTCATCTTTGCCCCTCTGGGCTTTTGTCCTTGTGATCTTGTCCTCTGGACTTCTCTTCTCCTTGACTTTCGTCCCTGCCACAAAGCTTTTGCTTGCCCTCCCCTGTCCCCCATCTCCTGTCTTGCTGACTCTCGAGTCTGTCTCCCTCCCACTCTGGCCCCTCTTCCCTGTTCAGTGCCCTCTTGCCTGGGTTCCAGTGGCCTTTGTCTGCCTTTCCCTGGGGCTCCTCTTTATTCATAGAATAAAAAGGGTCATAGAAAGAAGGGTCCCGCCTGGTCTGATGCCCTCATCTGACAGAGGATGCAGTTGAGGCCCAGAAAGGGAAAGTGACCGACCTGAGGCCAGAGTGAGAGCGGCAGACCCAGCTTTGCACAGAGGCCTTTTGCCTCCCTGCGCAGGGCTTGCTGCCTCTCTCCTTCTGCCCTGGGCTCTGGCCTGCCCATCCCTGCCCTGTGCATCGATGGGCCTTCTCCCCAGTTCCCCCTCACCCACACTCACCCCCCGGCTCCCGCTGCTTTCCCTTGTCCTGCCTGCCCTCCATGCCAGGCCGGCGCCAAGCCCTGACTGACCCCTCCACTGTCTCTTCCAACAGTGCCTGAGGCTCCCGTCATTGACACCCAGCGCACCTTTGCCTACGACCAGATCTTCCTGTGCTGGCGGCTGCCCCCCCACTCGCCACCTGCCTGGCACTACACCATTGAGTTTCGGCGCACAGATGTGCCTGCCCAGCCAGGCCCCACCCGCTGGCAGCGGCGGGAGGAGGTGAGGGGTACCAGCGCCCTGCTTGAGAACCCTGACACAGGCTCGGTGTACGTGTTGCGTGTCCGTGGCTGCAACAAGGCTGGCTATGGCGAGTATAGTGAAGACGTGCACCTGCATACGCCTCCAGCACCTGGTGAGTGGGCAGGTGGTGGGCACGACGTGGCCTGAGAAGGGCACAGGACATGCTGGGACCCAGGCACTAATAGCTGGTGCCAGATGGGCACTGGAGAGACAGTATCACATAGTGGGTCACACTCACCAGCTCTGGAGCTAGACTGCCTGGGTTCAAATCCCAGCTCTGCGTCTTGCCAGCTGTGTGGCTTTGGGCGTGTCATTCACCCTTCTGAACTTCAAGTTCCCCTTCTGTAGGGATAATGGCAATGCTTCTTTCATAGGGTTGTGGTGAGAATTAAGTGAGATGATAGGTGTGAAGTCTTAGCAGAGTTTCTGGCTCATAGCAAGGGCTCAATAAATGTTAGGAAAGTGACTTTCCAAAAAATAGTGTGGAACCTGGGGTGTAGGTATAATAAAGGAGCATCACCACCCAAGTAGGCAGAATAGGTAAGGGTGGGGTGCAAGGGCCAGGTGTGAGCACCAGAGTGTGGGCTGGAAGGGGGGCCAGCCGGGGGAAGGGGATTGAAGGAAACATTGCAAGTCTGGGGGACTGGTTTCTGTGCCCACTAGTCATCACTGAGACCCTTCCTGGGGTCCCATGCCCATCTGGGATGCCCCTCTTTTTTCCTAGTGCCCCACTCCAGTTCTCTGGACCTTGTTCCCCAGAGCCCCCTGTCCACCCCTTGGCAACTTGTTCCATATTCTGAAATCTCCCAGTGTCTTGTGCTAACCAACACCTCATGGTCCCCTGTGCCAGTGTTTGTCCTGAAGTCCTTCCTTCTGTCTTAACCTTAACCCCGCTCCAGTCCTACACTTTTTCCTGGATGGCCGCTGGGGTGCAAGCCGCGAGCGGCTGGCCATCAGTAAGGACCAGCGAGCCGTGCGGAGCGTTCCAGGGCTGCCCCTGCTGCTGGCTGCTGAGCGGCTGCTGACAGGCTGTCACCTGAGCGTGGATGTGGTCCTGGGCGATGTGGCTGTGACCCAGGGCCGCAGCTACTGGGCCTGCGCTGTAGACCCAGCCTCCTACTTGGTCAAGGTGGGCGTCGGGCTGGAGAGCAAGCTTCAGGAAAGCTTCCAGGGTGCCCCCGATGTGATCAGCCCCAGGTCAGGACTCTGGAAGGGATGGGGGTGGGGCCCCTGGGCTCGGGGGTGCTGGGGACCAGGCAGGGGTGCAGGAGGAGCAGAGCCACTGGGATGGAGCTGGGGAGGTTGGGAGGAAGTGGCAGCAGCCTGGAAGTCAGGCTGGCAGGCTGTGGCCAGGGCAGATGTGGGCTTTGAGGATTGATTTTTCCAGTATGGCTGGGGAAGCAAATGACAGAAAGTGGGACCCATCCCCACATCCTTCCAACTGTCGCTCATGACTCTTACCCATCGCCTCAAGCCTCCATGTCCTTCTCCCTATACCCCATTTCCCACATCCCTTCTCCACAAAACCTCTTCTCTGCCATACATCCTGCCACATCTTTTCTCAACGTCCCAAAATTCTCCCCCTATACTTTCCATCTCCTGCCTCTTACCCCAACATCCTGTTTGTCACTGTCCTGTTTTCTCCCCCAGTCCTTTCTCCCAACACTGGGTCCAACACCCCATTTCTTCCAAATGCTTCCTTCCCATCCCTGCATCCCTCTCACCTCCCTCATCTGTGGCATTTGCCCTCATCTCCCTCCCAGCCCCCTTTCCCTGCTGTCCCCTCTCCCCAGCACTGTGGTCCCTTACCCCACCTCCCAGCGTTCTCTGACCCTCCCAGCTTGTTACCCCTAACACCATCTTCCTCACCACCTCTAGTCTCCCGGAGCACATTTCTTCAATGTGCTTTACCAAGATGTTGTTCTTCCTTTCCCCATGACAACTCTCTTGCCAATGTGCTTTCTTTTCCTCTTTCCCACCAAACCAAACCCCCAGCCCTCTATTCTAACCCCATCTCTCCCATGTTTTCTCCTCAGTGCCCCAAACCGATCCTTTCAAACACTTCTCGCCCACATCCCATCCTTCCGCCATCTCAGCCCTCTGGTACCCTGTCCCCTGCTGCCTTGCTCCACCCCCCCAACGTCCTCCCCAATGCCCGCTCCCGCAGGTACGACCCGGACAGTGGGCATGACAGCGGTGCCGAGGATGCCACCGTGGAGGCGTCGCCACCCTTCGCTTTCCTAACCATCGGCATGGGCAAGATCCTGTTGGGATCCGGGGCCAGTTCAAATGCAGGCCTGACAGGGAGGGATGGCCCGGCAGCCAGCTGCACAGTGCCCCTGCCGCCCCGCCTGGGCATCTGCCTGGACTACGAGCGGGGCCGGGTTTCCTTCCTGGATGCTGTGTCCTTCCGCGGGCTCCTGGAGTGCCCCCTGGACTGCTCTGGGCCTGTGTGCCCTGCCTTTTGCTTCATTGGGGGTGGTGCAGTGCAGCTTCAGGAGCCCGTGGGCACTAAGCCTGAGAGGAAGGTCACCATTGGCGGCTTTGCCAAGCTGGACTGACCCTTTCAGGCCCATTCTGGGCCCTGGCCCTCTAAGCCTCCGGGAGCCGGGTTATTCCTCCAGCAGCTTCTCCCCCAAACTCCTACCATGTCGAACTTTCCCTTACACTACGTCTATACCCTCCCAGGGTCTTCTCTTTATCAAGGGGCTCTCCTCTGCTCATTTTTCTGGACGTCCCCCATTCACTCCATTGCCTGTTAACCCAGGCCCCACCCACTGCCAAGTCTCTGCCCCACGTCCTGCTCTTGGCATCTTACCAAGCCATGGCGAGAGCCCCTTCCCCATCGCTGTCCTGAGGTACCCCCCAGGCTGGTGGGGAGGGAAGGCCCACGGGACACTGGGCATGTCCCAGCTCTGCCCTCTGCCCTGCCAAGCTCCCTGCCCCATTCCGGACTACAGCCTTGGGGCAGGCAGGCTTTTCGGCAGGACCCCTGCCCAGGCACTCCCTGGTGAGGAGAAGGGGCCCCTATCATCGTGCTTTATTTATTTGGGTCTCCGCACCCCTCAGCCGCATGCCTCTTTTGCCCTGCTTCTCCCTCTGCATGCTTTGCCTGTCCTGCACCTATGCCAGTGTGCCAAGCCTCCCTTGGGACCCCAGTGGAGGTTGGATGTCCCCACTGGGTTGGGCCAGGCATGGCCTCTGGTGCCTGCGGCTGCCCCCCTGCGGTGGGCACTGCTAGGCCTGTGCCAAGCCACAGCTGTTATTGTCATGGTTTATAAACAATAAACTGTGATGCAGGCACATCTCTGCATTTCCTGAGCCTGAGCGTTCCTCCTAGTTTCTGGTTGCGTGTGGCCAATTGGGAGGGATCCAGGGCATTCTGCTAGTGCTCAGAGCAGGGGTGCCCGGCAGATGTGGCACCTGAGGGAGAAGGTTCCCCAGCCTCTTGCCACACAGGTACCTGACCCAGGCCCTAGCCGCCCATGGCCACCAGGGGGCACATTGCTCTGCTGGCTGCTTGCGTCAGCCCCCCAACTGGGCATCAAGGAGGAGGCAGCGCCCAAGCCCAAGGGAATGTGGTTGGGAGGGCAGGCACTGTGCCCGTGCCTGAAAGGGTCAGGGAACCAGAACCACTTCCTCATTCCCAGGGTGCACTGGGAGCAGACCCCAGAGCCCCGGGACAGGTGGGGCGGCCTGCAGGTCAGCAAGGGAACTGGCCTGGTGCCAGCCCCCGGATCTGACACCGCGCTTATCATGGCCATGTTGACTCTGCCAATGTTATCGCTGCCTGAGGACCTACTTCACACCCGGCAGCTAAGAATAGAGCTGCCTGGGGGCACTGTGCCAAGGGGAGAGCCACCGCTAGTGCTCAGCCCAAGTGAAACCCAGGTCTGAGAATGAGAAGGGGAGAGCCACAGGCAAGGTACACAGGTGGGGACAGGTCACGCTGGCCTGTGGGAGCCACAAAGGTTTCATTTCCTGCTTCCTCTTGTGCCACCAGGGATCAGGCAGAGGTGACTAGGGCTCCTCCACCAGCCACTCCTGCAGCCCAGTGTCATCTCCCCATGCCTCCTGCTTCTCAGACGAGCCCTGCTCTTTCCTTCCTTGTCTTCTCCCCCAGAAGCCCCTCACACACACATGGTGACATCCCTCCTACGTACAGGTCACAGATGACAGATCAGAGGTTGGCAGTCAGAGCAGAGGAGGCCCACGTTTTATTCAGCTATGTTCAGGTTCCCACTCCCATCCCAGGGCTTTCTGGGCCAGTCCTCCAGAGATGGGTCAGGGAGCTTGGTGGGGCCTGTGAGCAGCCCTCCTGAATTCCCAGCTCACCAGCCCAAACGGGGGGCTGTGGGGGCTCTGGCAGTGAAGATCCTAGGGAGGCAGCTGGCGCTGGCTGGACGCTCAGCAGGCAATGCGCCCCTACAAGTTGGCTGAAGTGGCTGCTAGATTTGTGTAAGAGAGGCTGCCTCCACCATTGCCTGCAGAAACCTAGGTGGGAGAGAAGGGATCCAGGATGGAGGGAAGGCGCCTTCCTGGGAGAAGCTACCGCCCCAGGGCTCCTGAACGGCACCCCAGTAGCAGGTCTAGGGTGCGAGAGGTCCAGGAGCCTGACCGGCTCTCAGAGGGTTAATTCGGAGACAGCACCTGCCTCTAGTGCCAGCGGCCAGGTGACTGTAAACAGGGCTGCTCCCTCTGCTCCCCTGCACTCCCTCCCCTTGGCTCTAACCAGCCCCCCTGCTCCTCCTTTCCCCTTTCTCCCTCCATTCTTTGCTCTTCCAGCCCAAGGAAGTGTGTGTGCATCTGTGTAAAACTGGGAGAAGAAAATTCCCAGGCAGAGTCAAAACAGGGTCAAGAAAAGGAAACTTCCCCACCCCCCACCTGGAGTGGCGTTCCAGCCCCAGGTGACTGAAGTAATTATTTACTAGGTCCTGGATGGAAAGGCCAGGAGAGGTAGGAGGGAGGAGGGGCCCTGGATTCCTTGAGACTCCCAAGGACCCCGCCAGCAGCAGCACTCACCTGGCCTAGTGACACGTCTTCCTCCCCTCCTACCAGCCTTTCTCGACCTACTCTCCATTCTTAGGGGCCAAGTCATCGCTGGGGAGTCCCGCATGAAGGGCTCCGAGGGCCCAGCGCCCCACCCTTCCACCTCTGGGAGGCTGGGTGAGCAGTGAATGCTGTTTTGGAAATGCTGGTGGGCGGGGCACTCCCTCTCGAGGTCCGTCTCCGTGCTCTCCTCTCCAGAACTTTCCACCAGAACTCTTCCGACCTCCACCCCCATCCCTGCCGGGTCCTCCGCTGCTTACTTACAGCCCCTCGCACCTCCTCCAAGTTCTTTGGGCCTTCCAAGTACCCTTTCAGCGTCCCTGCCCGGCCAAAGCATCCACCTCCCTCTGCCTGTGGGGCCCGGGCCCAACCTCACCTCCTCACAGGGTCTCCGTCTGGTACTGCCAGGGGGCACGTAGCGCCCATGGGTGTGGTAGGTGGGGTACTCGCTCATGGGATGGTAGGCGTCACGAGTTGGAAAGATGTCCAGCTGCCCGCACTTCTTTCGGTAGCACTGACACACAGCCTGGGGAGACGAGGTTATGGGGGGCCTTGGAGTTCCTTCTGTCAGGAGGACTCCGGTCAAGGCCAGAGGCTGAGCACTTACCAGGGCAATGAGATAGACGATGGCCAGCAGAACCAGAACACAGACCAGCACCAGCAGGGCGATGCCCCAGCCTGGAACTTCAGACCCAGACTGGGCAGAAGGAAACAGCATGTCATTCACTGAAAGGAAAAGCAGTGGTCAGGGAGTCTCCCCAAAGAGGTGACCCTCCCCCTACTAGCACCAAGGGGAAGAGACGAAACCCATGCGAGAGGGGGCGGGGCCCTGGAGGCTTGGGGCTGGCCAGCAGCAGGGGAGGGGCCTTACCACTGACGTCTGAGATGACCAGGTCATATCTGGCTGCTTCTGCTGCACTCTGGACAAGATGTGTCTGCACGATGTTGGCACTGGTGATACCCTCTCGGAAGGCCAGAGCTGATTCTACCACCACAGATCCTGGCCTGGTCACAGGGAAATGGGCAGCTCAGCCACAGATCCCAGCTTCTGGGTCAGCGCGTACCCCAGGCAGCAGTCCAGGCCCTCCCCACATCATAACAACATCCGCTGCCCCACAGGGTCCACACCCACCACCCCCATAGTCCACACCCAGAATTGTACCTGAACTTGATACTAGAGAGGCCCAGAAAACCTTCTTGTTTGTAAATCTGCAAAAACTGGGATGAGAGGGCGAGGGCTAAGGCCTGATGCAACAGGTCTGAGCGGTTTGGAAAGCTGCCGCGGGCGAGCGCGCCAGAGGGGAGACCGACACTCACCAGTTCAGAAATGTTTCTCTGCAGCTTCTGATAGTAGTTGGTGCTGGGATCTTCCAGGGAAGAGTTAAACTGCCAGTTCAAAATGTAAAAAGATAGAAAAAAGAAGGAGATCCTAATAGACAACTGGGTAGAAGTCCTATGAGTGGAGGTGGAAGGTACTAAGCTGTGCTTAGTGCTGCTGGAAGTAGTCCTAGTACCGTGTCTAGCAGGGGTGGTTGGAGTATCTGAGTAGTGGCTCGGAACTGAGGATGGAGTGCTCTTGTCAGCTGGGGTTATGGTAGTCTTGGCAGAGATGGCCTTGTGTGACACAGCGGTGGCTGGGCTTGAGGCCGGGCTGGTGGCCGGGGACAGGGTGCCTTGGTGAGGTGGAGGGGTGGCGGGGCTTGAGGCCGGGCTGGTGGCGGGGGACGTGGTGCCTTGGTGCGGCAGAGCGGTGGCTGGGCTTGAGGCCGGGCTGGTGGCCGGGGACAGGGTGCCTTGGTGCGGCAGAGCGGTGGCTGGGCTTGAGGCCGGGCTGGTGACCGGGGACGAGGCGCCTTGGTGAGGTGGAGCTGTGGCCGGGCTTGAGGCCGGGCTGGTGGCGGGGGACGTGGTGCCTTGGTGCGGCAGAGCGGTGGCTGGGCTTGAGGCCGGGCTGGTGACCGGGGACGAGGCGCCTTGGTGAGGTGGAGCTGTGGCCGGGCTTGAGGCCGGGCTGGTGGCGGGGGACGTGGTGCCTTGGTGCGGCAGAGCGGTGGCTGGGCTTGAGGCCGGGCTGGTGACCGGGGACGAGGCGCCTTGGTGAGGTGGAGCTGTGGCCGGGCTTGAGGCCGGGCTGGTGGCGGGGGACGTGGTGCCTTGGTGCGGCAGAGCGGTGGCTGGGCTTGAGGCCGGGCTGGTGACCGGGGACGAGGCGCCTTGGTGAGGTGGAGCTGTGGCCGGGCTTAAGGCCGGGCTGGTGGCGGGGGACGTGGTGCCTTGGTGCTGCGGAGCTGTGGCTGGGCTTGAGGCTGGGCTGGTGGCGGGGGACGTGGTGCCTTGGTGCGGCAGAGCGGTGGCCGGGCTGGTGGCTGGGGACGGGGCGCCTTGGTGCGGCGGAGCAGTGGCGGGGCTTGAGGCCGGGCTGGTGACCAGGGACGGGGCGCCTTGGTGCGGCGGAGCAGTGGCCGGGCTTGAGGCTGGGCTGGTGGTGGGGAACGGGGTGCCTTGGTGCGGCGGAGCGGTGGCCGGGCTGGTGGCAGGAGACGTGGTGCCTTGGTGCGGCAGAGCGGTGGCCAGGCTTGAGGCTGGGCTGGTGGTGGGGAACGGGGTGCCTTCGTGTGGTGGAGCGGTGGCCGGGCTGGTGGCAGGAGACGTGGTGCCTTGGTGCGGCAGAGCGGTGGCCCGGCTTGAGGCCAGGCTGGTGGCGGGGGATGTGGTGCCTTGGTGCAGCAGAGCGGTGGCTGGGTTGGTGGGCCGGGACGGGGCGCCTTGGTGCGGCGGAGTGGTAGTCGGGCTTGAGGTCGGGCTGGTGGCCAGGGACGGGGTGTCTTGGTGGCTGGTAGTATTTAGTGAGTTGCTATAGGCTGCCAGAGTGACAGGTGTGAGAAATTGAGGTCACAGAGCCAGGTAGGTGACAAATCAGAACAATGGGAAAAATACATCCCCTGGAATGAAGAAGTAATGCCAGAGAAAGATTTGGGGAGTGGGGCCAATTTCTTCTTCCTGCCTGGTAGCTTCCTTTTCTCTTTCCACACTGCTTCTAGCTTGTCCTATTTTCCACTCTTAAGACTTACCTCCCATGACTCTCCCCTCCTGCCACCCCAGGCTGCTTTTCAGGACATTAGCCTGGCCCTGGCACCCTCTCTCCTGGGGGCCATCTCTTCTCAGCCTGTGCTTAGCTCCTCTCCTTCATTCTGGTACAGACTGGGCCACCCCTGTCCGCAACTTTGGCCTCTTGAGGTGCCATTTGCTAGGAAACAAAACCCACAGAAAGACTGGGAAGACGCCTGAGCCGTCCAGCCCCCTCCCCACCTGTGCCCCTCACCTGTAAGCACCAGGAAGAGTAGCAGCAGGAGGAGGAAGGGGGCCTGGAAGCCTGGTGTCATGGTGGCGAACCGGGTGGGGAAGGGGCCGATCAGCCTCAGGCCGGCGCTGAGAGAGGTGGCGCGGGCGCAGGCGCCTTCTGCTTTATACCGGTCCCCCGCCCGCCCTAGGCTCAGCCAGGGCAGGTGACAGGGGACAAACCCCGCCCCCGCCCCCTTTCCCTACCTCTTCCTCCTCCTCCCCAACCATTCCTGGCCCCTCAGGAGGGGTACGGAGGCTCCAATCACTCAACCCTCTGACAACTTGTTTGTTCTCCGACGGGCCTCCCCCCTTTCACCGACCACTCCCTGCCTCCAGAAGGCGGTGGGGGGAGTCGGGGGAACCTGGGTCCCCAAGGCTCTAGCTTCTGCCCCAGGGCAACAAGGTGAGAAAAGGAACGGAGAAAGTGGGCTAGGTCAACGTCCTGGACTGCAAGGCCGGGGAAGTTCACCCTCGGGGCCCCTCCGTGTCCCCATTCTCACTGGGTCCCTTGAAGGCCCACTCTTGGGGCTGGAAGAAATTAGAAGGCTTGATAATGGGTGGACTAGGTGCTCCTTGTGGACACCCCCCCCCCGCCACTTCCCGGAATAGCCGCCCCCTTCCAACCGCCCCCTGACCCGTTCCACTCGCAGTTCTACCCCGAAACCCACAGTCCCCGCCCCTGCCGGGCTTTCCGGCGGCCTGAGTTCCTGGCGTTCTCCCGAGAAGGGGGTGGGGGAAGAAATTTCCACTTAGCGAAATAGGGTTCCGCCGAGCCCTAAGGTCTTTCCTTCCTGTCCACCTTGTAGCGGCGGCCAACCGGCGGCGCCGCCCGGGCTCTCCTGCCCTCTAGTGGTCACCGGGAGCCTCGCGGGGCGTGACCCAGGAGGCTGAGGGGGCTGCCCGGGTCGGGGGAGAGGACATGGGGCTGCACTCCCTGAAGCGGGGGCAGACAGAGCCTGGGGAGGGCTGGGGCCCGGCGAGAAGAGTCAGTGGTTTGGGCAGAAAAGGGGTGGAATGCACTGCACCTCTGAAGGACTGGGAACTTTAAGAGGGGACTCTGGGGCGCGTGGCGGCGGTGTCTGGAAGAAATGGCGCTAAGTGGGTGGGGACCTGAGGTCCGGGGAAGGGGCACCCAGGTATGTAGGAGAGGACATCGGAATGTGGGAGGGGCAATGGTACAGGTTACTTTAGTATTTAGGAAGCAGAGAGTAGGGTGGACGACAGAACAGGCATTTGGGGGCACAAACTATCCTTTGGGGAGCAGAGGGTTATTTGGGGCAGGTAGGCCCATGATGGGGGGTCAAAACTGTATGTGAGGGTGCGTAATTTGTGAATCCCGAGAAATCTCGAAAGGCAGAATGGCGCCATAGTGGCACGTGGAGCTCAGGTTATCTGTCCCCATGCGGGGGTCCCCTGGGTTTTGGTCTAGGCCAATGGAAGCAGTTACGTCTTATTTAGAAAACAGTTTTTAGCCTCAATGAATACAGACTGACGAACTTTAAAAACACTTGGGTGTGGCAGGAGTGGAGAGAAGCCGAGTCAGAAGCTATGGACCAGCTCCTGCGCGCAGCGTAGTTGGCGCTGCTTTGCGCGGCCAAGAGATTCACTAGCGCGGACCGCGGGCCCCTCACGTCAGCGCGCAGGGGAAGCCCCCCGCCCTCCCCAGCAGGCTAGAGAAACGCGACTATCTAGGTGGGCGGCCCCAAAACTTCAGTCCTCAGCGTTGCCTGGCAGCAGCCATTCAATTTGGTTGCTGGGACACGCGTCACCATGGCGACGGCTCCGCGCCGCGCAGTCTGAGTATTTAAAGAGCAAGCGCGCGCAACGCCCGGGCGTCGGAAAGCGGCCTTTCGGTACCGCGGTCTCCCCTTCTCCCTTCACCCCCTCCCCCTTAGTCTCCCTTTCACCCTCTACTGGGTGCCAAATCTCTTTGGCCTCCAAGGAGAACCCAGCTCCTCAGCGTGCCCCCGATTCTTCAGCTGGTCCGGCTTCAAGCGGTGGGGAGCGGGATCCCGGGCCCCGGGCGGGCGGGAGGGACGGGACGCGGTGCAGTGTTGTTCTTTCCCCCGCCAATATTGCACTCGTCCCGGCCTCCGGCCCCCCCGACCCCCCGGCCTCCCGGCCTCCCCCTCACCCCGAGCGGGGTTGCTACAGCCCTCCTGGCTCCCGATCCCGGCTGATCTAAGATAGACTGGAGTGTCGCCGCTGCCACCGTGAGTAAGGGGCTGGGAGGACGTTAGCCATCCAACCAGCACCTCATCTTTCACCTAACCCCCCCACCCCCATCCTTCACCTGCACCCACACTCAGCCAAACTTCCTCTAGATCTCAACTTCCTTCCTACCAGCCTTCTCCCTCACCTCCCTCAGTTTCCTTCCTGTAATCCACACTATCCCAGAATCCCTAAAATAAGCAATTGCACTGGCTTAGAAAACAGCTGGGACTTTATGGCAATGTGCTGTTATCTTTCCTGGGGTTAGTGCCTGAGAAATACCCCTTGAAAACATCCCCATCTCCTCAACAGTGGGGTCACCACCCCTATGGGGCTGAACTCCTGGCGGGTGCCAGAGGAGGGTCTGTGTTTGGCTGAGGGGCTGTAGATTAGACCCCAGGATCTCCGGGATGGACCCCCAAGGCCAAAAGGTCTAAAATCAGGACTCTGAATCTGGTGGCCGCCTCTTCACACTCTTCCCTGTAGCAGCTGCCTCCGGAATGGCTCAAAGTCCTCTGGCACTGTGTCTGAGGAAGAAGAAATGATCAAGGTCAGAAAATGTGACTTTCCCATGAGGGCATGAGAGGTCAGGCTGATCTTGATCTAGAGTCTCACCATTGCATCGATATTGGAGATTGGACCAGATGATGTTTTCTTGAGAGAAGCAGAATACACCAAGACGCCCCCCTCGCATGGACGTGTCAATGATCACCCCAGAATCTGCCACTAGCTGGGGACCCTCATAGAGCTTCACTCTGTCCAGGATAGGGGTGTCCATTGGTGTTGGGGTGCCAGTGGGCACTGTGCCACCCTGGCCAGGGCCCTGCTCACTGCCAACCCCCCTTGAGCTCACCAGGCTTGAGAGAGAAAGGAGGAAGGGAGAGGGAGGAAGGAAAGGGGAGGGAAGGGGGGTGCTTTTCTCAGGCCTGGGGCCCCTGGCTCTTTGTCCAGCCCCCTTTGCATCTCAAAGCACCAGCCGCATTCCAAGCGAGGATTGGGTTGCCATGACGATGAGCACAATGGGCTGGGGGGTGAAGTCACCCGCTTCCCAGGCTCTTGTCCACCCCCCCTTATCCTCTGCCCTGGCACCCCGCAGTCCCAGGCACCTTAAAGGGGAAAAGTCCCTGGACTCTGGACTCTGGACCATTCCCCTCCCTCCCCTGTCATCCCCACCAACTAGGACATGCAAAATTGTGGACAGAGTGCTGAAGTGAGAAGCCCCAGCTCTGCTGTGAAAAGGTGTGAAATCTGGGCCTTGGTTTACTCTTCTGTAAGTGATGATCCCTTCTGGTCAGACACTCTGATGAGGCAAGTTCTAGGCTGTACCAGTGGAGGCTCTGGATATGATGTGCCTCTCCCCAGACTGGCCTGGCATTCCGGAGGTGCCCTCGTCTTACAGAGGGGAAAAAATGGAGCACCAAAAAGGAAGGACTTGCCCAATGTTGCCTGTAGATCTTTGGCAACACTGGCACTAGAGCCCAGGCTGCCTGATGTCAGGAGGATAGCTGGGCTAAGGGGGGCAGCCTGTGGTGAAAGGGGAGGTGGAGAGAAGTGGCCCAGGCCCAGCCCCTGGCACCAAGGAACTGAGTAGAGAGAAGGGCACTGGTAAGTCCCAGCTAAAGGCAAAGGCAACACTGGGCCTGCGGTCCCTCAGGAGCCCTCAGGCCCTCCTCTCACCGAATGTAGCCAACTTGAGGCCGGTGCAGCAGCTGCCAGCGGTAGGAGGTCTTGTCACGCCAGCCCACATTCCGTGGGTCAGTCCACAGCAGTCGCACCTGATCTGGGGTGTGGCCAGTATGCCACAAGGCATTCCGGAGGTGCTCACCTGGGCCAGACACTGAAGTCACTGCCTGCGGGGCGTTGCCAAAGACGGTAGGTCAACCACAGGACCCCAGCAAGAAGAGAACAGGTTGGTAAGTGCAGGTGGAAAAGGAAGTCAAGGTGGTCAGGGGAATGTTGTGGAGCCCCAGGGAGCCAACCTCCAGGCCAGTGGTCTGGGTGAGAGGGTGCCCACTCAGGCAGTGCGGGAGGCCCTGGGGTTAGCATGAGGTGGCTTTGGGAGAGGGCCCTGAATGGGGGAATCTGGGCAGCTGTGGGACCTTGAGCTGTAGTGCAGGCTGGGCAACAGCCCGGAACGGTGTGGCCTGCCAGTAGGTCTGCTCTGTTTGCTTCCACATGACAACATAGAAGCGGCCGCTGTCCTGATAGCTGAAGAGAAAGCCTGCATAGTCATCATCAGTCACTGTGTTCACATGGAAGGTCCCTTCAAAGTCCACACCATTGAAGGCCGTATATCCTAGGGGTGGGTGGGTGGGTAGTGGGATCAAGGTCAGGGGCAGCAAAGCTTCTGGTGGCCCATTGTGGGGTGGGGGGTGGAAGGGATGCCTGCTGCATGTGCCCCCCACTCTCTGCCCCTATAGGATTCCTCTGTTTGGAAATTATCGAACTGGGTGTCCTTTACATACCAACTGCCAGGCCGGGGTCACTGTTCATGGTCTGAACAATTTCCATGCCCTAGTGGTGTGCAGTAAAGAAGAAAGCCCTGATCCAGGTGCGCAGCCCCATCTGGTGGTCTGGTCTGACAGTACCTGCCCCGCCCACTGCCCTAGTACCTGGTTGAGCACGACCCAGTTTGGGTCAATCTGAGCATCACCCTCAGGATCCAGGACAACAGTCTGGTAGGCCCGAAAATCCGTGAGGGTTACCTCCGCACTTTCAGGGCACACATCCAGGGGGTCGACCACTGCGTCATTGTCAAAGTCGTCTTCACACACATCGCCAACACCATTGCCTGGGCAGAGTGAGGCTAGGCGCTCAGGAAGGCCCTGGCTACTGCCACTAGCGTTCCTGAGAGCTCTTCCCTCTTGCTCTTCCTCGCCCCCGGCAGAGCCTGCCACTTCTTGCTGAGCAAAGCCTACACCAATCCAGTCCTCTGGGGGACGCCAGCCTTACCATCTGAGTCCTTTTGGTTGGGATTGGGTACCAGGCGACAGTTATCAGGACCAGGAGGCACATAATCTGGGACACCATCATTGTCATCATCCCCATCACACTCATCTCCAAGTCCGTCATTGTCTGAGTCCAGCTGGGAACTGTTGGGCAGCTGGGGGCAGTTGTCCTTGGTGTCCTGATGTCCATCCCCATCACTGCCCAGGAGAACAGACACCGAATAAAGGCTCTAAAGGTACCACATCCTTCCCCTCTCCTGCATTTCTAGGGGATACCCTCCATTCAACCAGACCCCTTGCAGTCAGCCAAGGATGAGGTGAAGATCCAGCAATAGAAGTAGAGGGTGGACAATGAGAATGACTTCCTGCCCAATAGGAGTAGAGAATTAGGGCTAAACCATAGAGGAGATTGAAAATATCCTAGAGGAAAGTAAAGCATCTCTGACCTTCCATCTCTTGGCCAAGACCCTACCTGTCTTCATTGGTGTCACAGACATCCCCCACCAGGTCACTGTCCGCATCTGTCTGAGAGGGGCCTGCTCTCACCAGTGCTGCTTGGTAACTGAAGAGGGTAGCCCAACCACTTCCCATCCAAAGGCCTGGGGCCTCATCCACCAGCTCCCCCCACCCCTTCCTGTGTACCTGGGTAGGATTGCTTATTTCAGGGCAGCTGTCGCAGGCATCTCCCACCCCATCCTCATCCCTGTCTGTCTGTAGGGGGTTGGGGACTTTGGGGCAATTGTCCAATCCATTGGGGATGCCTAGAAGACATGGGGTAGCATAAGGCTGTCACTAGCACGTGTCACACTTCTAGATTAGTGAAAGCCCCAAGCTTTGTCTCCCATTCAGAGGACAGCTGGTCAGGAAATCTGCCTATACCTTGTCTCACACTCTTGCCCACTACCTGCCCAACACACCCCACTTCACATTCCCAGCAAATCTGCCCCAGGTAGTGTCACCCAGGCTGACTCCCATAAGCAGCCTACCGACCCCACAATTCACAGACTTCCTAGCTTGCCTGCTCCATTCCCACCTGTATCCAGAACAGTTCTCCCAGCTACCCCCTCAGCCCCAGGCCTGCACCATCCCCATCCACGTCGTTGTCACACGCATCCCCTTCCCCATTGCCATCTGTGTCCTTCTGGTCATTGTTGGGAACGTTGGGGCAGTTGTCACAGGCATCGCCAAATGAATCTGTATCAGAGTTTTGCTGGTCCTTGTTGGGGAGCAGCCGGCAATTGTCCTGGGGTAGGAGGGAAAGAAGCCTTCCTCAAACCACTGGCCTTTGTCTGTGATCACTGCCCCTATCAGTCCACCTGCTCGGTGCGGGCCCACCCACGCAGCCTCCACGCAGTCCACCTTGGACTATAGTTCTGGGCACCAGGCTTATGCCTCTCATTTGGAATACTGAGGTGCTTTTTGGAGAACTGCCAGGGGCCAAGGGGGCAGGCAGGGTCATTGGAGACATGGAGGGGAGCATGAGTTGGAGGGGGCCGGACCCCCGGGAAGCCACCTCAACATTCTTGATCCCATCCCCGTCGGCGTCGTCATCACACTGGTCCCCCACACCGTCATTATCAGCGTCTTCCTGCCCCGAGTTAGGCGTCAAAAGGCAGTTGTCCTAAAGGTCAGGGGGAAGAGGCAGCTGCGTCAGTGAGGTCCGGCCTGCCCAGCCAGGGCGCCCGCCCCGCTCACCTGCCCCCAGCACCTGCTTGCAGTGTTTGTTGTTATCCATGCAGGGCAGCGCCTGGTCTGGGTAGCCATCAATGTCCGTGTCGGGTCCACACACGTTCCCGTTCCCAGCCCAGCCCACATTGCACTGGGGCAACATAAAGGGTGGGGCTCAGCAGTCTGGGCTGGCTCCCCACACCCCACCCTTCTTCCTGCTTCTGGCTCTATTCTCACCAACCAGTTCCTGGGCCAGGGCCCACCTCCCTTTCCCCTGCAGGCCCCCATCCCAGGCCCCAAACCTGTCACTAGCCTTACTCCTTTCTCTAGATTCTCCCTTTGCCTTCCAAGCCCCAGCCCTTGCTCACCGAGCAGGACACTGCACCATTGCGTTCAAACAGACAGTGTGCGTGGACATGGCAGGGGCTATGGGCTGGGCTGTGGCAGGTCCGGGCTGGGAAGCAGCCCTGGCTCTGGTTGCCCAGGAAGCCCAGACGACAGGGACCACACTTGAAAGAGCCCTGAAAGTAGGGAACAATGGCTCAGGAAGGAAGGCAGCCCACCAGGTGCCCAGGACCAGCACTGTTCCACCCAAAAGGTACAGGATGGGCACTCAGAGCTATATGCCAGGTATATCGGTAATCCCCTGTAGGCTCTCCTGACCACCTTTCCAGGTAGCCCCATTTTCCAAGTGAGGACACCAAGGCTCAGAAAAGCTAAACAATTTGCTAAAGATCACAGCTAGTAAGTGGCAGAACCAGAATTCCAAAGCAGGGCCATTGGAACACTTACTATGTGTAGTACCCTAGGGAAGGAGGAAGGGGAACAGGAAATCTGAAGGGGGACGGGCTGCTGCATATTCCCGTGACCCTGGACACACTCAGGGTATTCAGCTCACCACCGTGTTGGTGCAGATGGAGTTTGGGTCACAGCCACCATTGTTTCCATCATTGCATTCATCAATATCGTTGCAGACCTGAAGGGACAGACTTTGGGTAGAACAAGATGCATGGTGGGTGTGCTCAGATACAGGAAAGGGCATTAGTGTGGCCTTATCTGTGAACACTGACGTGAAGCCCAGACCCAAAACCAACGCAAAGCCAGCAGATAAGCCAATAGCCTCATCCCATTTATCACAGGGGTGCCATGTCCAACCCAGTAGCCCCTGCAAGACCAAGATCTCTCCATATATTCTACCCAACCTAACCTGCTTGCTGGCCCGGGCATAGTCGATGCCTACACCAGACACCCGTGTGCCTTTGTAGCCTCGAGGACAGGCCTCACAGTGGAAGCCAGGCATGGTGTTGATGCAGCTGGAGCCAGGGAAACATGGGTCAGCCTGAGCACACTGGGGGCCAGATAAGAAGGGAGAGATCAGGCCCCTGCCTGTGATCCTAGGACCACTGCTTCTGGTCTCCCATGTGCAGCCCTCCCTACCCCACCTCACTGTGTGGGTCCCCTCCTCCAGCCTTGCTCTGGGCTCCCTCCTCACTAGGCCCTCAGACTCCCCCAGCTCCTTCCCTGTGTGGCCCTCTGGTCTCTCCCCCAGGCTTGTCTCCCTTTTCACACTTCTTTTCTGGTCTCCAACCTCTCCTAAAGAAGGTTCTTCTGCTTCTGATAGACATTCACCCCACCTCCTTGGGCCTATCCTAACTTCTGGACCCCAGCATTCTGTGCCCGTCAGATGCGGCTTCCCTCACCTCATTGATGTCCGTGCAGTGGGTACCGTTGCCCTGCAGGCCGGGGGGGCAGGGCCCACAACGGTAGCCAGGGTACTCATACACCTCCATGCAGTCCACGCCTCGGAAGCAGGGGTTGGGGCTGCAGTGCGAACGCTGCTCGTGGAAGCCTGAGGTGTGGGCACAGTCAGAGCCCCCCGGTGGTCACCAGTGGAAGCCAAGCCATGGGGCAGGGAGTACAGCAATGCCACTTGAGCCCTCCCTACTCTCCCTCTCACCGCACGCCTGACACTCCATGATGGTGTTTCGTATCAGGGACATTTCCTTCACCTGGTGGACAGGATGGGGGGAAATCAGCTCTCGGCATCTGTCGCCCCACCCCGGAATCGGTGCCACATTTTACTGGCCCCCTCAAACCTGGTCTCGGATATCATCCCGTAGCTCCACCAGGATCTGGTTGAAGAGGGTGAGTTGGGTGACCAGAGCCTTGGTCTGCTCCCCTGTTCAGGGCCCAGGGTGTGGAGAGGCTCAGAGCTGGGGCACCAGCCCTGGTCCCTCTTTGGCTAATAAGCCAGCTCCTGTCACTGCCACCTACCCCTCCCAACCTTTAAACCCCACTCCATTCCTGGCTTAGTTTCAGGCAACCGCCAGAGCAGGCCTCCTCCCCACCGTCGTGTTCCTTGCACTTCATCGTGGCCTACTCACCTAGGATGGAGTGGAGTGCATTGGTCACTAGGGAGGAGAAGAAAACAGTCAGATGGTGGAGGCTGTGAAAGGAAGGAGGGAAAAGAAGGACAGGGACAAAGGACTGGAGCTTTGGAATAAAGATTGGGGCATTGGAATGTAGGAGGGCAGAGGTGACTTTACACTGGGTAGTAGTCAAAACCTGAATCCTCCTGGTTCCCAGGCACAGCAGGGGCAGAAGGGGTCCAAGTGCGAGGCGATGCTGAGCAGTGCCAGGGCCCCAGTACATTCCATTTCCTCCCTCCCCAGTTTTTTCCTCCAGAGCTCTTTCTTTGAAATATCTGGGAAAAGTGGGCATTTTATGTAGGTAAGAATCTCCGAACATCCCTGTCAGACCAAGCAGATGGGCAATGCTCAGAGAAACTGCTGGTAGGTGACAGCTACCAATGGGAACTAAAGAAGACTCAGACCCTTATCTCAGTCAACCAAGACCAAGCAATTAACTTTCTCACTCCTAGTCGAAGTTCTTCAGAGTTACATTCTCTTTTTTTTATTTTTCTGGCAACCCTGGTAGGCAGGGTGACCTGAACAGGGAGATTTTTTTTTGGCCTACACCTCCTGGGATCGCTGTAATATTTGGAGATGATAGAGTCAGAGGTGGTGGAGATGTGGGGGTAACAGGATCGGATGCCGAGGAATAGGTGAGCCAAAGGAATGAGTGTTAAGGGGGAAGTCAAGAGGATGGCAGTCGCCAAAGACCACAGGGTGTGCTCTGGGGTCCAGGGTGTCAGCTAACAGAAGTCTCTGTGTTACCTGCACTGTGGATGGACTCGTCCCCCTGGAATGGACACTCACTCAGGGCTCCGACCCGGGCCATGGACCCACCCAGGATAATTTTCATAGATTCCACGAAGCCCTGGGGACAAAGGAGCACAGTAGGGTGGGAGGACCTACCAACTTCTCCTCCCATTGGTGCAAACTGTGTTTCCACAGAAATTCAGAGGGTCCTCCCTTCCTGCTCACCTGCATCCTCAAATAAGCCTTCTGTCCAGTCCTAATCTCCAGCCCATTGACCTCTGCTGGAGGAATGGGGGCCAGTGCCGGAAGCCCAGCATGCTGGTCACCCAGCTTGCAGTCCACATAGAGCTGCAGAGCAGGGCTGGGTCGGGACGGACCTCGGAGTCGCAGGAGAGCTGTGTGTGTGCGCCCATCAGCCAGGCCTGCTTGCTGTAGGTTCACTGCATGGACTTTGCCATCCTCCCGCTGGTACCGCACCAGCACTGCCCAGGAGGGGAGGTCAGTATGGGCGCTGTCCCCCATCCCCTATCTCCCAGGTGGGCCTTGGATTAGCTCTTCTGGATACCACATCTCTAAGGCTATCATCCCTTATTCAGCTATGTCTCTCCCAACACCTTGTATACAGTGGGTACACAATAAATGTTTTCCAAATTCATTCAAAGACTAGGATTATCCTAGTCTTCAGGGGCACAGATCACTCTGTCCCCTGCTAGAGTAACAGCTGGTTCTGTACCCACTGAACTGCCCCAGGAATCTGTGGGACCTCACTGTACCCCTGCTTGGGTGCAGAGACATGCCTCCCCCTCTTCCCAGGCATCTTCAAGTACAACACTCCGTCCCTACAAATACCTGGCCTTCTGGGGCACCTCATGAACACCCCGTACAAGGTGCCCCCTGGTGCCTGGACACAGCCTGATGGGTCCATAGTCCCCAGTGGAGCCCAAGGAGAATTAAGAGCGATGTGGGAGTAGGGAGAAGGGAGAGTTTTCAGGGGGGTCACCACTGCAGGAGAGGAGATGGCCACCAGTCACCTTTGTTGATCTTGCCCACAACAGAGGCCTCCAGCCATCGTGTGTTGTCTTGGCGGGAGTAGAGGCCAAAGAGGACACCACCCTGCTTGGGGGGCAGGCGGAAGGTCGACAAGAGGTAGATGTCCCCAGCAGTGAGCAGGGCTGTCCGGATCTTCTCTGCCACTGCTACCATCTGCCGGGACTCGCCCACAGTCAGCAGGTCAATCACTGGCCAGGCAGGGATTATCAGGGTCAGAGCAAGATTATCAAGGGGTCAAATGCTAAGGCCTGCCCTCTCCCCTGAGCCCTCAGGGGTGGAGCATCCTTCATCACTCCTCCCCGCCTCCCCAGCACCACCAGGCAGTATTAGTCACTTTCTTGAAGTGGAACCTTTGTTGCCATAAGAGGAAAAGGCATTGTGGCTTCCTTTTCCTCAATATTGCCTACTGCCACCCTTTGGGGCCCTCCAGGGCTGAGGCTCACTTGGAAATACAGAAATAGCTTTCCACAAACTTGATATGCATCCACCAGGTGGCGCAAAGGAGTCACTGCTGATCCCAGGCAGAAGTAGCACCTGGTGCCCACAGCGCAGAAATGGGAAGGCAGTTTATCTTTACGCTGCTAGGTTTGGCTCATTCCACACCCTGATGCCCCTCCTCCCATCCCCGGGGCTCAGCACACTCACTCTGGAGGAGAACAGCTGCCCACTGAGGGCTCCGACCCTCCCAGTCTGGCCCTCTCCCACGGGAATGTAGGACCCAGCTCCTCTGCCTCCTGTGTCCTGGCCAATCTGTGGTTTCCCTTCCAGCCAGTAAAGAATCTGTGCCTGTGTCATCTGCTCCAGCTACCTCTCCCACAACTCACTGGCCCATCCCACCACCAGACCTCCAGGAGAGCCCAGACCTCTCGGCCCCCACCCCCACGCAGTCCTTGGGCAGCCAGGAGCCGAAGGGATGAAGAAGCCGAGGGGCCCACACGGTGCGCAAAACTTCACGCAGTTCTCCCAGACTCCGGGGTGCCTGTGGATGCTCAGACACCAACCCAGCCAGGCAGCCCTAGCATCCAGTTCCTGAGTCTTCTGCCCTGGCCTCATGCTGACCCTGGCCAGTTCCCACCCACCCACCACCCTCTGGTGTTCTCTCCTCCCCACAGGGCCGTAATTTCACCAACTGTTCCCTCCCACTCAATTTCAGGACTCTCCTCCTCTCCCTTTGCCTACATGGTCCCTGCTACTAGGCTGGGGGCAAATGGAGAGAAGGCAGAGAGGGGTGGGTCTAAGAGGATGGAGATAGGCTTACCCTGCAGGTCCTGACTAGCAGATGCGAAAATGCAGAGGAGGAGAAGAGCCAGGGCCCCCCGAAGTTCCTGCGTCTCCATGCCGCTCAGCTGGCTCACTACCCCTGGCAGGCAGGCGGCTGGGAGGGGAAAAGGCTAGGCGGAGAGAGGAGAGAGACCGAGCGGGGGGCGGAGGGACTGGAGGGGGAGTTAAAGGGGGGGCCAGCAGGCGGGTGAGGGGGGGCTGAAACAAAGAGCTGCCAATCACCCTGGACGCATCCCCAGCTCTGGGAACCAGGGTGACCAGGGAAGAGTCCTGGAGGCCTCCCTGCCTCCTGTCTCTCCCTAAAGGTCCTCTCCCCCAGATGCCTCCCTCTCTTGGCATCTGGTTACTGGGAACCACTACCGAATGCTACTGTTTTCTGGAAGTCAGGAACCCCTGGCAGAGGCAATGCCAGACGGCGGGCATTATTCCACGGCTGGCATGAAAAGGATGCCAAGGGAGTGCAGAAACTAGCTTGCTTTAGTGCCCGAGGATGCCCACATGGCACGAAGTTTGCCGCTCAGAGCAAGTGCTTTTTCTTAAGGTGAGGGTCCCCTGACATGTGCCTGTGCATCCATTTTCCCTCATTCCTAGGAAAACGTCCCATTGTCCGATGGGAACTGGAAAGTCTTAAAACAGTGGTCAGTGAGGTTGGAGTGAAACCAGGAGAGGAGACACCAGGGACAGGAGTAGACCAGGGGACAGGCCAGGGGACAGGGGCCAGACTGGGAACACTGTGGACGCAGGCGGACGGGCCATGACCCGGATGACGCGGAAGGGCGCCTCAGTTCCCGTTACCGAGGCAACAGTCCGCGAGCCCCCACCTCCCCTCCCCCAGCCCGGCCCAGCTCCGGCCGCCGCCACCGCCCCTGTTTTGTTTCCCTGGCGACAGGCGGCGCGGGGCCCGCTCCAAACATAACGCGCTATGGAAAACATGCGGCTCGGGGGACACCCCCAACCAGCAGTCCCGCTCCGGGCCGGGCCCCCCTGGAGCAGTCCAGGCCACGTGCAGATTTGCGAAAGCCCCCGGAGCCGGCCCAGGCGCACAAGACCCCGTTCTCCCGGGCCAACCGCGCCTTCAGGAGATCGGGGCTCTCGGGCAGAGGAGCCCCGACTGTCCGAGGAGCGCCAGGCCGACAGCCCTCCCCTCCTTCGGGAGCCGCGAGCGGACCAGTGGGCGGCCGCCCTCGCGGGAAGCCCTGGGCTCCGCCCCCCGCCGGCGGGCTGCCTCTCGGGCCGCCAGAAGCCGCGCCCCCCCTAGGGCCTCCCTCAGGCCGCCGGCCAAGAGCGGCCTGCGGGCGGCGGCCGGGGACGAGTCCGCGCGCGGGAGGAGAAGCGCGGGGGCGGTGCTTCCGGGACAGAGGGCGGGCAAGATGGCGGCGCCCATGGAGCTGTTCTGCTGGTCGGGGGGCTGGGGGCTGCCGTCCGTGGACCTGGACAGCCTGGCGGTGCTGGTGAGGCGTGGCGCTGGCGCCCAGTGCTGCCCTGCAGGACCGGGGAGGGGCCCCAACCTAGTCGATCATCCGAATGTTGCCAGGGCGCCTCTGCACGGGAGCAGTGGGGGAAACTGAGACAGTCAAGAGCGTGCCTGGCCTATTGGGCTCAGTGTCTTACGTCTCAGCAGGCTAGGTTTTGTGCAGCAATAGGAAAAGACCTGATGGAGGTTTTAGGAAATGGGTTTTAGCTCTTGCTCATCCATTTACTGGCTGTACGACCTTGGGGCGATCCCTTCTCTCGGAGCGCTGTTTCTTCATCTGAAGGTTTACTAAAGCCAGATGCGCTGAGTTCTCAGGCTTGGTATACCTGTCTTCTCCTCAGCTACCTTTCTTCATTCTCCTTATGAAACATTTACTGAGCTTATTGCTTACTGAACCAGAAGGTCCACAGTCAGGCTCTCTGACTTTGAAGTCAGAGACTAGTTCATGCACTCACTCACTCCGGCATTTAATAAGCATGTATTAGGCCTATTCCAAATAGCAAACGTTGGCATGCAAAGATGAATAAGACTTGGTCCCTCCCCTGGAGTTGCCTTTACAGAAAGGCAGACATGTCAGCAAATAAATGCCATAAAAATGTTCAGCTGTTAAGGTATAAGTAGAAACAGGCCACAGAGACTGCAGAAAGGCGTGGTCAGTGCTTCCAAAAAAAGATATTGGTTAGGGCAAAATTATGAAGCTAGGTGTTCACCAGGAAGATGGCAGGAGAGGAAATAGAGGGTTTTTCCTGGCTGACTTGTAATTGTGGTCGTATCCATAATCTAAACCATGTTGCCTATTGTAAAGTGGGAGCAGTAATGCCTACTTTTTTGTGTGAGGCAAGTACTAAGCGTACAGCATAGCACAAAAGGTATACAATAAGTGTTATTTAAGTTATTGATTCCCCTGTGGGGCTACATCCCTGGCCTCTCTGCCTTCTGCTTCCTTCCTTGCAGACCTATGCCAGATTTACTGGTGCCCCCCTCAAGGTGCACAAGATCACCAACCCTTGGCGGAGCCCTTCAGGTACCAGTGTCCCTGGTGGGTGAGGAAGGGAGTGTATAAGGGGAGGAGCAGGAGATAAGCAGCGATGTGGCACGAGAATGTGGGGACAGGCAGTTAAGGGTCTGGTGGACATACTTCTTTCTCAATGTCAGGAACTCTGCCTGCCCTTCAGACCAGTCATGGAGAGATCATCTCATTACCACACAAGATCATCACCCACCTTCGAAAAGAGGTAGGTGGCTTGGAGCTGGGGTGCCGGGAGCTGCCAGTGAGAGAAGGCCAGTCAATTCACGGCAACACATATTTATTGAGCACCAAGTATATGCCAAGCTAAACCCAGGTGACCCAGAGCTTCAAGGAGCAGTTTGGTGGGAGAGACACACACAATGTTGCTGTGAAGAAGTGACAGTAGGCTGGTGAGTAAGCTGGGGCACTCGGGCCATCTGGAGGCACGGTGCCTTCTGGCTTCAGAGTGGGGAGGGAGAGAGGGACAGGCTGATGACACATGGAAGGCAGAGGAGGAGAGAGCAGTTGGCTCAGATGCGGCCCTTAGAGGAGGGACAGGAGGGATTTCGATGGGCCATTGCCCTCCCTTTTTTCAGAGACCAGGTTGGGCTGGATATGGGACTCGGGGTGGACAAGGCTGAGCCACAGTGAGGAAGTCTGAAGAGGATTTATAAAATTAGGGGGCTTCCCAAGGGTTCTTTTGACTTTCACGGGCTGTTTCCAAAAGGAAGCATGTCGTCAGAAGTGGGACCCTCTTCTTCATTTCTACTTTCCCAGAGTTGAGGAAGCTGGGGAATTAATGGTGGTTGGAGAAGCCTGGAGAGAGGAGATCCAGGTAAAAGCTAAAGTTCCTGGCAGGGACTGGGCCGCTGCCCTGATTCCTCACGTACAAACACAGCTTTCCCAGTTTTCAGAGTTTTCTTATGACACAGCACACTGAGAGAAGATTATTACCCCCATTTCCCAGGGAAGAAACTGAGGCTTAGAGAGACTTAAGGATCATGCTCAAGAGGCTCTCTGGGGACAAATCTTACCCAGGATGTGGAGGGGAGTGCTGAGGAGCAGACACTGGGGCCTAGGAAGGTGTGGCAGGCTAAGACCTGGGGATATGGTTGGAATGTGTGGTGGTGGCGCCGAGACCTTGGAATGAAATAGAAGAAACAGCCAAGAGCTGGGCATTGAGTGAACAAGCCAGGGGGCCCTGGCATGGGTTCGCTGGGTCCCAAGAGTATGAGGATGGGGCATGGACCGAAGCCTAAACTGCATCTGAGTGCCGCTCTGCTAGCCTTGTGGTGGCTGGGTCGGGAGCTACTGTTAGAGAGTTGCCGTCAGCAGGCGTGCTGCCAGCTTTCCGTGGAAACTCTGGGAGCTGCTCCTGGTCTGCGGCCGGGCCTTCCCTCCTCCCCCCAGTGGGCGCGGGACCTTGACGGCCAGCAGGCTTCAAGGCCCAGGCTTTCTGCCAACAGCAACAGGCTACTGGCTGGGCCCAGGTAAGGGGGCCTCAACGGGAGAAGCTCCTTGCTCTACCTCTGCTACACTCAAGAGGCCAGTGAGGGTACCAGACAGGATGCCTCCCTCCCTGGGGAAGCACCTCTGGAGAGCGTCCACACCACGGACACTTCCTTCATAGAAGTACAACGCTGATTATGATCTGTCGGCCCGGCAAGGGGCAGACACCTTGGCCTTCATGTCTCTGCTAGAGGAGAAGCTGCTCCCGGTGCTGGTGAGTGTGCCCAGACCTCCCAGTATTCTTGGCCAGCAGGGGCGGGGGTCAGGCACATGCACCGATACCCCATGCCCAGGCTCGGAGCAGCGTGGGGGTCAGAAGCCCATCCTGAGTCCAGCAGGTGCACTGGCTCAGAGCTGCCTCTTCCTTCCTGCCTATCCCATCCAGATACATACTTTTTGGGTGGATACCAAAAACTACGTGGAAGTCACCCGGAAGTGGTACGCAGAGGCTATGCCTTTTCCCCTGAACTTCTTCCTACCTGGCCGCATGCAGCGGGAGTACTGGGAGCGGCTACAGCTGCTGTGTGGGGAGCACAGGCCTGAGAACGAGGAAGAGCTGGAGAAGGAGGTACCTCTGGGACGGGGCTATTGTGTGAGAAGAGTCCCAGGGATGATGGCCCGGAATGGGAGTGCTTGGGAGGGGAGGCAGCACTGTGCCCACAGCTGCCAGTGGACCATGTCCTCCCCGCAGCTGTACCGAGAGGCTCGGGAATGCCTGACCCTTCTCTCTCAGCGCCTGGGCTCTCAGAAGTTCTTCTTTGGAGATGCGTGAGTCTGCCTCCGAGGGAATAATATGGGGCTTGGAAGAAGCTACAGGTTCAGATGTAGCTGCCAGGGTGGGGGTGGCCTTAGGGTCTGGACAAGAGGTGCTTGGGACAGACATGCGGCCTGGTGACAGTAGGGCTGTGTGTGTGGCCGGAGCCGCCTCAGTGGTACAGGAGGGTGGGAGGGCCGCCAGGCGCAGGAGGGGCCTGCAGGGCTGTGGGGCATTCAATGTGCCCTTTATGCAGTCCTGGGATAGAGGCCCATTTAGGGCTGGGCTGGCGCCATTGGGGAGCCTTCCCTACAGCAGGTCCAGAACTTTGTATCCTCTCCTCCCCTGGTGGCCCCCTGCTGCCCAGAGCCCACCTCCCAGGGCCAACTCTTCCTCTGACTCCATGTCTACCCCTTCTGCCTCGGTTATCGTCCTTCATCCCACCCTCTCTCTGCTCCAGCCCTGCCTCCCTGGATGCCTTCGTCTTTAGCTACCTGGCCCTGCTGCTGCAGGCCAAGCTGCCCAGTGGGAAGCTGCAGGCCCACTTGCAGGGACTGCACAACCTCTGCTCCTACTGCACCCACATCCTCAGCCTCTACTTCCCCTGGGATGGAGGTACGGGGGGATGGGTGGGGGGTGGGTGCCAGCCATGGGGGAATGGGGCAGGCATCCAGGAACCCTCCTTCCTTGCCCTCAGCTGAGGTGCCACCTCCACGCCAGACACCATTGGGCCCAGAGACTGAGGAGGAACCATACCGACGCCGGAACCAGATCCTGTCCGTGCTGGCTGGGCTGGCAGCCATGGTGGGCTACGCCCTGCTCAGCGGCATCGTTTCTATCCAGCGGGCGACACCTGCTCGGGTCCCAGGCACGCGGGCCCTCGGCATGGCTGAGGAGGATGAAGAGGAATGATATGTCTTCGTGCTCCCAGGACTGAGTTTTCTACTGATGCATTCCAGAGACTCGTGTCTCCTGTTATTGGTACGGCCGGAAATGGGGTATCACCCCTTGAATAAAACTGCTCACACTGACTGGGATCAGATGTTCTTTCCTTTAAGGGGCTGCCATTTTTCCAAGCTGGTGCCAAGGGGGGTGTCTGGGTGCTTGAGCCTACCCACTGGCACCTGGCTTCCTCAGCTGCCTGTGCCCTGATGCTGACACTGCTTCTGCTCAGGGCCAGTTCTGCATCTCCAAGACAGACAGTCCCCAGTTTTGGGCCCAGCTTTCCTAGTCTTCCTCCCCCCACCCCCATCTTGCATCTGTACAGACAGTGAGCTCACTCTGGGCCTGGGCCCAGTTTCCACCGGCAGTGAACACACTGCACACGCTCACACGAGCATGGGGGCGGGGACCACTGGGGCTTCCCAATCTGTCCCCTAGGGGCCTCCAGCTCCTGGCACCAGCTAGAGGGGAGCATGAGTCACCCAAACCACTGCCCCTGGGCTTACGTCACCTAAGCTCACCCTGGCCCTGCTATGCCCTTTTAGCCACAGATGGCATGTGAGCTGACTGGCCCTGTAATGCCCATGCTGAGCCCAGGTGCCTGTTTGGGTATCTGTTCCATCACTGGCGATGCCACAAGTAGGTGTGAATGGAGTAGCCAGGTGAGATAGTCTCCATGAAGCCCACGGCAGGATCCTTGATGGTGAACGGCACGTCCTTAGAGGAGCTGGGGATGGAGGGAAGGAGGAACTGAGTGTGCGATCCTGCCAAGCCCACCTTCCTGTCAGCCCAGTGCCCAGGCCCTGCTGCTCTCACCGGTTCAGCACAACCACAACTGCAGAGCCATCGGGACGGATCAGTGCCACTGTCTCCAAGTTGCTCTTCTCACTGGCAACCAGCCCTACTCTCTGGGAGCCCTCAGGAATGAACTTGCTGAAGGGGGAACAGACATCATCAGGGACCCCAGCTGGCCCCTCTGGCCCTGATGGCAGCTCCCATCAGTTCCCCACTAGAACCCTTGCCAGAGCTCTGCACTTACTCTCCAGGCCTCACGCCATGCTGCCAGGCCTTCCCTGCCCTGCTGCCTCAGCCCCAGCATCGCACACTCAGGGCTTGTCTATCTCTGATGCATCTAGTCGCTTCCTGCCCAGATGGTGCAAGAAGGACGGTGCCTCTCCCAAGGTTCCCACCCTAAATACCTCCCTGCTTCCTCGTGTCAGCTGATGTAAGCCCAGTGCTAGGCCTGGTAGGGGTGAGGCTGCCTCCCTTCCCCTCACCTGAAGTGGCCAAGGTGGTAGAACATGGGCTGTTTGTAAAACGTGTCCTTGGTGATGTCCACGATGATGGGGCTATCAACAAAGTTGCGCACCCAGTTGGGCCCCCCTTCGGGGTTCAGGGCAAGGTTCCAGTCGGTCCAGCCAACCACGTGATAGAGGAGGTTCTAGGGCGACACAGGGCAGAGAGACAAAGACTCCACACCGACTCCCTGGAGAATGTAGTTAAGGGTCACAGGAGGGAGGGAGACACTGGCGCCTCGGCCCTGTGACGGGAGTGCACTACATCCTTGCTACCTCAGGACAGGGATTGCGAATGGAGGCCTCACAAGACGAATCCAAGGTAGATAAAATTGCTGAGGCCCACGTATTCAGAGGAAGGGTGACAGGGTGTGTGGGTCTGAAGCAAAGGGAAGACAGGGAGTCATGATATCTCAAAATGTGCCCCAAAGAGCAAGCCGGGAGAAGCTGGAGAGGAGGGCCTTTTGTTAGCTTTCAGTGAGGCGAAGGGGCCAAGGTGGTCTCTTGGGAAGGGACGCAGGTGCCCTACCGTGATGATGCTGTGGCTGTACTGCATTCCTCGATCCCAGGAGCCCAGCCGCACACTCTGCTCCCAGAACTTGGAGCCCACGCAGGCCTCCGAGGCAAAGAGCATGGTGTTGGGGAACAGGCGGTGTGTCTCCCCCAGGGTGGCTTTCGCTGGAGCCAGAAAGTCCAGGTACCAATGTATAGCAATGCCATGAATGTACTTGGCTGCCTCTGGGTCCGCCAGCACCTGCACAGGGAAGGGGAGGGACTCCTGGGGAAAGGGGCCATCGAACTTGGGCCCTGCAAGGAGTGTTCGGGAAGTGGCACTGGGGACCTGAGAACTAGGCAGTGGGCTACTCACAGCTAGTGGGGGTAAAAGTGACCACCAGGGGGGTCCACGGGACCCTGGAGATCCAGAGATGGCTATCAACCAGCCCCAGCATCCCAGGGGTGCCACCTGGGTACCTGGCCCTAGCCCGGTTGCCCTTGGGATTGAGAGCTGGGGCAGAGAAGGCTCTCTGTTTGGAAGCTAGTCATTTGTATGCCAGGCTTGGGGGTCACTAGGGGACCCATGGAGGTCCTGGGCCTTACCACCTGGGCCCAGTGGGGCAGCAGCAAGCGCTGGTCATCCAGCATGAGCAGACGGACATTGTGGTGCGTACTGTTGGCGAGGGTAGGTCCCAGGTCACGGGCGATGAAGTCTCGCTGGTGTTCAGGGGTGAAGCCCAGGCACTGGAAGGGGTACCCACTAAATAGCCCTGCAGAAGGCTCATTCTCAGCTGTCACCGCCCAGAACTGTAACTTGTGCTCAGCATAGGCATCCAGGAACCTGGCAGGGAAAAGAGTAGGAGCGATAGTGGCCAAGAAAGGGGACCAGGACACTGGGGACTGGGAGGCCCGATGAGGTGAGGAAGCTGAGGGGTCTGAGTCTGAAAGGCCCAGAAGGTAGAGAGGTGAGCCTCGGGAGGGTCAGATCTGGAGGTGGAGCTGGGTCAAGAGACAGGACATAAACCAGGGTGTCCAAGAAGGAAGGCTAGTCCAGACCCCGTGGCCTTGCTGCTCCCTTACTTGACAAAGTATCTGGCCCAGGTTTGGTGGTAGAGATCCCCCGGCTGACCCTTGAGCTTCCCCCTCCCATTCACTGCTCCATTGGTCTTGAGCCAAGTGGGTGATGTCCAGGGACTGGCGAAGAGTGAGACAGGGCGCTGGGCTAACTCCAGGGCTCGGTGAATCAGGGGTATCTAGAAACAAAGGCAGTAAGGATAGAGACACCCAGAGTTGGAACATAGACTGGCCCAACCAGTGCATCAGGCCTAGCCATCAGTCCCCGCCCTCCCACCCCCAGGACAAAACAGAGAGAGCAGGGGGTTGGTTCTGCATCTCCTGCAGACCGCTAGCCCAAGGCTTTGCAACCACCAGGAATTAATGCCACCAGGGCCCAAGGCAGTCAGAATGCCCACCTTGAGCTTGACATCCTCCTCTGGGAGGCTGAAGTTGTGCAACTGGAAGTCATCAGGGGTGTCGGCATAGGTGTAGACACGGATAGAGAAGTCACAGCTGGCCATAGGTACCCGGATGATGTTGTATTCGATTCCTGCAGAAAAAGAAGACCAAGATATGGGACTCTGAGTCAGTAAAAGAATTGGGACCTGGTCTATCACTTGCCAGCCCTAAATCATGTCTGAGTCAAGACCAAAGGGAACCTGGGCACATGGGATCAGGCACTTAGGCGAAGCACAGTGCATGGAGCCTGAGCATCCCCAAGCACTTGCCTATCTCCCTGGGCATTAAGAGAGGACCCAAATATCAGGGCTGGGGGTAAGTCAGGCCAAAGGAAAGGTCAAAGTATCAACTGCACTGTCATCTTGTCCCTCTCCTCCTCACCTTCTTCAGAGAAGTACGACTTGAGAAGCAAATTCTGGGCGGGGGGAGACAGGGCAAGGATGTTGAGAGCAGCAGCATCAGTCATGGCCCCTCCAAATCCCTTGATTTTTTGGAACTTCTGGTCTGGTTGCAGGGTCAGTAGCAGCCCTGAGGACATACACAGGGAAGAAGGGGCGTCAGTGTGCAGTGGGGCAGCCCCGTGGTGATCACTGGTATGACTTAGTTCCAGGAGGCTCCCAGCTGCTGGGGGCAAGGGGTGTAGTTGTTACCTGTGCCTGTGTAGTTGGTCTGGACTGTCCCCTGACTCAGCTCCATTCGGCGCCCACTGCGTGTGCTCTCATAGCGGCTGAAGACGCCAGGGGCAGGCAGGGACAGGGGGTCAAGGGAGTCACAATATGTGGCATTGCAGACACAGACCACCGAGCTGTAGCCAAAGCTTTTAGGGATGCAGGGGTGGGCACCTGGGGGAGAGACAAGGGCTAAAGGATGAAGATGGGGAGAAGGGACACACTGGTTGAAAGGGGACACTGAATGCTAGTTTCAAAAATCCCCTTGCTGTACTCACACCCTCAGTTTGGTCTCAGTCACTCAAAAGGGTTTCTTTAGCACCTCCTGAGGTCAACCACCAGTATGCCCAAAGGACCAACTGACCTGAGGGTAGAAGGGAGCCTCAGGGCTCCCCCTCCTCCTAGACTCACTCACCTGATGCCCATGATACTGCCTGAAGCAGAAGCAATCCCATGAGGCTGGCAGCCACAATGCCAACCCTGCCCAGGGACTTGAGGCAGCCCTGAGAACAGAATGAGAGGTTAGAGGGCAAGCTCCTCTCCACCCATCAAGTACTCTCCCAGGTAAGGCCCAGCTGCCTATGAGTGCCAACAGCCTGGCCTCCTACCTTTAATGAGGATAGACCAAGGCCCCCAGATACCTGGGTGCCGCCCTCCCTTCAAGCCGGCTGCTAGCGACAGCTCTTTTGCCCATCCCAATGAGGACCCTCCTCCACCCCGGTCCCTACCCATTTCTCTCCCGACCTCATCTTCCCTCCATCTGTCACTTCATCAGAGAGCCCTGATGGCCTGGGTTGGAGGAGAGTCTGCCGTTCATTGAATTCCAGAGTCCGTATAGCCAGGATTCTAGAAGCAGCGTGACAAGATCGACTGGGAGCCCTGGCGCACTCACCTTTCTGGAAGGGCTTGAACGCTCCATCACCAGAACAGAAGACTGTAGGGTTCCTGAGCCTCGGATGGATAGAGGATCCACTAAATGGAAACAAAGATGCAAGTCCCACGGGTAGCTATAAAGACTAGATTAGTCCCGCAGGTTAATTCTGGTTTAATGGAGAGGATGGGTCATGTGATGACTATGGGAGTCACATGATACAGGAAGTGAGGCAATTGCAACCATACTTGTAAAGGGCGACTAGCTTCCTCTGGGCTGCTGGCGATTATACTACACCCTGTGAAATTCGGAAAGGCGTGTGGATGACAATTTAAGGAAGAATCTCGATCAAAGATCTGAGTGAAGGATTGGGTAGAGACCCCCAAATCCCAGAGTATGGGATCCACAGTAGGCACACTGCTTTATTGAGAAAAAATTTTCAAAGAATACTAATAAAGATCATATTAACAATAGAGGTTCACTGTGCAAAACACTGATTGATGATAAAGACAGCCTTTGCCTACAGAGGTTCGTAGGCAGGGGAGTTGGCACTTACACAGCTACAAATGGAGACACAGAATAGTAACAGGTGTACAAGGAGAGAGACCCTTTGCAGTGGGGAGTTATCCTGGATGGCTTCTTGGAGAAGGAGGAACTGACACTGTTAACCCACGAAGAGCCAGGAGGACGGGCTCTAGGCAGAGGGGCGGACTGACTGAAGGGAGGGAGGTGCCTCCCTTGTTTCATAACCAGATGCAGATTTTAATAACTGTTTTTCCTTTCTGCCTGGACAGGGAGGCTGTGTAAAGTAATTCAGTAACTGGAAAATGTTGTACAAAGCTGTGTTCTCAGTGGATGTGAGCAGGGGGGTTGTCCATGACATTGCCTCATGAGCCGTGTCACACATGATTTAGTGGGAGTGATACACAATCATGACGCCCATCTCCCTAAGCCCATTTCTGCACCTGTAAGATGAAGGTAATACCACAACCTTATAGGGTCATTTTTTAAGTGATCTCAGTGAAGTCTTCCCAGACACACTCCAGGCAAAATTGATTTATTCTTCTAGGTCCTTACAGCACTTAAGTATGATCTCAGTGATATGAACTGGTTTTGAATCCTGGCTTGATCATTTTCTGCCCATTTGACCTTCAACAAATTACAGTCACTCTAAGTCTCTGTTTCTCATCTGCTAAAGGGGGGTGATAACTCTGACCTTAACTGTTGCGAGGTTCAAGAACGATAATATGTTATGTCTAGAACACTGCTTTGCACCAAATACTGCAACAAGTTAGGTCTGTGTTTATGGAAGGAGCCTGCAGTTCCGCGAAGGCATGTCTTCCTCATTCTCTGTAGCCAGCCTGGCATGAAGCAGGTAGGTGCCAAATTGTTGAATTGGATTGAAACATCATCACTGCGTCAGAATCTTTCCCATCTAGACTTCCTGTTTTTCCAGGAAGTGTTGTTTTCTGGAGGGCGGCAGGCAGGTAATACCTAATACCTTACTTCCCTTTAGTTCATTCATTCCACAAATACCCTGCCTGCTCTGTTGGCTTTGGAGACCCTCTCCCCACTGGTTTTGCTCTGCAGGGAGTTTGTGAGTCTTTTGTTTCTTCTTCTTATCCTTTCTTTGTAAACATTTCTCAGAGTGGATACTTTCTCACCTTTCAGATTTCTCTCACACGGTGATTTGCCCTAGAGGCTTTTACATTTTATTTTCTAAATAAAGTTGGTTATGGAGGCTAATGGTCGTTGAGTGCTTGTTCTGTGCCTCTTACCTTCATTGTCTTATTTCATTCTCCCAAGGCAGGTGCTATAAAGAAGCTAAGACTCTGAAAGGTCGTTAAATTGCCCAAAGTCCCTTGGCTCCTCAGCGACAGGACCTGGATTCATGTCCACAGCCCTATAGCACACATCACGTACTTAATGAGGGCCTCCCGTATGCCAAATGCAATGCCAGGCGCTGTTATTTTCCAACGCGGCTGTGGTTGGCCTGCAGTGTTTGCTCTGTATTGTTTTATAAAGTTGTGCCTTGTTGTGTAGGATGTGTTCTACCTGCCCAAGGTGAAGCCCTAGCTGGCTTCTGGAGTGCTGGCTATGTGGCAACATTTCTGGATCCACGTTCCCCAAAGGCACACTGGTCAGGGGATACTGCTTCAATAATGAAACAAATTCCAGAACTCCCAGGTTGAGCAAGAATGGTTGATTTTCAGTTGGAGAAGGAAAATTGTCCGTGAGCTTCACTCTCCCCATCCTGGGAGATCTCAGGCCAACAACCTGAGTGCCCTACTTCCATAACAAGTATTTCCTGACATACTCTTTACTGTCCTGAAATTAACATATAGATAATAATGACCTACTTACAAACATAATATAAAAGAATCAATACTGTTGCTTTACTTGGAATATAAGGTAACAACAATGGCACTATTTTTTATTTAAAAACTAGGTTTTAATAAGCAAATGCTTAGGTATGATTACCTAGAAGACAGAATGTACTCAGATCTTGCACTAACCTAAATGGAATAATTTAGGATTTAATAGTAGCAACTAACAGCCCATGAATTAATAAACAATTTCAATATGTAATTGTCGTGTCATTTTCACATTATGTAATTATCTTTCTGCTGCAAAAATGTAAAATATATGATAAATTGAGATGTTTAAAGGCCAATCTTTATGACTAAGCATCAGTGCGTTGCACATGTCTCCAACCAACTCAACACTTGACTCTAAGTTTGGCAATTCAATAAAGAAAAGGATAGTCTTTTCAACAAATGATGCTGAGACAACTGTGGATATCCACATAGGAGAGATAAACTTAGACCCTTACCTCATGCCACGATCAAAAATTAAAGCAAAATAGACCACAGACCTAAATGTAAGGGCTAAAACTCTAAGACTCCTGGAAGAAGGCACAGGAGGAAATCTTTGTTACCTTGGATTAGGCAATGGTTTCTTTTTCTTTTTTAAGCAACAAAAAAACATTATCTCACATAGTTTCTGTGTGTCAGGAATTCAGGAGTGGCTTAGCTGGATTGTTCAGATTTGAGACTTCTCATGAGATTATACCCAAGATATCGGCCAGGGCTGAGTCATCTGGAGGCTTGACTCAGCGGAGGCTCTGCTTCCAAGATGAGCCACTAACAGAGGCAGTCAACTGGGGTTGGCTGTTGGCAGGAGGCCTCAGTGCCTCACCATGTGGATTCATCTATAGGGCCTGACTTCCCTCACAATATGGCAGCTGGATTCCTCCAAAGTGAGAGATCTAAGAGAAAGCAAGGCAAAAGTCACAATGTCCTAACCTCAGGAGTCACACATCATAAATTTCTACAATATCCTATTGGTTACACAGGTCACCCCTGTACAGTGGGGTAGGGGGAAGACAAAGGTGAGACACCAGGAGGTAGGGGTCATTTGGAGCCATCTACCATAGTCTACCTTCTGGCCACCAGTAAGTCATATCCACCCCACATGTAAATACTCTTACTTCTTTCCAAGGTCCCTGAAAATCTCATCTTATTATAGCTAAAGTCCAGAATCTCATTAGGCAATAGTTTCTAATATGTAATTTCAAAACACAAGTAACAGAACTAAAAGAAGATGAATCGGACTTCATCAAAACAAAAAGTGTTTGCACTTCAAAGGACACCATCAAGAAAGTGAAAAGACAACCCACAGCATGGGAGGAAATACTTCCAAGTTTTATCTCTGATAAAGGCCTTGTATCCAAAACACATAAAGTACTCTTACATCTCAATAATGAAAAGATAACCCAATTTAAAAATGGGCAAAGCTCTTACAGCACTAAACTATGTTTTCTACCTTTATCTTGCATCTACCTACCATTTCAGCATTTTATTAAAAATAATAATAATAAGGGAGAAGTGTGGGATTCACATATAAATCAAGTATAAAAATCAAACGAATATTCATATTTGACCTGATCGTTTATAGTTCATAATGAGTGATCAAAACCAAAAGTTTCTGTGATGACTGCCCTTGTACTGTTCACCATGTAAGAACTTATTCACTATGTAAGAATTTGTTCACCATGTAAGAACTTGTTCGTTATGCTTCAGAAGATTGGAGACTGTTGAGAATTAGGCTTGGGGTTGATTAATGATTGTGCATTGAGTCCCCTATGCAGAATTTTATTGTTGTTAACAACCATTTGATCAATAAATATGAGAGATGCCCTCTCAAAAAAAATAAAATAAATAAAAATGGGCAAAGGATTTGAATAGATATTTCTCCAAAGATACACAAATGGCCAATAAACACATAAAAAACCCTGAACTCAGTCACTGAGGAATTGTAAATCTAAACCACAATGAGATACCATGTCACATGCACTAGGATGGCTATAATAAAAGAAAACAGGCAATAACAAGTGTTGACAGGGATGTACAGAACTTCGGACACTCATATGGTAATGGTGGGAATGTAAAATGGGACAGCCTCTTTGGAAAATAGTTGAGTAGTTGGAAAATAGTTGGGTGGTTCCTCAAAATGGTAAACAGAGTTACAATATAACACAACAATTCCACTTCTAGGTATCTACTTAAGAGAAATGAAAACATATGTCCACAAAAAGACTTTCAGTTGATGTTTACAGCAGCATTATTAATGGAAACAATTGGTGAGCTCACGTCCATCAACTGGTGAATAAACAAATTATGTTATTCCCATACAGTGGAATACTATTCAGCAATAAAAAGGAACAAATATTGATACATGCTATGACATGACTGAACTTCAAAAACATTAAGTGAAAGAAGCCAGACACATATTGTGTAATTCCATTTACGTGAAATTCTAGAATATGTGAATCTACAGAGACAGAGAATAGATTAGTGGTTGCCTGGGGCTGGAGAGAGAATGGAGAGTAGCTGTTGCACAACTTAGTAAATTTACTAAACATCATTGGACTGTATTCTTAGAAGGAAAGACTTACAGTATGTAAATCACACCTCAATTAAACTAGTAAAAAAGTTATGTACTTGGAGTCAGTTCATAGCTTTTCCAACGAACTACACTACTGCCGTGAAACTCTTTTCAATTCAATACGTCACATAGTTGGAAATGCTCTAACCCACCGAGTGGACTGATACAATAATTTCAGGAAAATGTATTTTATTTAAGCATCCTCCTCCATAATGATTTTCTCCTCAATTATTGGGCTTTTTTGAAAAAAAAGTTCTTGTAAAACTTTTCTGCATTATATAATAAAGTCCTGCTGATTTATATTTGAATTTATATTTGCATACAGTGTTGAGTAGAACATGCCAAAGGGCAGTAGAATGAGAGACAATTCTGCCTTGCACAAGACTGTACTGCACGTTATACAGAACATGTTTCCTGTCCTCCATCCTTCCCCTAAATCCTCAAAATGCCGCCTGATCAGAGCCTCCACTAAACACACAAGTTTCCAAAATGCCCCCTAGGGGGCGACTGAGGACCACTGCCTTTGGGGAGGCACCTTAAATGCCTAGGCCTTGCTGCAGTGGCCACTAGGGGCATAGGAGGTGGCCACAAATGCCTTCCTGGTCCTCTTGCACAGCACTTTTAAAAGACTTAGCTAAACACCAAGAGAGGACAACTGAGAAATAAATAGAATCGAAAAGCAGACGTACAAAAATAGTTTGGCTGACCCAGCACAGGAGTTCTGATCCCACTTCAGCCTGCCCTAAGCCGGGCTGTAGGCTCAGCTCAGACAACAAACGCCAGCCCTGGAGACTGGCAAGTACCTTTGCACAGGCTCCTGGCTCTTCAAGCTCAGACCAACTCCCCAAGAAGAGTGCCCCCTCCTAGTCCCACTGTCACTTCCACAGTCAAATCGAAGAGAGACACTTATTCCCTCCACAGCAGAACAGTACTCAAAAATATTTACTGGATGAATGAATGAAAAACCTTACCAGCACCTGTCCTTTCAGCTCTGGTTTCTGATCTGAAGATACATCACTCCTATGGATTACTGACCCCCAAAATGACTCCTTTCTCCAGTGAGACCCCTTCAGCTCCTTACTCACTTGTGTGTGGCTTCACACTTGGATTCATCTGATTACCCAGGTCTTTGTTTCCCCAGCTTTATTGAGATATAACTGACATATAACACTGTGTGAATTGAAGGTGTACAAAGTGATGATTTGATACACGTATATACTGCAAAATGATCACCATCATGAGGTTAGTTTGATGAACCAACTCTGAAACAATAACCATAGCATTCATTGTAAGGCTTAGTGCAAATGGTAAATACTTGCACCTAACATGCCAGCCTATAATTTTCCACAAGATGACAATAGCCAGTTTTTCTTGAGTGCTTATTACAGCAACTTGCATGATAACTCCATGTTCCAGATGATAAAACTGAGACTTAAAGAAGTTAACTGTCAGTGTGAAGCCTAAATTCAGATCTGTCCTACTTGGAAGCCCGGCAGCTCTTAGCTGTCATGTCAAGTAACCTCCCAGATATTTCAGCAGCAGGTTTCTAGTCTTCCTTAAAGGTTATAAACGGTTGCAGAACAAATTCATGGTTCCTGTTTGAACCCTCAGGAACTCTTCACTCAAAGGCAAGCACAAAACTGAAGCTCAACATTGGCTGACTGAATGGGTTAAGCTACCAACCACCCCCACTATTCAAGGCCCTGCTTATCATTGTTTCAGAGACTGTTGTTGGTGTGATCTGAAGCAAAGGAGTGATGAACTTCAGGAAGAATGATGCTAACTCTGAACACAATTATTAGAGCTAAAGTGAGACCTAATGGAGGGGATTTGGTTGAGGCTGGAGGAAATACGGATTCAATCCTGAACACCTGTGAGCCTGATGCGCATTCCTCGCTGTTCTGGGCCTCCCACACAGGGCTGTAATAAAGCTTACGGAAGAAAATAATGTCTGTGAAGGAATTCCATGTGAGCTGTAAAGTTCCATATAGCTGGCAGGAACTATTCGTGCTAGTTATTCAGCCTTTCTTTCTTTCCTCCAGGTGAAGTCAACAGAGTCTTCTGTTCAAGACCTATTTCTGCCCTGACCCTCTCCAGATGCCACCATTTCTCTCTTGTCCCGTTAAGGAGAGGCAAAGTGGGAGGCATTTTAGCAGGGACACCGGATGTAAATCCTTGCCTTACTATTTCCCTAGCTCTGATACTGGGCAGTTACTTGACTGAGAAGTTCTTTAGTTACTTGACTAAGAAGTCAAGCCAGAGCTTTAGTTCCCTCACCTCCAAAACTCTTGTCTCAAGGGTTTGTTATGATTATTCAATGCAACAAGGCATGTGATGTTACTATGCAGAGCCAAACTTCCTGAACAAATTACTGTACTTGATGAGTCCTCTCGCACACTCCACAGGGCTGTGGACCCTCTCCGCTCCAAAATTGCTCTTGCCGAGGTCACTAATGATCTCTCCGTTGCTAAATCCAATGGATAAGGTTGAGCCCTTATCTGACTTGACTTTTGACCTCTGTTGACACATGACCCCCACTTCTTGAAGCTCTCTTTTGTTTTCATGACTCCACACTCTGCTGCTTGGGAAATGCCCCCACTTCTTTGGCTGCAACTTCTCTTTTGCAGGCTTCATCTCCTCTTTCTCTGCAGTGGGCCGGGGGGTTCCTTAGGATTTTGTCCTAGGTCTTCTCTTCTTGTATGTTACGTCTTCTCTTCTTGTATGTTACGCTCCCTCCAAAGAGACAACCTCAGGGCTTTGATTCTTTTCTAATTGCTTTTGTATCAAAATCTCCACCTCCAATCCCAACCTTTCTCTTGAGATTGACTCTTAGAGGCAACTTTGCCCTCCAGACCCTTCCCCTGAGTGTCTCACAGACTCTCCGGCAGGACCATCATGAGATCATCTCCCGCAGCCAAATCCACTCGTCCTTCTTGCCCCTATTATTTATCTCTTAAGCCACTGAAATATCTCTCTTTTGGTCTCCTACAATCCATTCTCCAAGAAGAACTCTGCGGTGTACCTAAAACACAAATTCTGAAACTGTCACTCTGCCTCCTAAAACCCTTCAATGGTTCCACACTACCTGTAATAGGTCTTAAAGGATTTGACATCTTGGTTCCACCCTCATTTCCAACCTCTCCACTTGAACCATAAGCTCCAATCACATTTCCATTTTGTTGCTCTCCCCTTTGCCACGAGTATTGTCTTCTTTTCCTCTCTTGAAAAAAATGCATGCTACTCCTTTTTATCATTAAGGCCTCAGCCTTAATGTCATTGCCATCAGTACCATTTTCCTGATGCCTCTGGCTGGGTTAGGCACCCTTGCCATGTGCTCCCCAACTCACACATTCAACAAATAATAGTTGGGCATCTACTGTGGGCCAGGCACTATTCTAGGTTTTGAGGATACAGCAATGAATAAGGTGATAATGTCCCTATGGATCTTATCCTCTAAGTGGTGGTAGCAGACAAAAAGCCAGGTAATTTCAGGTGGCCATGAGAATAACCAAGCAAAATAAAGTAAAGGGGTAGGGAGTGCTAGACAGAGCAAGTGAATGGGATAGTTGTAAGATGTGTACGGAGAAGACAGGGGTCAGATTCTGTAGGGCCTTGGTGGCCACAGTGAGGAGTCTGAATTTTGCTCCCACATGGAAATTCACTGGAGGGTTTAGTACAGGGAAATGACCAGATTAGATTTATATTTTTAAAAGATCACTTTGGTTACTGTATAGAAATCAGACTGTAAGGAGCAAGCACCAAGGCAGGGAGACCACCCTCCTATTCAGCCTGCCTTGTACAGAAAAGCCTTGCCCTTTTCTACATCCTTTCAGAATCCTCACAAAGGCAATTTCCTTCAGTGTACATCACTACTCACCTACATTTAGCCTGGTTATTCATCTTTTTTTCATAACTCAGCTCACATGTTGTTTTCTCCAAGAAATTCTCTCCCCTCACGCACATTTCTCCTGTAAACACAAGCTCATAGCCCTTGTATCTCCTTGGCCGCTCTTATCACAGTTGTAATTAATTGTACAAATGGTTTAATGTCAGTGGCCTGCTAACTCGTTTGCTTGCTGATCTGTCCGTGGGTAAGCCCGGAAGGGTGAGACCAGTCTGACCTGGCTCCCCGCTATATTCCAGTGTGTAGCACAGGGCCTGGCGCAGAGTGCAGTGCTTGGTGAACGTTTGCCGAATGACTGAACAATAAATCTAGACCTTCTTCCCACTCCATCCCTCTAAAAAGCAAGTGGATAGATGAGGATTTGAAGATTTTATACCCTCTTTTTCATTAGTAAACTGTAACAGTCGCTACTTAATAATAACGATGATGAAAAGGTGAGGTGCAAACGCAAGGGGGAGAATTACCATCTAAGCAGTGCGACACCCAACCCATCACAGCTACCGTGGGCGAAGCTAAACAGCAGCCCCAACCGGAGGCGAAGGGAAATCTCCCTGCAGCCTGCAGAGCGGAGTGGGCGGGGCCGGAGAACAGCGCCCAGCAGAGGCGGCGTGCGAGCAGGGCTGCAGCCACACCACGCGCAGCCGCGGGACGAGCAGGGCCGGCGGGGCGGGGCCTCTATGGGGAAGAGCGCCCCCTAAACGTCGGGAGGCGGGACGAAGGCCCTGACCGCACGTTTTATTGGTCTTTCTGGGGACGGATTACTTTCGCTGACCAGCCGTAAGAGAGATAGGGCTCAAGCGTAGTCTGGAATGCACGTGAAAAGTGGGCGCGGAAGGCGAGAAGCGCATGCCCCTCTGCGTACCCCCGCCCCATCCTCCGCCCAGCATGCTTAAACGGCTTGGGGGAAGTTCAAGTCCTTAAGTCCAGCCCACTGAAGTTACATGGGAGCGTCAAGCTAGGGAACGTTCAGTGCCCTGAAACTGCCCCGTTGGGAAACCCGATCTCCGTCTCGTCCTATCTCATTTTGTCGTCTGGCCGCGCCCTAACCCTCCCTGAAGCTAGGTTGTTATTATGGTGAATTATTCAAGAAGCCCTGCAGCCTGACGCCATCTATGGGCAGGGCCCCTCCTTCTTTTCCTTCCCTGCTATCCCCCCAAGTCAGAGGATCCAGAAGCTGTTTTCAAGGTCCCACTCTAACGCTTTAGTAATTCAAGTAGTTTGTTGTCCTGCTCTCAGGAAGTTACATTCTATGGGACTACAAACGAAAAAGACTATTTTAGATAGCGATAAGTGCTCAAAACAACAGGCGGTGTGATAGAACGACTTGGGGTGTTGAAGGAGAAAGTGAGAATGACTTGAATTAGGGGAAGGCAACAACAACAGGCCAGAGCCTTTTATGCCTGGAAAAAAAGCAGGTGCAAAAGCCCTTACACGAGGCAGTCTGGGTGGAGCAGAGAGTGTACCATGTTGTGCCTGACCATAATGGTCTGTACAGAGTTTGTAGATTATTCTAAATACAATGGGAAGCCATTAGATTTAGGCAGACCTCGACGTGACATGATTTCTTATCACCTTGCTGAGTAAAGAATGGATTGTTAGGAAAAGTGGAAAAAGATCAGAGGCTGGGAAGAGAGAGTGGTGGCTTGAACTAGGGAGCTAGTGAGACATGGAAGAATTCAATATAGGACCGGATGTGTGGAAGAAGGAGAAATCAGGATGATTCCCAAGCTTTTGGAATGTGCAAGTGAGATGGGGACAGTGAAAGAGAAACAGGTGCTGGATATGGGAACCAAGAGTTGTGGCCATGTTGAGTCTGAGGTGCTCACTAGACATCCAAGCAGAGATGTAAAGTTGGAGCTTATTGAGAGGTCAAGGAGAGAATTATCCATGAACACACAAACAGTATTTAAAGCCGTTGGTTTTGGTAGGGCCACTTACAAAGTGGAGGTAGAAAAGACAAGAGGGCTGAGCATAGATGCAAGCAGACCAGCATAGATGTAAAAGTTAGCAAAGAATCCAGAGAGGATAAAGAGGAAAAACAGGAGAGTATGACGTCTTCAAAGATAGAGCAAAATTTAAGAAGCAAAATGCTGATTATCTAGGTTAAACGCTTTTTAGAGAGCATGTGAGTGCAGGCAGAGGAATGGCCTCTGGGTCTGATACCTTTTGGTTACTGAAAATATTGTCAAGAACAGTGCCTGAGGAGAGGCAGGGGAGGGAGTCTGATGGGAGTGGGCAAGGAGAGAATGGATGTTCAAGAAGTGGAGGGAAGGAAGAAAACATTTTGCTATGAAAAGGAGCAGATATATAGTTTATGGCAGCTGGAAATAAATATGTCTTGAGAGAGTTTTCTTAACTATGAGAGATGCTACAACAAATTTCCAGAAGAGTAGGGGAAAATTGAAATTTATTGAAGGCTTACTTAGTGTGTTAAGAGCTTTACAAACATTTGTCCTTACCATGGTTTATGGATCAGGCAACTGAGGTTAAATAACTTGCCCAAGGTCATGCAGCTAGAGGTGGCAGAGCTGACAGGCCACCAAGGGTTTTCTGACTCTTCATGCCTCACCACCCTGTTGCACAGGCTCACAGCACCCTGTGCTTCAACACCCAGGACATGCCTTTGCACTGGCCATGGTGCCCCTGGCAAATCACAGAGAGCTATTCTCATGTTGGGGAGAGAGTACTTTATTTTTTCCCTCCTCCAGTGCTGTAAGCAGGGGCATCTCCCCACAACTGGAATACCCATGCAGCACAGGACAGAAGCTCTCCCAGACTGGAGGGGCAGAGGCAAGCAGCAGGAGCCCCCAACAGCTGGAGAGAGAGGGATACTTCCGGGGCATTCAGCAGGTTTCTTTTTGTGCCAGTCAGGGGAAGGGGGCACTGGGGCTACTACTGGTCCCAACCAGCTGGTGCCTGCGGCTCCAGCATTCATCTGGATCTGTTCAGTGGCAAGAAGCCCAGGTCAGAGCCCAGTCTCCCGGCTGCCCCCATTAAGGCTGAGACTATGGGGGCGGGTACCACGCTCCAGCCGGCGGCCAGACAGGAGGCGTCGCAGTGAAGAGCCTGAGCTCAAATCACCACAGCTGCGAAGGTGGAGGCTCTCTCGGCCTGGCCGGCCCCATGGGCTCCGGGGCACCTAGATGGGGACGCAGAAGAGGGAATTCATGTGGCCCAAGCTGAAGCTCCAGGCTTTCCTGGATATCGTCCCAGGCTTCCCTAACTCCTACCTGCTTATGCCCATGGGCTCCAATCCCACTGGAGTCTGGGACCTTCCTGGACATCTGGAGGAAACGAGTGACCAAGCCTCGGCCTGGCCAACTGCTCTTCAGGTCCCCCAGGGAATGGGCAGGTGCAGGGCCCGAGGGCAGGGGGACCTTTTGGAAGGTGGGCACAGGGCGCCGTTTCTCGGCTGAGCGGGCACGTAGCAACTTGGGGGAAGGGCAGCGGGCTAGACGGAAGAGGCAGGCTTCAGAGCAGAGCCCTGGAGAGGGAGAGGGAGAGTGGAGGGAATGCAAGGTGCAGAGATGGCCAGGCAGCACTCCCCTACTCCCTGCCTCCTGGGCACCAAACACAAGCCTGACCTGTATCTGCAGAGGAAACAGAAGCAGCTTCTTCCTCAAGCACTTTGGTATAAAGGTCCCTGAAGTCAGCTGGGGAGGGGAGAGAGGGACTGAGTGAGAGCCCTCAGGGGACACACCAGCCCATCCCAGGCTCCCAAGCCCCGAGGAGCTTTCACAGCTCCCACACCCATCCCCTACCAAGCGAAATCATCACTGCCCACATCTGCCAGCAACAAGATGGTACAATCCACCAAGGCAGGGTCTAAGGTGGTACAGATCACAGCTGCATCCTCCCTAGCACAGGGCACATACTGTACCAGTGGGCACTTCAGTGCCAGTGCTAAGATTTTACTTGCATTATCTCACCTTTCAGTGCCTCTATGGTACCTATGGTTGAGATACTATTACTACACCTGTTTCACCAGTGAGCAGTCGAGGCTTGGAGAGGGTAGGTAATTAGCCCAAGCTGGGAACTGTGGAATTGGGTTTCAGCAACCAAATGCTCCTCTTTCAGCTACCAAGCTATTGATGTTGTGTTTAGGAGGTGAGCAGTCAGGGGTGTCTGTCTACTGCAGGAAGGGACTCATCCTATCCTCCTCCTCGGGGACCTCAACGGTGTCCCCAGTCCTGGCGGGCATCACTGGCCCTCTAACCCCAGAACCTGCCCTCTCCTGAACCTTGGGTGGCGTGGGGTCGCGGGGAGGCTCACCGGTGTCGCTGGAGGTGGTGATGCCCGGGTCACTGTGGGACCGTGGCAGCAGCAGCGGTGGCGGGGGAGCCGGATGAGGCCGGCGCCCCGGTGGGGTGAGGGAACCTGAGCTATCGCTGAAGCGGCGGGTCGGGGCTCGGGTGGGAGGGGCTGCAGCTGGCCGGCTGCCGCCCCGGGGGCCCCGCCTCCTCAGCTCGGGGAAGCAGGGTCCTACCCAGGGCGGCCAGCCCTCCAGCCGATGGCAGCTGCGGGCAGCCGTGGGGGCACCCAGTGCGGGCGGGGCCTCAGGGGCGGAGCAGGAATAGGAGCGGGCAGCCCTAGGGGGCCTCCGCGGCAGGGGGCTGTCCTCAAAGGGGCCCCGCAGGCCGCAGTCCAGGCTGAGGCAGTAGCCGGCGCGGCTGCGCTGAATGGAGCGGAAGAGCACGTAGTCAACGGAGCGCACGGAGCCCTGCAGCTCCAGCAGGCACGAGTCCTCCGACGGGCTGGAGCCCCCGGGGAGGTCGCCGATGGCTGACAGCACCAGAGACCCGCTATCCATGGACACTGTGGGCGGCAGGGGGCGCTGGGGAGCACCAGTCTGGCCGGGTCCAGGCAAGTTCCTCTTTTCTCAGGCCCGGCCCTCCGCCCCGGGCGGCCACCTTGCCTCCAGTTTTATCTCAGAGGAGACAGGTACGTCCAGGGTTCCAAGAAGCCACCGCCCTCGTTTTACCTAAAACACCAACTTAGCCTTGCCTCCCCCTTCTTTGCCCCCACCCAGCTGCTATCCCAGGCAGCTTGGCCCTTGACCACCCTCCCCACTCTCTGCTCACCATCTACAATGGAGGCCACTCGCTCGTAGATGCAGGAGCCATCATGAAGCTGAGGATCAAACAGAGTGGCCTGCAGAAGACACAGGGTCAAGGGGCCAGCTTTACACACAGACAGGGACACCCGGATGTGCTGGACAGACTCTGGAGACCTAGATTCCAGTCCAGCTTTGTCACTGTACAAGTCACTCATGTGGGCCTCAGATTCCCCCTCAGTAAAATAGAAATAATAATTCCTACCCCACCCATCTCACCAGACTCTAGGGAAGATCAAAGATGACAGGTGGATTTCCTAATGCCAGAGAGCAGGAGAACTACTATTATTTTATCCAGCGACAGCAGCTCACTCAGCTTTTCAGGCTTCATCCCGGCCCCCAGCCTGTACCAAGCCCTGCTCTCACCTGGCTGTCTCCTCGGAGCCCCATGACAGCCTCGTAAGAAGGGGGGCAATCGGTAGGGTACAAGGGCACCGGACTGTCCATGGAGCCATTGTAGGTGATGCTGGCAGGAGGAGGGAGAGGGTCAGAGCCTGGAAAAGAACTACTCCACAAAGATCCCTCCTCACCAATCCAGGCTGCAGCCGCAGCCCCCTTCGTCAGTTCCCCCAGCAGGGCTTCACCACGCCTCACCTCTGTGCATCTGTTTCTGAGCTGCAGGTATACTCTGGGGGATAGTAGGGTGGTGGGGGCACAGGAGGTACAAATTCTTCCAAGTCCAGCATAGTGTGCAGAAGCGGCGCTGGGGGCGAGGACGTACAGCCCAGAGACCCCAGGGTGCCTGAGACTGAGCGCTCAGGTGCCAGCTGCTGGGAGCAAGCAGGTCAGCAAGCCTGGGTTCTGGGAATACAGCCCCTTGGCTCCCACACTCTCACCTACATTTTTCTGGTCCTGCCTCCTTTGAGAAGCTCAGTTCTGGCCGCTCCCTCAGCCAGAACCAGCTCCTCCTCTAACCCTACCCAAGATCTCCAGTGCCAGCCCTGCCCACCTAGAAATTCCTTTTCTTTATGGCCCTGTCTACACCCAGAATTGCCACCTATTCTCTCTCCCCACCAGAACATCAATCCCTTATCCGCACCCCCATCCAAGACCTTCCTGACTCCGCCCAACCTATAGTCCCTCTCTAATGCCCCTCTCCCAGGCTGGCATCATGTACTTCTCTTATCCTGTCATTCCTCTCCTCACCCTCTCTTGGACTCCCTGAACACCCGTACAACAGACTTGCCTAGTAGGTGGCCCACAACCCCTGGTGCTCAGAAGCCAGCGCTGTAGCCACTGTCCCCTCAAGCCCAGTGCCAGCCCACACACCCTTGCCCCCATCATATACCTGCTTGGCCTTGACCCCGGCTCCCCCTCACCGTGTGTACGAGGTCCAGTGAAAATATTTGGATGCAGCAAACAATAGCTGAGAGGGTACAGATTATGGCGGCACAAATGGTGAGCCCACAGACGCTGAAGAGTAGGTTCTGGGGGAAGAGAAAGAGGACGTGAGAGGGGCCTAGGGAGGAGTAAATCTCACATGTTTCTGGCCTGTGAGGACCCCAGGAGGGGAGGCAAGGTGAGAACCAGGAGGATGGTCAGGGAGGAAGGAATGGCGGAGGTGGGGGTGCATACTCACCTTGAGGGCCCCTCGGGCTTCATCACAGGTGGAGTTAGGGGCCACTTTCAGTTCCTGCCCTGACTCTGGACAGGGCCGGAGTAGGGGAACAGGGGGGCAGCACACACAGACCTTTCCTTCCTGAGTGGGAGTGGGGAGGGTGAGGCAGCCTGAGTCGGGACGATCCCAGGTGTCTCGCACACCTCTCCCACTGTTTTTTCCTGATCTCCCTCCTCACATCTCACCATAGAGCAGTCTCGGAAGTCTCGGGCCAGCTGAGCATTCTTACAGGAGAGAACAGAGCCAGCCATGCTGAGCATGACACAGAGCACTGAGAGCAAGGAGAAGAAGGAGATCTGGGGAAACAGGGTGCAGACTCAGGGCTTGGACTCTCAGGAGTACTCGTCTAGCACAGATAGAGCCACCCTGCTTCACACATTCATGCTTGGCTGGCATGAACTGGAGAACCAATTCCCTTCTCCAGAGCATACATGGGCATCCCTTAGGTGCTGGGCACCTGCCTCCCAGTGGGCAACAGACCCTGGCACCTACCACTAGAGTGAATGGCCGCTTCCAGGACACAATGCCAACCACCCCGGAGAACGCCAACTGGGGACAGAACGGATGGGCACAGGTTCAGCCTGGCAAGGGAGGCACCCCTCATCACAGGGTGTACCCACCCAGCCCTGTAAGGAGGGAGAGGTCCAGAACAGGGAGGAGAGGCCAGGATTTGGACTGGCAGCTTGTGTGGAGGAGTGGGGCCCGAGGAACCTCCCCGACCCAAGGGCTGTACACCCAACTCACCGAGAATCCAGCCCAAGAAGGGCAGGACCTCTTGATGCTCTCGGTGGTAGTGACGGAGGAGGCCACCATGCTGAAAGTGACCACCAGGATGCCCAGGAGCACCTGGGCCAGCCCTAGCGTGAGCAGGGCCTGCAGCCAGGGTCGGTGGAGGCGGAGGTGGGTAAGGCCCCTGGTGCTGGGCCGGCTGGTCAGCGAGCGGCTGGAGTCACTAGGCGAGGGCATCATGCCTGCCGCCCGGTTGCCTGAACCTTGCTCGACCCCCACTGGTGCTTGGGAGCATCTCAGAGGCGCCCAAGGCCCCGTCCTTCCTCCTCTCCACCCACCCCGCTCTAGAGCCCAGCCCCTGGCTGGGTCCTCTGGGACATGGCCCAGGGACTCCAGTTGGGTGGAGGCCCGCGGGAGGGGCGTCACGGAGGGGCCGTGGAGTGCTCCTTCCCCACCACGGGCACTGTACGGGCACCGTGCCCGGGACGGCGAGGAGGACACGGGGGCACCGGCTCATCTCATCTCCCTAGGCAAGAGGGGAGCCGAGAAGGGCCGGTCTGGGAGTGAGGAGAGGGCGGCGGTCCGGAACCCTAGGGAGGGTGGGGAGGGTAAAGGCAAGAAGGACGGGAAAGAAGTCTAGAGAAGAGGGGAGGGGTCGGCGTGCCCTCAGTGTCCAGTGGGATCCGAGGCCGCCTGGTGGGGAGAGGCCGCGGCGCCGCCGTCTTCTGGGTCGCCCGCCCCGCTCCTCTCCCCACCACGCTCGGCACCCCAAGCTTGGGCTGCAGCAGGTCCTGGACTGGAGGAGGTGGATGGGGATGGAGACGGATGGGGATGGTGCGGGAGGAGGGGCGTGGCGGCGACGGCCAGCGCGGTGCACCCCGGGAGTTGTAGTCCGGGCTAGGAACGTGTGGGAGGGGATGGCAGGAGCCGGCTGCCTGGCTACTGGGCGCTCGGTGCGGCTCTGGTGAGCACTCTCCAGCCCCTGCCTCTCCCCGGACCAGAACCGGGCTAAACAACCCTTTCGGCGCCCATTTGTACCCCACCCAGCCTCTCCGGCCTCTGGGTCTGCTGCATTCCCAGCAGAGGCAGCGGCTCTTTCAGCGTCAGTAATGGAGAGGTGGGCAGCTGGATTCCCTGGCGGCTCCGTGACTCCATGCCCAGCTGTGGACTTCCCTCCCTCTTCCTGCACCAGCCTTCGCGATCTGCTGCCCCGCCCTCGACAGCTCAGTTAACACTAAAGCCAGGGCCAACCTTCCCTCTGGAGTTCTACTTGCACTCCAGTCCCCTCCACACTTTCTCTTCTGTAAGGCCTAGTTCCCAGTAAAAATTCCAGAAATGGGGATGTGAGTTCCAGTTCCACTTTATTTAAATAACCGAAGTAACAGCCTTGGCACAGCAGGGGGAAGCTGGGTCGGGGTGTGTAAGAGGTGGCAGTAGTGTGGCCTGATAGGGGTTGGGGGTGGGAGGCAGTGACAGGTCACAGTGGGCTCTCTGTACCCCCAAGTCAATTTCAGCAGTCAGCTGTGGGACTGGGGGCACTATAGAGGAAACATCAAGTAGTGATGTCTCACCAAGTCCCAAGGAGCTCAGGGATGGGGGCTAAGTTAGTTCCCTCAAGTGACAGGGACAGGGCATCCCAGTTGGGGGTCATGGGGCCCGGAAGGCATTTTCAGCAGCCCCAGCGGCTGCATTGGCAGCTGCGGTTCGCACTGCAGGGTTGGAGAAGACACCAGCAGCAAATTCTTGCTGGGCCTTCTGAAAGCTGGCACCTGTGCGGCGGTACAAGGAGTGGATCTGCAAGTAAAAGGCAAAGACATTACAGTACTTTCTGGCTACTGCTATCTAACCCCAACCTAACACCATCACCACCATGACCAGCATGCTGTTTTAGCTCTACACACACACACACCACCCCCACCACCACCCCCACTACCACCACCCCCTCCAGAGGTCCATTAGCTGAGAACCCACCCTCCCTAGTTTCTCCTGCATGTTCCACCCACGCCCCCAGGGACACATGATCTCACTCTCCTGGCCCCATCTTTAACACAGCCCCTCACCCGCTTTAGCATCACAATTCCCAGCACAGCGATGCCAGTGAAGAACAGGGCAACCAGCAGCATGAGCACAGCTACAGCTGTGTTGACCTTTAGCACCACCAGAGCGGAGATCCAGCCACTGTAAGGAAAAGAAAATATGTGGCAAGTGAAGAGGGGCTGCTCAATCTCAGTCTCTGTCCTCCCAGCCTGACTGGTTATGTCACACTGTTGCAAACATGCTCTATCCCCACGTCAGGGGTCGTTCCCCAGTCTGACAGCTCTCCACAAACCATAATCCCAAACAACATCCACTCTTCTCATAGTTTCATCCAGCTTCTAAACCATTTGCTCCTAACTCTCCAAGTTCTTCTAGACATCCTCTCTCCAAACAGACCTTTCCATTGAGAATTCTGCTCCCTTTCAACCAGTTACATATGCCTCCTCCAGGAAGCCTTCTCAGACTGACCACATGCAGTTGTCTTCTTTTCAACCTATGCCTGTCTCAAGTTCTATGTGGGCTCTCTCTGTTCTAAACTGTCGTAAGTTCTGTCTGTCCTGTCTTTCTTGTCAAACTAACACCTCCCAAGGATATCCTTTTTTTGAACAACTCCTTCCTCAGTACCCAGTACTGACTTGGTCTAGAGGAGTAGGAGGAAGGGGTGAGGGTGGATGGCAGCCTCACGGACCTGAACCCCCAACCTGGGATGCCAATGGCCTGGAGGACAAAGAGTACATCCTGGGCAAAGAAAATGAAGAAGAACACGAAGAAATTGAATGAACTGTCGCTCCTGCAAGGGAAAAAAACGGGAAAGGTGGGAGAAGAATTAGGGCAGGAGGAACAGATGTGGGGCCCATCCTAGGTCCCATATTACCCACAACCCCCAACTTACCGGAAAGCCTTATACATGGGGCGATACCAGCAGACAAAGGAGCAGGGAGTGAAAAGAAGAATCCAGAGGATGGAGAGCCCAAAGCCTGAGCCATTGCTAGTCTCCACACAGAAGCTGGCCAGGCAGGCGAGGAAATTCAGGAGAAGAGCCAGAGAGCTGCCTAAGGGACACAGGAACAGAATGATGGGTCCCCTTCTGGACGGCAATAAAAGCCCTTTCCATAGAAGAGTCTCCCCCCTACCCCCAGAAGTGGCAGAATAAGGAAAGGAAGGCAGCTTTTGTCTTCACAGAAGCTTAACACTGGAGACAGAATGAGCAAATACCAATCACGCATGATCCCCTTGGCAAAGACATTTAAAGGACTCAATACATTCATGCATGAGGAAAGGGAAAGGGAAAGAGGAAGAGGGAAAGAACTTGCGTCTGCTAGAAGGCTGGAGAACACTGTCAAAGAAGTAACCCAGGATGATCCCTGGAGAAATCAGCCTTAAACTCAAATGTTAAGGAGCAGTGAAATGTGTAGCGTTAGGCGAGTGGGCCCCAGGGCAAGAAAGACATGTAAGTTAGTATCTGCACTCTTCCTCCAAAATGGCTTCCCACTACTCACACATCCAGAGGTAGAACATGGTGGATACTGTCTTCTGAAATTCCTGGGGGATCTCCATGGAGATATCCTGGAAAAAGCAGGGCTGAACTGGGCAAAAAGAAGGTAGAGGGGGCCAATTGTTCTGCCGAGCTGTAGGGCAGAGAGAGAGCAGGATGACACCAGCAGTGAGACAGAGGCCAACAAAGGAATTACTACCCCTTCCATCCACCCCAGGTCCTCTAGGTTCAAGCTGGAGTCCAAGGAGACAAGGAACAGTGGCAACAATAATATTAACAGTTAGTGAGGGTTATTATTTACAACTTTTGAGCACTACCAAGAACTCTCTATAGATGACCTTGTTTAACCCTTACAACAATCCTGTCAAGCAGGTACCAACATTCTCACTTTACAAGTAAGGAAACTGAGGTGCTCAAGATTAAGTAATTTGCCTAATAGCCTCTGGTTAGTAAGCCATGGTGCCCAAATTCAAACTCAGCAATCTGGGTCCAGAGCCCATGCTCTTAGGTTCTCTCTGCTCCTTCACAACTGTAGATGTCTGCCCCAACCCTACCAAGGACCCACTTACTAGCTGTGCCCCCTAGGGCAGCATGCTGCAGCTCTCGCTCTCTCCGGTCCAACTCCTCTGCCTTCCGGTTGAGCTCCTCCTGCTTTTTTAGCAGCTCAGCCGTGGCTGCTGCAGCTGAAGCCTGCACAGTATGGGCAGAGGGCAGTCATGAGTCCTGGGCACTGGGGTTGCCCTGCTCCCCAATCGCACTGCCATCCCCCTTACCTGGGTGCTGTAGGAGCCATAGTTTTTGGGTTCTGTGGGGCTGAGCTTCCTGGAGGACTGTGAGGGAGCCACGGGTGGAGGCAATGGGGCAGGAGCAGGAGGCTCATAGGATGGTGGTGGCTGCCGGGTTTGGAAAAGACTTGAGGATTATCTAATCCCTTATAACACAGGATATCTAGAGTCTACTTGAAAACCTTCAGACCTAGAGCTCATTACCTAAGGCCGCAGGTCCTCCCCCAGTTGTTAGAAAGCTAGTTCTTGTGTTGAGTTTATGTCAGAATTCTTGCCCTCAGCAGCCCTCACATCAAATTCCTTAGCCAGGACTCAAGTCACTCATCTACCACATCTATCCCCTTAACTATGCAAAGTTCTTACCATTCTCTATTCCAGTGGGACCAATCGGTCTAGTCCTTCTCATTCCTTGCATTTTAATTGCGCACATAAGCATAGCTGTTTTCTCAACTCCAAACAGCCCCATGCTTTACTTTTCTCAAAGAAGTCTCCGCAGACAAAGCCTTCCTTCAGGCCATGCCAGACTACAGGTCCTCCCAGGACTGACATTTAGAGTTTAAACTGTATGGATCGTTGGTCCTGGTGTCTCCAGAAAGGTAAGGCATCCCACAGCGCACTGGCCTTTCTTAGGGAGCTAAAATCACTAGTGCTTCTTGTTTCTTTTGCATGCAGATAAAGTTCCCTATACCCGGACAAAGTGGGCTTATTGGCACACCCTCTCCTTCCTTGCTCTACTGTGCTGTCCAGGATCTCACCTCCCGGGCCTCAAAAGGGTTGTAGACGTCAAGCGTGGCATACTGCGGGCTGGGTCGGTGCTGGATCACAGCTGGGTCCTGAGGACAGAGATCTAGGGTTCAGGTGGCACCTGGTGCCTCTGGGAGAACTCAGAGAGGCCTCTTCTAAATTAACAGTGGCTCTAAGGACTGCACCTTGGGGGCCACGCTGTTGTCTCAACATTTGTCCCCAGTCCTTCACCCTACACTGCCAGTACCATCTCCTAACAGGGGCAGAGCTCCAAAGGAGCTCACTGGTCTGGAGTCATCCTTACCCCCACGTGGCGGCCCTTCCCCGGATATGTCACGAATGGGAATACAAGTTAGCCCGAGCGTCCAGAACCGAGAAGAGTCAACCCAAATGCCCAAAGGAAGGTTGCCGCAAGTCACCTGAAAGGGGTTGTCAAGCTCGCCGGGCTCGGCGAAGGGGTTTCCGCCGTCTCTGTTTTGAGCCATATTTACAACTGCCGCCTGGGCCGCCCCTGCACTCCACGCCCCTGCCGTGGCAGTGGCTCTGAGCTCCCTCCGCGGCTCTCGGTCCGCCCCGCTTCTCGGTGCACGGATTGGTTGTACCGACCGGAAGGGTCGGAGGGATCGCCGCAGCAGCAGCTAGTCGCGCCTGCGTCTTAGCTAAAAGCAAAAGCGGAAGTGCACCACGTGAGACCTCTAACCCAGTCCCGGTAGCCAAATACCGCCCGCCCGCCACGTGATTCCCCTTCATTAACGGACTACACCTCCCGGCGAGCCTCGCGTCAAAATCCCTTCCGCACCAATCTGCCGAGATGTATGTTGGGAGTCTCCCAACCGGAGCTCCCACGGTCCCAACTTTTTTTTTCAAACCTGGGTGTCTGGCTGCGAACTGGGGCCCAGGCTAAAGGCTGCAGTATCTGGACCTCTCTCCCAACCCTCCTTATTCCAGATCAGAGAAGTGCCACCTTATAACCACAATTCTAACCTGCAAGAGATCTCACCCATCACTGCACTCTCCTGAGACAAACTAGACAAACTGGTGGCCTGGCTCTGGTTAATCCTGGAGGGTAAAATGGGATTCTCTTCATATACAAACTCAGAAAGGCTGCCAATCTCATCCCTCCACCCCTGCATTCCCAAACCTCAAACTTCAGGGTTGGGGATCAGATGAAGCACGTCATTTTTATTTCACAAAGACTGTACAAAATTCCTTATAAAACATGGGGATAGAGGCCACCTGGTTATCTCATTCTGCCCCCATCCAATTCAGCTGTGAAGGGGTAGGTGAGGATGGAAGTGTGTGGGATGGAATAGCATTCTGTACATGGCAGGGGTTGAAGCAGTAGGTACAAGTTATTTCATATTTACACTATTTCACATATTCACAGGTATAATAGGGAGCCAGGATGAAGTAGTGGGCTCCAGCTCTGTCCTCTTGTATAAAAAAGCACCAGTGTCCTGGACTGGACACCCACTGCTATAAGAAATGCAGAGGGGTCCAGAGCCTGATCGTCACCGACTGATATCCCGACTGGAGTCCCACAATTTGGTGTTGGGTGGCTCAGCCCGAAGGCGGCTGAAGAAAAGATGCTGAAGGGCTTCACCCAAGGTCAGCCGCTTAGCAGGTTCATACTCTAGCATGCTTTCAATCAGATCGAAGAGCTGGTGGTGTTCCTCTGCCTCTGAGGTCAGATACCGCTGGTGATGGATGGCAGGAAAAACGTGAGGCATGATGCCTTACAAACCCTGTCTTCTTCAAGGTCCTAGCTTTCCATCTTGGAGGACCAAGGCTCTGCTTGCAACCATTATGAATGCTACCTTACTCTGACCACACCATGAGCAATGTTTCTAATGTCACAGCTCAACCTACCTTCCCCTAGCACAAGTACTCCTCCATGCTCTCTGAAAGTTCTACTTGTATATCCTTGTCGACCTCATGAATCTTTTTTTAGCTCCTCATTAAAATGTAAGCTCTTCAAAGCTAGGTTATTCTCTGTCTGACCTAAAGGATCCAAGACACTGCTTTGCACTCTGGTTGGCTAAAGAAAGACATGACTGTCTAACGTCCTTCCCTACATAAAACCACTCCCTCTCATCTCTCTTCTACTGACCAAAGATGTCTTCTTTCACTTTTCCTCCCCTTGTTCCCTTAACTCTCTGCTTGTGAAGTGCATTCCAGGGGCAAACCAGCTTAAGAAGGAAGAGACCTCTGGGTGGTGGGCACTATTTACCCCCAACCTGGCTCACCCGCAGTGGTTTGCAGTTTTCTCGAACATAGCGCCCAGCTGATGTGTTGTCATCCCAATCCAGACGACCCCGGTAAAAGTATTTCTGCTTCCTAGAGGGGAAGGGGAGGTTGAGGAATCAGGGGGTTCCTCTTGTTGTGGGATACTTCCCTTATTCCCCTATCTGAGAGTAGCTGGGGGAGGGGAGGTGTCAAAGAAAAAAGAAAGTGATGTGAAATAGACCAATTTTGGGAGAGAAACGGTTTAAGGGTTAAGTCCCTCCCACTGAAGGTTTACCTTGTCTTTCGGATCATCCGGGAAGGGATAGGACCCAAGATTCTTTCCATCATGGCTAGATGCTCTCTGTTGTCATGGGTCTGAAAACAAAGAGAACTGGGCATGGGACTGAGAAGGGGATGCTGAGGACTAGCTGCCAGGAAGATGAGCAATTATGGAGGAGTGAACAGGCAGAGGCAATCAAGTCGAAGAATTAGAGGCGAGTACATTAAATCACTCCACCACTTACCTGGAAGAGGGTGAAGCCAACATAGTACTCAAAGATGATGCAGCCTATGCTCCACACATCACATGGCTGTGACCAGCCCAATTCTAAGTAGGAATGTAAGGAAAAGGGTGTTCTGAGGCTTAGGACCCAGCCGTTACTACCACACCCCTCACATACTTGGACGATCGTGTTCTCCTCCATCCCCCCCCTTACCGAGGATGACCTCTGGTGCTCGGTAATGGCGAGTGGAAACAATGGTACTATGGTGCTCATGGTCAAAGGTGGCACTGCCAAAGTCTACCACGCGCACGGCTGTGCTCTTCACGCTGCGTTCATCTCGCTTCTAGGAGCAAAGCAGGAGGAGAATGAAACTGCACCTCAGATGGAGAGTCTACCACTATTCTCCGAAATGCTGCTAAGCCTTAAAAAAGCAACTCAGACCTCCTGCCTGATCCCACATATACTGGACAATCTCCTGCTTTAAAGCCTCCCTCATATCCAGCAGATTATTTCAGGAGTGGGGGAGGAAAAATCGGAATGACTATGGAGTGGTATGCAAAACTCTGTATCTGAGAACTGTGCCCAAAGTGACTGGTGTACCATTTTTCTGAAAACACAGTAGGTAGCAAAAGGATTGAGGAAGGGGGAGCCTTCTTTACAGAAAAGTCCAAACCAAGAATCTTAAAAGCATTTTTACTCTTATTGTAGTTATCTGAGCTTCTTTTTGCAAGTTCTCTTCCAATTTAAGTCTTCTTAAATTTCTCCCTTTCAATCTATTCCAGTACTCTGGTTTTACTCAGTTGGAGCCAGACCAGGAGAAAATGTGGGTGAGACATAAAAGGGAGGCCATGAAGGGCTAAGGGAAAGGCAGTGGCACAGCTGCCTGCCCCTAGGGCCAGGGGAGACCCCATCCAGCTTACCTTCTCTAAGTTGTAGGTGAGTTCGTAGTCTGAATTCACAAAGAGAATATTTTCAGGCTTGAGGTCCGTATGTGTCAGCTTGTTGTCATGGAGGACTGCAGGGGAGAAGGCCAAGTCACCAGTGGTCCAGGTGACCTGGGCTTTCACCAGCTGACCCCAGGCTTGGTCACCTAGCTCAAAGCTGGTGAGAAGGCAGGTCCAGAATCACTAGGCTGCTTTCTGTTCTACATCCAAAATGAAATGCCTGGTCTAAGAAGCCCTATGCTTATGAATAGTATATATGTAATTTTCAATTGATGTATATAAAGTTTCCTACAGGTTATATTTTTGCACTGACTTTGATGTGTGCCTCATGTTCTGTGAATTGAACTCTGCAGAACTGAATTGCTATGAAGACTCGAGGATTCATGTATTTACTAGTATGGCTTCCCTTCCTGGCCCATGACTGCACTGCTCCCTGTTCCCACCTGCTTTGCTGGGAATGGAGAGACCCTCAGCTCATGCCGTGGGGGGGTTTTAACAAATGTTAAACCTCTAGTTCCAGGAGTCCTTTTGTCTCTTTGTGCTTGCTGCCTGACTTGCATTTCCCCAAGGAAAGAGAATGGAGGAAAAAATAAGTAATTAAGTGCTTTGATTCTGAAGGTGTTCCCTTCCAGCTACTACAAGGTTGGAGGTAGAGTAAAGGCAATCAGTGATGGTGAGGACATCAGTCAAGGAGTGTGTCAGTAGAGGAGATGTCAACATGACAGTGAATGAAAGAACGGCAGATAATCAGATTGGCTGTTAAGGGGCTTCACTAGTGCACAACTGCGATAGAAGGGGTCCAATGGAGGGAGAGGTTGCCCCAGAATCCACCTTGGCCCACTCCACTCACACTTGACGGCCTGGCAGAGCTGGAAGGCCATGTGGCGCACTTGGTGGATGGGATAGGGCAGGTAGTTGTTGTCTTTGAGGAAATCGAAGGTGCTAAGGCCCAGAAGCTCAAAGGAGATACACATGTGGCCATGGTAGTCAAACCAGTCAAACATCTGGACACAGAGGCTGGGAAGAGAGATGAAGGAAGGGGGGGTGTCTGATGAGCGCTCATCTGAGCACCACCCCTCCAACAAGGACGGCCTGTAGAGCTGTGGATTCCACGTACTTGTAGAAAGACATGCTGGCTACTATTACCAACAAAATCCAGTTTAGCTAGGGGATGGCTTTTTTGGCAGACCCCACATGAGAGGTACTACCTGCCAAGATTCAAACCATTTTCCTCCAACATTTCAAAGTTTCAAAAACTCTATTTGCTGAAGAGCTGATGAGCACCAGGCTCTAGCGTCGACCCTGAAGTCAGGCTGTCACTCCTAAACCCCAACCCCAGCTCCCACTCTTGAAATTCACTCACCATCAGGCACCACTGGGGCCATGTTTATACCTATTGTCTTCTTGTGTCTTTGTTCAATGCTCTTATTCTTTATTTGGCTTACGAAATGTGTGTGAACACAAATATTATACATAAATGTCTGTGGTCCCATCAGCATAGTTCTGGGTATTAAAAGCTCAATTTTTTGAAGAAAACGTCAACTCTCAGTCTCAGTGCCATTTCCAGGGCATTTCTCTATACAGAGGCCATCCTGGGCAGGGCCAAGCTGCAGAGCAATCTAACTGCCTTGAAAACAAGGAGAATGGATTAGAGAATGTCACTGACCCTCCCCTTTCTGCCCTAATGTTCTACTACTCTAAGATGATGAACAAAAGATGAATGGATGAGAAGTTCTAGACTCCCCTGCCTGCCTAACTCAGTCAGAAAGGTTTTCCTGTGAAGGGGTGGAGCCTCTCGGACTCCCCACATACTCCTTTGCTTGCTTACTTCTTATTGTCAGGGTCCTTCTCATTGATTTTCTCCAGCACATTGATTTCAAGTCGAGCTGCTTCCTTGTACTTTTCCACATTCTTAATGATCTTCAGGGCAACCCGAGCCCCACCCCTGCAGTTGGCAGAAGAGGCTTTTGCTGGGTTCTCAAGAATACCTCAGACTGAACAAAGCTGTCTAGGCATTAAGAAATCCTCCCTCCGGCTAATCAGCAAAAAAGACCCAGATAAACCCTATCTTCCTCTGTATGCCCAGCAGGTAGAGTAGGGAGAGGCTGACAGTTACCTGCGATGGTCTACACATTGTACAACTCGGCCAAAGGTCCCCTCTCCCAAGGTGCTTACAATTTCATCTGAAATGAAAAAGAGTAGGGTCGGGGAGAGGGAGGGAGAGAAGGTGGGGAATGAACTACGTTCGAAGAAGAAAGGGCACAGCAACCTGGGGTGAGATGAAGGAAAGGGGAACAGATACAGATGGTCACAGGGGAAGAAAACCCCTGTTTGATTCCCACCACCTTTAACCCAGGGGCCATGAGAGCTGGGAGTGGACAGCAGAGGTCAATTCTCAACAGCAACTCAAACCACCCAGATAAACAACACCACTGAGAAAAGGCAAAGAGACTGTGACTTGGGTTGGCTTGGGATGTTAGGATGGCTATGGGACCATTACAGGCTATAGGATTGTTACGATTTGGCTTGTACATCGCTCTTGTAGCCAGTCCCCGACGTGGTAGATGAGGTGGCCCTCAGCGTCGTCCTCTACACTCTTGGCTCTCCGGCTGCTGTGTTGCTGTCGGGGGGCGGGGGGGGTCGGAGCAAGCCAGGTGTCGGAGCGGGGGCCGGAGGGAGGCGGGGTGTGTGGTGGAGGGGCCACCGGTCACAGATGCCCAGCCAGGGGGGACAGACGATGATGGGGGACAGTGGAAGGGAACACGTCAGATGCAGTAAGGCGGATTGGGGTGAGAAGAGAGAGCGGCGCATAATCCCAAGTCCCCAAACCCAAAACGGGCACAGGAGAGGCACGGGCAGAGCAGAGAAGTAGTGTCGTTGCCATCGTCACCCACATCCCCATGCTCTACGCAATGTCCTTCCAGGCAGGCACAGATCTCCCTTTGCCCCCACCCAAGCCCACCTGCTGAGGAGGCCGTGGAGACCAGGGCTTGGGGGAGAAAGGTAGTCCACAAGCCAGACCCCCTTAGAGAATGGAGGCCTCCGGGGAGGAACTGCTACCAACATGATAAGCCCAGCATGCCAGGGAGGGCACTGGGGTTCACAAGTGCTCTGTGCAGAGTCCAGGGCCCTTCACGAGTCGGAGAGCACCCAAGAGAGTAGGCAGATTGCCCGCCTCAGTGTTCATTCCCCAACACTCAGCTAGGAACAGGATATTTCTTCACCTACCAGGGTCCTAGAGGACTGAAGAAAAGTTGGGAGAGGAAGGGCCTGGGTGGGCACTCACCGAAGATGAACGGCTGAATGTCCGGCTGCGCCGCCTCCGCCGCCTGTGCTTCCTACGGCTGCTGCGCTGGCTGCGGTAACTGCTGTTTTCCCGATGATACTCATAGGAATGCCGGTAGTCTGTATCATAATAGGCTTCTCCCCGGTCCCGGCTACAGCCGTTGTGCCTGTAGCTGCCACAGTATCGCCGGTCATACGCCCGCCGGTCCGATGAACGATCATCATAGCTGCTGTTGGACAATACCCATTAGGCGCATCTGTTCTGGCCACACTCCTTGCCACTCCACATGACAAGGTCCTCCCTTAGAGAGGACCAAGAATAATGTTAGAGAAATTGCTCCACTCATCAAGTCACTCTGAGAAGACCAAGAACCAGAGAAGTGAGATAACTAAGCAAAGAGGAAGCCCACACCCGCATGTCACCAAGGCCTCTGAAAAGACATCTGCGGAACAACCCCTTTAGGGGCCTCTCCTTCCCCTCCAGTGATACAATGGTACAACAGCTATTTCTTTCTCCAGCCTTTCCTGACATTCAGCTTTGCCCCAAACTATCCCTAACCCATCCCTCCCACTGACTATGCTGCTGAGTTATTAAAATCAAGCAGACCTGAATTGCATCTTCCAATTAGCTACCTCTCCCCTACTCTTTTGCACTCACTTTCCCTTTGCCTTGGGACACTTCTCCCTTGTCCTAAGTACAAGCATAGATGTCATATTCTCTGGGAAGCTTTCCCTGAACTACACATACCTGCTCCACTCCAAGCAAACCTGCTGGAGGCTTCCTTAGCCCCTTCCTCTATGATAACACTCAACAATCAGGCAAATTGCTTGTTATCCATGTTGAGTATCCTTCCCCCAGCTGCTTAGCATATAACCAATAAATTTTTGTTGAATTAAGTAAATGAGTGAGTGACCTAGAGAATGAGGTTCTCTTCCCAAAGCCTCACCTCCGGGAACGGACGTGGTAGCTGTCTTCCCGCCCGCGCCGCCTTGTCCGGTCACTGCTACTTGACCAGGAGCGGCTTCTTCGTCTCTTATGCTTTCGGCTCCGATAGTGTTCGTGGTAACTCCCCCGGCTGCCTCGCTCTGAGGAATGGTACCTTCGAGGATGAGGCATCTGGAAGGGAAGGAGAAGCAGAAATAATAGTGGGGAAAGTTCTGAGTGTTCAGAAGTCCCCTCTAAGTCCTGGCTTGCTCCAATGCTACACTTTCTGCTCTTATTTCTACTTCTTTTCACCACCTACGATTTCCTTGGTCTTCCTCTGTGCTCATAATTTCTCCTTAATGGAGTTTCTGTTTACCTACTAACTCTGGATGAAAACTTTAGGAAGCCTCCCCCAACTCAACTCCTTGCTCCCTTCCGATTTTCTTCTCACAGGGCTCCATGAAGACCTTCAGGCCTGGGCCACAGCTCATTACGGGTGAGTGTGTTTAACGGATGGAGCCTGCCATCATTCACCCTTGGCTGGGATATAAGATAGATCTGTGCTATTCAGAGTTTCTTACAACTCAACAAAATAATGCTTTAGTATATACTATTATGATAAATGTTTTACAGTCAAGAGTGTGTCTTATCTCCCCAACTAGACCATCCTGTCCTGAGGGCAGGAATCTAGTTTGCCAGGTTTCCACATACAGCAGTGTATGCAAAACAAGCAAGTTCCAGGGATCTGAGTCTGGCCCCTTGAACTAAATCACTTCTCGCATCACTGGCCAAATGCCCCTTGAAAAGTTTTAATACAGGAGGCCCTAAGCTGCAGTCAGCTTCCCATCTGGCTGGTCTCCTCTTGTGCTTAAGAAGTACAGAATAATTGCTTCTTAATTAATATCAGCATAATTTGGCTGAAAGCTGGCCACCTTCCAGTTATTGGAATTGGAATGGCATGGTGCACATACTCATTTCTCCTTCAAGGAGTCAGAGAGAAATCACAGTCACAATCCAGGAAGATGAAGAGAGCAGAATGAAATTAAACAAGGCCAGGAACAGAAGTGGGGAGAGAAGCATATTAGGTTCTGGAAAAGGCTTAATGATTCCAGCATCTGGCTCCCACTGAGTTACTTTTTGCCAAGTTCCTTACATTGAGGAGAAGGGTAATATTTGATTCATTCCTGCCAGGGCTTGTAGGAAACCAAAAAGATGCAAGCACAAGATTCTGCCAGGTTACCCAACCTTGCTTAGCAAAGCCACATAAATGTCACCTCAACAATATACATTCTGCCATCAAAGTTCCCCACAGGCCTTCTTCCTTTCCCCAAAGCATCTCCATCCTATAACCTTTCTCAACTTCTAAATCTTTCTTTTCCTTTCTCACTCGCAAAATCAAGAACTAACCCTTAGAGTCAAACTCTTTGCATATTCTCCAAGAGACACAATGGTGTCTTCCCCCTCTCCAGCCTTGGTCCAACTTTGATACTCTCCTCTTTCTCACTTCTGCAACCACTCGTACGTACGCCTCCTCCATCACCACTTCTGCTACTCTGGTCCCTCCCAAGTTTCCTATAGGCTTTCCTGGATACATCTAAGGAGGACCGATCTTTCACTTTATTTCCTTACTTCTCACCTCTGCCGCTTCGCAGCTCTCAACCCTCCTCTCATCTGGTGCCTGTCCCTTAGCCCCAATCCAACCCTCTCCCTGCCGGCCCGCCGTCGCCATCTTTCCGCGCGGCCCCGCGGACCGCCAACCCGCGCGCTCACCGTTCTGGCGGCGAGGCCCGTGCGCTTGTCCCACAGGAAGTCCGTGATGGCGGCGGCACTGCGGCCGGAGTCCCGGCACCCCCGCGGCGACGAAGTGCGGCTCCACCCCCCCAACCCGAGACCCTGGGACCTCCCGCCTAGTTCCCGGGCTCCGCTCCAGTCCCACCCGCCCCGGCTCGGTCCCCGCCCCCAGGATCCGCTTGGCGCTGCTTGCACCGCCCCCGCCCGGGGCCCGATCCCAGCTCGGTCTCCGGCTCTGGCCTCCCCGATCCGCCGCCGCCACCGCGAGCGAGCACGTACGCACGCACGCACGTCCTGCGTCTCTTCCCAGCTACCCCTGGGCTCCGCCCCCAGGACCGCGCCTGCCACCGCGTCCTCGCGTAGCTCTGGGCGTCCGCGTGTGAGAGCTCGGGAGGTGCTGGGGGCGGGAGTTCATCCGGGCGGAGAGGGAGTCCTCACGGCTTTGCTGCCCGTCCCCTCCCCGCCCTGCCTCGAGTCCTTCCTTATCCTACTTCAGTCTTTTAGCCTTTTCATGAGACTTTGTGGCATACTTTGTTAGGCCTGGTAGTTTGAAAGAGATGGTTGTCGTTTACGGAGTGTCGCCTTTTGAGTCTTGGTGTGAGATCTGATTCTCCAGCACAGCCTGTAAATATCCAGTTTTTAAAACAGTTCAGCCACTTAACCGCGCAAAGAGGGGCTCCCACCTTTTGTCCTGAACAAAAGCTATGCGCGTGCGGGTCGGTGGGTGTAATGGTTGCAGGGGATATGGCCATTTGGAAAGGTTTGAGAACTGAAAGGACGGAAAATTCGTTGCCAAAAAAGGGAGGGTCACTTGAGAACTGTATGTTACGTATTTATACATAATATATGAGAAGTGTACATTTACTGAATTGAAAAAAACAAGAGGAAAGAGTAGAGGACCTTGAGACGAACTGGGAAGAGTAAGAGACATTATAGAAGGAATTGAGAAATAGAAAGGGAAATAAAATAACCTGGGGATAACTATATTAAAGTTAGGAAATATCAAAGGGCATGGAGGATAGTCAGATGGAGATTACATCCGTTAGCCAGACATGTTGAGGAAACGTTCCCTAAAATAGAAGAGGAAGGGTCATGAAGGAGTTGAGGGAAAGAGTGGGGAGTTCACTTACTCCTCTGTGAACACTTTCCCAGATTATTCGTTCATTCAACAAGCATTTACAAAGTTGCCATTATGTGTCCAGCATTGTGCCAGGTGCAAGGCTCCAGTTCTTAAAGTTTCTCAGTCTAATGGGAGAGAAAGACCTGTAAACAAATAATGGTAGCCTTGCGACAAGAGTATTATAAACAGTGATGCCCTGGCCACTGTAAGAAAGATCAAGACTTTTTCTAGCTGGGGAAAGGAGAGTTGGCAAATGTGTTCCTAGGCTTCCTAGAGGGAATGACATGTGGACGAACAGTTGGAAAATGAATTGGAGGAGAAAAATACCAGGCAGAAAAAATACTTGCAAAGCTCTGGAGACGAGACTGAATAAAGATTTTTACCACGATTGAAGTACTGGCTTTCAAGAGAAGGACTAACAGAAGAGAGATTGTTGAAACTAGGTACAAATTTTGCAGAGTCTTGTATGTCATTCTAAGGAGCTTGAATGTAATCCTATGGACGACCGGGAAGTTTGAACATTAAGCAAGTTATATAGCTACATTTGAATTTGAGGAAGGTAACTCTGGCAGACTGTGGGAAAATAATTGGCCTGAGAGTTTAGAGCCCTGTTTAGAGAGGCTTCTGAAATAATTTTGGTGGAAAAAAGTACTGAGGGCTTAAATTAGGCAGTGGTAATAAAAAACAGATGAGAAGAATTTGACGTAATTAGGAACTTGTAGCATATAACATGACATGGCATTGTAATTTACCTATTAAGTCTGTCTGCAGGTATAGCCGAGCAGTGACGTTATGGCTAGCTCTTTTGTGTTCATCTTTGTATCCTCAGAGTCCACTCAGTGACGGGCAGGGTCACTCTTGAGGAGTGGTGGCATAACGAATTTGGAAGTGAAATACAGGGGGTGGGCTATGGAGATCAAAAGAAAGGAATAAGTCTAGGAGAGTGTCGAGAGAAAGAATGTGGAATGTAGGAAGCCCATGGGCGAGAGTGGGGAACAAGAATCTCAAAAGCCATTCTCCACCTCTTCCTTGGTGCCCAATTCCTCGCGCTCCGAAGTCTCACGAGCTACAATCCACGTCCGGTTTTCCCGCCACTTGCAGCAGCTGCTCCACCTCCCTGGCAGTCAGTGGATAAAAGCCCATCAACTCCAGGTCACGCCCTCTCCGCGCCACAGACTGCGTTTCCCTGCCGTCTCCCCCTACTCTTGGGGAATTGCTCCTGTTTGTTAAGCTCCGCCTACCCCGGAGCCCGTCCCGAGTAAGGGCTTCATTGGTCCCGCCCCTTCCCGGGTAGCTCTCGTTCGGCCCGCCTCCGCCGGGCCTGCCCAGCCTCTGTGCGGCCCTCGCCAGGGGGCGCAGCGCAACCCGCCCGCCGCCCGCCGAGAGTCTGTCGCACACACCCCCCTCCGCCCCGCGCGCGTGCAGTTCCAAGCTGACTACGCCTCCGCTCCGAGCCCGCCGGGCTGCGCGGGTTCCGACTCCGAAAGGGGTCTGGGGTCCCTGATGGCCGCGCCAGGGTCTAGGAGGCCAAACGCGTAAGCTGACCGGCGTCATGGAGGCAGAGCAGCGGCCAACGACGGGGGCCGGCAACGGGGCGACCCCCGGGCTGGAGACAACTCCTCCTGCTGCCCCCGCGCCTGCGACCGCGGCCTCAGGTCCGATCCCTGGGTCCGCAACCGGACCCGAGCCCAAGAGGAGGCAGTTCGGGACGCTGCTACAGCCCACGGTCAACAAGTTCTCCCTTCGCGTGTTTGGAAGCCACAAAGCAGTGGAAATCGAGCAGGAACGAGTCAAGTCAGCGGGGGCCTGGATCATCCACCCCTACAGCGACTTCCGGTACTGGGGGCCCGGCAAGGAGGGTAGGAGACACAGATCCCACCCCCACGGGTCGCGACACTGGGGGCAGGGCCCGCCCCACCCCCGACGGACACTTCATTTCCGGCCGAGGGGTCCTCGGGTGGGACAGAAGAGTCACTTCCCCCAACCTAGCCTGGGAATTACTTGAGGGATCCCCAGCCGGAGGTCCTCGGTGACTTCTCAGGCTGGGGTCGCCGGAAGGGACGAGCCGACACCAGACACCTGGATTTCCCATTTCAGGAACCCGGCACCCCGCCTGGACCCACAGTGACTACTGGAGTTAGGGACCCCTGCCTTTTCCAGTCCTGCCTGCTTGGGGATCTGGAATATCATGTTATATTCCAAAGCCTGAGGGAGAAACCGAGCTCCGCTATCTCCCAATCCCCCCCAACAACTCCCGTCCTCCCATCCCCACCCCCAGCAACTGCTCAGTTCAGTAGGGCAGGCTACCATGAAATAAAGGGACGAGGCGGGTAGGGTGGGCCGGGGGTGTCTGGACAGCAGTTCTGATCGCTGTCCCTGGTGCTGAAGGAGGGCCAGCATTCAGAGCGATTGAGGCAGCAACGCAGGGGATCGGCCACCGCCCAGGTGACTACCAGAGAGAAGGGACAGAGGCGGGGGTGGGGCCATTTCATAGTCCTATCAGACTGTACCTCTCCATCAAGGTCGCTAGGGAAGGAGAGGAGCCCTGTCCTTGGGGGAAATGAAGGACAGCTTTTGGATGAGGCAAGATGTGTGCAAAGCGCCTAATCTGGGGAGCTAAATGAGCAGAAAGGATGAGGTGTGAATCAGGAGCCTGGAAACACAATCGTAGACTTTGGCATCATCTTGAATCCACAGACTCTCTAAATGTTCCTCTTTCTCCTATTGTTCCTTCCACTCCCCTCTTCCTTACCGCCTCATTCCCACACACCATTGCACCTTTAGTCTCTAGTCTCACCTCTAGTCTCCTGCAGATCTCCCTCCCCTCCCCCATTTCACCCTCAGATGTATTCCCAGAAGCCGTGTATACCCTTTATTATTGTGCTTCTTCTGTCCTCTACTGCATCACACGCCAGGCTTGTGACTGCCTGTGAGTCAGGCTGTGAAGATGTTCTATGGCTAGGCAAACCCTCTTTCCCTCTCCTCTCCCAGCTAATAGTACATAATTTCTCCAGTGGCCTAGGAGGAAGAGGAAGAGGGGGTAGAGGATTTGTTGTGGATTGAAGGCACACAGCCTGAAGGGCTACCTGGGATTTGGGGACCACCAAGCTTCTTTCAGAGGTTGAAAGAATTGATTTTCAAAAGGGTCTGGATCCTGGGTTAATGCTGTGATTAGGTGTGTCCTGGAATTAAAACCAGCACAGCTAATTGGACCCCTCAGATTGTCCAGTGATCCTTTCTGAATGAGGGATTCACCTAGCTCCCTCCTGACCTCTTCTTTCCACAGCTTCCCCCACAGCAGTGTTGTCTGTCCTGCCCACACCCTTGCCTGGGCACAGGTTAGGGAAGGGAGGGAGTACAGAGCTGCAAGCCTTGCTGCCTCAGGATCTCCTATGGAGCTTCTCTGTCTGTGCAGCCCTGTCTGAGGCCCTGTGGAGCGGGGAGGGGCGTCCCTGAAAAGCTCAGTTCAAATGGGAGGCAGGACAGACCACCCCTACCCTGAGATACACATGACCAGATCCCAGCAGAGAAAAAGGACCCATGGATCCAACCGTGCTGGAAAGGACGGCTGGGGTGGGGAAGGTTGGGCAGGGTGTGAAGTCCTAGACTAAGAATGGGCAGAGAGCTGGAGATGGAGGAAGAAGCAACCTCATCAGAAATCTGGGGATAAAGGGTGGGTGAGTCATAGCATCAACTAATCCTTGTACTGCACTGTCACACCCATTGTCTCAGTGCATATTTTTCAACAATCCTGTGAGACTAGCACAGGGTAGTTTATCTGTTTTTTTTAACTTCTAAAATATTTAATAGTGACATAGATCATATATATGTAGTAAGGATGTTGCACACAATTATATATATTAAAAAGATACATATGGTATATATATATAGTAGGCATATATTTAGATTAGTAGATAAATATACAGCAGATACACAGTAGATATATCTATATACTAGAGATACATATAGTAGTATAGTATATAGCAGGAGCTCTCTCTACACACACACACACACACATACATACAGTGTGGTTTTGAAAGGGTAATTACAGAGCAAACTCCATGTAACCACTAAGTCAAGAGAGACTACACTGCTGGCACCCTAGAAGCTTTCCTACTGCTCCCACATACCTTTCCCAAACCTACTATTTTAACTTTTGTGCTACTCACATCCTTGTTTTTCTGTATAGTTTTTACCATTTTTCTATGAATCCCAGAATAATGCAGTTTAATCTTGTCTGTTTTTGAACTTTGTACAAGTGGAATAAGCCAGTATGTATCTTTCTGTTTCTTGCTTCTTTTGCTCAACATTAAATTTGTGAGATTCATCCCTACTGTGGAATGTATCTGCAGTTGGTGATGTCAGGGTTGTATATTATTCAGGAACATGAATATATCCCAATCTGTTTATCTGCTGTATCTTATTTATCTACCCTTTTCTGCTGACAGGGCATTTGAGTTGTTTCCAGATTTAATGCTGCTATAAACATTCTTGTATATGTCCCCTGGAGCACATGTTTCCCTTGAGTGTGTATATAGCCAGGAATAGAATTGATGGGTTACAAGGAATGCAAACATTCAACTTTTCTAGATAATACTAAACTATTTCCCCAAGTAGTGGTCCTAGTTTACATTTCCACCAGGTGTAAATGGTCATTGCGTTGTTCTGTATCCTTGGCCACTCTTGGCTGTGTTAGATTACCTGCTGTTAGTCTAGTGGCTGTTGAAATACCATGGTGGCCTGACTCCCCATCCCACCCCACCTTAGGTTTTACTGGGACCTGATCATGCTCCTGCTGATGGTGGGGAATCTCATTGTTCTGCCCGTGGGCATCACCTTCTTCAAGGAGGAGAACTCCCCGCCTTGGATCGTCTTCAACGTCCTGTCTGACACTTTCTTCCTGCTGGATCTCGTTCTCAACTTCCGCACGGGCATCGTGGTAGAGGAGGGCGCTGAAATCCTGCTGGCACCCAGAGCCATCCGCACGCGCTACCTGCGCACCTGGTTCCTGGTTGACCTCATCTCCTCTATACCTGTGGATTACATCTTCCTAGTGGTGGAGCTGGAGCCACGATTGGACGCCGAGGTCTACAAAACTGCGCGGGCCCTGCGCATTGTGCGCTTCACCAAGATTCTCAGCCTTCTGCGGCTGCTCCGCCTCTCCCGCCTCATCCGCTACATACACCAGTGGGAGGAGGTGGGGCAGGGAGGTGGGCAGGGGGGGCTCGCAGACTGCTCCGGGACAGCGCTGTGGGTGGGGCTCCTGGTGACTTTATGGGTGGAGCTTCTGGGGGTGGGTTCTCTCCAAAGTTGGTGGGGAAGAAGCAGGAGCAGAATGAGAGTTCAGGGGATGGGGCCCCGGGGTGAGGAGGGTGGTGTAGGAGGGTGGAGTACAGCTACTGGACGAACACTTGAGGAGGAAGATGCGCAAGGGGTCTAGGAATTGCAGGGTGTGCAAGAGGCTGGTGTTTGAGCTTCAGAGCAGCAGTTTAATGGTTGAGAGCATGGACTCTGTGCTCATTGCCTGTGATCAGATCTCAGTTTTACTATTTATTATCTGAGACTTGGTTTCCTCTTCTGTAAAATGAAGTGTTAAATATACTTACATATTATAAGGTTATAAGGATTAAAGGAGCCAATACCTGTAAAACATTTAGAACGGTGCCCAGCACATAGTAAGTACTCAGTAAGTTACCTATTATTTTTACTGAAGGGGAAGAGGAAAACTGGCATTAATCCCTATACACACGCCCTGGGGACATCATGCTGTGAAATGTCCTCTCTCCTCTTTTCCAGAGGGCACAGCCTGGGCAGCTTGTGCAGTACACCTTTTTGAGTTTCTGCTGTGACACTTACTGTGTGATTCTGGGCGCGTGATTGGTATCAATTTTCCCATCTATAAGATGAGAGTAGTAAGACCACCACTTTGTATCCGCTATAGGTGTGCTCTCAAGCTCTATGCCAATGAAGAGTAGTACATTTAAACTCATTGGGGCTGGGGCTAGCGAGGAGTTCAAAGAGAGGATTTGCAAGGCTGGCATGGAGGAGGACCAGCAGGGAGGGGTCCTGCCCACAGCAGCCCCTCCTCGGACTCCTCAGATCTTTCACATGACCTATGACCTGGCCAGTGCTGTGGTTCGCATCTTCAACCTCATCGGGATGATGCTGCTGCTTTGTCACTGGGATGGCTGTCTGCAGTTCCTGGTCCCCATGCTGCAGGACTTCCCTCCTGACTGCTGGGTCTCCATCAACCACATGGTGGTGAGAACTCCCCGCAGCTCCGCCTCTCTGGGGCCTTCTGAGGGCTCTTTTGCCTGAGTAGCCGGGATGACTGCAGGGCAGGAGGTGGGAGACGATGGAGAGATGACCAAGAGAAAAGACAGAGTGAGGAGGTGGGGGGGTTAGAGGAGAAGGGAAAGAGACCCAGCAGACGTATTTGTGTGTTGGAGGGAGTAGGCAGGGAAGGAGACCTGGGCAGAAAGTGAGGCTCCCAAGCTGCAAAAGAGGCCCTTTCTTCCCCCAGGGCCCCCAGAACCAAACTTAAGTGCTACCTGGGAGGCAAGTCTGAAGAAGGGGGCAGGCAGAAAGACTGAAAGAGAAGAGGGGGCAGGAGGAGAATGAGGCTCTGAGGGGCCTGTGCCCAGCTCTGCAATACACTCTGCCCCTCCCAGAACCACTCGTGGGGCCGCCAGTATTCCCACGCCCTCTTCAAGGCCATGAGCCACATGCTGTGCATTGGCTACGGGCAGCAGGCACCTGTTGGCATGCCCGACGTCTGGCTCACCATGCTCAGCATGATCGTGGGTGCCACGTGCTATGCCATGTTCATCGGCCACGCCACCGCCCTCATCCAGTCCCTGGACTCTTCCCGGCGCCAGTACCAGGAGAAGGTCAGCAGGGAGGGGTAGGAGAGGGAAGGGGTGAGCATGGAGGCTGGGTAGCTCAACTTGAGGCCCACTCTGACACATGTCCCTGTTGGGTCTCTCTGTCCTTCCTTGCCCCATGCCCTTGTGTGTACCCTTTCCGTGTTTGGACCTATGACCCTGTCCTTGGATCCCCTCCTCTGCTCTGTCTGGGTTTTCCTGCGATTATGCGTGTGTCCTTCCTGTATCCACTGTTATCCGTATATCCTTGTGTGGCACTGTGTATCCCCATCTGTCTCCATGCTTCACCCCTCTGGGTCTGACTCATGTCTATGTTCTTCCTTCACTTACCTTCTGCCACTGTTCCTTCTCCACACCTGTACCTGTGTCCTCTTGCCTGCTGGCCATTGGCTGGCCTGCAGTACAAGCAGGTGGAGCAGTACATGTCCTTCCACAAGCTGCCGGCTGACACACGGCAGCGCATCCATGAGTACTATGAACACCGCTATCAAGGCAAGATGTTTGATGAGGAAAGCATCCTAGGAGAGCTGAGCGAGCCGCTTCGGGAGGTGGGACTGGTGGGGCCCTGGAGGGGGGCTCTTCAAGGACCTGGGTTCCTGGGATGCCCCCTAGGGGTGCCATGTGCTACTGGTCAGCAGGTGCTTTGTAGGAAGTGGGGCCTGCAGAGGACTTTGGGGGGCTCTTAGGGAGCTTTTAGGGGCTAGGACCTTTCTTGAAGTCTTATGGGGATGAAGTATACCTAAGAAGGGATTGCAGGGATCTTTATTTTGGGGGGATGGTCCTGTGAGGGCTGGTGGGAGAGCCCTGAAGGCAGGATCTTAGGGGTGGTCCCAGGCCCACTGAAGCATCCCCATCCTTTGGCAGATCATGACTCCAGGGGTGGGGCCTCTGGAGACAGATGAGCTTGAGGGAGGTGCCTGGGGGCATGGGGCTCAGCCTGCCTGATGGGCCCCTCTCCTGCCCAGGAGATTATTAACTTCACCTGCCGGGGCCTGGTGGCCCACATGCCACTGTTTGCCCACGCCGACCCCAGCTTCGTCACAGCGGTGCTCACCAAGCTGCGCTTTGAGGTCTTCCAGCCGGGGGACCTCGTGGTGCGTGAGGGCTCTGTGGGCAGGAAGATGTACTTCATCCAGCACGGGCTGCTCAGTGTGCTGGCACGTGGCGCCCGGGACACCCGCCTCACTGATGGATCCTACTTTGGGGGTCAGCAGGCCTTGGGGGGTTGGGGAGGGCTGGTGCAGAGGACAGAGGGCAACTGCTATCCGGGATCAGGGTCCCTGCCTGGCTGTGCTGCAGAATCACAGAGTTCCAGCTCCTCGCCAGGCCTGCTTAATCAGAATCTCTGGGCCTGAGACCTGGAGCTCTGTATCTTTAAACAGCTTTTTAAGAGAGTCCAGTGCACAGTCAGGTTGAAAATTTCTGGGCCATGGAGCCTTTTAGAACCCTTACACAGCAAAATCCGAGGATCCTTTGAGATGAGGGAAAGATGGGGATAAAGCTGTGCTGTTCCAGGGGCTTGAGTTTGGTGGTGCCCCAGTGGCATATGCCCTAGTGGCATGATTCAGGGACCCAGTGTGTGGCAGCCAGGATAGTTCTACCTGCTGCCGCCTAACAGGACTTGAGGTTCATATAATCTCCCAGTACCCAAACCGCCCACCACCCTCCAGCATCCCTATTGTGTTGCCCTTAGCCCTTCATTACTGCTTTTCTCCTTCTGGGTTGTCCTGGTATTCATTCAAAGGGGTGGGAAGGGAGGGTGCAGGGAGAATGCTGCCCCAGGCCTACCCCAGAATAGAGCAGTGGAGGTGGGGTGGGAATTAAAATGGAGTGTGGGGTTTGGCAAGACCTGTTCTGCTTGTCAGCTTTTATTCGGAGAGAGTGAGAAGGAATTGTAATTTCGAGAAAGGCAGTAGTACTTGGAGCCTTTAGAGACCCTGGGGTGGGTAATCATTAGCCCCTCCCATCTGGGGGCGGGGCCTGGGCAGCTGGGTCTGCGGCGGCAGGCCTAGTGGAAGGGAGTTCTGGGGACAGTGATTCTGAGGGACTCCTCCCAACCTCACAGAGATCTGTCTGCTGACTCGGGGCCGCCGCACGGCCAGCGTGCGGGCTGACACCTACTGCCGCCTCTACTCGCTCAGCGTGGATCATTTCAACGCTGTGCTCGAGGAGTTCCCCATGATGCGCCGGGCCTTCGAGACTGTGGCCATGGACCGGCTGCGCCGCATCGGTGAGGCCTGTCCACCCTGTCTGCTCTGGGTCCAGGCTGGGCCCCCACCCCATCTCCACATCCCAGGGCCCAGACTCTGGTGCTTCAGTGTCACACCCCAGCCCACCCCAGTCCCAGCAAATGCCCCCAATAGGTCTTTCAACACTGAGGCTCACTGTCCCTACCACTCAGTATCTCCTACACCTGGAGATGTGCCCCCAAATCCTCATGCCCCGAGTCCTCCTTCCTTGAGTAGCAGGCCCAGATCCTCACCATCGTGGATACACACTCTCTCCCCCTGACTCTTCCTCTGCCATCTCCTGATCCCCATCCCCCCAACCCCATGTCCATATCTTGACCCCATCCCCTACCCTCATCCCATCTTGTTACTCTCATTTTATGACAGCTGACCTTCATCTTGGATTCCTTTCCTACCCTTAACTCCTCCCTCCTGGGATGATTTCTAGGCAAGAAGAATTCCATACTGCAGCGGAAGCGCTCTGAGCCAAGTCCAGGCAGCAGTGGGGGCATCATGGAGCAGCACCTGGTGCAGCAGGACAGGGACATGGCTCGGGGTGTTCGGGGTCTGGCCCCAGGCACAGGAGCTCGGCTCAGTGGAAAACCAGTGCTATGGGAGCCGCTGGTGCACGCACCCTTGCAGGCAGCCGCAGTGACCTCCAACGTGGCCATTGCCCTGACTCACCAGCGAGGCCCTCTGCCCCTCTCGCCCGACTCTCCAGCCACCCTCCTTGCTCGCTCTGCTCGTCGCTCAGCAGGTTCCCCTGCCTCCCCACTGGTGCCTGTCCGAGCGGGCCCTTTGCTCGCCCGGGGGCCGTGGGCATCCACCTCCCGCCTTCCTGCCCCCCCTGCCCGAACCCTCCATGCCAGCCTCTCTCGGGCAGGGCGTTCCCAGGTTTCTCTGCTGGGCCCCCCACCAGGAGGAGGTGGACGACGACTAGGACCTCGGGGCCGCCCACTCTCAGCCTCCCAACCTTCTCTGCCTCAGCGGGCAGCAGGTGATGGCTCTCCTGGGCGTAAGGGATCGGGAAGTGAACGTCTGCCCTCAGGGCTCCTGGCCAAGTCTCCAGGGGCAGCCCAGGCCCCCAGGCCATCAGTGCCTGAGCCAGCCACCTCCCGGGGTCCCCAGCTCTCTGCCAACATGTGAAGCCCTTGGGTAGGCTCTCAGGTGTAGTAACGTGTGCCTGAGGGTGGAAGCCTCCTGGCGAGGGCCAAGGGGACCTGGAACACTGCCCTACGGGAATATCCCCCCACCTACCAAGATGTTCTGTGTCTGCTCAGGCACCCTGCGGCCCGACATCCTCCTAGTCCATTCACTCATTCATCAAATGTACTGAGCGTCTATCACATTCAAGGCACTGTGCCAGGCGCTGTAGGTCTCCACTGCCAAGTAGAAGCAACTCCCAGCCCTCTGACAAGGGTATTGTCCTGGCCATGGTCCTGCCAGGTGCAGGCTCAGGCCTGTGATCCCCCTGACTAAGCACAAGCACTTGCCATCACTGCCAAGTACTAGGTGTCTCCCTTTCCCTGCCCATGACCCTGCAGGTCTGCCTGGTGTGGTCATCGTCCTGGCCCCCTAACTGAGCCAGGCACTGCCAGTTACCTGCACCTCCACTGTTGTCAGCAAATGTCTTGGGTCCCCGGTGTGGGCGCGGGCACCTTCGCTGCCATGTGTGGACCCTTTCTGCCTGTACCCCCCAAGTGGGAATACGCGTCTCCTGTCAAGTTCCCTGCAGTCTCTGTCTCTGTGGTAGACTGTCTTTTTGTAAACTAGGAGCCACTTCTTCCCTGTACGCCTGCCCCAGTGCTGTCCCCCTTGATGCCAAGGGATGGTTGGCACCTCCTTTAATGTGCCAGCCTAGATCCCTCCAGGTGGGGGCAAGTGGCTGAATCCTTAAATGACATTTTTGCTCTCCTTTCTCCCTTCCTTATTTATTTATTCTTATTTATACAATTCTTGGTAATTTTATTTGCTAATTTTATTTATTACCAATTCATTTTATTCCCCCATTCCTTTATCCTTTATCCTTCCCTCCGCTCCCTGATAGGGAGATAGGAAGGGGCAGGCCCCTCCGTGCCAGCTCTTGTGGTACTTGCCCAACCCCATCAGCAGCAATACTCGAACCCTCCCCCTATCTAGGTAGGGGCAGGAAGGCTGCCCAGGAGGGGGAGGAGGACTGTTCTTACTTTTATGGTTTTTTTTTCCTACTGAATTTGCTCTTGGTGCAGGAGTAAGGGGAGGGCCTGAGGTACTCAAGCCTGGGAAAGGGCAGGCTAGCCAGCTCCTCTGCCTTCTCAGGGACAAGAGAAATCCCTTGCCCCACCCCTCCATCCCCACCCCTACTCTACAGCATCAAAGAATGTGGGGCCAGGACCCTAAACCTCCTTTTCTCCTGGGTGGGGGGTTCTGGGGTTCTGGATATGTAGGAGAAGTTTTGTAATTGCTTCCAAACAGATGGGTTTAAAAAAGAAAATAGAGACACTCATTTTGGCTCCTGGCTTGTGTGTGGGAACAAAGTGGGCATGAAGAAATTTCTGGGTGCAGGAGGCAGCAGGACATCTGACCCAGCAAGGCGTGAGGGCATGAGAGCAGCCAGGGGGTGGCCTGTCAGCCCAGCAGAGGTTGTGAAGACAGGGACAAGATGGGGCCGCCTGGCTGTCAGCACTCCCCAGTGTCCTTCTATCCTGGCTTCCCCAAAAACATGGTGCCTTGATGCCACTGTTAGTCACGATGAAGGAAGAGGTGGCAGTCTCCTTGGGAGATGCCCAGATTATTATGAGGACCACATACAAGAACGTCAGACTCGGATATGAAATATGTTTCAAATATGGTTTTGTGTTAACTGTGGACATGATTGTCCTGTTCCTCTCCCCCAAGCCCCAGGTATAGGGAGCAGTGGGAGGGGGCTGGGTGGATTGAATTAAACAGTTAAGCTGGGATTAAAGGCTCAGAACATCTCAGGGCTCATCTGAGAGCATTAGGTACAGGGAATGTATGGCTGGCGCTGCCTGATGGCCAGTGCTTAACTGGCCATGGCTGGTCGGGGCCTGTGTGAAATGGAGAGCGGGGAGGGGAACCTGGAATGGGGCTAGATGGCAGATGTGGCCTTGGGCAGAGGGGACTGGGAGTGCAGAAGACTTAGGAGGGGCACTGGGTGGAGGGAACGGGGAAGGGATGAGGTCCAGAGCTCGGTGCGGGGGGACACGGCTCAGGATATGCTCAGCACCCGCATGATGTTGGTATAGCCGGAGCCAGGATGCCAGCCTGTCACCACGATCACCAGGTCCCCAACACGGAGGAAACCATGGAGCTTCCCTGGCGGTTGGAGGGTCGGGGAAGAGAAGATGACAATCAGCCACTGAGGGACCCAGGCCAGCCCTGTGATGAGAATCAGCCACCACCTTCCACCTCCTCAAAGCCACTCTGTAAGGAATGGGGGGCCTGAGGCAAACTGTCCAGTGTGACCCACAGGTGGCACTGCAGGAATATGACCACTGCAGCGTATCAGAGCTGCACGTGTGTCCGTGCGGTAGCATGGGGTGTGCTGCTAAGTAGCAAGTCTACCCACCTGTCTTGCTGTGCTGATAGGAAGAGGGAGGGTATGATCATAGCCAACTGTAAATTCGATTTTAGTTCCAGTGGCCAGGGGCAGGATCCTCTTTCTCCTCTCACCTCTTCCTCCGTATGTCACGCACCTAGCGCAGGCAGCAGCTGGGCTGACTTCTTAGGGACAACCCTGACCTCTCTCCCTCTGCCCTCCTTCCTCAGCACGTCCTCCTTCCCACCACTGAAGGCCAAAATATCTCTGAGTCTTAGTGAACATCACAGAGAAAATCTGGGACCAGAGGGGAGAGGCAAGGCAAGGCCCGTTGGGTGGGTGTGGGAAGTGGAACTGGGGAACTTGTGATACAAATCCAGTGGAGGGAGGGGAGGAAGTCTAGTGGCTCACCACTTTCAATGCCAAATTGGACCCGGCGATCCACATCATCTGCCCAGACGGCCTCTGGAGGTTCACTGTAGACCAAGGGGAAGACTCCTCGGCACAGGTGGGACTGGCGGGCAGCCTGGGCAGAGCGGGTGACAGCAATGACTACTGCCCGAGGTCGGTACCGAGACAGGAGCTGGGCTGAGCTGAAGGAGGCAGAGAAGGTCAGCCCAGAGCAAGGAAAGAGTGTTGAACAAGAAAACAGGAGTTTGGGTTCTGCTTCCAGGTATCACCAACAAGCTGTGTGACCCTGGGTAAGTCAGCATATTTTTCTGGGCCATGGTTTTCTCTCCTGTAAAATGGGCATAAGAATGCTCACCCTTCTTACTATGAGATAATCAAGAATATTCCAAATGAGATAATAAGGAGAAACCTCTTTGAGAAATATAAAACTCTTCTGAGAATGTACCTTTATACAATACTTCACTACAAATGTCCTTGTTAATTCTCACCATCCCATGAGGAAATGGAGGAGGCTTAGAGAGCCTGGTGACTTACCCAAGATGTCACAGTTAAATTTTCAAACAAAGACTTGAACTCAGGCTCTGGGCCTTTCGGCAACACCTCAGCACTGTAAGGCTTTGTGGGCTAAATGCAGAGGCCTTGCCTCTGAGCCCTAAAAGCCCAAATGGCTTGGAAGCCATGCACCCAGAGATGCCACCTTCCTCTTCCAAGCCCCTGGAACTCACTGGCACAATTTCTGGTGTGCTCCAAGAGCTGCCTCTCCTGGCCTCCAGCTCCCGTAACTACCTCTCTTCTTGCCCCAGAATGATATCCTTCATCTCAGATAATGGGACAAACCTGAGCCTGTGGCCCACCCTAGCCTGCCCCTGACCCAAAGTCCCATCTTAGTGTTCCCAGCATCCCCCTCACCGGCCTGTCGAGGTCAGAACGATGATGGCTGCAGCACAGCACTTAAAGGCCGCCTCCACGGCGCCGATAGCAGTGACCTCAGTGGGATCACGGCTCAGGGGTGCTGCCCGGCGCAGCTCCTCGAACAGCTGGCGGTGGTACACTGCAGCCTCTGCCTCCCGGGCAATCTGCAAGCAGCCAGGTCAGGCTGGGCAGGGGCGTGGGGTCTGGAAGGGGTTTGGTTTTCCTGCCCCTTGCATTCTGAGTTCCTACCGCATGCTGCATCTTTACAGCCTCCACAGGAAACTTGCCCTTAGCAGTCTCCCCTGACAGCATGATGCAGTCTGCCCCATCCAGCACAGCGTTGGCCACGTCGCTCGTCTCTGCCCGAGTGGGCCTGGGCTTAGTGATCATGCTCTCCAGCATCTGGGGGACATCTGGATATCAATGCTAAAGGAGTCGCACTCTGACTCTTGCCCAAGCTAGTTCTCTGACGCTCTCAGTGCACTGAAAGCCGGGGTTGCAGTCACAAACTGTGTGATCCTGGCTGTCTAGTTTCCTCATCTGAACATGGGGATCACAGTATCTCTCCCTAAGTTCGCTGTCTGAGGATCAAACACTGGAGAGCAAACATCCTACAGACCTAAGTTGTGGGCTATTCACTCTCGGTGTCCCTAAAACCCATAGAGTGCCCCAGCCCAAAGGGCTCACTGCAGACCTGTGTGGCACAGACAACAGGCTTGCCCGCCAAGTTGCAACGACCGATCATCATCTTCTGAGCGAGGAAGACCTTTTCAGCGGGGATCTCGATGCCCAGGTCACCCCGCGCCACCATGATGCCATCGCTCACTTCCAGGATTTCATCGAACCTGGTTGGTTGGAGGAGTCAGGGTTGGGGAAGAGCCAGAAGATGCCAAGGAGAAGCAGGCGGGAGAAGACAAGGGCCGTTGGGGATGGTTGGGGCCTGATGGGAACAAAGACCAAGTCTCACTTCTTCACGCCTTCGTGGTTCTCGATTTTGCTAACGATCTTGATGGTCTTTCCTTCCGGCCCCAGAGCAGCCCGGACGGCAGTCACGTCGCTGGCTTTCCGAACAAAGGAGGCAAAGATGATGTCCACGCCATGGTCCACCCCAAAGCGCAGGTCCCGGACATCTTGCTCCGACAGCCCAGGCAGGTCCACCTGGGCGCCCGGCAGGTTCACGCCCTTTCGACTGCCCAGGACACCGCCATTCTCCACTTGGGTCTCCAGTCCCTCTGGGCCTGTGGGCATGAAAAGAGCCAGCCTAGGTCAGGGGTAAGCCTAGCACAGAGTCACTGTTGAGGGAACATGGGGCCTGGAACCGCAAGAAATCAGGAACATCGTCTCTCTGCCCTTGACCAGGTTTCCCCTCGGAATAGGCACTGGGTGGACGTCTGTGGAAGAAAGGACCAACTCGCCAGTCTGGCCCCAACCAAGGGCGAGCCCAGGGGTTTGGATGCTGGGGGCTCCAGACGGGTGGCGAAGGGCGCTGGCCAGCGCAAGGTGCGTTCAGTCCACAGGTGGAACCGGGGAGCCAAGGGGAAGAGAGAGCGCCCGGCGTCTGAGCGCAGCTAGGGCTGGAGGCTCTTGCGCACCGATTTTCTTGACCGCTAAGGAGATGAGCCCGTCGTCAATGTAGATGTGGCTCCCCACTGACACGACGCGGATGATATTGGGGTAGTCCACCCACACGGTGCTTGCGTCCCCCCGCATCCGGAAGGCCGGGTCCACGGTCACCAGCACCCGGGCGCCCTTCTCCAGCTCCACTTCCGACTCCGGGCCCTGGGGGCGGAGCCAGAGGCGTCGAGTTCCGCCCCACGCCCGGCCGGCCCCTCCCCAGGCGCTGTCCCCCGGCCACTACCTCCGCGCCCTGCCGCCCCTTTCCTGATCCCCGGAACTTAGCCGTCTGACCCCGCCTCTCACCCCCTGCAAGATCCCAGTGCGTATCTCCGGCCCCTTGGTGTCCAGACCTATGGCCACGGGTCGGTTGCTGAGCGGAGAAGTTGCAAAGCTCTTCACCGCCTCCCGGATGTTGGCGATGGACTCAGCGTGGTACTGGGACGGGAACCGAGTGGGGATTTCAGAGGTATGTAGCCAGGACCCCAGAGCATCCTCCAGCCCCTCCCACCTCCCCGCGGCCCCGCCCTGAACCTCGTGGGAGCCGTGGGAGAAATTGAGTCGCGCGATGTTCATCCCAGCCTTGATCATCTCCTTGAGGCGCTCCACGGAGCGAGATGCCGGCCCTGGAACCAGAGATCCTGTTCGGACAACTCTCTACCCAAACCTGAGAGACAATCAGACCCATCACAGAGACGCCCTGTGCTGCAAAAGTCTTGTTACCTGACCTTTATTTCCTGACGCAACCCCTGCTCACAGGTCAGAAGCGCCCTTCCCCTCTCCAGCCAACACCTGCCTCCTTGGGGAGGCAGTACTGCGGGTCTTGGAGAGGAGGGTCCTCAGCCAGGCCGGAGGTAAGTGTGTAATGTAAAGTGGCAGTAGCTGTGGCAGTGATGTAAGTGCTGCAGTGGTGGTGAGGATGGGGGTACGGACCCCCACGTCGGAAAGGGGATGGGTGCCAGCTCAGATAATTTGGGGTTCAGGGCTTTAGAGCTGAGAGGATTCATATTGAGGACAGTTGAGTTCTGTCCCAACCAGATAAAGCAGCTGTGTGACAGAGAGTCAGCCGGCCATCCTCTCCAGGCACTACCTAAAGCCACTTCTTCCCGTGGGGGAAGAATGCCCCACTCTCTTCTCTGTCATTTCCCCTTCACTCCCTTGTGAATTAGCCTCATGGCTTTAAATGCCATCTATAAACTGACCACTACCAAATTTAAATCTGCCGTTCAAACCTCTCTCCCAAATCCACAGTTGTGTGTCTGATTGCCTACTTTGCATCACACTTGGATGTCTGGTGCGCATCTCAATCTCAACATGCCCCAAACTGAAATCTTTATCTCCTTCCCACTGCCCCCAGCCCTTTCCACCACAATCTTTCCTGCTCAGTTGATAATGCATCCTTCTAGATGGTCGTGCCAGAAACCTTGGAGGAAATCCTGCGGGCTCTACCTTCAAAACACGTTCAGAATCTGATCACTTCTTACCACCTCTACTGTCACCATGTGGTCTAAGCCAGAAATACTGCAGGAGCAGCTTCTGCCCTTGCCTGCACCCCAAACCCCAATCAATTTTCAATACAGCAGCCTGAGTTATTCTGTTAAAACATAAGGAGGAGCGTTGGTACCCTCTTCTCAAAACTCTACAGTAGTTTCCCATTTCCCTTGGAAGAAAACTCAACTCAAATTCTGAAAAAGGCCTATGAAAGCAGTCTGTGGCTCCCCCTCCCCTTCAAGCTCCATTTCTGCTACTCTTCCCCTTTGATGGTTTCTAGCCATTCCAGCCTCCTTGACTTAGGGCCTTTTCACTGACTGTTCCCTCTGTCTGGAACTTTCTTCCCAAACCCATCTGTATGGGTCATTCTGTCATTTCCTTCGTATCTTTGCTCAGGTCTTAATTTTCTGAACAAGGCTACCTCGACTCTATGTAGGACTGTAATGTGCCTCCCTCCCTCACATCCCTAATACTCCTTACCAGGCTCTGTTTTTCGTTTTACCATATTCTTAACACTTTCTCACATACTTAAAAAGTTATTTAAAAATATGTATTATCTCTATTATTTATTGCCTAGATTGTCAGCTACCCAAGGGTAGGAATCTTCATTTCATTGGTCTCTTCCCAGGGCCCAAAACCTTGCTTACCAAGTGCTCAACAAATATTTTTGAATGACTGACTCCGTCAAACGTGGGGAAGTCTTGAAATAGACAAAAGATGGGGAAGCACCTTGAGGAGCACCCAGGAGGCCCTGTGCTGCTGCGGGGGAGGGGGCTGCTTACCGATGGTGGCAATGATGCTGGTGCTGCGAGCGGCCACGGGCTCGGAGTCAATGTCCAACAAGCAGAGGTGTTCCAGGAAGGTGTCTGCCATAGCGGCCGACAGCTGCTGCCGCTGGAAGAAGGTATTGCCCAGCTCCTGGGTCAGCTGGGCCACACTGGCCCACCGCAGGTACCCTGCTGGCCCTGCAGAAGACGGAGCTGCGTGGGTACCTGTCTCCCCTCCCCATCCTTTCATCTCAGCATACCCTCTCTTCCTTCCCCCAGCTTTCCCATTTTTCGTTGAGTCCTTCTTATGAACTGGGCATTATACATACATTTTCTTAGTCGGAAGGATCCTTTAAAGCAAATACTGTCTATGCTCTGTAATTATCCCCATTTCGCAGACAAGGAAACTGAGGCTGAGGAATATTAAGTAAATTGCCCAAGTTCTTACAGCTTCTAAGTAACAGGGATGGGATTTACATGCAGGTCTGACGAATTCTAGGTTAACCTTCTGACCATACAGCTGTCTGATCCCTCATAACCCCAGACTGATTGCCCTTCAGCTGCCTCTTCTCTCAGCCTCAGCCCTTCCTGATATTTAGTCCACAGTGGCCTCTCATTATCCGGGCCCAGAATCACTCAGTTCCTTTTCCTAAGGTCCTTGTTTTCTTCCTTCCAGCTGACTGGCTTCCCGGCCCTCTCCTCTGAGATTCCTTGGCTCCTTCAATGCTACTTGATCCAGTGAAGCCCAGCCCAGATGAGCTCCCCTGCCAGCCACACCCTCCATGCCACTGAACGTCTGCCAGTCTCTGGGGGTCTGTGCCACGGTATCGGGCTATTGAAGCCCCAGGGCTCAGCTGGGCTGGGGATCAGTCCTGCATACTGGTTAAAGTGTTACCAGTGTCTCCTGTGTCACTGGAAGCCTTGTGCACTAGGGGCCAGAGGCCAGGAGCCACAGGACAACCCCTCTGCCTAGCCTATAGGGCTGGTAGAAGAAGCCCAGATCAGGGTTCATAACTTAACCCAGGGGAGACTCCCATGAACTCAGAATCTCTCCAAGTCCCCCCTGGCCAGCAGCAGATATTGGTCATTTGGACCATCTACCCCCATTTCTGACCTCCATCCTCATTTTCCCTCTCTGTTCAATAGCTTCTGTTGCCCTTTCTTACCTCCTGGAGCCCCAATCAGGATGGACTTTGCTAAGTCTCTTTGAGACTTATGGATCCTTGACCAGAGCTGCTGGGATTGCATGTCCTCTTGCATGGACATGTTTCCAAACTGTGGGACTGGGGCTGCCTGGACTGTGGAGAAAGAGAGAGGATGACAAAACTGCTTGTCTTATCTAAGGGAGCCAGAGAAAAGAAAAGGGACACACCCAGGAGGCCAACCCTACCCCCACACAGAGTCCCTCCCCCAGGCCTGCTGGCCCTCTGCCCCTGTCTTCTGGCATTCTCCTTCTCTATCCATTTTTCCTGATAAATTCTCCAGCCACTCACACTTTCTGGTCATCAACATGAGTAGAGATATTTTGCCAATGATATCACCCCTTTTCCTTTGCACTTTACTGAAGTTAGTCTTGGAAGCAGGGGACTTAGGGACTGGAGACTAAAGAAAGGGGATGGAGAGCGCCCTGATGGTGTGGTGGGATTCTCTGGAAGGGCTCTGATAGCGTCACCATCATAACATCAGCTACTGTTTGCTTGCTCACTGACCAATATTTATTGAACACCTGCTCCATGCAAGGACCTGAGGATACATAATGAGCAAAACAGACATTTGGAATTTACAGTATGGTGGGGAAACAGTCTACAAACAAGTACCAAACAAATGCATATATATGTAACTACAAACTGTACATGCTATTAAAGGAATTGATTGGGGCACTGGAACAGAAAAGCCAATGGGAGCAGAGAGGGGAATGTATTTCACATGAGGTGGCTGGGAAAGGCTTCTTTGTAGTGATCGTATTTAAGCTGAAATTTGAAGAATAAAAAGGAACCATCCAGTTGCCCCCTAAGCCAACCTGGGAGGAAAATTTGAAGCAAGGAACTTTCTGTGGAGTTGGAAATAATAGATGCCAAGGCTCTGAGGAAGGAGAAAGGTGCCCAAGAGAGGGAAAGCTGCAATGAGGCCATGTGCCTGGGGGGCACTGGGTTTCCCCAGAGGAGTGACCTGGCCCAGCTCACACTCGAGATCCCCCTGGCTGGTGGGTGGAGAATAGGTGGTAGGTGCAGGGAGACCAGTGAGAGGTTTTAGGAGTGATCTGGGTGGGAGGTGATGGACTAGCATAGCCTCAGTGGGGATGGAGAGAGGGAGACAGATTTGAGATGTATCTGGAGAAGAGCAGAGACATGTGGAATGACAGATGTGGGGACGGGGAGGGAGACTGCCATTCCCTGAAGGATGGTGCTGAGGGGTCTGGCTTGAGCGGCTGGGTGGATGGTATACCCCTTACTGAGACCAGGGAAGCAATAGGTTTGTGAGGGAGAACACCCAAGGTTTCAGCTTTTAGACAGGCTAAGTACACGATGCCAATTAATCACCAGAATGGAAGCAGTCAGCCGGATCTGTTCATCGAGCACTTACTGTGTGCGGTAACATCCTCCCCGTTATCACTGACAACCTAGTAGGAGGGTAGGATTGATAATGGCCTGTTTCACAGATGAGGGAACTGAGGCTATCAGGGTGTGCTGGGCACCTTGTGTCACCACTCCAAAGCCTCTCTCTATCCTTCTCCACTCTGCTCAGTGGCCTGGAAGCTGAAGGCCCTTCCCCACGGCTTCCGTAGGGCTTGGCCAGTGGAGAGCGGCACCAATAGGAGAGGAGACGGACCAGAGGGAGGCTAGGCATGTACCTGCCTCTCCCCCTGCAGGTTTGCTGTAGGTCACCTCTCCTGCCCGGGGCCCTGTCTCCAGATTCTAGGAACCATTTTTTCCCCATTCCCTGGACCCCTACGAGTGGTAATAAGCCCACTGTTGCTAGACCTGGGGTAATGTCCACTGAACCCACTGTGGTTCAGTAGCACCCTGTCCGTACCTTTGTATATAATCCTATTATGAAGCAATCTTCAAATTATCCAGTTCGAGAGAGCCCTTGGATTCCTGATAAGACCCTGCCTGATACACTTATCTAGGGGCTAAAATCTTTTATGTTTTTAGCTTTTTTATTGTGGCTATACATATATATATAGCACTTGACATTTTAATAATTTTTAACGGTACAGTTCAGTGGCATTTAAGTACATTAACAATGTTGCGCAGCCATCACACTGTTTCTGAAACTCTTTCGTCGTGGGGCTAAAATCTCGTCAGCGGTGGAGCTGGGATTCATGCCCAGAGAGTGTGGTTCCAGAACCTAAGCTGTAACCATTTGTCTCTGTTCGTTCCCTCCCAGGACTGTCTCAGTGGAAGAGGAGGAGGCAAGCCTCAGACTCTGATTGGAAAAGGAAGAGGTTAGATAGTGGGAAGGGCTCCCCGAAGGGGAATGGGCGTGGATCCTAGGTTCTGTTTATAGAAGGCAGAACAGAGAAAGATGGACAAAAGCTGTACCCAGAGGCTGCACAACAGACTTCAGGGCCTGGGACTCAGGCCTGGTGCTTGGGGATTAGGGAGGAACATGGGCTGTTTAAGGCTGGCCTGGCAATTTCAGACTGACTCCAAGACCCGTTGGGAGGACAAGAATGCCAGAGATGCAGATCCCAGGTGGCCAGCAGGAGGGGGAGTTGGTGTCCCAGAGCAGCTCCTGTCTTACCGAACTGAGGGACAAAAGCTTTGACCAGAAGTCTGGTCAAAAGCAGTCTGGCTGACCCTGGGTCCACGGGTGACCATGTGAGAGATGGGCTGGACTTTGTTACACGGCCCATCCCGAGCAGGACTGGGGGTGAGAAAGCCAAGAGGACACCTGGTCTCCGGGATCCGAAGAGAGCTGTGTGTTCAGCTTTGTTGGGTGAGAGTCCTCCTCACCCCTGAAAATGCACGCTCAGACACACACAGCCACCCATGTGCAGTCAAACACATACAGACACAGACCCCACTATGTGCCCTGCCCCATATTGGACTCCGGGGGTGTGAGGTCACCAAAGTCAAGTCCTGCCCAGACTCAAGAGAGACGGAATGCTAGCCCTTAGGTGTAATAAAGTGTGTCAGGCTCAGTGATGGAGTTGTATTTAGGACATAGGGGGGCACTGGGTGAGACTGAGCATTGTGAGGGAGGGAGGAGGTCAGGGTGGCTTCACAGAGGAGAGGACACCACAGCTGAACAGAGCCAAGGACAGAGACTGTCCGGCGCTGGGATACATACACATGTGCACACACACAAACACCTCCATATGCACACACACGGAGTCCACACATGGCAGGCACGCAGGCACACAGCAGACTCAGATGCAGGTACGTGATCTGAACCTCAACCACGTTTTCTTACACAGACACACACTCACGCACACTCGTGCTCTCACACGCACACGAAGCCCAGGCTCTGTTCCCAGCCCTTGGCTGGCTGTTTTAATTCTGTAAGCCGGGGAACAGACACCTCACCCGACCTGTGAGGGGCGCCCGAGAGTCACCTGCTAGGAGAGGACGCCCGCGGCCCGCGGCCACCCCGCCCTCCTCGCTGAGGCGGAGAGACACTCAGAACGTCAGTTTCATCATCTGCAAACCAAGATAATCCACTTCTGCCAAGGCGCAGTGCGATAATGTCGGTGGACGTGCTGTGAGCGCACGGCGGGAACAGAACAGGAAATTATTGCTGTTGGTCACGTGCATATATGGTGACCCTCTCCACCTCTGTATCAGAATTAATTACTAGGGGGTGGGGCCCTGCATCTGTATTTCTAAAAGTTCCATAGAATTTGTTCAAGGTGTATTTATATTTATTTGGCTAGATATTTGCGCAGTATACAAAATTCAGAGGTACAGGGTCTAGGTGAAGAGTGCCTCCCTTTCCAACTCCAGTCCTCCTCCTCAGCCACTCACTTCCCCCTGCACATGACCAGATTTCTGAATTTTCTATGTGCTCTCTCAGAAATAGACTAAGCAGGTATACAAACCATATATAATCTCTCCCTTTTTTATACAAATGGCAGCACGTTGCTCTACCTACCATCCTGTACTTTTTTTTAATGAGTTAGAATAGATCTTGGACCCTGCAGGTGAAGAGAGGCCTTGATGTTGCTCACAACTTTTGTAATGGACTCCCTGAAATCCGTTCTTGGAACCCCTCTCTTGCATGGGAAGAAACTGGCCAGAGAGGAACTAGAGGCAGAGGTTGGTCTCAGCCCAGGTCTCTTTTTCCTTTAAAAAAAAATGTGGCAAAATATACATGAGATGAAATTTACCATTTTTCGGTGTACAGTTCAGTAGCATTAGGTACATTTACAATGTTGGGTGACCATCACTACTATCTCCAAAACTTTTTCACCAACTCAAACACAAACTCTATACCCACTAAATTGTAACTCCCCATTCCCCACCCCCCAGCCTCAGCCCCTGGTGACCTCTATTCTACATTCTGTCTCTGTGAGTTTGACCTCTCCAGGAACCTCCTGTAAGTGGAGTCTCATACAGTATTTGTCTTTTTGTGACTGGCTTATTTCACTTAGTATAGTGTCAAGTTTCATCCATGGTGTGACATATGTCAGAATTCCCTTCCTTTTTAAGACTGAATAACATTCTGATGTAGGTCTCTACCACCTCTGGCTTACCCATTCATCAGTGCGTGGTCACTTGGGTTACCTCCACCATTGGCGTCTGTGAACAATGCTGCTGTGAACGTGGGTGTCTGGGCCCAGGCCTTTTGCCTCCCCCTGGAGCCTTCTGCGAAAGCCTGTCCCATTTCGCTCAGCTGCTGTGTTGCATGTGGGGCAGGGCAGAGGGCTCAGATCTGGTGAGAGGAGGGACAGGCATGAAAGTCATATGCTAAGGAGGGCTTGGGGAGAAAGAAGTAGAGGCTGAGAGCACGACACTGCAGAGCACCGTGTTCTCGGCTCACGCAGTGACAGCCAAAGCCCTCCCAGGGCCCTGCTACCTTTCCCCCTGTTCCCCCTCCTCTTGTCCCTTTAATCTAGTCGTGCTGACCTCACTGTTTCTCAAACAAGGAAGATAAGTTCCTGCCTCCGGGAAGATGGCTGCATTCCCCTTCCCTCCTATATCTGTAGAGAATGCCCTTCTCTTATTCCTTCCTTCTCATTTCTTCTCAGACCCAAGGCCTCAGAACACTGCATTTGACACTCCCATCTTCCCGCATGCTTTGCTCTCCTTCCTGGCTTGATTTTATATTTTGACTTAAATGTCTTCCCACCCCACCTAAAAAGTCCATTCCAGGAGGACAGGGAGTTTGTTTGTCCACTGCTATATTACTCGTGCATAGTAGGTGATCAATACAGATCCTCAGATCCAATGGGCCACCTCTCACCCCTGTGGAAGGGCCACGCTTCACCAGTCCGGCCCCCTCTCTCCTGCACCTTCTACTATAGCCAAGTCAACTTCTTTTGCTTCCTTACTGTCACCCTGTCCTGCTCTACTTCCTCAACTCTCTTTCTGTATCTTAGTGAAACTGGGAGCATCTCACCACCCACATGTAACACTGATCAGCAAAACTTGTGGATTCCAAGCATCTTCCAAATCCACCCTGCTCTCTATCCTTGCTGCCACAGACTGGCCTGCTGCTGCTCCTCGGTTGCCCAGACTTTTCCTGCCTGGGGTTTCCATCACCGGTAGGTCCTCAGCTTTAGGGGAGCCTCCCACTGAAGCCAAAGTTGTCTGTCTAAAAATCAAGTCTGATCAGCCTGCTCTGACCAAGGACATTGCTGATCCATCAGGGTGTGCAAAGACCTTCTTTATCCTGCTCACTTCTCTAGCCTTCTTTTCTCTCTTACTCTGCTCCTCAATCCACCCCAGAATCCTTACACTTCCTAAACATGACTTGATTTCTCTCAGTGCCTGCCTTTGCACACACTGTTCCCTGCACCTCTGTGCTCTTCCCTATCTTTGTTAAGCAAAATTCCTATTCAACCATCTAGATTTCCCCCCTTCTCTGGCATCATTAGATGGGTTTTATTTTTCCCTTTTGTCCAGTTAAATTCAGAATACTCATCAATAGTTGCTAAAATCATTAGGTTTGGCACCACTACTAAAAGTGGGGCAGCCAGGCCCGTGTGCCTCCTGATGTAATGCCACGGGAAGCACATGGCTCTGAAAGTGTCTGAATCTAATGAAGCTTCCAACCTATTAGTTTAACAGAAACAAAGGGAATAGAGGAACCAGTTAAACGAAGACTTGAGGATGCAATCAGCCAAATGTGGAATATGGGCAGTTCTACGAGCAAATGTCCCAGTTTCACCAACACTTAAATAGCATGAAAAAAGGGGGGAGGAGGAGCTGCTTATTAAAATGACTTAAGACACCTACCAACCAAATGCAATGTGTGGATCTGACTTGGATTCTGATTTTGAACAATGCTATTGCAAAATACAATTTGAGACAATCCAGGAAATTTGGCCATGTATTGGGCTTTAGATAATATTAAGGAATTATTGTTAATTGTATGTGTTGTGTTAAAAAAAATTCCTTGTCTATGAGAGTCCGGGCTTTGTAACAAGAGACCACAAAACATAACAGCTGAAACCAGACACTGTCCTAATGGTCTGGGGATGCAGCCCAGAGCTGACGTGGTGTGTTAATGCTGGTTCAACCCTACTGAGGAGGAATGTCCTCCACAAACCCATGAGATACATACACCTCATCTTCATTTTAGGATGGAGAAAAATTAGATTCAAAGAAGTTAGGTAATTACCCCTAAATCATAGAACCAATAAGGATTTAAACAAGAGTTTGAACCCAGAACTGGTTGACAGCAAAGCTGTGCTCTTTGGGTCAGTACTTGAGGCTGCTTGGAGACTGGGTAAGGGGGTGCTTTGAGCATGCTTTCTTTTCCCAGGGACCTGGTGTGTTTATGAGACCTTGGCCTATTGCTCTGCCAGTGTTTCCGAAACACTGGGGGTTAGGCCAGGCATGGGAGAGTGAAGGGGCTGTAGTCCTAGCTGGACTGAGCCCCCAGACTGTCCCAGACTTCTGAGTTTTCTTGGGAAGGTCACTTCCAGGAGGTCCTAGACTACAAATAGGGAAGTGAGAGGGCTTTGGTTCTGGGGGGCATTGTCTCCCCCATATCATATGCTTTCATCCCAGGTCTCATCCCCCATTTCCTTAATTTGGGGTTTGCAATGAGAGTAGATTAATAATTCCTTGGATTTAAATGGACTCGAATATTTATGAAGACCTTTTCCCTACTTTGTCACTTTTGATTCTCAACTCTGCCCTATGAGTTAGATAGGGCACACATTTATCCTTTGATTCATTAAATGTACACATAGGTTACCTAAAATATGCTGGTATCCTTAATTTGCAGATTTGAAGCCCACTCAGAGAGGTTGTGTGGCTTGTTGAAGTTCATGCAGCTGGTTGGGATGGGGTCTAGGCTTGAACACAGACAGCAGGGGGTCCCAGTTCAGGTGGGCAAGGATGGAGCCTAGAGTCAATTTCCCTTCAGGCCTGTTTGAATTGCTCCTCTCTGGGAGTGAGCTCGCTGGTACCTGACTCCCACCAGGCCACAGACGACAAGCCAGGTGGATATTAAACTAGCTAGGAGCCCTTTCCTGGAGTTCTCACGCCTCCTTTGGCCCATTACCTCTCAGGGTGCTCCCCTCACTGAAGCGTCTTCATCCCAGCCTGCTCACACCTGCACCCACCTGGGTTAGCGTCCTCCTCTTTCCTCAAAGTGTCACTTGATCTCTGGACTGCTGTGAGCTCCCTGCTACTCCTTTGCATGTCCCTTCTTGGTATCCCTTGTTAGTTCTTCTTGCCCACCCTCACCTCCAGCCCAGGCACCGAGGGGAACAGCAAGGTGAGGTAGAGGTGGGTCTGGGGGAAGAATTCACTTGCTTTGCCGGGGCATCTGTGGTGAGAAGATGTACAAATAGATGAAGTAGATCGCGTTTGTGGTGCAAACACTCTTGACTAAAGCTTTGACCAAGGTAGGCAGGCCAAGGGGGAAATCATATAGGTGAGGATTCAGGGAGACAATATATGACTGAAAGTGCAGATTTCAAATACGAATGACTCAGTAGCTACATGATAAATAGGGTATTGTGGAGAGAATTACAAAAGAAAGGATGCTCTGCAGTTCTTAAATAACCAGGCTGCTCATCTGGGGTTGCCCCACCCTGGCTCTGTTCTCCATTTTCCATCCATCCTCCTCCTTGGGGCCCTTTTAAAAGTTCCACTGGCTACAAAATGCAGTTCTGGATAATTTTTTCATGAATGGTCTTAGCTCAGGTGGAGCCACAACAATGATAGAGTGTCTGGCCAGCTCCATGGGGCTGAGTGGGCGTCGAGAGGACGATTTCAGGATGGGGGGGCTTCAGTAGGATAGGATGGGAAAAGGACACAATTCCCTTTTTTTTCAGCTTTGTGCCTTTCCCTAAGGTGTTTCCCAGCACCCCAGGCTCTGATGACCTGATCTCTAATTTCCTTTGAGCTTTTTTTTACTAATGACTTCTCTCCCAAGGTGGAGGTGGACCAGCCTGGGAAACCTACCCCCGTCACGTGTTAGCCATGTCACAACCCCTCACCTGTGGAGTAATTTACTATGTAATACATTTTCCTGGACTTCTTTTTAGTTCTTCTCAGGTAAGCCCAATGATTTTCAGCTGTTTCTTTAAATTGTGGTAAAATATACATAAGGTAAAGTTTATCCTTTTAAGCACCTTTAACAGTTCAGTGGTGATAAATCCATTCACACTGTTGTGCAGCCATCAATACCATCCATTTCTGGAACTTTTAAAATCTTCTCAAACTGAAGCTCTATACCCATTAAACCTAATTCCCCGTATCTCCCTCCCCACAGCCCCCGGCACCTACGTCCTACTTTTATCTCTATGAATTTGACTATTCTAGGACATCCTAAGAGGGATCATACAGTATTTGTTCTTTTGTGTGTGGCTTATTTCAGACTTAATGTTTTAAGATTCATCTATGTGGTAGCATGTGTCAGAATTTTCTTCCTTTTTAAGGCTGAATAATATTCTGTTTTAAGTATATGCCACCTCTGGCTTATCTGTTCATGTGTGGATGGACACTTGGGTTGGTTCCTTTTGGCTATTGTGAATAATGGTGCAGTGAACATTGGTGTACAAGTATTTGTTTGAGTCTCTGTTTTCAATTTTTTTGTGTATATACCTAGGATGGGCCATATGGAATTCTATTTAACATTTTGAGGAATCATCAAACTGTTTTCCACAGTGGCCGCACCATTTTGCATTCCCAGCAAAGTATGGGGGTTCCAATTTCACCATATTCTCCATATGGAGCAATAACCACTTGTTATTTTGGGGTGCTTTTTGTTTTTATTGTTTTTGTTTTTACTATGCTGTTCTCATAAGTGTAAAGTGGTGTGTCATTGTGGCTTTGATTTGCCTTTTCCTAATGACTAATGATGTTGAACATCTTTTCATGTACTTATTGGCCATTTGAGTATTTTCTTTGGATAAATGTCTACTCAAGTTCTTTGCCCATTTTCTAACTGGGTTGTTTTTATTTTTGTTTTTGATTTTTTTAGGAATTATTATGGATATTCAACCTTTATCAGATGTATGATTTGTGAATATTTTCTTCCATTTTGTACATTTTTTTCACTGTCTTGATAGTGTCCTTTGATGCACAGAAGTTTTTAATCTTGGTGAAGTCCAATTCATCTATTTTTTTTGTTGGTTTTGCTTTTGGTGTCATACCTAAGAATCCACTGCCAAATCCAAGGTACAAGATTTAGCCCTGTATTTTCCTCTAAGACTTTTATGGTTTTAGCTTTTATATTTAGGTTTTAATACATTTTGAGTAAATTTTTGAATATGGTGTGAGGTAGGGGTCCAACTCCATTCTTTTGCATGTGGAAATTCAGTTTTCCTAGTACCATTTGTTGAAGAGACTGTCCTTTCCCCATTGAGTGGACTAAGTACCTTTGTAAAAAGCCTATTGGCTACAGACATGAGTTTATTTCTGGACTCTCAATTCTGTTCTGTTAGTCTATGTGTCTATCCTTATGCTAGTACTACATGGTTTTGATTATTATAGCTTTGTAGTAAGCTTTTAAGTTGGGAAATGTGTCTTTCAGTCTTGTTCTTCTTTATCAAGATTATTTTACCTATTCACAGCCCCTTGCATTCCATATCAATCTGAGGATCAGCTTTTCCATTCTACAAAAAAAAATTGTTGCAATTTTGATAAGGATTATTTTGAACATGTAGATTGTTTTGGGTAGTACTGACATATTCACAGTATTAAGTCTTCCTATCCAAGAATATGGGATGTTTTCTGCTTATTTAGGTCTTCTCTAATTTATTTCTCAGCAATGTTTTATAGTTTTTCAGTGTACAAGTCATTCACCTCCTTGGTTAAATTTTATTTCTAGGTATTTTATTATTGTGGATTCTACTGTAAATTGAATTCTTTGTTCGTTTTCTTTTTGAGATTGTTTATTGTAGAAACACAACTGTTGTCCTTGTACCCCACAACTTTGCTGAGTTTATTAGCTCTAGTAGCTTTTATTAAACTTAATAGTTTTTAAACTATTAAACTATTAAGTTATTAAACTTAATAGTTCAGTTATTTAACCAGAAAAATTGTTTTATTCAGGAAAAGCAGAGAATTGCAATTCAGTACAAGCAAGTTGTACTCAAACCAAGACCCTAGGTGGAGAACAAAGGAGCAGGAGGCTATTTTACAGAAGAAAAGAGGGCGTGGTGGGGGCGTTGCTAGGGGAGGCAGAAACTCTTCCTCCTCCTACTGGGTGGTAAAGTAGCCAAAATAGTATGAGCTGTAAAGTGTCTGTCTCTTCCCTCCTGCGGGGTTTACAACTGACTAGGGGTGGTGAGCCTGAGAGCTCCTTGCAGACCTCCCACCTCCAAGTCAGGGAGGCTTCCCTTTATAAATTTTCACACTTTCTTGTGGATTTTCTATATAGGATTTTCAAATTGCCTGTGAAATACAGATACTTTTACTTTTCCAGTTTGGCTGGTTTTTTTATTTCTTGTTCTTGTTTAATAGATGAGGAAAGCCAGTTTCAAATAAGTTACATTGACTGAGGATCAGAGAAGTTAAATGATTTGCTTAAGTTATAAAACCAGTAAGTGGCAAAGCTGGTCCTGCTGGGGCTTTACTAACATGCTATTAAGCTGCACAGGAAGATAATGAAAATAGAAGTGTGTATAGTAAAGCTAATACTTGAGAACCACAGGGTGGGACGTTCCCACGCTCTTCGGCCTCCAGCACCGCTTCCTCCAGTCTCTCCACCCAATCCCGCTCCTCCAGGCTTTCGCCCCCGGCTGCCGTCTTCCTATTGGTTGTCTGTTACAGGACCCCATGCTCATACGAGGTGAAGCAGCCATTCAGCGCGTCTCGTCTCCGCCCAGCCAGCCGGCGCTATATCGCGTGTCTTTATCCCTCTCGCGGCGTGCCGGGAATTGTAGTTTAACAAGGCGCTGCTGCTCGTAATGAAGGAGTATCAGAACTACTAGACCCAGCGAGCTGAGCGCGGAGCCTGTACGGCGTTTTAGGAGTACCTCGCCAACAATCTGGACCGAGAAGCCGCATCCAGGAACAGGTGAGAGCGAGCTCGCGGGCGGGGACTGGAGGTAGGATTTACACACTCGGCCTTACCTCTGTAGTCATACTTTGAAGGCACAGGAGGTCTAGTCTGCGTCGCAATTCCCCAGTCTTTAGGGGTTGGTGGGCTCAACTCGCTGACCCTGTGGGTGTGCGGACACTCCGAGTTATGCCAGTGTGCTTTCAGGGAACCCCCTTGTGCCCGGATCCGGGTTTGCTCTCCTGCGAACCCTCTTCACCCCCCCAGTGTTGCTCCGGGGCTGTGTGCGCAGTCCCAGCGCGCTCAGTGCGACTGGAGACGCCCCGTCCCAGAGCCCCGGACCATACATATACTTGTGCGTAACGCCCAGGGGATCCGGCTCCAATTCTTCTCTTATCGGGACATCTCAACCTGCTTACCCTTCTCCACGATAACCGGAGGAGACCTGTCCTCTAGATATGGCACTGCCACTGCCCAGGTATCTTCTTCCTACATCCCAGAACCTGCAGTTTGGTCTCTATAAAATAGGGTGACTTAAGGGCTCTCCAAGCCCCTAGTCCTGAGGTATTTTACTCTGGACTCTTCCAGCTGTGATTCAGGACTTGGGGGAAGAAGCCAAGAGAGGAGCAATTCCAGAGGCTCCCTGGAAGTGCGATTGACTGTTGAAGAGGATAAAGTTAGGTGGCCTTGAGTTCCAGACACCTAATTTTAAGTACGGTCAGTTGACTCTCAATCATCCAGCCAAACTTTTTGCTCCCTGCATTTTTTTTCTGTAAATGCCCTCAAGCTCAGCCCAGAAGAGGGCGGGGCATTCTGGGCCCAGAGGTAAAAGTTTGGAGGGTGGGTGGGAGTGACCTGGGGAGCTGCCACCACGCATCTGCCTTTGGTGCTTGCCCCTGCAGGGAGTGCTCGGTGCCCCCTCCCTAGGCCACCCCCAAGATGCCCCTGTCCCGCTGGCTGAGATCTGTGGGGGTCTTCTTGCTGCCAGCCCCCAGCTGGGCACCCCGGGAGAGGTGGCTAGGTCCCCTACGGTGGCCCTCTCTGGTGCACGGGTGCCCAGTCCTGGGGGCCTGGCACAGTGCCCGCTGCTGGTGCCAAGCGTGGACAGAGGAGCCTCGGTGAGTGTGGTCGGGGTGAGGGGCCTTGGGGAGGGGAGCAGCTGATTAGGTTTCTGACTTGTCCTCCCTTTCCTCAGAGCACCTTACTCCCCCCTCAGAATGAATGGAGACCAGAAATTGGACGTTTATGTCCAAGAAAAGCCAAATTTCATCCAGCACTTCTCCCAGATTGTCAAGGTGCTGACTGAGGACGGCATGGGGCACCCAGAGATAGGAGATGCTGTTGCCCGGCTCAAAGAGGTGAGTGATTTGTGACCTCGGTCACTCTGTGAATATATGGGGTCCAGCTGTGGCTTTTGGGGAGACTTGACAGGTGTGAGAGCAGGCTTTTACCTGTGTGACTGAGTCAGCCCTGGAGGGGCTGGGGCCTGTGCAGGTATATTTACTCAGCCTGTCAATCCTGCCTGGTGGTTCCGGCTTTGCATGAGGGTGGAAGTCCCTAGGAGTGAAGGCCTTGAACCTGGTACGTGTTTGATTTTGTTGCGAGCGGGAATTAGGTGTCCAGAAGTCATAAGGTGCTACTTTGTCAGAGACCTGGGAGGAAGGCAGTCTGAGGTGGGCCTGAGTGCGGCGGGTCTAGGACAGGGACTCTTGCTAGGGTGCTTACGTTGCCTAATTCTTTTTCTTTGGGAGCATCTAGTAATTCTGTTTATAAGTGCAGTCTCATATATCTGAGGGGAGCCGAGGAGAAGGAGGTTTGTCTACACAGGGGTGAAGATGAAAAGGAAAGTCTTCCCAGTGAATCAGATCTGGCTGATAGCAGGGCAGCCGAGGCAAACTGAGAGGCCCCAGCAGGAGGAGACACCACTGGAAGAGTGGGGGATAGATGTCCCAACCTGGGTCCCCTCCAAGCTCCCCTCTGGCCAACTTTTGGGGAGCCTTGTCTTTGCTATAGTGAGAGAGGCTTTTCATTTGCAGACAGGTTGGGCTGTGGATTGGGGGAGGTGGCAGGGTGAGGAGGGAAGGGTTGTGGAGGGGAGGTCTCGGAGAGGTGGGGATGCGGCAGGAACCTGAGTCGGAGACCTGAATGTACCAGCCATTCATTCCCGTAGCGTGCACAGAGATTTCCCCCAGTTCAAGCCCTCTCCTGGGCTTGGGAGCAGATTTTTTTCTGCAGTATGGAGACATTAAATTTACTGAGGAAGACAATGCCAAGAGAGCCTGGGGACTGGGGAACCATTCCAGCCGTGCGGCAGGACTTGGGGGAAGGAGCCAGGGGAGGAGTTACCCCAGAGACTCCCGGGAGAAACACCTGGGCTGGAGGAGGACGAAGTTAGGTTGTGGTCAGAAGTGGGAGAGGGCAAGGAGAAATCTCAGTGTAGCAGCTCTGTATACCCTGCTGCCTGTCCCTATCCCTGTCCCCTGCCCCAGGTCCTGGAGTACAATGCCACTGGAGGCAAGTATCATCGCGGGTTGACAGTGTTGATAGCATTCCAGGAGCTGGCGGAGCCAAAGAAGCAGGACGCCGATAGTCTCCAGCGGGCCCTGACCGTGGGCTGGTGTGTGGAACTGGTGAGAGGGGTGGGGAAGGGCGGGAGAAAAAGCGATTTACAAGAGTGGGTACCTGGCTGGGAAGGGGAGGGATGGGCTTTGAAACCTGTTTGCAGCAGTCTGTGTTTCTGTGCCTCTCAAGTGGTACAGCCAAATTTAGACAGTGAATTACTCCCAGGGTTAACAAATGTGGAAACTTCTTTTACCAGTAGGTGCATATTTAACCTGTAGACTAGCTGTGGTCCAGGGCCTTAGAACTAGGCATAAAAGTGTCAGCTCTTTCCTCTGAGCAGAGGACAGCCATAAAAGTGACAGGTTTTCCAGAAGATTGTTTGAAAGTAGAGATTGAGAACTGGCAGCTCACTGATAGCTTTTAAAAATTGAAAAAAAAAAAAAAATTAAGTCCCCTACATTTAACAAAGAGATCTAATATAAAAGCCCAGATTTTTATCATCACTTGGAAAATTGCTAGATCTGGGTCCAGATTCCCATGTGGCAACAGTCGGCTGAAGTTGAATTGAGGCCACTTCCCAAAGACAAGGCATGTGTTCTCTTGTGTGGGTCGGTCTGGTCTTTGTTTTGCTCCAATCTCCATGTCTCCTTGTCTTCTATACCCAGCTCACTTGGCCCTTGAAGGTGTATGGTTTGCTGGCCTGCTCTAAAGACTTCATTAATGGCAGGGGGACTGGATTCTGGGAGGGGTGCCCGGCCCTGTGGAGTGTGACAATGAGCCAAGAAGGGGAGATGCTCAGGACTTAGAGTGGCAGATGATGCCAAAACTCCTGGCCTGAAGAGAGGAGCAGCTGACTCAAGGGAAGATGTGATGGGCTCAGAGTCAACCTTGGCTGCATGCTTGTTGTGGGCAGAGCAGGTGATGCTGCCTGCACTGTATGTGTCGGAAATTCTAGTCTGGAGCTTGTGAGATGGGACTAGAGAATAGGGACTTGCTTGCCTCCAAGGAGGTAAAGGGACAATGGCACTGCTTAGGGACAAGACCTTGGTGACAGGGTGTCCCTCTAGGGATCAGGAGGGGCTGAGGAGTTGATGAACACAGGAGGGAGGGAAGGGCAGAGCAGAGGGGCAGGGCTGGTGGGGTCAAGGAAGGTGAGACCTTGGGGGCCCAGCAGTTCACTTGGTAGAATCAGTTGCTAGTAACCCTAGCTGTCCCCTAGGTTCCTGGATTTTCAAACCATGGCTGCCATGTCATCACTTCTGTAAGACGCTGTTTGAACTGCCCACCGGTGTTTTTGCTTGGGTGACTTGTAATTTCTGCTTTTATCTTCTCTCTACTTCTCCCTCATCTCCTTGAGCCTCTTGTTTGTTTATTTTCCCATTCACCTTCTAAAAACAAGGACATCTATCTATAGAACTTTACTGTTATCACGTCTGTTTTATTCTGTTCATGCTGCTGTGACAAAACTACCACAGATTGGGTAGCTAATAAGCAACAGGAATTCCTCAGAGTTCTGGAGGCTGGGAAGTCTGAGGTCAAGGCACCAGCGTGGTCTGGTGAGGACCCTCTTGGTTCATAGCTGGCACCTTCCGGCCGTGCCCGCGCGCGGCGGAGGGGAGGAGGCAGCTGTCCGGGTCCTGCTTTGTAAGGACGCTAATCCCACTCACGGGGCCCCACCCTCAGGACCTAAGCACCCTTCAAAAGCCCCACCTAATACCATCATCTTTGGGGGGGTTAGGATTTCAACATACGAATTTAGGGGGATACACTCAAAACATAAACAACATCCAGGATATTTAACATTGATAACAGTAATATTACCTCATGTATATTTTTAAGTATTCCTAATTATCCCCAAAATGTTCATTTTAAGTGTTTTTTTTTTTTTTTTAGCATCCAGGATCCAATTGAGTAATGCATTATATTGGATCGTTTTTCTTCAGTCTTTAATCTAATACAGTCCCTCCATCATAGTTTACTTCATTTTTACAGTCCAGGTCTGTTGTGTGGTAGAGTAGCTCACAGTCCAGGCTGGATTTATCTGATCATCTCCTCGTGATTACACTCAGGTTAAACATTTTGGTAAGAATGCTGCATAGGTATTGTGGTACATTTCCCACTGCTTTCCACTATGGCACGTGTCTGGGAAGATTTAAAAAACAACCTGATACTGTGGTACCACCCCTATCGCTATCTCCTTTTACTGATTTGGGGTGGGACTCTGACACTGGCATTTTTTTGAACGTTCCTCTAATAAGTAGAAAATGCAGTTGGGTTAAGAATCACTTCTTGGGGGCAGAGGAGATTGAGGGAGGCTACAGAATGGATGCCCTTTAGAGACTGTCTTGAGTGGCGCTGGTTGAAACCAGATGGCCACTGCAGACTTGTGGCTTCAGAGGAACCGTGCCCCTCCAGAGAAACACAGTGTAAGTAAAACACGTGCCTCCAATGTGGAAAGCCCAGACCCCACCCTACGGTCAGAGGAAAGGTGCTGATGGATGCCTCCTTCCCCAACGACTTCACCTGGAACAAGGTGGGCGATCACCATAGCCCTCTCTGCACTCCCACACCTGAGCCAGTGAGCAGTATTGGGGGCTTCCTCTGAGCAAACAGATCCACTGGCACACACACAGGGATCAGGATGGGGTGAAGATTTAAAAACCGTGTCTTGAAAAGCTGTTCAAGGTCTGGAGTGCATAGCCTGACTGCAAGAAGTATCGTCGGGGACATTACAGTGTTTCATTATTTATTACACAGGTGTTAGGTGCTCACTGTGGGACTAGCGCGGTGCTGGACTCTAGGAATGCCGAGAGGACAAAGAGCTTCCAGGGAGCTCACAGTCTAGTGGGGAAACCACCACGTTCTGGGACCTTCAAGTAGGCTGGTACTCAAGAGTGAGAACTCTTTGCTGTGGTTTAAGAATGTTTAAAGATGTTTAAGATGCCATGGGTGAAACTTACCAGGAGTCAGACTTCAGTTCCATCCTATTAGACCTGCACGCCCACGTGAGCTCTGAGGTGGGGCTTTATTTCTGGCCGTACTGAGATTGGAGTGTGTAAGCAGAGTGCTCGGGGCTGACACACGAGCAGCTTTCTTTTGTTTCAGAAGTCATGAAAAGCCAGATTATGTGAGGAAATCTTACTCCAAGCATTCACTGAAGTGTTTGGGAAGAGATGAGTACAGTGCGTGAAGATGTTTCATCACCTCCCTGAGGCCAGGGATTGTCTGGTGCTGCTTGTCAGGAGATGTCACAGATCTGTTGTAATCTCTTACTCTGAAAGCAAGTGTTTTAGGGCCATTTTGTAGTCAGAAAGCCTGAGCCAGAGAGCTTTCCAAAGTCCCACAGCACTGATCAGGAGCCTCCCAGCCTGACCTTCCTTCCCAGCACAGTAACTGTCAGAAGCACCAGTTCTGTCACTGGCAGAGGGAGCAGAGCCCTGGGGCTTACTCCACTCCTCCTTTTCCAGCTCCAAGCTTTCTTCCTGATGGCAGACGACATCATGGATTCATCGCTCACCCGACGGGGGCAGATCTGCTGGTACCAGAAGGTACATGGGCAGGAAGCCAGCAGTAGGCAAGGGAATAGGCCACAGAGAGGTGGTTACCTAGAGCCTATTGAGGTGTTCGGAGTGACAAGTTCTTGGTATGAGTCTAGGCCAGAGATTGATTGCTTGTTCTTCTGTGTTTCTGACAGCCTGGCATCGGTTTGGATGCCATCAATGATGCTTTGCTTCTGGAAGCATGTATCTTCCGCCTGCTGAAGCTCTACTGTGGGGAGCAGCCTTATTACCTGAACTTGATGGAGCTTTTCCTGCAGGTGTGCTGCAGACTGGGCTCAGTGCCCACAGTGCCCTTGGTCTGTTAGATTCTCATCTTGCTGATGTGAGGGCACAGGAGTTACCTAGATTTGCCTGGAAGGGGAAGAAGCCAGGAAGGAAGCTGGGAAGGGTGGTGGTGATGGCAGCAGGAAGTGCTGTTCTGTCTCTGGTCACGAGGAGTGATGATGGGGGGTGGTGTGTGTGTGTGTGTGTGTGTGTGTGTGTGTGTGTGTGTGTGCGTGTATGTGAATGTGGGCCTTGAGTCTTGAGGCCCACCTCCCTCCTGCCTTTCTGATTGTCTAATTGTCAATGGGATAGTATGGGATGTGGGGCCTAGGATTTCAGGCTTCCCCAGGCATGGAGAGAGCCCAGGTCACGGGCCATCTTCTTCCTTCTCAGAATACCTATCATACTGAGATTGGACAGACCCTGGACCTCATCACAGCCCCTGTGGGCAACGTGGATCTCGGCAGATTCACTGAGAAGAGGTGAGGGACAGTGGGAGCCGTTATCTGGACAGTGAAGGAGGGATCCAGGTAGGTACTGCCTTTCTGAGGAGTTTCTTCTCCCCCTACTCAGGTACAAATCTATTGTCAAGTACAAGACAGCTTTCTACTCCTTCTACCTTCCTGTAGCTGCTGCCATGTATATGGTGAGTGAGTCTTCCTACCCCTAGCTGCTTGCTGACGGGCGCTTTTGGGCAGGAGGGCACAAAGCACACAACTTTGGACAATCTGACACCCCGACTGAATGGCTGTGTGATCTTGAGCAAGTTACTTAATCTATTGCCTCAGTTGTAAGATGAGGAGAAAATCTCCATCACGCAGGATTATTATAAAAATTAACTAAGGCAGGTGCCATGAAAATGATCATCCCATCATAGAGGAACAGTAAAGCTTCCATCTGAGTACAGATGGGAGTGGGGAGGAGATAATTCAGGCAGAGAGGGGGAGACTCGAGTTGAAGACAGTGGGATTAACTGCCTACCTGAACCTTTTTTCTCCAGGTTTCCTTTTCATTCTGAAAGAAGTTGGAACTGGCAAAAAAGATTAGGAAGAGGGATCAGAGTGACTCAGGGGCTGAGCCTCAGGAGAGGAGAGTCTGAGGGCCTCCAGGATGGACCCACGTCTGCCATGACTCACAGGGAGGCCAGCTAAAAATAAGGAGGATAGAGGTTGGATCTCAGGACTAGCTAGACCAGGGAAGCCAGTGATGCCTGAAAGAAGAGAAGATTCTGGGGCTGCACTAGGGCAAGACCCCATGGGAGGAGGCAGCCAGGAAGACGATGGCACCTCCGCCTTTTGGCTTATTTATCCCCTCTTCACTGTAGGCGGGCATTGATGGGGAGAAGGAACATGCCAATGCCAAGAAGATCCTGCTGGAGATGGGAGAGTTCTTTCAGATTCAGGTAGAAAGGCAAGAGACACTGGCAGAGAATAGGCTCCAAACTTTCCTCCTGCCCTGCCTCAGAGCCTCTTCTTTCTGTTTCTGCTCCCCTTGCCCTCACCCCAACCAGGATGACTACCTTGATCTCTTTGGGGACCCCAAGATTACAGGCAAGATCGGCACTGACATCCAGGACAACAAATGCAGCTGGCTGGTGGTTCAGTGTCTGCAACGGGCCTCCCCGGAACAGTGCCAGATCTTGCAGGTGCCTGAGGGAAGGTTGTGGATCCCTGAGCTGATGAGAAAGAGGACAGAGCGGCAGTTCTCCAGTGGGGATGACTTGGCACCCCAGGGGACATGTGGCAATACCAGCAGACATTTTGTGTTGTCATAACTTGGTGTGTGTGCATGTGCTGTGGCGCTCTCTCTAGTGTGCAGGGCCAGGATGCCGACAGAACAGCTTTGCACAACAAAGATGTATCTGGCCCCAAATTTCAATAGTGCCAAAGTTGAGAAACCCAGGAGCAGAGGCCTGAGCCAATGTTTGAGCATTTGGGATGCGGGGTGGGATGGGGGGAGTTCAGAAACTTGGAGACTAAGTGAAATTGGAGGCAGGCATGGAGTGAGTGGCATTGGAGGTGTTCTGGAATGTATGAATGAGGGGAGCGGAGGGAACCTGGAGGCGCTGGGGGAAGGCTAAGCCCATTTTCTTGCCTCCAACTCCTTCCAGGAGAATTATGGGCAGAAGGAGGCCGAGAAGGTGGCCCGGGTGAAGGCGCTGTACGAGGAGCTGAATCTGCAGGCTGTGTTCAAGCAGTACGAGGAGGACAGTTACACCCACCTTATGGGTCTCATCGAGCAGCACGCTAGGCCCCTGCCCCCATCCATCTTCCTGGGGCTCGCACAGAAGATCTACAGGCGGAAAAAGTGACCTAGAGACAGCGAGGGTGGCGAGGGGAGGCTCTTAATAAATTATCTAACCTTCTTGTGGTTGTTTCTGCTTGTGCCAGCCAGGGGCGCAGCTCTGTCCAGAATGGGAAGGGTGGGGTGGCTGCACCGAAGCCGGGACCCCTTAGGACTGAAAGCTTAGGACAAATAAAAAAGCTGCGAGCTGGACCTAGGTGGTTGACACAGGCAAGACGTCAAGCGCTGGAGGCTGGGTTTCAGCCACGCCACGCCCATGCGCGAAGGGGCGCGGCTGCGCAGCGCCGGCGGTTGTCCTGGCGCCCCTCCCCTCCAGTCTGCGGGCCGGGCTGGACCGCGGGAGCCGCGGAGGAGCCCGACGCCGGGAGCGCTTGCAGGACTCCGGTGAGGAGAGCTCAGCCTGTAGGCGTGCATAGACAGGTGGGGCCTGCGGGACGGGGCAGGAGAGGGGAGCGGTGCAAATGAATAGAGAAGGGGTGGGGTGGTGGCTGGATCATAGAGACAAGTGCAGAGAATGGACTGACGCGTCAGTGTTCTGAGCCGGGTGAAGGCGCACCGCGGATGTCTGCTGGAGCCCGATGGGGTCTGTGCGGGCCGGCCTCTGGAGTTGACATACTGACGGCTGCTCTGTCCTCTCCCCCACGCCCTCCCTTTCTTGCTTTAACCAGCCAGACGCGCCTCCCTCACTCGATTTCCGAGCATCTGGGCGGGGCCTCCTTTGGCTCTTTCTCCTGGAAGAGAGGGTAGGCTGCGGGGCAGGGCCAGATTGCAGCAGAGAGGACCCGGGGGTCCATTCTGAGCCCCATCCTTTTTCAAGCCCCCGCATCTCCAAGGGGATTCAGAGCGCAGCCGCATTCTCTGACCCTCCCCGCCCTATTCCCGGGGGGCTACATTCGACTGCACCTGCAAACACTGCAGTGGAAACTAAAGGCCAGTCACTGGTCATTTGAATCTCATTTAAATATTGTCCAAAGCAGCCGGCGCCTTTCCAGGCAAGCTCCAGCCGTCTGTCACCTCGGTGTCCTTCCAGCAGCCCGCGCCCTCACTGGCTGGGTTTCACCATCCCCGTCTTCTAGGTCTGCATCTGCGGTTGCCAGGTAGGCGTATGTGAGAGGGCCGATCCTCCTGATCCTCTGGAGGCCATCCCGTCGCTGCCAACACCATGCTGTCCCCTCAGAGGGCTTTACTCTGCAACCTCAACCACATCCACCTCCAGCATGTTTCTCTGGGCCTGCATTTGTCCCGCCGTCCTGAGCTACGAGAGGGGCCTTTGAGCACGTCTCCTCCCCCAGGGGACACCGGGGGCAAAGACAGCAGGCGTCCCTGCAGCGGGACCTTAGTGGACGCCAATTCCAACAGCCCCGCCGTGCCCTGCCGATGCTGCCAGGAGCACGGGTCAGGCCTAGAAAACCGACAGGACCCAGCACAGGAGGAAGAGGGGGCTGCCTCTCCCTCGGATCCAGGCTGCTCCTCCTCCCTCAGCTCCTGCTCAGACCTTAGCCCCGATGAGTCCCCCATCTCAGTCTACTCTCGGGACCTCCCTGGCAACGAGGATGTCCACCCTCAGCCCAGCATCATCCCCCTGGAGCAGGGCTCCCCACTCGCTTCCGCAGGCCCTGGCACCTGCTCCCCGGACAGCTTCTGTTGCTCTCCCGATTCCTGTTCTGGAGATTCCTCCACACCCGGCCCGGGCCTGGACTCCAACTGCAACGCCCTGACCACCTGCCAGGACCTCCCTTCCCCAGGGCTAGAGGAAGAGGAGGAGGGTGGGGAGCAGAGCCTCCCTACCTCCGAGCTCCCAGAGGCGGATGAGGAGAAAACCGACGCTGGGAAAAACGAACCCAGTTGGAAAATTAACCCCATTTGGAAAATTGACACAGAGAAAACTGAAGCTGCCTGGAAAATCACTGAGAACAATAACTCTGGTTTGAAAACCAATGGGAATCCTAACTCTAGCTGGGAATCTGAACCTGCAAAATTCGACTCCGGTTGGAAAACCAACACAGGAATAAGTGATTCTGGCTCGAAAACAGATGCAGGGAAAACTGATGGGGGATGGAGAAGTGACGTCAGCGAGGAGCCGGTGCCCCACCGGACAATCACGTCCTTCCACGAGCTGGCTCAGAAGCGCAAGCGGGGCCCGGGGCTGCCCCTCGTGCAGCAGGCCAAGAAAGACCGCAGTGACTGGCTCATAGTTTTCTCTCCCGACACCGAGCTGCCACCGACCGGGTCGCTGGGCGGCTCTCCGGCGCCCGCCCGGGAAGTCACCACCTTCAAGGACCTCCGGGCCCGAATCCGGGCCCCGCCCCCGCCAGTCCCTCCCCGAGAACCCCCCGCTGGCTGGGCCTTGGTTCCACCCCGGCCTCCACCCCCACCCGTCCCTCCCCGGAGGAAGAAGAACCGTTCTGGGCTGCAGCCCATAGCGGAGGGGCAGCCCGAGGAGGGCAGGGCGGGTAGCCCCGCGGCTGGCGAGGAGGCCACGGCCACGAAGGAGCCGGAAGAGCCCGGCACGCAGGCCAGTCTTGAGGGTAAGAGGCCGCAGGAGGCAGCGGGAGGAGGGCTGGGCTTCGGCCTGCCCACGCCTCCCAGGCGTCCGACCCCGCCCCCTGTCGCCCCTCCATTCTGTGTCACCTGTCCTCCCCGTCCTCTACTAGGGAGCGCTCAGGGAAAGGGAAACTGGGTGGGCCACTGGGTTACGGGACTAACTCTTTGCCCCCTCTTTCTCCCGCCCCTCCTTGCCTGGCTGCCCATCCCGCTGCCCTCCTTTCCCTCCGCACCTGCCCCCGCCAATCCCGCCTGCAGCCAGTCCCCCACTCCTGCTCCCTCGGCCCCTGGTTTTCCGGTTCTCGGCCGACGGGCGCCCCCTGTTGGAGGGAGGGGGCGCGGGTGCAGCTGGGTCTCTGCTCCTAGCGAGGCCTCTGGCCGGCTGGCCCGGCGCCGGGCTGCGGCTGCTGGGGGCGCCGAGTCCCCCAGAGGAGCAGCTGCTGCCTGTTCGCTTGTCCCCGGTTGGAGCCTATTCGCCTCCGGCTCGGGGGGCCCTGCCCTGCCTGGCCAGCCCTGAGCTGGCACTGCTGCTGTCCCCGCTGTTTCCCAGAAGTAGCACCTTCCCTGCCGCGGCTCCCCCACCCCGCCAGGTACCCGCCCCCCTGCTGCCACCGCCACCTCTTCCGCCGAAGGCCCCTCGCTGGACCAGGAGCCCACCGCCTCCGCCCAGGCTACGTAAGACGGACCGGGCAAGCCCCACGGGCCACGCCCCCGGCGAGGCCGCCCCGCCCACCCAAAGCCCCACCCATCCTCCCCTGGACCTCCGCTTTAGTTTTCTCCGGGCTGTTTTCCCTGCCCTTCATCCCGGGCGGGTTCCCGGCAGGGTCTTTGGTGCTGGGGACTCTGGTTCGGCTGGCCGAGGTGGGGGACGGTTCCTGCTCTCCCCGTTGCGCGGCGCTGCCCCTCTCCCTCGGGGCCCCGGAGTCGTGGGCGCAGGCTCATCTGGCTCTAAACTCAGTTTAAGGGGGATCCCAGCAAGTCCATTTTTAGGACCTCGGGTCACATCCTGTGGAATTCCCTGGCCGGTGCAGTTCGAACCTGACCCCACCTTGCTCGGGGAGGGTGGAGGTGAAGCGCCCAGAGCTCACCGGCGAAGGAGGTTCTGGTCACGCTTTCCCCACGAGGCCAGCCCCACGCGGTCCGCAGTCCCTCCGCGTGGATGCTGGCGCGGGACCGGGGTTTCCCTTTCCGGGCGCCTTCCAGCCTCCCAGTTTTGGGGTCTCTTTCCCCTCCGTTTCTTCCCCCCGTTCCCGTCTGTGTGTGTTTCCATTGGTCCAGGCTCCCCACGTGCTCTCGGGGCTCCGCGGGCGGGACGCGGGACCGGGGCGGGCTCACGGCTGCCCCTCCCGTCTCTCGCCCGGTGATCTCCCGCCCTGCAGGCCCCTGCCGGGAGGGCGGGAGGTGAGCCTCGCTTCCCGCCCCGGGACTTCCGGGACCGAGGAGGTGGGAGCCCAGAGCTGGGTCCTGAGGGAGGGAACCGGAGACGGGGAAGGGGGCAGAGGGAAGGTGAGTGCTGGGATGTCACTCCCGGGGCCCAGGTCGAGCCGCCCCGGGCTCCACGCAGCCCTGCGCCCCTTTCCCAAGACTTCAGGGGTAGGGACGCTGCAGACCCGCAGGAGATGACCTGTGCGGAAGCCCGGAGTCCTCGGGGTAACCCTTGGTAAGTGTCACCGCTTTCTTCTTCCTAACCCCAGTCCGTAGTTCCTGGTCGTTCGCCGGTGTCCCCGGGGCCCAGCGGCTGTGGATGGCAGAAGCCCAGAGTGGGACTGGCCAGCTGCAGGAGCAGAAAAAAGGTAGGACACGCTGACTCCTGACCCCTGGCTTCTGAATCAACGGCCCCTTACTTAGGCCCTCCCTTCTTAGGGTCAAATGGCGTAAACTGGTCTCTCCCAGTCTCCTAGGGTTGCCCAGGGAGGGAGAAGGGGTCTTGATGCTTCTTCCTTCCTGCCGCCTCCCAGGTCTCCTGATAGCCGTCAGCGCCTCAGTGGATAAAATCATCTCGCACTTTGGGGCCGCGCGGAACTTGGTTCAGAAGGTGAAGGTGTCCGGGCGGGGTTTGGGTCCGAGGAGGTGAATGTAGCGCTGAGGACTTGGAGGCCGGGAGGGGGTTGGGGTATATCTGGACCTGTGCCCCTTGCGCTGCCTCCAGAACCAGCTGGGTGATAGCCGACTGAGCCCAGATGTGGGGCACCTGGTGCTGACCACCCTCTGCCCAGCTCTCCACGCCCTGGTGGCCGACGGGCTGAAGCCTTTCCGGAAGGACCTCATCACTGGGCAGCGCAGGAGCAGCCCCTGGAGCGTGGTGGAGGCATCCGTGAAGCCAGGTGAAGGCCGAGAGTGTGGGACCGCCGCGCTGCGACCCGGCAGGGCTGGGGCCTGGCTGACGGCACCCATGTCCTCAGGCTCCAGCACTCGATCCCTTGGCACCCTGTACAGCCAGGTCAGCCGCCTGGCTCCCCTGAGCAGCAGCCGCAGCCGCTTCCACGCCTTCATCCTGGGCCTCCTCAAGTGAGTGGCCTTCTTCCTGGCACCTCTCCCAAGGCCTGGGGACTACAGGCTTGTTATGGGTGGGACACAGAGTGGTGCCTCCTGTCCCCTCTTCCAGCCTCATCTCCCACCCCCACCCAGAGGCCCTGGAGTCCTCCTTCTCCCTGAACTTGTGTCCCCGCCTTCCTCCGCAGCACTAAGCAGTTGGAGCAGTGGTTTTCCAGTCTGCAGGAAGATGCAGGTGAGAGTCTCAAGTGGGAGAGGATGGGGTTGCTAGGCTGTGAGGAGGTGGGGAAAGGGATCTCTTCCCACTGACACCAGAGTGAACTTAATCCCGAGCTCCATCTTATTACTCTTCTACCTAAAGCTCCTTTCGGGAGCCCCATTGCCAGTAGGAGGAAAGACCCAAATCCTCACCCTAACACCCAAAGGCTTGGTTATCTGGCCTCAGCCTTCTTCCCCTGCCGGGGTCTGGGGCTTCCTCTGGTCCTGCAGCCCATCCTTCCTGCCCCAGGCCCCACTTTTGCTGTCCCTCAACCTAGAACAGGCCTCCCTGCTCTTCCCGCCCCCTCATTATCTTTTGTTCATCCTTTGGGTCCTTCTTCCCTGAGGCCCCACCCCCACCCGCACTTCCCCGTGACCCTCCTTTCTGTTAGATATTTGTCATCTCTTGTTCTGATGGGTGTCTCCCTCTCTAGGCCATGGTCCCACATAGGCAGTGATATGTCACCCTGTACCCCACCGTGGCCCCCGCTCTCTCTGCCCTAGTGCTTGGCATAGAATGAGGCTGGGGAGGATGTTTGCTGACTGGTGGGCTGATACAGGGAGGCCTTGGGGACGAGGCCCAGGACAGGGGCTGACTTCAGTCTGCTCTTTGCCAGGCCTGCTGTCCCTCCTGTACTTGCCCACTGGATTCTTCTCCCTGGCCCGGGGAGGCTGTCCCTCCCTGTCCACGGAGCTGCTGCTCCTGCTACAGCCGTTGTCGGTGCTCACCTTCCACCTGGACCTGCTCTTTGAGGCCCACCACCTGCCCCTGGGCCCGCCGCAGGCTCCTGCCCCCGCAGGCTCGCCCCCAGCCCTGCAGCAGACTGTGCAAGCTGTGCTGCACTGGGGGGGCCGGCTAGCCCAGAGCCTTCGGGGGGCTTCTGGGGAGACTGCTCCTGGTGCATCAGCCCCCTCAAGCCTTCCCGCGCCAGGCAGCTGGTGGGAGCAGCTGACCCAGGCCTCCCGGGTCTATGCCTCCGGGGGCACCGAGGGCTTCCGATCCAGGCATCAGGGCATGGCAGCCGAGGGCGCACAGGAGAGATCCCTGCCCACAGAAGCCGCGCCAGGCAGAGGCTTGTGGCTGGGGAGGCTGTTTGGAGTGCCTGGGGGCCTCACAGAAACTGAGAGTGGAGCCCCCAAGTCCAGGTAAGGGGTATCTGGCCCTCTCTGTGACCTCTGACCCCCCTCTCTGAGCCCTGAGTCACCACAATTTGAAACTGTAGTGATCCTTCAGGAGAGAGGTTGGCAGTCTGTTTCTATAGCCATGAGCTAAAAATGGTTACATTCTTAAGTGGTTAATTAAGTTTTAATTGTTATGTAAGTACCTACAGAAGTCCATTTTGCCTCTTGGCCCTTAAAGCCAAAAGTATTTACTATCTGACCCTTTAAGAAAAATGAAAAAATGGGCTGACCCCTGTGCTGGGTGGCCCTGTAATGGCTGTAGGTGCTCTGGTGACCCTCGGGGTCTGCCTGCTGGTCCTCTAAGTCCCTTTGTGACTTTTGGTGGTGTAGGGCTTGGCTGTCACCTGCCTAGTCGCCCTAAAGGTACTTGTGTGCTGTACTTGCCACTCTGCCCTCAGCAGTGACCAACTCTTGACCTCTTTTGAGCCACATCAGGCCCCTTAGCCTTTTCCTCCAAAGTCCTGGGTTCCTGGGTTCTTTTTCTGGTGGCAGAGTGACCTCTGTGACCGTGTGTCCTTTCCTCCAGGAGGCCATCCAGCTGGCTGCCCCCGACCATGAGTGTGTTGGCGCTAGTGAAGCGGGGGACAGCTCCCGAGACTCCCTCGCCTCCTGAGGAGCTTGAGGCCTCAGCACCCAGCCCAGCACAGACCCACAGGTTAGGAGGATGGGGAGAGTGCACTGGTGTGTGTGCGCGCATTTCTGTCCTCGGAAGGGGTGGGAGGTAAAGGGCCTGGGCTTGGAAAGCCAGACAGTGCTTCGTTGCATTGCATCTTTGCTGTTCATTATTGGTGTGACACTAATTAATCTGAGCCTTAGTTGCTTGCTTTGTGAAAAGGTAATTTATACGTTTGTTATGGTTATTGTGAGGACCAAACATAATTTTATAGAAGCATTGTTAGTGGTAACTTTTATTACTGTATGTATGCACGCATTTGCCCATGTGTCTCACTGAGGGACCGTGCTTCCCTTTGGGTGGGGCCTTCTAATTTGACACCAGGGGCAGCTTTTACTTTGGGGTCTGGCTTCCTTTGGGCTCTCTCAGTCCACTGAGTTAGGCTTTCTTGGTTTTTCATTTGTTCAGCAATGTTTTTCAAGTACTTATTATGTGCCAAGCATGATGCTAGGGAAGGGAAGGGAGTGCCAGGGATGCAAGTGAGACAGAAGCTAACATATCAGAGTCACTGCCATCAGGAGCTTGTGGTTGGGGAGATGCCAGTGAAGAAATGAGCAGTTACAGCTCCGTATAGCAAAGACTCTAGCAAAGGAAGACTGAGTCCTTGGGGCCATATGGACAGATTTGGGCCTTGGGGAAGGCGCAATGATAGTGTGGGGTGTGCAACCTGGCAGAAGGAACAGAATGCAAAGGCGGAGAGGCCCATGTGGTAAGTGAGGAACTGTGGGTATGATTGGTTGTGGCTGAAGCGGACGGTGCTGGTGGCTCTGGTGGGGAGGCTGGGGGTTTCATTAGGCCAGTTAAGGAACCTGGACTTTCCTCTGAGGCAGTGGGAGCCACTAAAGGGTCTTAAGCCTGAGAATGATAAGCTTGTGTTTTAGAAGGATCTCTGACTGCTGTGTGTAGTAGTGCAGCGGGGGAGGGAAGCCAAGAGAGATTCTGGGAGACCAGTCAGATTAAATGAGGAGGTCCAGAGAGGATAGAGGCCTAAACTAGGCTGGTGGCAGTGGAGTTGAAGGGTAAGACAGAGGAAATAAGGGGATATAGAAACACCAAGCAAGTTTTGGTGACTGACTGGATGTGAGGGAGACAACTGTGGGTTTGGCCAAGAGCAACAGGGTGGAGGGTGGTGCTTTTTACCACTGTAGGGGACACAGAGGAGGGACTGGTTGGGAGGGTTAAGATGAGTCCTTCAGTTTGCAAATGTTGAATTGGAAGCACCAGAGAAGTGCAAATCTTGTCCAAGAACTGAGGAGTGGGTGTAGAGCTCGGGAGGGGCTGAGCCAACATGCTGATTGATGGTCTTTTCCGACATCTCTTCCAGAGCTGCGTCAGCATTCACTGAGCTGAATCAAGAGATATTCTGCACAGTGGGAAGGGGAAGCCCGGGGACAGCCAGGCGCCCCCACCTCACTTCATCGCAGCATCTCCCTCTGGTCCCCCACAGGGCAGTCCGGGCTCTCTGTGACCACGCTGCTGCGGCCCCTGACCAGCTGAGCTTCCGGCATGGGGAAGTGCTGCGTGTCATCGCTACCGTGGATGAGGACTGGCTGCGCTGTGGGCGGGGTGGCGTGGAGGGGCTCGTGCCTGTGGGGTATACCTCTCTTGTTCTCTAGGCCTAGGACTTGTTCCTTCCTGCGTCAGTCTCTCCCTAACGTCACCTGGGAATAGAATGGCCTGCGAACACTAACCCATGTAGACTGATCATCCCAGAAGCATTTTCTCTGTCTGCAAAGTGACACTTTCCTCCCACATCCATTTCTAATATGTTAAATAAATTTTCCTTTTTCCCTCCCATACCCATCTGCAAGTTGAAATCTGCTCTTCCAAATATATGAAAAGGAATTCCCCTCCATGCAATCTCTTTCCTGTTTGCATAAGGGAACATCTCCCTTCCTAACTGAAAAATGGCTATCTAGCCCCCCCGCCACCTTCTTCATCTGTAAGTGGACTGTGCCAGTACAGTATATGCCTCAGTTCCCAAGACAAGAAGGGCCTCTGGTATCCTTCCTGTGTGGAACCTTCTCCCACTCCCCGACCCTGTGTTGCCTGTATTTATTATGTATTCATGCTGCACTAGGTGCTGAAGTCTGGACACCCCTGGTGGGTGGGCCTGTGCTGTTGGGTCTGCCTCCTTCTTTGTCCCAATAAAGTGTGGGAGTTGAATGTGTGTGTCACTATTGGTTTCAGTACAAGGGCTGTGGTGGGGGGTAGGGAGGGAGGCTTTCTTAGGGGAAGCCCAAGACAGATGCTTCCTTCCTAGGCCAGGTTCGGTTCTCATCGTTCATGAGGAATGGAGAAGTGGCCCCTTATTGGTGCCTGAATCTCCAACGTGCCCTCTATTCAGAGACTTGATTGCTTTGTTTTGTGAGACTGGTATGGTAGAAGCCTGAGTGAACATGGGAGAGTACGGAAGACTTAAGATGCCCCTTGGAACTGTGCTCATTAGATTCACAGGAGGCGATGATGGGAGGGATTACAAAGCTGTAAGGTGTGACACATTTTTTTTCTATTTACTACCTCCATTCTTCAGTGATGTCATTTCAGACAGCATAGTAATGTGACATTTATTACTTTGTTGGGAGTTAGTTTCCTTTCAGTCTCTTGAAATGAGAATAGCTAAGATGCTCTTGAGCTTTGAGGATAGGGTTGGAAATCAGTAAAGATGACTGCCTAGAGGAAAATCACAAGGTTAGAAGACTAGAAAGTTGTAATTATAACCAGGCAACAGGAAAGTTAGGGGAAGCTGAGAGCTTATGAGGTGGAACAGGAAAGAAATCTGGAAGTTATCCTTCATCTTTGAGAACTTGGTTGAGGACAGTGGGCTGGTGATAGGAGGGGGCTTGGGGAAATAATCTCGGATCCAAAGCTTTGGAAATACTTGGGAGCAGGGTTGGCTGGATTCATGTCTTGTACTTTTGCCATATCCTATGACTTACTATTCCCCGTATCTGGCCAATTCATGTTATTCATCTCTTTCTGGCTTTAATTTCCCTTCTGTGTTTGGCTGCCCTCTCAATATTAGACCTCAGTTTGCATTTCAGGTGTTTTCTACAGTGATGTTTCTCAAACTGGATTCTGAAAGCTTCTGGGAATTTTAGATACAGCCTTAGGAGTCTGAGTACTCAAGTTTGTGAGTCTTCTTTAATTGCAAATATCTACTGCAAAAGAAGTTTTATGTTTGAAGTCACAAAACAGTAGATATGAAGACAACAATTTGACTTTGTCACCAGTGATTCTCAAAGTAAGGTCCGCAGAGTACTCTTGAGGGGCTCATGTTTTCTAAAGCTTCAGAAATTTTATAATGATACAGAGCTTTCATTTCCCATGATTCAACCTGCCGTCCCCCGATTCCTACCCCATGTATTGCTTTTATAGTGTGTAATCCTGGTAACTGGGAAGGGTCCTGGAACAATACTATTAATTCATTAGAGCCTAATGGTTCTTGTGCCTGTGCAAATGGTAACAGAGTAGTGGAACCTCTTTGCAGAATATCATGAAACAGGCCAAATATTGATAGGAAATTTAGTTTTGTACTATTATTATCTAGAACAGCTGTAGTAGGTAACAGAGATGGAGAGACTATTATGTAACAATGGGTGAACCCCAAACCTTCACAGTAGAGACCTAGCTCTTGCAGTCAACTGTCTTGATGCTTCTGAGCAATTGCATTCTAACTGAACTCAAAGCCTAAATGAGACATTTAACCCTTGTCTGGGGCAAAATTTTGTTAGGTCTTTCAATTGTTGGCAGGAGTGGATTTATATTCCTTAGTGGGTCACACTTTGGCTATTTCTGACACTTTTCTATTTGCAGATGAACATAAAGATTTTGGAGCTCTGGCTCCAACACTAGTTACTTAGGTGATCTCTGGCAAGTTACTTAAACTTCCTGAGCTTCAGTTTTTGCTTCTAGAAAATGGGGGTAATAACTACAGAGAGCTATATGGGGATTAACTAGTGTATGATCTTGGGCAAGTTACTTAACCTCTCTGTTGCTTCAGTTTTCTCACCTAAAAGGGCTGCTGTGAAGATTAAGTAAATAAATGAATACATGTAAACTGCTTACAATGGAAATGGCCTAAAACACGTGGCCTAAAGTTATCACTGCCAGTCTTGGAGGTTGTTAATGAGTATTAGATGATGCATATGTGTGCAAGGGACACAGAAGTATAGATGATGATCATGTTGACTGCTGGGGCTGAGTCCAGACCAAAATGATTCCAGTACTGCGGAAATGGCTTTATCCAATAGTCAACAGTGGTGAGTGTGCCCACGTGGTTTTAAATGATACTGATGTGGTTTTAAAAAGCTCTCTTTGGAAACAGGATGGAGAAGATCCTGGAAAATAAATGGGAGGATAGGAAAGAAAAAAATAGCAAACTCACCACTCTGTAGTTAGGAAAAGTTTTTTCCATTTAATACTAGACTTTCAAGGATTGAGATGCAAGCTTTTTATGCAATTACATCCAATGTTAAAATTGGTAATACATAATTTACAAAGATTAACATCAAAACAATCATCTATTTAGATATGCTTTTGTAAAAAGGAAATATATTAGCAGCATTTATATTTTCCGCAATCACACAGCCTACAGACATGCAGACTAACTCTGTATCTATTTGCAGTGATGTAGTGCTTTGCCCCGCATTTCAAACACCAAAACCCGCCTGGCAGCTAGGGGGTTCTTTTTATTTCGTTATTATAAAATAACTGAAAAATAAAAAAAGGCATTAATTTCTACACCAGTAAGAAAAAACAAGTTTTTGCACTTACCTAACATTTGATTGTCTAAAAAACATTTCAGTTTTTAGTCTTTCAACAAAAGAAAGATAAAATGACAGAGCGTAGTGTCTTTTGCTTCTGTTCTCGCATTTTACAAAGTATTTTCTTTTTTGTCTTTTTAAAAATTTTAGTGTTTAACACTATGAAAGGAAATATTTAATTTTAATCTCTTTCTTGTCATTTTCCTGCTTTTGACTAAAAGGAGACCCCCAAAGTGCCCCTATTCCCACCTCCCCCCCCACCCAACTCCCTGCAATGAAAACCAAAGAAACCGCTCAAACGGGCGTGGACATGCGATTTTCCCAGCTCCACACGTGAGTATCTTATACCCAGCTCTTGTAGTAATGTACAGTGCTTCTCTACAGTAAGAAAATACTCCAAACTATTTTCTTCATTCTTTTTTTTCTTTAATAAAATATTTATTCTGCTTTTTCTCTGCTCAAGGGGACCTTTGGCATCCCCTGTCTCTTTTGTTTTTTTTCCTCAAGATTGACACAGAAAGGAGAAGAAAAAAAGATTCAATGGAATGGAAGGTGGTCAATGTTTCTACACCTAAACAAGTCAGAGCGTCGTCATCTTAAGGGGAAATGTACAATTAGGACAGCATTGGTCCAATATTAGAAAAAAGTAATGGGGACATGTTTACTATTGTATTGCTTACTAATCACGCAGCAGATATATATATATATATATATATATATATATACATACATACATATATATATATACACACACAACTTGGCACATTTAAAAACCATCTTTTTTCTTATAAGAACATCTAGAACATATATGCATATGTATGTCTGAAAAGACAACAAAGCAAAGCTTCTTAAATTTTACTTTTAAAGAGACAGTATTGTCTGGTAACTTCTGGTCAAGAATGGGAAGGTGGGAGACACCCTGGCTATCCCTCCCGATGACAAAGTCGTCAGGCTGGTGGAGGACAGGTGGGGTAGGGGTGGGGAGAACACACTGTCTCTTTAAGACATGGACATTGAAAACTGTACAGTTAAGAAAACAAGAGTAGTGTTTTTAATTGATAATCTACATTCACAACAAATACTCTGATAGGTGAATACTGCTCAACAGTTTATGTAGTGACTTCTGTTGTGGGAGGAGGTTTAGAGTTCATTGTTATGTAGGTTTAAATGATTTTGAAATGAATCTCCATTCGCACAGCACAGCAGACACACAAGAACCACAGCACATAAACAGCACATGTGCTGGCGGGGGCCTGGCCTTCTCGTAAGAAAAAAATACGTTCGTAGGTTACAAAGGTTAAAACGAAATTAATTACAGTAAGTACTGTGCCCATCGAACCCCATGGGGGCCTTCCCTATTCCATGATTCCATTTTGGGGAGTAGATGTAGGGAGTGGGGCAGCAATTACAAGTGCTTTGAGTTGTCAGCTCACGCTTTCCTTTGACATGGGCAAGAAAGGAGAAACTTTCCCAGTCAGGGATTTGGAAAGAGGCTCCAGCTACTGTTTCAGTTTTAGGTCTCTGGGGTAGCTCTTGGAGCCTGTGGAGAACAGATGGGGCAGGGGTAGGGATCTGGGCCCTCTCCCTTTGGATTTGGAGTTATACCTGGGTTTGGAAGCAGCTTCTTTGCAGTGCCTGTGGGATCAGAGGACGACACAGAAAAACCCAAGCTGGCAGGAGGGGCAAGTGCTGTAAAGTACCAAAAGGCTCTGGTCATCACTAATGTGCTCTGCCCTCCTCCCTCCATTATTAACCCTCAGGGTGAAGCAATGGAGAGGAAAACAAGTTGTTTAACTTGTTTAACTGCTTATAGACAGATCCCCTTCCTCTTCCTCTCCACTAGCTCCAAGGTTTGTTAAGTACCTAGTGTCAACGACATGGCCCCATTCCCCTGCTGGATGGACCCTTCCCACTCGTCTAGAAGCAGAGAACAAGAGGCAGGACTCTTAACTCCACTGGATCCCAGATGCTTGAGGTTCTCAATCTCTGAGGTTCACTTCCGAAAGCTGTTTTCTGGGATAAACAAAGTACGCCTTCGCAGTTTTCTGCCTGATCCTTCCTCCAACAAGTAGGTCACATCGATGGCTGAAAACAGAACCAAGGAGGCTCATCAAATATCTCCCTCCGTCCCTCCTTACGCCAGATCTGAGCTCTAAGGAGATCACAGGAGTTCAATGACTCCTTTTCTGACCTATAAGCAATTTAGGTCTTCTTCCAGCCCTAGATAAAAGAAGTTGTTCTCTAGGGAGGGGATCCTCTCCTGCCCACAATTCTAATCCCAAGACATAACTAAACGTCGGCCCATGAAAAGACTACATTGTTTTCTTAGAATACCTTCCATTCTGCGCAAGTAATTAGAAGTTGTTCTTTTTCATTCCCTTTTTACTAATTTCCTATTTATCTTAAATCCTAGATATGAACCTCATTCTTCTTACCATTTTTTCCAGGGATTTTTTCAAGGAGATTAAGCAAGATTTGGTTGAGTCGTTCCCGTTGGTTATGCCGCCGTTCCTCGGGGGTACAGGCTGGCTGGGGTTCTTGACTATTTTCTTCTGCTTTCTTTTCACCCTCACTGACTTCAGCAGTGGCCCCCTCCTGTTCTGGCTCCTCCAGGTTGGGCATCTCATTGGCTGCTTGCTCCTGACTGGCCAGAACCTCTTCAATCAAGGGCAGAGCATCATCCTCCTGGCCCAGGTCTTTTAGGGGTGGCTTTGAGCGCTCAGACTTCCAGGACGACCTGCCAGAAGGACATGTGAATTCAGAGTGAGGCTGCCCAGGGCATTTGGGAAGGGAAGGGGGATGGAGGGAGAGACCTCGTGATGGCTTGAGATTCTGAGTCTGTTAAAGCCTTGGCTCAACAGGTAAGGAACTTGGCTCGGGGTCTTCACTTCAATATTATTTGAAGAAATCACTACCTTTCTCTGAAATTTAATTTCTATTTGTGAACTTCAATTTAACTTCTTTCTTTCAGGAATCCAACGAATCCATAGAAAATACCAGAGCCGGTAAAACTGCATAGATGGTTCTGATTGCTTCGTGAGAAGAGAAGTATGGCACAACCTTGTGATACACCAACTGCCCAACTACAGTTAAGTCATTAAATGGAGTTTTTACTTTTCCTGAATCTCTTTCCACATTTATTATCTAGTATTTTTTCCCTTATGGCAAGCTATTGATGTAAGCAAAGCAGTTATGCTGCCATTTAGCAGAAAAGGAAGTTGAAGAAAAGCCTTCAGGGCTTTTCTCTTCTCATGTACAACACAAGGACAAATAAAGATTACGTACCCAAACTGCTCAGCTAAAACTGTGCACTTCTAGCTACTTCTGTTCCTTGATGGAGGTCCCAAGAGCTGATACACCTTGGGGTAATGGGGAGAGCTTACAGAAATCTACAAGAGAGACTCTTCTGAATCTGTCCAGAGCTCTGTTCCAAATCCTCTTCTCCTTCTCTACCTCTAATATTTGCAAATCTCCCTTCCTGCCCCAACTAAGGCTCCATAATGAGACCACACCCACTGAAGTCCGGGTTCTTCTATATTACTGTTGGCATTATACTGGGCTACTCTGTCGGGGAATCTCTGATCCTAGGGAGTGGGGCCGAGTGGGTGGGTGGGTGGTTGTTCTCTTGCTCCATCGAGTTGTTGGTCAATCCCTCAGGCTCCTCACATCCATAGGGACTCACCGCCCTCCGTTCCTCTTGTAGTTGTCTGGGACATAATGAGGCTGCAGAGAAGAGAAGGGAGTGGTAAGTATATTGTAGAAGCTGGCAAAGCTGGATCAGATGATCTGGGGCCAACTCAGGGTAGGGAGATAGGAAGATAAGGAGATAAAAGAAGAAAAAATAGGGTCAAAGTCCTCACAAGCTGGGTGACTGTCTTAAGGTCAGAGTTCAGTACTTCTATGAATCTGTAGGCCACAGTGTTTTTCAGTGGAGCGTTTTTGTAAGCCAAGAATAACAGCAGAAGAGATAGGCTCAAAATTCTCTTTGCCTCCTCCCAACTTTTAAGTAGTTATGGTTGGGGTTTCAAAGCTAATCAGTCATCTGCTGACTGAGCAAGCAAGACAGAAGAAGTCTAGATGCAAGGCAGGGATTGGTGATGGGCAGAGAGAATGTAAAATAGTGCTTGGAGAATTCCAAAAATAATAATAAGGAAAATAGGGAAATAAAAGGTTTGCTTTCTTGGTTAGACCATTTCTAAGCATTCCAGGATGACAGCCATAAATTTTGACAGGTGCAGTAAAAGACTCAAGGATGAGGAGCTAGTCCAGGGTTTCATTATAACATACACATGGATAAATGATCAGAACCTTTATGGATGATGAATAGCACAAAATAAATTGAGCACAAAAAACAATTTCAAAGAAAATACATAGGAAAAAGGCTGAAAATGAAAATGTTAATAATGATTATTTTCTGGGTGGTGGGATAATACACAATTTTTTCTTTTTAATGCTTCTGTTACTTTTCAAACTTTACATAATGATGATGTCTTATGTTTTAAATCTAGTGATAAAAAGAAAAAGCACTGACGGTTCTGCTATTCTTTCTTCTTGCTTCTTAAAATCATGAGTGTGAAAAACAAAACAAAAGCTACAATAGGGACTCAAGGGCAAAGTCTGTAAAGTGGTGAGAGGAAAAGAGGAAAACCTGACTAAATGGGGAACTGAAATCAACAATTTCTTGAGACACAGCCCACGTGAAGAAATGCAAAATGAGTGTATTTATGCTGCTCAAACATCCAGACAGGGAGGGAGATTCCCACAGTTTGGGATGGACACAGGATGAAGCAGCAGCGAGCCACTTCAAGATTCTTACTCTGTGAATTCCATGTGTGAACTAGACTGTCTTGACACACAGAGTTAAGAGACACAGGAGACTTACTGAGAAATCTCTCTTGGGAGTGAGCTTCTTGGGGAAGTGATCAAAGGCATAGGGTTTGGTGCAGACAGGGTAGCGGTTCCGGTGGATCTTGTAGAACAGGTGTGCTGACTTGTCAAGCCGATAATCACAGATGTACACATCTTGTTCCTTCACTCCTTTGGGTCTCCCTACGAATCCAAGCAATGTTAAAGAACCCTTGAAATTCCAATCTTTCACCTAAGCAGCCTGGACACCACCACTCACCACTGGGGATTCAGTTAGACCCCTGAGAGGGAAACGTTGTAGCTATTTTGAGAGGCAGCACAACTAAACATTTTATGATTGCAGAAGAAAGGGGTTCCCAGACAGATGTTGAAAAGGAGAAAATGAGAAAGGGAATCTCAGAGTCAAAGGGCATACAGGATGGAAAGAAACCAGAAATGTAGATTACCTGAATGCTGCAAGGATTTTTAAGAGGACATTTTGAGGGAAAAACAGAGCAGATTAGGGGAAGTTATGAGAAAACAATGTTATAAGGAATGAGGGAAGCACATTCGGACATGAACACTTTATAACAGCCGGATGGAGGAGTCATCCACAGGCTCCACATAGTTGGCTTCTGAGTGGGATATACATTCTTCTGGACTATTCTGTTCTGATACTAAGAGAAAGAGCTAGGCAACTGAACTAGGCTTATAATGACAGCTAACATACACTGAGCTTTTACTGTGAGCCCAAAACTGGGCTAAGTGCTTTTGTAGATTATATCATTTAATGTACCCAAAAACTCTCTAAAATAGGCAACCAACCCCTATTTTCAATAGGTTAAGCAACTAACCCACAGGCATATAGGTAAAAAGTGGCAGAGTTGGAATGTGAAATTATATGGTCAAACTTGATGGCCTACATTGTTAACCATGAAGCTTATAAAACTACTACATTTGTTTATTTGTTTGTTTAATATATATAGTTGATGATGGCCTTAAGGATTTTGTAAATGGGTGTATGAAGGAATATACCTTCCCACATTTAGAGAGTATCAAGCACTACATAAAAGAAAGCGAAAGAGGAAGTATAGCTCTCTGAAGCTTCATAGCTAGCCTTGGACGATCTTTTATCAGATGGAGACGTAAGAATGAAGGGGCGATTATAGTTCAATGAAGATAGGATATGAGGTAATTTCTTAAGTTGCCCAGATCACTTACCTTTACAATATGTATAAAGGTCCAATACACAGCAAGTCCCCACTACAGCCTCCAAAGGAATGATCTCATAGAGGGGCACCCGAAAGAGTTCATTGTGATAGAACCGACGCGATGGAGAGTGGTGGGTTTCATGGGGACGGAAATAATGATGACCAAAGGCAAACCGTTCTTCTCTGAAAAAAGAAAAGGTAGAGGTTTAATCAATCAGTAAGATTCTAGTGACTATTCAGCTCCACGCTTGTGGGGCGCAGCTGCAAGAAAAGAGAGAGAACCTCAACACATACTTTTCATTCTTCCACAGCTTCTCGATGCGGAAGATGTCAAGTTTATCTCGATTAATGTGAGATAACAGTCGATAGGACTGACGGACTGGGTGGCCATCAGGTGTGCGCCGACTATCCCTCATCAGATACACACAGTCACCTAAGAAGGCACAGAACACGGGAGAAGGTCAAAATGATTCCTGTATGAATTCTGGTAGGCATTCACTGGTCTGTCCAAGGTCTACATAGAAAGAACTTAAAATCTAGAAAAATAAATGAAGAGAGCTACAACCAGCAGTCTAATGGTGATGATAATCAATTCTAGACTATGAGAATGACACAGGGAGGTCTTCTATTTCTCAGAATCCTGTATGCCTTTCCCACTCTTAAAATTAGCTTTATATCACCCACCCAGGTCTCTCCAAATTGGTTTTATGTGGTAGAGGGGGAATGTATATAAGCCTAAGGAAAAGAGGACATAAAAACCTATATTCTATTGCTACTGAACCAGAGACAATTATGCAGCCAGCAGACACCTTCTACTATTCAGAAAGGTCAGCTTTGACAAATAAGGTCAGCTTCTGTGTACGCACCCTGACGAAGCAGCAAGTCATCTCGGAGCAAACAGATGAAGTAGACACAGCCAGGTTGGGCATAATGGGGCCGAGGGATCATGGGTACCTCCTGATAAGAGCAGAAAGTCGATGGATAAGGATGAGGACGACTATATCCATCCTACTGATCTCTATTCAAGAGGAAAAGAACTAAAACCTAGAAGATGTACTGTTTAGTCATTTTAATACTCCACAGATATAAAGAAAGATGAAAGCAACTGGAGTTGTTAAACTTGGAAAAGTGACAGGAGAGGACAAAACTGACAGGTAAAGTATCCCAAACTATTCTGAGACACACTAATTGTGTGGTTCCTCTGTGCTACCTAGGGGGGCATCCGAAACTGTGTGAAGGGGGTTTTACATCGTCACATGACTCGGGGAGGCTACCAGCATTTAGTGCCCAAGGGCCAGGGAAGCCAACACTCTGCAGTGCAGCCCTCACAAAAAGAATTGTCTGTTCAAAATGACAACAGCACCACTGGTAAGAAATAATGCCTAAATACCTCCATTCATAGAGGTTACTACCTAACATGGCAGAGCCAAGACAAAACCCAGTTAATAACCTGGGCAAGTCACTCAAAGCACCGTGTCTCTGGAAAGCGGGCCTGAGACTAACCTTTGTTGACTCTGAGTCCAGGGCTCTTTTCCCTCAAACACTGTGTAACATAAATGATATTTAGAGTATTCAAGTTCTGGACTTTACAAGTTACTTTTTTTATGGATAGTTGATAGTATTTGTGAAAACAATAGTTTCATATAGTTCCATTCCTTCCATAGATTTCTAAGTATTTTATTTTTCCTTTGATCACATTCCTGAGAAAAGCAAGAGCAGAATTATCACCCACAGTGAAAAGTGCATGAAACTGAGGCCTAGAGGTTAGGTAACTTGTCAAAGGACATCAGTGCATTGGAAGCAGGGCAGAAGAGATACCATGTGCTAAATGTCCTACTTTCAGATCAGAGTATTATCAGAAGGCTGCTTACTCTGTCCACAGGTCTTGGGTCACACTGCTCACAAAGGTAGTGCTCCACATCTGAGTTCACTCCCATACAGTCACAGTGCTGCCACACCTGCAGGGAAAAGTGTGGGGGCATGGGGGGATGGGACAGGACTCAGACCTACTGAGAAAAGTTCTGAGGGCTAGGAATAAAAAGACTAGCAACAGGACAGGATAAAGTAAGGCAGGAACTAAGGGGATAAGTGGGTGAGTGAGAAATTAATGATAATGATAAAGTGGGAAAGAGAATAAGGACTTATCTGAACACAAGTATATAGGCTGGTTTATAATACATAGATCAAGGCAAATAAAATGGGGAGATGGATAGAGAACAGGAGGGTTAATGAATACAGTAACAAACTATTACTAAGTAACACACATCAATGATATGGCTTTTGTGAAAGGCAATAAATGTTTTTACTTACCCTTATTTAATTATATCCTCCCAATAACCCTATGTGTTATTCATAGCTCCAATTTCCAACTGAGGTAGCAAGAACAAGTCAGATATATCAAATGGGAACACTATCAAGGCTCAAATCCAGGCCTTGACTCCTTTATCAGGAGCTCTATACATCACACTCCATCTGTGGTAATGCTATATAGAGTGTAGAACTGCCAATGTTTTTCAAGTACTGTCCTAAATATTAGTATTCTTCTTGATCTAGATTATGTGAGAAGTGTGTAGTGGAAAGTGGAAAAGACAGGAGGAAGAAGAGCTAAGATACAATGAAAGAGTGAGATAGAAAAGGAGAAAGACAATATGGTGAAAAGTGAGGGATAACAGAAACCAAGGCAAAATTAAAGTTTGTAAAAAGCCCGCCAAGTCAAGCCAAGAGGCATGGGTTGCTTCTTTGGATATGGTCACTGTACTCATCAAGACTAGGCTTCTGCTTCCTCTCCTGACCCTCACCATGCACTTATCACACTGGATCATGAGGCCTTCGTCCTTGTAGAGGCCACAGATGCAGCGGATAACATCGTCGTCCTTCTCATGCCCACTCTCCTTCTCGGAGACTGAGGTCTCACTGCTGTCTGCCTCACTTGCTGTCTCTCCCACAATCTCATCAATTTGGGCTGATGCCTCGTGCCGGGCGTTGTAATAGGCCTTTCGTAGGCGGCAGACATTTCTCCCAACTGGGGATTTACGCCCGTAGTACTTCTGGAGAAAGCAGAAGAAAAAATATCATGTTTGGTCTTCTCAATATGGCTTAAAAATATACCTGAAGAGGTAGCAGGATTTTTCTTTATCTTCTCCCATTTTGGTTAACAGATTTTTAATACCATCAAATTTAGTGGACACAACTTTAATTGAACTAAGATGAATTAAAATTAGAACTGCATTGTTATTTTTCCATTTGCTCTACTGATCTGTCATTCAACTCCTGTCATAGGCCTTACTGTCTACTAGATCAAATACACAGTGAGCAACTGAATATGAATTAATACTGCAAACACAGTATTGTGGAGAAGCGTCTCACTTACCTTTATTTCACAGATATTAAGAACAGTTACAAGGCTTAAATATATATGAAAGCCAGGTTTCAGTAGAAAGCATGGTACGATGCAAGATTGCTCTAACTCTCCTACTTGTCTGTTTTCCTCTCTCATGTCCTCAGCCTTAGACCTCAACCCTTCCTTCTTCTAGCAGCCTCTTTAGTCCTTTAACACCTCTCCAAGGTGTTCAAAATCCCAGTACGTACATCTGCTCTTCTATGTACCATTCAGTATTCCATCTTCTCCTTTAAATCAGCTCAAGGTTACCCTCTCCTCAATGAGCTTCAGCTATTATACAAAGTATTTGCATAATATCCCTCAATTCCATCTTGTTCACCAATACGTATTTCTGTGTATTTCACATGTACTTGTGGTCTTGAGGAAAGAAACTATAGATATGACTTAAAATGTAGTAAAATGACTGTATTATGTAAACATAAAGATTCAATACTAAATCAGGTTTTTACAAAAATTGCTTTTTGGGGGAGAATGATTTAATCTTTCAATCTGATTATATCAATGTCTTTCTTATACAAGATTGTACAATATTTAGTATACCATAACCAGCACCCTAAGGGTACTCAATATGAATTGTTGCCTTTCTTAGCCAGAGATATGAAGTTGATAGAAGAGGGTAAAAATCTTAAACTACCAGAATAGTTCTCTTCAGAACAAACTTCTTAAATCTGTGTTTGAAGTCAGTGAAAAATACCTCAGCATTCCGGAAGACCTTGAGCATGTCAGCATCAAAAGCCTCCACTGTCTTATAATAACCAATGAGGATCTGCTTCTCTATGGTGGCAAGATCTAGGGGATCGGAGATCTTCTCATAATAATCAGCATTCCTAGAACATAAAGCCAGGGTGTCAGCCTGGTGCACTTAATACTTTTCTAAAACTCAGATGATTCCCACACAAGTGAACTTACTTTTTCTTTGGGGGGAGGTTCAAAAGTGGTGCTGCCAGCGCTTGTCGGGAAGAATCTGCAAAAGAATGCAAAGTTTAGCAGAAGGACCATAAGATACAAGGGAAGCAAATATTAACTCCTAACTGACAAGTAGAATCTACCAGATGAAAAGTTAGGAAAAAACTCTTAAGGTTTTTTGAGGCCTGACTGAAAAATGAAAGGATCTTTCAGAAATGTGGGTAAAGGCAAGGATCAGAAAGAAGATACTTTCAGTAGTACCCAGAATATGAAACGTAACATATGTATGTTTGAAATGTAACATAATGTTGGTTGGGTATAGAGAAGAACTTTCTGTGAATGAGATATGGGAACTTAATGGATATCTAGGCTGCTTAAGGCAAATTCCTGCTCAACAAATCTTATTACAGCAAAAATCATCTCAAGCAAACCTGTTTTATAATTCTTGTTAATGACCCACAGTTAATATTACTCTGTTGGTTTGGATTCAATTAAATTCCAAACAATGAATAATTAAATACTGTAAATCTTTTCTGTAATCCGCTTTCTTCTCACGGTTACTTCATATTATGAAAACAGAATTCATGCTGTGGGGCTGCTAGCTTATTGCTACCTTCTAACTTACTGCAGAGAGAAAAAGCCTGTGCTTTCATGCCCAGAATGTACTGACCTACAGCTACTTCCACGGCAGTTCCACGTTAGATTAGATGGGGCTGCTTGGGAATGCAGCGCGATCTGCTGAGACTGTAAAGGGAATGGGCGCCAAAAAACCACAGATCTTCGTACAGGTTGGTGTCTCTCTATCTCCTTAGGTTAACAAAACTGCAAGAGGCCACTAAGATCTGAAGATCAATAGTAGACAAAGAAAGAACACCAAGTCCCTCAGAATTTAGGGAAAGAAAGGGAGACAACCCAAAGTTGATGGCAAAAAGCTACAATTATTTGTTAAAATTTCTTGATTTAAGTATTTCCAAATTTCCTAGCCAGAAAAGGTCATGTACATTACTGAACTACCTACCCCAAAATTAAAAACTCTCCTTCACTACCCTTACCCCACACTTACAGATGTCTTGGGAAAGGAAATGATCAGGGTAATGATGTTTGCATGAAGATGCTTTTAAAGTAATTTTCTTGCAACTTTATGTTCTTTTCCTTAATGTAGAGGTTAGGGCCTGTGAACCCTCCAAAATATATGCAAAATTATGTACACACATTTTTCTGGGGAAATAGTCCAACCACAGCTTTTATTAGATTTTCAAAGATATCTGTTAATCAAAATAGGTTATGGACCACTAATGTCCTATGTTAATTAAAACTTTTTCCTTAAATTGCTAATTTAGTACTTCATTCAGGAAAATTATATCCATGACAGAGATCTCCTTTTTTCTATCCTCTAACTAAAAATGATGTGATTTCTAAATACAGCACTTAACTGAGGTAAAGTTCTAATAAGTAAGGAAAACTGACATGTAAGATCTAGGGGTTAGATCCTATCAATAATTCCAGAAGACTACAATCTTCTATCAAACCTCAAATACCAAAATCAGTTCTTTAATGCTATACTCTGACAAAAGGAAGAACTAAGTAAACTTTTTAAATTCCTTATCTTAAATTGTCACTTGTTCTTTGCCTTGGATGTCTCAGGTAAAAGTAAGTGATATGATTAAAAAAAAAAAAATAGCTAAGGAGAATGAATTTGAAGTTTCTGCTGAATCTTCTCCCAGTTTTGGACCAAGAACACATGATGTTTTAATACAAAATTCCTGCAAGGAAGGAAGAAAGGATACAGTCACCTTTGTAAGAGATGATACCATCACAGATCTCTTTGAATATCTGGGCTAGGCGGGCTGTCCGAGCCACTTCAATGTTCTCCTCTGCAGCTGCCAACCGTCTCGTTCGAACAGATCGAGCTGTCTGCAGAGCGGAGAACTGGGTCATGAAGACGTCTGGAAGGATAAGTGAAAATTAGTCTCCAGAAAAAGAGGAGCTCTATGTGGCTTTCTCTTCCCCAGTGGATTTTGCCATTTGCTCTATTTTCCTTGAAGTGATTAGGTAAGATTAGTGGTCATGGAGTTCTTTCTCTCCTTCTAAAAGAAAAATCGGGAAACATTGGAGTTTACAAGAGAGACAAACACTACAAGTTAGAGGACCTTATCTTAGTGGTCAAATGCCATGCTGTATAGTAGCTGAAGTCTGGGCTTCAAAATGAGTCTGTCTGCCTCTGAATTCTGGCTTCACTATTTGAATTCAAGAGGAAAAAAAAGTCTTCAAATTAACATTGGTGTCATTTTCTCCTGCATTTGGCATCACTATCTACCCTGGAAGTTATTTTCCAGGTAGGAAGGAACACAACGGACCCACGGCCTATCTTATACCTAGTGCCTTTCAGGTTGTAGGCTGGTGGAAGGCGGTTTCTTCCTATTCCTAGGGTAGAGATAAGGAATTTGAAGAGCTGAGATGTGTATGTTATTGGTGATTGATGCTTATATGTTTGGATCTTAACTTTTTTTTGGTCCAGACTAAAAGGAACCTGTGAATAGACTGTTTGAAAGTAACTAAAATAATCATTTGAGACCATCTTATGGTATTACTTGGGATGTTTCCCAGGTCTTACCAGACTTGATGTTGCCATCATCTCGGCAGATGCCATTCCAGCGGGTATACAATGATGCTGAGTGGATGTTATCACTGGTATGCTTTACTTCTTCTTGTTTCTGCCGAATCTTCTCCCAGTTTCGGACCAAGAACACATGATGTTTTAATATGAAATTCCTGCAAAGAAGGAAGAAAGGAGTTCCTTTATTTATTCAATAAGCATTTACTACATGTCTACTCTATGTAAGCCACTGTTACGATATTATAAATGAAAACTTATTAGTGAATTCAGATCTTATAAAGAGAATTATATATGGGGAAACATTATTCAGTTTTGCATCTTGCCTTTTTTTTCACATAACAAATATTTCACTACATTTTTTACAAGTATCTGGCAAATACCACTTACAAGCTGCAAAAATCTTGGCAATTAAAAGAGCCTGATGCAAAGGCATAGTTTTATGGAGTATTTGCACAAATTCTTAAGGAAGTTGCCAAGATGAAGTATGGACTTAAGATCAGCTATGACAAGGAGAACTGGACTCACAGATAAAGGTAATGACAATTAAGATAGATATGCACTGGGCAAACTATGTTAGGTGCAATGTCCCCACATGGATCTCTAAACTTAAATGAGTTATGTAGACATGGGTAGAGCCTATATAGCTCTGATGACTCCATCATTTGATTCTCACCCTAGCATACACAATAGATGTGACACTTGAATAAGTCTCAAACTATGGGCCTCAGTAAATGGAAATTAGATTAATTTTATAGTTGCTGACTTTGGCTGCACATTAAAATCACCTGTGAAGTTTTATGAACTATTGGTGCCTGGGTTTCACTTCTGAAAATTCTAGTTTAGATGGTCTCTGGGGTATGGCCTGGGCATCAGGAGTCCCTAAATGCTCCCTATGGCTAATATGCAGCCAAAGCAGAGAACAACTAGATAAATCATCTCTGTTTTACTGAAGCTTAAAATTTCTGTGACTCAAAGTGAAATAGGATGAAAGGAACTAAAATTACAGTTAAGTTGTAAGTAAGGATGAACTTTCTAAGATACTGGAGTGTGTAGTCAAGAGAAAATATAGACTATGTCCCGAGACTATCTGAAAAATACACCAAACCTATTTATTTTGTTTACCTCTGAAATGGACAAATCTCACCTGAATATAGGGAGGAGCAAAAATGACCACTAAAGATCATTTTTATTGCTCTGCTAATGTATCAACAAAGTAGATATTCTTAAAGTTTTCTGTGCCATGGATTCCCTTGGCAGTCTGCTGAAGTCATATAACCCTTCTCTAAATAATGTTTTAAAAGTATTAAACTTTTAAGTAATTTCAACACATAGGATTAAAAGGAAGCAAATATACTGAAATACAGTTTTCAAAATATTTTTAAAAACACCAAAATTTTGATAGAGAAATAAACATTAATTTTAATACATAATAAGATCTAGTGATAGGTTTAACAACAATAGTAACTCCAAGGTAGAGATGAATGTGAATTATATTTTGAGGTATTTGTAACTCCTGTAACATGATATTAAATGTGAATATTGGTGACAGATAATGGAAACTATCAATACCACACACACACACACACACACATTTTGCCTACTGTCACATTTAAAGGAAATGCTAAATTTCAGTTACATAAATAAAGACACAATTTTTTCCCCCATCCAAGTTCACAATTCCAAATCCTTGTTAAAGACATCTTGTACAAAAGAAATGGCTTAACTATACAGATGCTTAATAATTATAAAGCTGACAAGCAAATCATATAAAGAGCTCAGGTAAGAAAACCTCTTTTTTACCTCTCTCGATTGGACATTGGCTTCATTTGTAATTGGGGGCTCAATCTTGTTGGAGTGTTGATGTTTTCACTGGGTTCCTCAGAGAGGTGGCCTCTCTGAAAAACAGATGGATCAGATTTGGGGGAAAAAATCAATCAGAAATCGCCTTGAATAATACTAAAACCACTCTAAAGATGCCACCCCTTGGTACTTCCCTTATTTCAGTAAGTGCATCTAAATGCAGCTGTTTGGGGATAGCCATGAGATTACTACTCACCCTTTTCTTCAGCTTGTGCTTAGACTTCCTCTTCTCTTTTGACCGCCCAGACTTTTTATGTGTGGCCATAGGCTGGCTGCTTTTGCTGCCGGTGAGTCCGTTCATGCGTTGACTCTTGCCTCCAATGATTCCTCGACATTTCTCAAAGCCACACTTACACAGTTGCTTTGAAGGGAAAAAGAATAATGTTTTTAGTCTGCAGTCTCATTTACAAGTTCAAAGAGGATAGCTGTGCACTGGGATACCCAACAGTAAGTTTGAATCAAGAAATTTTCATATAGAGGAAAATAACTGATTGCGAGTTAAAATACTGATGGTTTCCACTGGACAACTTCTTGACCAGAAAAGTTAAGAACTGACTAGAGATAAAAAAAACAACTGGGCTCTCTCTTTTTACTGAGTTCTTTGAGTATAACTGAGACCTATGTATCTTTGACAGGTGGAGCAAAGAGTGAAAAACTGTCTTCTCCAATGTACTTCTCAATGGCTACAAATCAGTAATGTTTACTGAAGTCCCATGCTATACAGAGCACTGTGACAAAGTTCAACCTTTCTCTTAGGTTTATTATTCTTACCTGTTTTTCAACATTAAAGGAATGAAAGTTGTAATCATAAGTAAGTTCAGTACCAGCTGGCATATCTTTAAGAGCATATAGTCCAATCCGGTATACTCCATTAACAGACCTACAGAGAAAGAAGCAGTTAAAGGCAGAGACTCTTAATATCATGCCTGAAAACTAAAAAAATTGGCACACTGATTTCATATTTGCCTTTGTTTCTGTATCCAATTACCAAGTTTCCCAGGCAATAGCTCTATCTTTAATCTCTCTCTGATTCTACCCAGTCTGTATAATACTCTGCCAAGACTAACAGTCCTAAGTCAGTTTTCTTGAAGGATGCTCTATGTTGTCAACTGGAATGGGCCGTAACTTTTCCTGCTTCCTATTCAAAGTCCCTCTAAAATATGGTTTTGGTCTACTTATTAAATAAACTTTCTACAAAATTATGTACAAAAATCTTCTAGTTCCTACTGATTTTCATTGTTCTCACCTGTACATGCCCCTTTTGTTCTGTTTTATGCAAGTTATTAATGATCCACATCATGCACTGTTCTGGATGCTTTATACAAGTAACAGAATTACAGCTAACATTTCTGAGTGCCTGTTTATACTGATTATAGTATTTTGTTGTACTAATTCGCCCAGCAACTACATAAAAAAGGTACTATTATTAGGTAGTATTGTAGCTCCCATTTTCTAAATGAGGAATCTGAGAGACAGAGAAGATAACTTACCCAAAGTCATACAGCTAATAACCGTGGGAATCAAGGCAGTCTGGCTTCAAAACCTTAACATTGTGCCATAACGTTAATGGGTTATCTCATTAATCCTCAGAACAACCCTATGACATAGGTACTATATTCCTATTTTATACATGATGTATTTGTGGCTTAGAGATACATGTGGTTCAGTCATACAGCAATGAAGCTGCGTTCAAAACCAGGGAATTAAAACCCAGGCTGTGTGGTTCCACAGCTTCTCTTCTCCTCCTTGCTGCGTCCCTGCCAATACGGAACACATCACATAGCCTGGCTACTACTCTATCACAAGGAAATTTCTCTGATAACTTCAGTTTTTAGTATTCTCTTTTTCTAAACTCAGAAAGCATTTCTAGTTTATACCATTGGTTGGCAAACTATGGCAGACAAACCTCCTGCCCCCGTCCTTATTAATTTTTATTGGCACATATCCACACCCCAATAGTTCACTGACCCCTGGTCTATACCATAACACTTCAAATTTGACTATATACTGTATTGTATAAAAAAATCTAGGGGGGTTAGAAGTTACATGGAGTAGAATATGGAAGCTTAAATGCATAGCAGGCTGAATTTTACATATCTACACATCTGTGTATCCACCCAGAAAGCTCTCTCCACCACTCACCATCCCCACAAAGGATTGATGGCCACTATTCTGATCTCTAGCATCATACATTAGTTTTGCCTGTTTGAACTTCAAATAAATGAAATCATACAAAATATACTACAGTATGTTCAATTATATGCCTAGCTTCTTTCACTCAATGTTACACTGTAACACAACTTATACACCTCTTCTACTATTGATAAATATTTGGATTGTTTGCAGTTATTAGCTATTAAAAAATTTCTGTGGACATTCTTGCATCTGACTCCTGAACATACATAATCAATTCTGTTGGGGATATACTTAGGAGTGGGGTGGCTGGGTTACTGGATGGTTTAACTTTGGTAGATACTGGCAACACTTTTTTAAAGTGGTTAGAACAATTTATACTTTCACTAGCATCTGAGAACATATATATTGTATTACACTCTTGCCAAAACTTTGAATTGTTATTCAATTGTAGTCATTTTGGAAGATATGCAGTGGTTTTTCCGTGTGGTTTAATTAACATGTTCTCTGATGACTAAAGATATTAAACCCCTATTCATATGTTTATTGACCATTTTATATTCTCTTTTGATGTGCCTGTTGTCTAGTTATTTTAAAAATTGGACTATCTTCTTATTAATTTATAGACTCTGAATTTTATTCAGAGGTAAGTTCTATGTGGTGAGATAAACACATTACAAATATCTTCTCCTGAATGTATGGCTTACTTTTACATTCTCTTAATGTTATCTTTTGATGAATAGAAATTGTTAAATGATTACCTTTCATAGTTAGTGCTATTTATGTCCTGTTTAAGGTATCTTTACTTATTCCAAGCCTGTGAAAATATTCTCCCGTTTCTTTCTAGGAACTTGTTTCAACTGTAGTATTTCGGTCTATGATCCATCTTAGATTGATTTGTGTGTGTAGACTGAGACAGGAACCAATGGACTCACCACCACTTATTAAAAATCCACCCTTTCCTCACTGATTTGCAGTGGAACCTTTGTCATAAGTCAGGTGACAGGATATTTATGGGTCTTTGCCTAGACTCATTATTCTATTTCATTTGCCTACACATACTCTTTTAATTAGTGTACCTCTATAGTAAGTTGAAATTTGGTAGTATTAAGTCCCCAAGTTTTGTTCAACATTTTTTTTGCTTTTTAGGTCCTTTGCAATTACATATGTTTTAGAATCAGTTTGTCAATTTCCATAAAAATTGCATTTTGATTGTATTTGAATTTATAGATCAGATTTGGTAAACACTGACATCTAAAAAATATTGAGATTTCCAATGCATAAATATGGCAAATTTCTACATTAATTTAGCTTGCTTTTCCCCCAGTGTTTGGTGGTTTTCAGTATACAGGTCCCACAAACTTTCATTTTATTCCTAGGTGATTCATGCTTAATAAAACTATTAAAAGTAGCTTTTAAATTTCACTTTACACTTGGTTGTTGGTAATAAATTGAAAATACTTACATATACTAGTTTTTATACACAGGCCTTGTTTTTAACAATCTTGCTAGCTTAAATTCACACTATATGAATTTTTATGTACATGTCAGTCAACTTAGTATCAGCTTAATTTTTTCATTTCTAATCTTAAATCCCTTCCTCCCTCACTTTCTTACTGCAATGATTCTTACATCCAGTACAAAGTGGAACAGAAGTGGTTGTTATAGTGGACATACTTACAGTTTAAAAAAAAAAGATTCTCTTTAGCAGATCAATTTCTCTTCTATTCTAGTTTATGAGTTTTTATTTTAAATAGTGTTGAATTTTGTCACATGCTTTTTCTATCCCTACTGATATATGATTTTTCTGTCTTTATTCCATTAATACTGGCCTATATTTCTTCTTTCTTTTAATCCTTTTTAGGTTTTGGATGAAGGTCACACTAGACTTACAGAGCAGAAGAGTTCATTTGAGATGGTAGCATAAGCAGTATTTCTTCTTTAGGAACACAGAAGGACTACCAGTGAAGACATCTATACCTGGAGTTTCTTTTGTCATGAAAATTTTAATTACAGATTCAGCTTCTTTGCTAGACATTCAGATTTTCTATCACTTCTTGTGTCATTTTTGGAAAGCTGTTTTTCAAGGAATTTGTTCACTTCATTTAACTTTTCAAATATAATAAATTTGTTCAGGAAAATGGACAAGCAAAATGTGGTGAATTCATACAAAGAAACATTAATCCACAATAAAAATCAACACAAAACTGATGTACTCGACAACATGGATAAACTGCAAAAACATTATGCTAAGTTAAAGAAGCCAGACATAAGTTCTACAATAGGTAAAACTAATCTAGATGACAGAAATCACATCACTGCTTGCCTTCAAGGTGGGGAGATTGTGAAGAGGCAGAAAGGAACTTTCCAAAATGATGGAAATGTTTTATATTTTAACAGTGGTGTGCTTTATATGGATGTATACATTTGTAAAAATGGATGGAAATTTACACATTAAGATGTTTGTCTCTGTCTCTGTAGGTAATAACTAAATTACAAAAAACTACAAAATTAGGAAGTTGTTTATGCTATCCTATTACCTTTTATTTAAATTATGTTAAAAAGTACGTAACAAAGTTTACCATCTTAACTGTTTTAAAGTGTACAGTTCAGTGGTATTAAGTAGATCCACATCATAGTATAGCCATCCCCACCACCCATCCCCACACTCTTTTCCTCTTATAAATCTGAAACTTATTAAAACTTAATTCCCTAGGCCCTGCCCTCAAAACACCTGACAACCACCATTATGCTCTGACTATTCTATGTACCTCATATAAGTGGAATCATACAGTATTTGTATTTCTGTGACTGGCTAATTTCACTTAGCAAAATGCCCTCAAGGTCCATCCACATGGTAGCATATTGAAAAGTTTTCTTCTTTTTAAAGACTGAATAATAACAATTCAGTCTTCTATATATATTGTATGTACATACCACATCTTCCTTATCCATTCATCTATTGATGGACACCTGGGTTGTTTCCACATTTTAGCTATTATGAATAACAATGCTATGAATATGGGGAGCACTTGTCAAATATCATTTAATTGTAATAAGTGAATTCATTTCAAGGATATTTGTTCTATTCCATGGGTCTATGTATGTCCTGCCTTTGGCCAACAACGTTTTGGTAGCTTTGTAGTAAGTTTTAAAATTAGCAAGTGTGAGTTCTCCAGGTTTGTTCTTTATAAACACTGCTTTGGCTATTTGGGACCTTTGAGATGCCAAATGAATTTTAGGATAGGCTTTTCTATTTCTGCAACAAACTGTCATTGGGATTTTGAGAGGGATTACATTGTCTGCAGCTCGATTTCGTTAATGTTGGTATTTTAACAATATTAAGTCTTTCAATCTGTGAACATGATGTTTCCATTAATTTATGCTGTCTTTCATTTCTTTCAGCAATATTCAATAGTTTTCACTGTATAATTCTTTCACCTCATTGGTTAATTCCTAAGTATTTTATCCTTTTTGGTGCTACCGTAAATGGAACTTTTTTGTGATTTCCTCTTCAGAATATTCAGATTATGTATAGAAATGAAATAATTTTTGTATGTTGATTTTGTACCATCCTACTTTGAATTTATTTGAGATCTTAGTGCTTATTTGTGGACTTTGTAGTACGTTCTACATATATGATCCTATCATATGCAGAAAGAGATAATTTTAATTCTTTCTTTCCAATGTAGATGCTTTTTTTTATGGTTTTCTTGTCCAACTGCTCTGGTTAGAACTTCTAATATTATGCTGAATAGAAATGGTGAAAAGTGGAAATCCTTGTTTTGTTCCTGATCTTTTTTTAAATAAGGTATTATTATTATTATTTTACAGACTGGAGGTGATTTTAATAGAATAACTTCAATAACATAATTGGGCTGTAAAACAACACAATGTGCTCTAAAATAATTTTTCTATAGAGTTAAATAAATTTTATCTGTAAGTCCTGTGACAACATGTTCATATTTTATTAAGGTATCATTGATACACTCTTATGAAGGTTTCACAAGAAAAACAATGTGGTTATTACATTCACCCTTATTATCAAGGCCCCCACAATACCCCATTGCAGTCACTATCCATCAGTGTAGAAAGATGCCACAAAGTCCCTATTTGTCTTCTCTGAGCTACACTGTCTTCCCCGTGACCCCATGCACACCATGTGCACCAATCATGATTCCCCACAATCCCCTTCTCCCTCCCTCCCCACACGCCCTCCCCTGCCCCTCCCCTTTGGTAACCACTAGTCTCTTCTTAGAGTCTGTGAGTCTGCTGCTATTTGGTTCCTTCAGTTTTGTTTCATTGTTATACTCCATAAATGAGGGAAATCACTTGTTATTTGTCTTTCTCTGTCTGACTTATTTCACCGAGCATAATACCCTCTAGCTCCATCCATGTTGTTGTAAATGGGAGGATTTGCTTCTTTCTTATGGCTGAATAGCATTCCATTGTGTATATGTACCACCTCTGCTTTATCCATTCATCTATTGATGGACTCTTTTCATGTGCCTGTTGGCCATCTGAATTTCTTCTTTGGAGAAGTGTCTGTTCATATGCTCCGCCCATTCCTTAATAGGGTTATTTGCTTTTTGGGTGTTGAGGCATGTGAGTTCTTTATATATTTTGGATGTTAATCCCTTCACAGATATGATTCACAAATATATTCTCCCCTACTGTAGGATGCTTTTTTGTTCTGCTGATTGTGTCCTTTGCTATATAGCTTGATGTACTCCCATTTGTTCATTTTTCATTTTGTCTCCCTTGCCTGAGAAGATGCATTCAGGAAGAAGTTGCTCATGTTTATATTCGAAAGATTTTTGTCTATGTTTTCTTCTAAGAGTTTTATTGTTTCATGACTTACATTCACGTCTTTGATCCATTTTGAGTTTATTTTTGTGTAGGGGGTTAGATAATAATGTAGTTTAATTCTCTTGCATGTAGCTGTCCAGTTGTGCCAACACTAGCTGTTGAAGAGGCTGTCATTCCCCCATTGTATACCCATCACTACTTTATCATATGTTAATTGACCATATATGCTTGGGTTTGTACCTGGGCTCTCTAGTCTGTTCCATTTGTCTATGGGTCTGTTCTTGTGTCAGTATCAAATTGACAATTACTGTAGCTTTGTAGTAGAGCTTGAAGTCAGGGAGTGTAATCCCCCCACTTTATTCTTCCTTTCTCAGGATTGCTTTGGCTATTTGGGGTCTTTTGTGGTTCCATATGAATTTTAGAAATATTTGCTCTAGTTCGTTGAAGTATTTCTAGTTCTGTTGGTATTTTGATAGGCATTGCATTGAATCTGTAGATTGCTTTAGGCAGGATGATCATTTTGACAATATTAATTCTTCCTATCCATGAGTATGGGATGTGTTCCCATTTACTGGTATCTTCTTTAATTTCTCTCCAGTGTCTTGTAGTTTTCAGGGTATAGGTCTTTCACTTCCTTGGTTAGGTTTATTTCTAGGTATTTTATTCTTTTTGATGCAATTGCAAATGGAATTGTTTTCCTGATTTCTCTTTTTGCTAGTTCGTCATTAGTGTATAGGAAAGCAACAGATTTCTGTGTATTAATTTTGTATCCTACAACTTTGCTGAATGCAGATATAAGATCAAGTAGTTTTGGAGTGACTTCTTTAGGGTTTTTTATGTACAATATCATGTCATCTGCAAACAGGGACAGTTTAACTTTTTCCTTGCCAATCTAGATGTCTTTTATTTCTTTGTGTTGATTGCCGTGGCTAGGACCTCCAGAACTACGCTGAATAAAAGTGGGGAGAGTGGGCATTCTTGTCTTGTTCCTGATCTTAAAGGAAAAGCTTTCAGCTTCTTGCTGTTAAGTATGATGTTGGCTGTGGGTTTGTTATATATGGCCCTTATTATGTTGAGGTACTTGACCTCTATACCCATTTTGTTGAATGTTTTTTCAGCATCTATGGAGATGATCATGTGGTTTTTGTCCTTCTTTTTGTTGATGTGGTGGATGATGATGATGAATTTTCAAATGTTGTACCATTCATGCATGCCTGGAATAAATCCTACTTGACCATGATGGATAATCTTTTTGATGTATTTTTGAATTTGGTTTGCTAACATCTTGTTGAGTATTTTTGCATCTATGTTTACCAGGGATATTGGTCTGTAATTTTCTTTTTTTTGTGGTGTCTTTGCCTGGTTTTGGTATTAGAGTGATGTTGGCCTCATAGAATGAGTTTGGGAGTATTCCCTCCTCTTCTACTTTTTAGAAAACTGTAAGGAGGATGGGTATTAGGTTTTCACTAAATGTTTGATAAAATTCAGCAGTGAAACCATCAGGTTCAGGTATTTTCTTCTTTGGTAGTTTTTTTTTTTTTGGTGTAAAAAATATAATTATTTTAATGGTCTTTTTATAATACAAATAGCATGTACTTATTGTGGTAAGATTGGAAAATACAGAAAGAAAAAAGATTATAAAGTATAGTTAACTAATTCCATGATTTGAAGATAATCATGGTTTACATTCAGGAGTATTTCCTTGTTCTTAAAATGTTCATGCGTTTTCGGAGAAGACAAGTAATGACTCTCACTACACCTGATGGACAGTGACTGCAATAGTGTGGGTGGGGGGACCTGATAATATGGGTGAATGTAGTTACCACAATGTTGCTCATGTGAAACCTTCATAAGATTATATATCAATGATACCTCAAGCATTAAAAAAAAATTCTATCCAAGTTCAAGCTATTACATGTTCATTATGAGTAAAAAAAAAAAGTTTATGTATTTTGTTTTACCTCAGGTGCATAGGATTGGGTTGGTCATAAATTTGCTCATAATTTTTCCTCTTCTACTTAACTATATATTTATTTATAGGTTATTTTTATTAAGGCATAAACTCCTGTGGCTCACCTCCTAACATGAAAACTAGACCATTGCTGATAACATACCTATCTCTGTGTTCTCATTTCCTCTGGCCCTAACTCCCGCAGTCCTGGTGACCGTCACCCTGACCTCTTTGTTCATAATTTTTCCTGCTTCCTTTTGATTGCATATTTGTATTCAAGTTGTTTTTGCCTTATAAAGTTATTACTGTAAGCTATATATTGCTAAGATTCACTCGTATTTTTCTAAGAGGCTGCAATTCATTTATTTTTAATACTATTCTGTTGTGACTTTACCAGTTTATTTATCCACTCTCCTGTCAATGGGCACTTCAGTTGTTTCCAGGCTTTTCCTGGAGACAGCGCTCTGAGGATCATTCTTCTACATATCTTCAGGTACATGTATAGGAGTACATCTTAGACACACACCTAAAAGTGGAATTGCTGGGTCACAGTATGAAATGATGAGTTTATAAATAAGGCCATACTGTTTTTCAAAGAACAATTTACCTTTATATGAAAAAAGATAAATAGAAACAAAGTTAAGATTAAACATCTTAAAATAATACTCATGGCTTCATTTGTGTTGTTATTTGGATGTGGCATGACTTAGTTTACATATTCTCTGCCTAGTTAAATTCTGTACTTCAAGTTCCAGCTTAAGATCACTTCCCTGGTATAGCCTTTTCCACTTAACCTACTCCACAATACTTCTCAGTAAATGCATGAACTACACAATCTCATCATCTCATCACTTTTACAGTCTTAGGTAGTTTTTTGATTACCAATTCAATTTCTTTGCTGGTAATCGGTCTATTCAGATTTTCTGTTTCTTTCTGAGTCTGCCTTGGAAGGTTGTATTTTTCTAGAAAGTTGCCCATTTCTTATAGGTCATCCAGTTTGTTAGCATATAATTTTTCATAGTATTCTCTAATAATTCTTTGTATTTCTGTGGTGTCTGTAGTGATTTTTCCTTTCTCATTTCTGATTCTGTTTATGTGCATAGACTCTCTTTTTTCTTGAAAAGTCTGGCTAGGAATTTATTTTATTTTCTCGAAGAACCAGCTTCTGCTTTCTTTGATTCTTTCTGTTGTTTTATTCTTCTCAAATTTATTTATTTCTGGTTTAATCTTTATTATGTCCCTCCTTCTATGGACTTTGGGCCTCATTTGTTCTTCTTTTTCTAGTTTTGTTAATTTTGAGTTTAGACTGTTCATATGGGATTGTTCTTTCCTGAGGTAGGCCTGTATTGCAATATACTTCCCTCTTAGCATGGCCTTTGCTGCATCCCCCAGATTTTTGCAGTGTTGAATTATTGGTGTCATTTGTCTCCATATATTGCTTAATCTTTGTTTTTATTTGGTCACTGATCCACTGATTATTTAGGAGCATGTTATTAAGCCTCCATGTGTTTGTGGGCTTTTTCGTTTTGTGTATTTATTTCTAGTTTCATATCTTTGTGGTCTGTGAACCTGGTTGGTACAGTTTCAATCTTTTTGAATTTACTGAGGCTCTTTCTGTGGCCTAGTATATGATCTATTCTTGAAAATGGTCCATGTGCACTTGAGAAGAATGTGTATACTGTTGTTTTTGGATTGAGTGTTCTGTAGATGTCCATTAGGTCCATCTGTTCTAATACGTTGTTCAGAGCCTCTGTCTCTTTACTTATTTTTTGTCTGGTTGATCTGTCCTTTGGAGTGAGGGGTGTGTTGAAGTCTCCTAAAATGAATGCATTACATTCTATTTCCCCCTTTAATTCTGTTAGTATTTGTTTCACATATGCAGGTGATCCTGTGTTGGGTGCATAGATATTTATAATGGTCATATCCTTTTGTTGGACTGACCCCTTTTATCATTATATAATGTCCTTCTTTGTCTTGTTATTTTCTTTGTTTTGAAATCTATTTTGTCTGATACAAGTACTGCAATTCCTGCTTTTTTCTCTGTATTAGTTGCATGAAATATCTTTTCCCATCCCTTTACTTTCAGTCTGTGTATGTCTTTGGGTTTGAAGTGAATCTCTTGCAGGCAGCATATACACGTGTCTTGTTTATTTATCCATTAAGTGACCCTATGTCTTTTGATTGGAGCATTCAGTCCATTTAATTTTAGGGTGATTATCGATAGGTATGTACTTACTGCCACTGTAGGCTTTAGATTATGGTTATCAGAGGTTCAAGGGTAATTTCCTTACTATCTAACAGTCTAATTTAACTAATTTAGTATGCTATTACAAAGACAACCTAAAGGTTCTTTTTTTTCCTCCTCCATTCTTTATATATTAGATGTCATATTCTCATATTCTGTACTCTTTGTCTATCCCTTGATTGACTTTGGGTGTTATTGATCTGATTATGCATCTGCTTTGTAATTAATTGTTTTACTTTCTTTACTGTGGTTTTATTTCCCCTGGTGATAGCAATTTAGCCTTAGGAACAGTTCCATCTATAGAAGTCCTTCCAAAATACACTATAGAGGTGGTTGGTGGGAGGTAAATTCTCTCAGCTTTTGCTTATCTGAAAATTGTTTAATCCCTTCTTCAAATTGAAATGGTAATCTTGCCAGGTAGAGTATTCTTGGTTTGAGGCCCTTTTGTTTCATTGCAGTAAATATACCATGCCACTCCCTTCTGGCCCGTAAGGTTTCTGTTGAGAAGTCTGTTGATAGCCTGATGGGTTTTCCTTTGTATGTGATCTTTTTTTCTCTCTCTAGCTGCTTTTAAAAGTCTGTCCTTACCCTTGATCTTTGTCATTTTAATTATTATATGTCTTGGTGTTGTCTTCCTTGGGTCCCTTGTGTTAGGAGATCTGTGCACCTCCATGGCCTGAGAGACTATCTCCTTCCCCACACTGGGGAAGTTTTCAGCAATTACCTCCTCAAAGACACTTTCTATCCCTTTTTCTCTCACTTCTTCTTCTGGTATCCCTATAATGCAAATATTGTTCCACTTGGATTGGTCACAGTTCTCTCAATGTTCTTTCATTCCTAGAGATTCTTTTTCTCTCTGTGCCTCAGCTTCTTTATATTCCTCTTCTCTAATTTCTATTTCATTTACTGTCTCATCTGCTACATCTAATCTGCTTTTAAGTCCCTCCATTGTATGTTTCTTTTCAGATACAGAACTTCTTAATGATATAATCTCCATCCTAAACTCGTTCCTGAGTTCTTGAATATTTTTCTGTACCTCCATGAGCGTGTTTATGATTTTTATTTTGAACTCTGTCAGGAAGATTGGTGAGTTCAGTTTCACTTGGCCCTTTTCTGGTGTTTGTGAGATTTTGGTTTGAACCAGGTTCATTTGATGTTTCATATTTGAATGTGGCACCCCGTAGTGCCCAGAAGCTCTAGTCTCTGGAGGTGCTCAACACTTGGAGTGATGTTGGGGGTTGCAGGGGAGCAGCGCTGGTGCCTGGGGGGAGGAAAGAGCTATTTTCTTCTTCCCAGCTGCAATGCCTGTCTCCAGTGTCAGAACCAGTGTGCTGAGCACAGAGGTGTAAGCCTCTGTGCTTTGTGTTTGTAGCTGCCATAGGTGGGGCCTCCCACTGGCTGGCCTGATGCCAGGGTATGGACTGCTGGTTTGTGAGACAGTACTGGCAGGCCTCGGAGCTGAGCAGCCAGCCAGGGTGATGGAGAGCCTGAAGCTCCTGAAAGTTTCCAACATGCTGGGCAGAGCACACCCAGACAACCTTGTCCATCTATCCCTTCTTCTGAGCAGCAAGCTCTGTTCAATCCCCGCCCCTTCAGCAGCCCTCTCGCTGCTAGGAAGTCTCTCAGACCACCTGCCTTTCCTTTGTCCTGCAGCAGCCAGATGTGGATCCCTGTCCTCCACAAATGGCTGGAACCTCAGTCTCTCCAAGTATTCCACCTGTCTCAGCCTTTCCAACCCCACTAATCTCCAGAGCACCATGCGATGTAGGTTTGTGCTCCCAAAGCAGATCTCCAGGGCTCGGTGTTCAGCAGTCCTAGGCTTCCACCCCCTCCTTGCTCCATTTCTCTTCCTCCCACCATTGAGCTGGGGTGGGGGAAGGGCTTAGGTCCCACTGGATCAAGGCTTTGGTATGTTACCCTGTTTTGTGAGGTCTGCTGTGTTCTCCATGTGTATGCAGTCTGGCAGAGCCTTCTTTCCTATTGCTCTTTTTTTTAAAAAAATAGTGATTTATTATTTTTATCTTGGTACCATGAATATAAAGTCACATGAGCAATACTGTAGTTACTAGATTCCCCCCATTAACAAGTCCCCACCACACACCCCATTACAGTCACTGTCAATTAGTGTAGTAAGATGCTATAGACTTACATTCATGCTTACATAGATGACTTCATTCAGGTCTTTGATCCATTTTGAGTTTACTTTTGTGTATGGGGTTAGACAATAATTCTCCTGTTGCTCTTTTAAAACTAGTTGTATTAACTATACTTTTGTATCATATGTGGCTTGGGAGGAGTTCTATGTCTCACCACTCACCGCCATCTTTAATCTCCTATCTTTGTTCTTGATCTTAAAGGAAAAGTTTTTGGTCTTTCACAATTGAGAGTTACAATTGCTATGGGTTTTCATACATGGCTTTTATAGCAGTCCCCCTATTATCTGTGGGGGAAATGTTCCAAGACCCCCAGTGGATTCCTGAAACGAGATAGCACCAAACCCTATATATACTGTTTTATCCTATACATACTATTCTATGATAAAGTTTGATTTATAAATTAGGCACTAAGAGATTAATAACAATAATAGAAGTATAACAATGTAAGTTATGTGAATGTGGTCTCTCAAAATATTGTACAGTTCTGAACCTTCTTGTGATGATGTGAGATGATAAAATGCCTATGTAATGATATAAATGAGGTGAGGATGTAGGCATTGGAATGGACCATTATGCTACTTTGACCTTATGACCATACATCAGGAGGAGGATAATCTGCTTCCAGACTAAGGCTGAGAACAGGTTAGTGAAACCATGGATAAGTGGCCTACTGTATTATGTTAAGGTGGTTTCCTTCTATTCCTATTTTGCTGAGTGCTTTTATCATGAAAGGGTGTTAAGTTTTGTCAAATGCTTTTTCTGCATTGAGATGGTCGTTGTTTCTTTTCCCCCTCATTTTGTTGAGTGGTATATTGATCAATTTTTTAAATTAAAGTATCATTGATATACAACCTTATAGTGGTTTCAAATGTAAAACACAATGGTTCAACAATTACCCATATTAAATCTGCACCCCATCTAGTACAGTTATTATCTATCAATGTAGCAAGGTGTTATAAAATCATTGCCTATATTCTCCATGCTGTACTGTCCCTGTAACCAACTTATATTGTGACTGCAAATTATTATGCCCCTTCACCCCCTCCCTGCCCACCTGCCCCAACCCCTCTCCCTTAATAACCACTTCTCAGTATCTTTGAGTCTACCACCGTTTTGCTTTGTTTTTATATTCCATAAGTGAAACCATATGATATTTGTCTTTCTCCACCTGGCTTATTTCACTGAGCGTTAATACCCTCTAGATTCACCCATGTTGTTGCAAATGGCAGGATTTCTTTTCTTTTTATGCCTAATATTCCATTGTGTATATGTATCACATCTTCTTTATCCATTGATCTATTGATGGACACTCAGGTTGCTTCCACATCTTGGCTATTGCAAAAAGTGTGGCAATAAACATAGGGGTGCATATTGAATCAGGGATTTTGTTTTCTTTGGGTAAATTCCTAGAAGTGGAATAACTAGAGTGAATGGTATTTCTATTTTTAGTTTTTTGAGGAACTTCCATACTGCTTTCCATAGCAGTTGCACCAATTGACATTCCCACCAACAGTTTAGGAGGGTTCCCATTTCTCCACATACTTGCCAACATTTGTTATTTCTTGTCTTTTGGACACTGGATAGAAGCCATTCTAACTGGTGTGAGGTGCTATCTCATTGTGGTTTTGACTTGCATTTCCCTGACGATTAGCAATGTAGAGCATCTTTTCATGTGCCTGTCAGCCATTTGTCTTTCTCTTCTTTGGAGAAATGTCTGTTCAGGTCCTCCTCCCATTTTTTAATTGGGTTATTTGTTTTTTGGGTGTTGAGGCGTATGAGTTCTTTATATATTTTGGATGTTAACACCTTATCAGATAAGTTGTTTACGAATATATTCTCCTACACTGTAGGATGCCTTTTCGTCCAACTGATGGTGTTCTTTGTTCTACAGAATCTTTTTTGGTTTGATGTAGTCCCATTTGTTCATTTTTATTTTGTTTCCCTTGCCTACGGAGATATGTCCAGGAAAAAAGTTGCTCAAACTAATGTTCAAGAGATTTCTGCCTGTTTTCTTCTAAGAGTTTTATGGTTTCATGACTTACATTCAGGTCTTTGATTCATTTTGAGTTTACTTTTGCATATGTATAATCCAGTTTTATTCTTTCATGTAGCTGTCCAACTTTCCCAACATCAGTTGTTGAAGGGGCTGAATTTTGTATTTAATTTTAATAGAAATACAGCTGATATACAATGTTACACTGGTTTCAGGTGTATAACAGTGGTTCAATAATTTTATGTTACTAAATGCTCACCATCATAAATGTAGTTACCATCTATAAACAAAAGATACTACCTTATTATTGACTGTATTTTCTATGCTGTACTTTCACCCCTATATCTACTCATTTTTTTATTGGATTATTTGTGGTTTCTTTTGCTACTGAGTTGTGTTGTATGAGTTCTTTACTTTTTTGGATATTAATCCCTTATCAGTTACGATTTACAAAAACTTTCTCCCATTTTGTAGGGTGCCATTTTATTTCATTGGTTTCCCTTGCTGTATAGAAACTTTTTTGTTTGATGTAGTCTTTCTTGCTTATTTCTGCTTTTGTTGCTTTTGGTTCTGGTATGAAACCCAAAAAATCATCATGAAGACTGATGTCAAGGAGGTTACTCCTTAATTTTCTTTGAGGGGTTTTATGGTTTCAGGTCTTAGGTTCGGGTCTTTAATCAATTTTGAGTTGATTTTTGTGTACCCTTTCTCCACTGTATATTCTTGGCTCCTTTTTTCATAAATTGACCACACATGTGTGGGTTTCTTTCTCGGCTATTTTGTTCCATTCATTGATGTATCTATTTTTCTGCCAATACAATATTGGTCTGATCACCACAGCTGTGTAATATACTTTGAAGTTAGGAAGCGTGATGCCTCCACCTTTGTTATTTCTCAAGATTGCTTTGGCTATTTGGGGTCTTTTGTAGTTCCACACAAATTATCTTCCCATTTATTTGTGTATTCTTCAATTTCTTTCATCTATGTCATAGTTTTCAGTGCACAGGTTTTTCACCTCTTTGGTTAAATTTATCCACAGGTATTTATTCTTTTTGATGCTACTGTAAATGGGATTTTCTTAATTTCCCTTTCTGATAGTTCATTATTAGTACATAGAAATGCAATTAACTTTTATATCCTGCAACTTTACTGAATTTGTTTATCAGGTTTAACAGTTTTTAGGTGGTCTTTAGGGTTTTCTATAGATAATATAATGTCATCTGCAAATGGAGACAGTTTTACTGCTTCCTTTCTGGTTTGGAAGCCCTTTTTCTTTCCTAATTCCAGTAATTATGTTGAGTAAATGTGGCGAGAGAGGGAATCCTTGTCTTGTTTCTGATCTTAGAGGAAAAGCTTTCAATCTTTCACTGTCAATTATGATGTTAGCTGTGGGCTTGTTTTATATGTTACTTATCATGTTGAGATATTTCTCCTTATGCCTATTTTCTTGAGAGTTTTTATCATAAACAGATTGTGAATTCCATTTTTTTGATTGGAGAGTTTAATCCATTTATCTTTAAATTACAGATTGTCATCTAAATTATTTTTGTCATTGTGTTGTTTTCTATATGCCCTAAGTTTACCATGTTCTTCATTGCCTACATTCCTATTTTCCATAGTATTTAGGTGATTTTTTGTAGTGAAATGTTTAAATTCCTTCTCAACTTCCTTTGTGTATGTCTATAGATACTGTTTTTGTGGTTACCATGAGATGTACACTCAACACCCCAAAGTTAAAACATTACAACTTTAATTTATAGCAGCTTAACTTCAGTAATATATAAAAACTCTGCTCCTGTACAGTTCTGTCTCTATCCATTTGGGTGTTGATGTCACAAAATTACATCTTTATAAACTGTTGCATAAAATTATAAGCTAATAATTCTTTTAAGTATATTAGTCTCCTAAATTATGCAGAAAATAAGATTTAGAGCTAACAAAAGTTACTGTAATACTAGCTTTTACATTAATAATTTCTTTTTTCCTTTTAATGTATTAGTCTCTTAAATCATGTAGAAAATAAAAGTATAGCTAAAAACCATTGTTACAATAATAGTAGCTTTTATAATTGCCTATGTATTTACCTTTATTGAGATCTTTATTTCTCCTTATGGCTTTGAAGTACTGTCTTGTATCCTTTCATTATTCCTTGCAGGACTCCCTTGAACATTTCTTGCAGGGCAGGTCTAATACTCACAAACTTCCCCAGCTTTTGTTTACCTGGGAATGTTTTGAGTTCTTTCTCAATTATGAAGGACAGTTTTGCCAGATACAGGAATCTTGGTTGACAGTTTTTTCTTTTAGTTTTGTGAATCTACTGGCCCACTGTCTTCTAACCTCCAAAGTTTCTGATAAGAAACATACAGTCTTATCTAGGATCCCTTGTATATGATGATTCTCGCCTCTTGTTGCTTTCAAGACCTGCTCTTCATCTCTGTTTTTTGAATGTTTGATTATAATGTGTCTTGGTATATGTTTCTTGAGTTCCTCTTACTTCGAGTATGGTGAGTTTCTTGAATGTTTACATGCATGCCTTTCATCAAATTTGGGACCTTTTCAAACTTCATTTCTTCATACTCTGACTCTTTCTCACTGTTCTTCTGGGACACCCACAATGACTATTGTTGGTCCACTTGATGGTGTCCCAGAGGCCCATTATGGTCTGTTCTTTTTTCTTCAATCTTTTTCCTTTCTGTTCCTTAGGCTTGATAATTTCCATTGTCCTGTATTCAAGTTCACTGATTCTTTCTTCTGGCCTGCTCAAATCTGCCTTTGAATTCCTCTAGTGAATTTTTCATTTAAGTTATTATATTTGTTTATCTCCAGAATTTCTTTTTGGTTTCTTTTTAGGCATTCTGTATCTTTATTGATAATTTTCAATTTTGTTCACACACTGTTTTCATGAATTTCTCCACATCTTCTTTTAGTTCTCTGAGCATCTTTAGGAAAGTTGTTTAATGTCTTTGACTAATGTATCTGTTGTAATGTGGTTTTTTAGGGCCAGATTCTGTTTAATTGGTTTTTTTCCTTTGAATGGACCATACTTTCCTAGTTCTTTGTATTACTTGTGATGTTTCATTAAACACTGGATGCCTGAATCTAGTAACATGGTAACTCTGGAAATCAGATTCTCTCCCCTTCCCAGGGTTTGCTGTTTTTTATTTATTTTTATTGTTATAGGCAGTCTCTGTGCCAAGGATCAGTCTGAGGTATAAACTAATTGTCTTCTTATGTCTTTTCAGAGTTTTTCCTTGGGTGTGGCAGTCATTTCTATTTTTCCCTTAATATCCAGTTGTTTTTGAATGTCTTAGTCTTTAATATCTGGCCCCTAAAAGAGGAAAAATGAAGGTGGAAAAAGAAGGGCACTTGCCCTTTAAATCTCCTGGAAGTTACTTGAGCAGAAGGGAAAGGGGTTTGTGCAACATCCCAGTGGTGGGATGTGCAACAACAATGCTGTCTGCCTCTTTGCACCCTTGCGATCGGAAGCAGCAATTGGAGCACAAATCCCTAATATTTGGAGGCTAGGATTCCCTCCCCCACCACCAGCTTCTCTGCCAGCTGTGTGCATACTGTTTCAGGAATACTTGCACAGCTGTCTGCCATGTGGCTGAGGGTAGGGGATGGGTAGCTGTTATCGTACTAAGGGCTCAAATTGACTGAAATGAACCACAATTTACCACCAAAGAATTCCCTTAGAAGGTGCAAGCCTTAAACAAACTCCCGAGTTCCAAAATAGCTGTATCAGACATATTCTGCAAGTGCAGTTATCTAAGGGGAAATAGATTCCTGGTGCTTCCTACTCCACTATCTCAGAATCGTCTCCTATCCTATTATATATTTTGAATTGTTTCTTGGATGTAATTTTTTCCTTTTCAATGAGATTCTAATTTATTTTACTTATTTTTATTTCTCATTCTGACAAATCCAGTGGGCATGTAATAAATATGCTGAATAAACTGTTATGAAAAGACCCATGTAACACAGTGACTGGGACATAGTACATACTCAAATATTAGGTGTTATCATTATCAGATTATTATTTTTATAATTATATATTGCTGGAAGTGAGTAGTTAGGATGAAGTGAAGAAAAAGCAGGAGCTTACTCTCTGCTTAGAGGATCTCATATAATAGGGAATTGCCTACTGTGCTTTCTATAAGCTGACTGATACTGTGGAAAGATCAATCTTTTGATGTCCCCAATGCCTTCTGTTCTGTTGGATTCTTGGCTTCCCCCCTTCCCCTCCTTCCTTACCATTTCTGCATTTCACAGTTTGGGTCACAGCTGTGGTTGATGAATCGGGCCTCATTTCCCATGCGGTAACTGTCAATCACCATTCCACTATCCAGGTTCAGACAATAGTGGTCACTGTGATTATGATATTGCTCAATCATCCTGTTCCTTAAGAGGAGAGAAATAATTGAAAGATGATTAATGACTAAGTTGAAAGGAAATTTCAAATCTTCCATTTCTTTCTTATAATCTGGTATCTTTGCTATTTTAGTGGAGTATCATCATTTACCACTGTACCTGAACTCTTGTTCGCTGACAACCTCCCCCAGGTATTCAATGATGAACTGCCCGGCTTTTAGGGGCTCTTTGGTTCTGATTCCCCAACCTTTTTCCTCAGCTCGAAATCGTTCTAGACATTGCACCCACTCATGCCTCTGAATCCTCTGGTTACAGCACTGCTCACCACAGGGGCAAGTGTTGGGAGAACATTCAGCAAAGATCATTCTAGAAGGAAAAGGAGTAACTGTAGGTCAATTAACATTATATATACCTTTATGAACTCATTTATTTTAAAAATGAATACATGAAATTAATTTTTATTTTAACAAGGTTATATTGGTTAATAAGGTTAACAATAAAACATAACTTCAAAAATTAGTAATACTGAAAGTTTCCAAGTCACATTGCAAATACTGAATTCTTGTAAATTATTAAGCTGATTATTTGCTCAGCATCTAGGACAAACACTATCATATTTAGCTCTGTGGTAAGAATAAATGAGTTGCAACCCATAGGGATTAATGATTGGATGATGACACCACACTCTTGAAGTAGTTCATGGTTATTTAAAGACTTTTAAAAAAATTATGGTAAAATATGCATCAAATTTATCATCATAAACATTTTTAAGTGTATAGTTCAGTACAATCACATTGTTGTGTTTCATAGGAATTGTATATTTCATTAGTGTAAATGACATTTCCATATCAGACATTTCCAGTCTATATGACTAGCCATACCTATAATCTCTAGTGAATTAACAAGTAAAAAATTCTGAACACAGAAGACAAAAACTGTTATGCATATATCCTCTCACTGCTTTCCTTTTTTAAATTTCTAGATTTTTTTTTATATAGAGCCATTTAGGGAGGATAAAGAATATAATGATAGATCAAAATATCACAGGGTTATTTATAATCCTAACTTACAAATCTTGTAAAGAAGTAAAGCATTTAACACTTTAAAATTTAAAGTACTTTCATAATCATTTCATTTATTCTTCAAAAAATTATTCTTGTCTAAAGGGCAACTTAAGACAATCAGCTTAACTCGTGAAAAGACATTGCTTTACTGTCATATTCACTATCTATGTTCTTTGTTGATTTCTTTGCTGCATGAATACTTTTGGAATGCCCTGAATACTTGAAAATGCCCTCCTTTTTAAGGCTTTCTTGATCTTTTATGATAATGGATCTCCCACTCTTTAATAACAAATCTTGTCTTTCTTTTTTTTTTTACAAGAATTCTTTTTTCATCTCTACCTTCCATGGCACATTCCTTGCTCCTTTTTTCTTTAGAAGGCTCATTCATTTTCTTGGTTTCAATGGTAACCCTTTATTTTCAATACCCCACCTATATTTTCACTACACTCACAACACACACAACACAATAAACTTTACATGGTTTAAAGAACTAAAATATAAACATACCAAGGTGCTGAGATTAAGAAGACTTCAATTTTTAAAATTTCTGCCGGACAACAATCATTCAGAGATTGCTGAAAATTTGTGGTTTCTAGAGTTGAAGACATTGAAATACATTCCATGTTTTGATAAATAACCAAATAGGTCCTTTAATTATACAAAAAGTAAAACGTTTGTATTCATTGTGACTGGAAAACAAAACTGTAAAACTTACTAAGTCTGAAAGTAGTTGATGCAAACTAAGATGTAAAATCTTTGATTTCCAATATAAACTGCCATTATCTTTAGGTAGATAATGCTTTTGAAAAACTAGAGAATTTTTTTCCTTTCTAAATATAGATCTAGACTGGAAAGCTCTTTCTTTCTCATGGTGGGATTAAAGGTTAAACAGTCATTGGGAAATGTACTAGTGTGACTGACTTAACTAGCTATGGAGGCCAGAACATTCCCTATGAGTGGAGATGAGTTTTCACTTGAACAAAATGAATGTTCCCACTATGACTCACAGCAGATCAGGAAGAAGTAAATCTTGGAGGCAGGGGAGAGGATTGTCCCCACATTTTTGGACCAAGAATTTGAGGATCTATGGCTTTGTTGTAACAAAAGGTGAAAACTCCTAGAGATTCTGATTGGTGGGCAAGTCTAAGTGAACTGCACTCAACAAAGGAGCACAGAAAGGATCTAACAGGGATTTAGACAGGTACCCTGATGTTTAGTTTAGGGCCTGGAACTCTGAGAATAATAACTCCCGGTGGCATTTTAAGTCTCACTAGACAATATCCCCTTAAGTATTCAGTTTTATTATATATCATGCTTCTTCTTGTGGAGAACCGAGGGAGTCGGCTCTGTACAGCTGTGAGCAGATGGGTATAGGGTTAAAAAGCAACTTGAAACGAATTACAAGACATTGCTCTAGGATATGAGGAATGTTCTGGAGTAGTAATGGGTTTGATATGGATGGTGTATAGAAACAAGAGCCTATCACTGAACATGCATAGAATTTAAAAACAATGCTGTTGAATCCTAGAAATTGTATTGGAGAGGAGGACTTTAAATTATTTATTCAAAGTTACTGAAAAAACCCATTGCTTAAAAAAATAGTCCTGAATCAGATATTCCTTGGGCTATTTGCAAGTGCGTACAATTCTCATATGAGTCTTACACATAGATGTGAAAGTGGATCCTGCAGAACCTTTAACTTTCCCCCCCAAATACTTAAAGAGCCTTGAATACAAAGACAGGAAAGATAAAGCCATCCTACATTTTAGGTAGCTCTATTTAACTGAAATTTTATGTGGGCTGTTTCAAAATATATAAGGAAACATCCATTGAATAGTGTTTTAATTTTTCTTAGGTACTTATGCATTTATCACATTTATTATCACATCATTCATTAGATGCATGACTCTAGTGATTATATTCTCATGATATAAAGTTGGCAACATTATATCTGAGCGTTTTTTTTTTTCTTATTTAGGGGTAAGTTTTTTTTTTTTTAAAGAAAGGCAACAGAATGGAAAGGATAAACATGACACCCATAAATAACAAAAATGATGTAAGACAACCACTGTAATTATATAAAGGTAAATATCCTAATTTAAACATTTAAATGATTACAAGACTAACTACTTATACAATAAGTAATGTAGTATAAAGAACATGACTTTTGAGTCAAACACATGTGGGTTCAAATTCTGCTTCTGTCTCTTAAATATTGTATAATGTGGAACAATTTAGTATTGAAATTCTACGTTCCTTCATCTAAAATGTAAAACTATCACCTACCTCACTGGACTATCATTCTGAGAGAGAGACCTAACCAATGAGTTATCAGCTATATTACAGTAATTTCAGACAATAAAATATCATATTAAAAAACAGTATGTTAACAGTATCTGAAGAAATGCACATTTATGCAACTTTAAGGACATATACTCCCAATTATTAAAAAAACCAATGACATACTAAAGCACCAAAAATAAAGTTAGATATGAATACTTAAGAAGGAGTGGAATTATAGAGAAATAAGTATATTATATAATGGTAGTAATACCAACAATTAGCTCAATATTTTATGAGACCTATTGGATAGTATATAGTTAGAATTATATAAATGTTCATATAATTTGTACAGGTATTCTTCTGAGAATATACTCTAAGAGTTAAAAAAAAGGAATTTATACAAGAAGGTTTCACAATAGTGACAATTTTAATAGCAAAAACACTGGAATTAACTTCAATGATGAGTAACAGAAGAATGGCGAAACAGGCCTGTCAGCCTTACGGAAGACAATATAGCTCCTCAAAATGATGACCTTGTGGACCACGTTGATACATATGTGTATCAGTGTATATATAAAATATCTGTGAGTGAAAAATATCAGGTCACAAAACACAGATTATCTGTACCACTAGCTATTACTACTATGTAAAACTATATGTATGTACAATGACAGTATCTGAATTGACAGTGATGTAGATAAAGTAGAATTTCCCAACTGGCATGTTGAAACAGAAGGTACTGAGATACTGATTCCTTCAGCCCACAGGACAGCTGACTAGAGACAGCTGTCTTTGGCCAGGAAAACTAGAATCTAGAACAGAAGTACTGATTCATTCCTTATGTGATTAAAACCAATAAATTCTATCTCCACTCCTTTGTTTCCATTAGATATATCTACTTTAAAATGTCAGTATCATTTAAAATTCAATGGTCTTGAATCAAAATCATAATTTTTGTCTCTAAACAGTTAGATTCTACATGTTCTATCACTGACAATAGCATTACCACATCGCATTAGCATCAGCCGCTCAGTCATCATGTGTATATGCTAATGGTTTATCGGCCCAGTTTTGCCCCAGTATATGTCAAATCTTTCTTCCCTTAGTGCCATCAGTCCTTTACTCCCTCATTACAACTACCATTTACTAAGATCTAGGAAGGTTTCTAGAGCTGTTTAAATACTTAATGAATATTGTCTCATATAATCCTCACAAACCTCCCCATAAAAAAGGTATTATTTTTATTAAAGGGGTTAAATAACTTTCCTCAGGTCTCCTAAGTAGTAAGAGAATTTACATCTGGATATGTTAAGACTCCAAATCTCAGTGTTTTTCTGTTATTTTGTTCGGCCATGTTATATGGGTTGAATGTGTCTCTCCCAAAATTCATAGTTGAAGCCCTAGCCTCCACTGTAATGGTATTTAGAATTAGGGCCTTTGATGTAAACAGGTTTATATTAGGTCATAAGGGTAGGAACCACATGATGGGATTAGCGCCCTTATAAGAGGAAGCTAAGAGCTCTCTCTCTCTCTCTCTTCACAAGCATGCACGAGGGAAAAACCATGTGAGCACATGGGAGAAAGCTGCTATGTATAAGCAGGGACGTGGGTTCTCACCAGTGATTCTGCTGGCATCTTGACCTCGGACTTCTAAGCCTTCCAAACTATGAGAAGTAAATTTTTGTTGTTTAAGCCACTCTATGGTATTTTGTTGCTGCAGACTGAGCAGACTAAGACAACCTATATACCCTATGTTACTTCTTGAGGGAGAATCAAGGAACCTATTTAACTTTTCTCTCCAAAGGAAGTGTCATGTTATCTTAAAGCCTATGCTTTTAGAATAATCAGCTTAGTACAGTACCTATTGAGGCAGTCATCCACACAGCCCTTCCTGGTGTCATCATCCGGCTTCTTACAGTTACAGGTGGTGGCCTCATAACCAGAAAGGGGTTTGACATCAACATAGACATCTTGAGAGAAGACAGAAAAAAATAGTTTGTGAACACAGAGGACAATTTTTTAAAGTGCCAGACTAAGAAGAACATTGATGGTGTATGGAGGCAGAAAAAACAGCTCCCAAGTTACTCACTTGAACGGATTTTCTTATATAGTGGGACATCTGGCTTTTTGTATAGCTAAAAGAAAAAAAAGAAAAATCTCGATATAGCATTTAACTTCAAATGCCAGACAGCAACATAAATCACTAAAATACAAGAAATTATTCATGTACTCTGCTCATATGGAAATATTTACAAGACTTTCTGGGTTGGATTCATTTGGGGGAAATTCTTGGTGTGATCACTTTTTACCCTAGAATAAAAGGTGACTTACTATTATCAGGGTAAGTCAGAACTAGATTCAATAGAAGGTACACTAAATAGTTTAAAGAAAATACATTTTGAATTGTATGTTTGTTCAGCATGATTTAGATAGACATAAATAAAAATCACACTGCAGATCAAAGCTATTCATTTGGATAAATCACGGTTCTATTTGCCTCTATGAAAATAAAGGAAAATTTGGACAGGGCTTGTTTTGATGGTATGAGTAGGTATATGAAATTAAAAGATTAGTACCCTGGCTTTTCATGCTGGGTATTGTATGAAAACATTTCACGTTCATTTAAAGCAATTAAGTTAGTGAATAAAGGGGAGAGGGCAGGCAGAAAATGGAGCTCTCACACTGCAATCAAGAATGCATTAGAAAGTAAAAAAAGAATGTATTTAGAAGAGAGGTCATCAGTCCGCCAGTGTTTAACCACAGAAGACAGTACAAAAAAACAAGCAACTTGGTCTAAGTCAGAGTGTATTAATCTGTAAGACAAATCTTACCATCATTTTTCAGTGGGTATAGTTAAAAGCCCTGTCTCCTTCATAGTTATTAACTCTCTGAGATAAATATCTAACATTTTGATCCTTTCAGAATTCAAGAGAGGCCACGAGAGAAGAGAATGCAAAGAGGAGTGTCCATTGCTTTTGGCTTTCCAAAATCAAACTTTGGTGGAATTTTGATAAAACGCAAGAGCCTATTCACCTCATTTGCATGACCCTTCTATTTCCCAATGGTTGTTCTCAATATGGGGTCTTGAGGCTATAGCTTAATACAAAATTTACTGGGGGAAACTTTTAATTAAGGAAGCAAGAGAGAAATATAATGCATTCCTAACTTTAGTTACCAATATATTTAAAGATCTTTTAAAAGTACAAGAGTGTTAAACATTTTTCCTGTTTTCTTTGGTAGAAGAATCTCTTTTGATGTGAAAAATAAATTCCAAACTGATGATAAGGAGCCAACAAAAATAAAGCCTGAAATTTCTTAGTGCTGCTGGCAGTACATCTAAATTCTCCTGGGACCTGCATCAAACAGGATTCTTACAGAACAAAATCTTTGCTACCAAAATAAAAGTCCAGAATAATAGCATAAGATTGCTTAAGGAAACAGAAACTTACTGTTATTTTGAAGTATGAATAAAGGCAAATAGGCCACATTAAATATGGATGCAAATTAATTTTTCTTACTGTCTGACCTTCACAGGGACACTTCTCTATACTTCCTAAGATGAGAGCATAACAAGGAGGCAGAGAAAAAGACATATTCCCCACTCATCCCCTTACCATTTAAGAACAAAACCTGTAAGACAGGCCCATTGTACCTGATTATGTTTCCACTGCCAAAGGATGTCATAGGGAAGCTGAAAGTCAATTCTCTTTTGCCTTAGATACTTTCCTGAAACAAAAAAAATACTAACAATTTCAGTACCTATTCATAAAAGGGTCAAATAGATCTAATATGCACTAGAAAAAGAGATTCAATTTTTAATTTTACGGATTTTCCATCACTAGTTTTTAACTTTAGAAACTCATTTCCACCATGCTCCATGTGGTATATACTAAAGATATATTTTAATAGTAGTCTATATAAAACGACTACCATAGCAAATTTACTACCAAAAATACACAGGTCATTATGAGGCAAACTACACTAAGAATCATTTGATTATTAAAATGATTAACTAGAGCATCTGGCATCTGCTCTCCTTCACAATGCTACATAATCTAAGGTTGATTGTAAAATGGGTATAAGTCTAGGAGTTTTCTAAAATAGTCCCCGCATTTCAGTAACTTGAGTGTTTACATATAAATTTATGATCTGTTAACACCGTTTTTTCTCTACCTATTGAAATACTTTTAGAAGCCAATTTCAAAGCCTCCTTTCTACTTTAAAGAGGTCTTTCCAATTTCCTGACTCTCTCTGACCTATCTGTTCCTGAAGTGCTACACTGTTTGAGTCACTTCTTGCAGGACCTACACTTCTCCTCATTACTTGGATATTTGTCCTATCACTGTCTCTAGATCAGCAGTTCTCAAAGTGTGCTCTGCTAACCCCAGGGGATCTGAGAGGTCAAAACCATCTTAATAATAATTCTAAGATGTTATATGCCATTTTTATTATGCTGACATTTATATTAATGGTATAAAAGCAGTGTTGGGTAAACTCCTGGCACCCGAGTATGAATCAAAATTTAGCAGTTAAACAACTTAGTACAAAACTTTAGTATGGCACGAAATTGTACTGGTATAAACAAACTATGAGAGCATCATTTAAGAATGCTCTTGATGTGGTGGTAAAAATTCAAATCTTGAGTCACAATTTTTAATATTCTGCCATTGGTTTCTTTTGCAATTTAAATGTTTTTTAATAGCATGCATAAAGCATTATGCTGCATACTGAGGTATGATGGTTATCTAAAAGAAATACACTTGCGCAGATACCTGAATAGCAAGGGGAGCTAGTCTAGTTGCTTTTTCATGGTACACCATTTTTACTTAAAAGAATAAATAACAAGCTGTGGTTTTTCTGACTTATGAATTGAAAATGAGTGAAGTCGGAGGGTTACTTCAAGAAACATAAATGAAAATATGCATTTAGAATGATAAAATTTGAGTTTGAAGTAAACACTGAAATATGGAAAAACTTGTACCCATTATCATGACATTCTCAACTTTCCAATACTTAAATTTTTCTCATGAAATAAATGCCAATGAACAAATGTGAACTGTTTTGGATACATATAGGGACTGGAAGAGTAATATAATTAGGTCAATCGGTATTTTTCAATACCAATGCATGAAGTGATAAAATCATACATGGGTAAAAAATTCATTTAAATTGCAAAAGAAACCAATGGATTTTAATCTAACAGAATACAAAAAGTTAGTTGCTTTCACACTCCAAGTTGCAACTCTCCTTTAAGGAACTATTACTATTTATAGTTCTGCTACAGTATCAAAGAATATTTACAATTATTTGATATTATTAAAATATTCCTTTCCTTTATGTTTTGCCTGTGAGGTCAGATTTCTTCATGTAATTAAACCAAAAGAACATCGTAATGGATCAAATGCAAAAACAGATAAGAAATACAGCTGTCTTATATTAAGTCAAACAAAGAAATTTTAAAAAAATGTGGTCACTTTTATCATTAAATTTCTTTTGGTAAGTTATTTTTCATAAAAATGTTATTTATGTTAATTTAACATGTAATGTGTATTGCGTTTTATTTGACAAACCTATATGATACAGCAGCATGGGTTACAGGTCTAACTAGGGAGAAATAACTTATGGAAGTAGAGTAATGCAACAAGATTCTGGGGTTACAACTTGTAGAAGTATAGAGCCTACTTGCTGATAGGGGACCAAAGCTGAATCATAACTAAGAAGTCTGTAATGAAGTGGAAACAATTTAAAGGTTTATTGATGGGGAAATAAACTTTGTTACATTCAAATAATGAGATATGCAGCTATTTAAAATGAAATGAGGAATATATTTACTCCTAAGGAATCATATCTTCCAAGTAGCAGAATAATATATATTTTTTAATACTTAAAAGAAAAAATTAAATAGCTACATATACAGTGGGACTGACTGAGAGAGAGTATAAGGGAACTATCTGGGGTGATGATAATGTTCTTGAGAAGGGATCTGGGTTACACTGGTTTATGAAAAAACATTTTTTTAAATTGGTAAACGTACATTTAAGATTTGTGCATTTTACTGAGAGTAAATGTACCTTAAAAGAAAAACCTATAAATCAATATTGGTATCTTGGTTCCGATATTTACGCTGAAATATTTAGGGTAAGTATATTAATGCCTATAATGTACTTTGGAGTACATCTAAAAATAAGATGGAGTGGTGGATAGATAAAAATATGATAAATAGAGGCAAAGGTTAATGACAAAATCTAGATGATGGGATGTATGTTCACTCAATTTTTTTCAACTTTTTGTATACTGAAAATTTTCAAAATAAAGTGCTTAAAAATAGCTAAATATATAGAAAAAAGCTTGAAAGGATGTAATCTAAACTACTGTATCTCTCGGATGGGGGCTTTATCTTATAATTCACACCTTTCTATTAAAAAATCTATAAAGTATATACTGGTTTTTAGTAAAAGTAAAAATAATTTTTTTAAGTCAAAGATGGTCCTCAGAAGATAGGAGTAAACCACTAACATAAAAGATTAACTCCTTTCTTTGCCAGTAATATCGTGTGTTTTTGGTAGAGAAGTGGGTATAAGAGTAAGAAGTAGACAGTAAGTTCTGCATTTTTAAAAAGAACACCTTTTTCTTTCTAGGAAAGAAAGCATCTGTATCTACTTCCACTAATGTCAAAGACACAATTTATCCCATAGCCTAACATCTTGAGTTTTCCTAGCAACCAAATCTATTGTTATGTTGAGACAACAGCCCCAGATGGAGTCACCTGAGCTAAGCCCACAACACAAAACCAAGGCTTAATACCTAATATAACTGTGGTTGAAACCATGTACAGAAATTTTGTCTTAACCTGTCAGTACCAATGAGGTAATCTGCCACACAAAGACCTTCTTCCATCCCCCAAAGATGAAGTAATCCAATCTTTCTTTATCCCTTTCCCCTTCTGCTTATAAAAATCTTCCATTTTGTACAGCTCCTTGGAGATCCACTTGTTAGATGGCATGCTGCCTAATTTATAATCATCAAATACAGCCAATCTGATCTTTAAATTTACTCAGTTGAAATTTTGTTAATAGATTTGTAGCAGTGATGGGATCTGAAGTAAATTTCTGATGGCGTTTGGGGACAAAGGGAAACACAGGGATGATACCTGTGAACCCCTTTTTGTGTTCTTTATTGCTGTTTCCAAGGGCCATGGTTAAGTTCCTCTCAGTTGTGAGCTCTGTTCTCTTTCTGCTGAGCTCTTGATCTAACTGGACTTCCAATACAGGGCATGTCAGCTTGAGCCTGGCAGATGGTTTTGCACGGAGCCCAACTGAGCTGGCAGGCAGATGGTTCTGCTGGGAGCAAGGCCCGTAGCCTTTCAGACCACAATTCCCAGGTTTTTTAGTGGAATTCCCCCAGCCCTGAATCCTGTTCCAAGATCCGTGTGGAACTGCTAAGGCAGTTCTACATCCATGTGGAGACCCCAGGTTGTAGTTCCCAATTTTTGAGTCTGCTGATTCAGTCCTTTCCCTAATTCCCAGATTCCATGCTGGGAACTGTTGGTGGTGACCTTGAACTAAATTTGGGATTTTTCCAGAAAGCCCCTGGAATGTCTTAAAAAAAAAATTTTGGTTTCTCTTCTTGTAAAAAGGAGATATGAAACTAATTAGGCTTAGTGGATTTGTTAAATTACTTGGAAAATATTGTGAAATAAAAAGTAATACTAAGCTTTTTAGATTATATTTATGTGGAATTAAATTGTCCAGAAATTGCATAAAATTCTGATGTCCTGATATGTTATCTGTCGTAATACCAGTGACTTTCCTAAAATGTTGTATGTTACAGAAATGACCAAATTTCCTTGTCAACTCCATTATAATGAACTATCATCAGCTCTTTAAAGAAGGCCAGTTTTAAGTCTTTCCTCATTTACATCTTAAGTCTTTTGTCATTTACTGTTTCACTCTGATGCTTTTGCAACAGTGTTAGCAAAAGTACTTCAACTTCAAGGAACTCATGTAAAAGACTTTAGAATACAGGTTCTTGTAACTTTCATATCATAAAACTGAACTGGGTAAAAATTTCCAGAATGAGAAAAAAATGGATTCAAGAAGAACAAGTATTAATTACATGGGATGACATGAACTGAGGAGGAGGAGAATTTTTTTATGACTCTTTGCTTAAAACATTGCTGGTTCTTAAATGTTTTGCTTTTCCAGACTTTAGGATACTTTTTCCTCTTTTCTGTTCTGCTATCAACAGTCAAGGTATATCTTTATGAACAAATATGAAACATTTACTTTTTCTCCCTAATTGATCCCAGAATCAAAAACTCTTTGATTATTCTTATGACAAGAGAATTAGTTACTTGCATATGTTCTATCAGAATCTGTCCTCACTGTTTAAGGACACAGAAACACTTTATATCACCAAGGATTTGACTAGAATGTCATATTTGACAGAAATGTATGTAGCCTCATATATGACTAGACAATTTTAAGGAATCAAGGCTAAATTTAGAGAGCCAATATAGCCCCTTGGAAACACTGGTCTGGTACCCTGCTTGTAAGTTTCTAGTAAAGCAATCTTAAAGAGAGCTTATATGGTTAATCACTATTGTTGATATACTTATGTAAATAATTAAGCTGAGTTTAATGCAAGCAAATTATTTTTATTGTGATTATCTTGAAAAAAGATGGGGGTAACTGTGTAGAGATAAGTTGTTTGCATTTTTCTAGATACTAGATTCTAGTCCTGTTAACTCTTTGTGGTTTTGTTACATACCTGTAAATTAGACTGGATCCTGAATTCTAGTTTCCTACTATCTACTAGCTATGACTCTCTGATCTAACATTTTTAATATTTTCCCACATTTCTGATTTGGAATCACTAGGAACAAAGATTGCCTTTGAATCTCCTTGGAAGGGACTAGACCATGTCCTCCTCATTAACCAGATGACGGTTTAACGTAACTTCAGGGACTTTAACCTGGGGTACACATCTCGCAAGTGAAGGAGGCTCTACCTGACATCTGGTCCTGTGCGAATGCTGGAGACCTCCAAATCAAATTGACTAGTAAGAGAAGTAGCTGACACTGAGGATGACTGTTCACTTCCAAGACACTGAATAAAGACTTCAAACTTTACATAAACATAAAACCCTTTCTTTTCTTTACTCTAGCACTGGTCTAGAAAGATAACACCATCTTTATCCATATCTCCCAGGCCATTGCTAGGGGGTAACCTCTAGAATTTAGAGTAACTTTTTATTTCAGGCTGGAAGAAAACCTAACTGACCCTTGGCTTGTATGGGCAAATGCAACAATCCCTCTAAACAAATCCATTAATAGTGCCACATTAGTGGAAATGGTTTGTGCCCGAAAGGGTTTATATTTGTCTGTGGTGATTATCATTTTCCTTGGGCCTGTGAATGCCCAGATGGCAGGCAATGACTCTTAAGTTTTCTATCTGTGTCCCTGTTGCATCTCATTGGTTGACTCCCTTGATTTTACATCACTGAGTTGGAAAGGAACTAACAGAAGGCCTAACAGCTCCCAAAGGAAGATAAAGTAATTTGCTTTTTTCTTATCCCTTCCTACTTATGCCAAAGTCTACTGCCTTAGACTTTCTGGCCAAAGTTGATCTTGATTTTAGGATAGCCCCTGATTATCTTTTAGCTGAACAAAGAGACATCTGTCCTGTGACCACCACCACCTGCTATACCTGGATTAACACCTCTGGAGAAGTTGAAACTCAGTTACATAGGTCATCGAGCAAGCCACTTGGCTTTAAAAGGTGACTCCATCAACAGTCTTCGTTCAATTTATTTGATTTTGATGGATTTGGGTCTTGAGAACCATGGCTCCAAAGTCCATCCACTCCAGACACTGGGAATTGTCTTGTTTATGAGTCATAGTAATCTCCTTGGTGTATTATATTTGCTCAAAATCTTTAAATGCATGTTCTCAGTGCTAACCAACAAGCAAGTCATCTCCCATCTGGGACATGAGAAAAGGAACAACGAGAATGACTAAAAGACTGTGAACCTCAAGTTGTGATCTGTGAATATCACAGGGATTAAACAAAAAAACCCCATAATCTATAGATTAACATAAGCTTTGAAAACTATAGAGTGGTGACTGGGAGTGGCACTAATGCCTTACATTTTGATCACATCTCCCAGTTAAGGTGAAACTCTGATCAAAAGGGAGGAATTGTTAAAAATGAGCTAACAGGCCCAAAATGGAGTCACTTATGCTAAGCCCATATAACTAAACCAAGGATTAATACCTAATCTAATTGCAGTTTCACCCTTCTCCCAAAATGTTGTCTTCACCAGTCTGGAATTTTCTGGTCAGTACAAATGAGGTAATCTGCCACAAAGATGCTTTTCCATTTCCCAAAGGAAGATGAAGTAATTTGCTTTTGTTTTATCCCTTTCTCCATAATGCCTATAGGAACCTTTCATTTTGTACAGCAACCTGAAGATCCCTTCCACTTGCTAGATGGAATGCTCTTGATTTATGAATTGTTGAATAAACATAATTTGATCTTTAAATTTATTCAGTTGAAATTTTGTAGAACAGTTGTTACAATGCTTTTTCCCAGCATTATCTGTATTCTTTGTTCTCTAATCCATATACTGAGAGCTGGAAAAATGATTGGTCAGTCTTTTCTTTTTTCTAATACTTCTGAAACTACAGCCAGGTAATTCATTTCTAAGAAGTGAGACTCACCTAAAGAGATATCCTTGATAAATTCTGCTAGAGATGAGATCTCAGGGGAACCTACTTAGGAACTCCTCATTTGGAAAAAAAAAAAAAAAGATTCTTCAGCTAATCCTCATTTAAAACATGGGAGAAAATCACTTTCTATCCATCTGAAAATTAGATGAAATCATATATTCTGTGGAATTTTCTTACTGTGTTTTGGAGTCTTGAGATCTTTAGAGAAGGAAGGAGCAAAGGAATCTTTTATTTTTTCTTTGAAAGAAAATTGAATTTGGGGCAACAAAGTCATTTTAAGAGACTAGAGAAGCTCTAAGACTGTGCTGACCTTGAAATCTAAAATGGGTAAGTCCATGATGATTTTCCTTTACAAAATCAATCCTATATGAAGAGGACATGAATAATAATAGGGCTTGGGGGGGTGGAACATCTTCACAAAAACACTCTATTGTTAATCAGTAGTTATTCAAATGAAACCAAAGAAGAGGAAGGTATTTAATAACACAGAGAAAGATAACAATGGTTTTGCCTCCTTCCTTTCCAAGATATCTGAAAATATGACAAAACTTGGCTCTCCCCTCCTAAGAATAAGATGACTGACTTCAGATAAAGCTCAGATGGACTATATATAATGTGAATACTGGATTATAATGTCACTCTATAAGTAGTTAAGAACTATTAATTTTCCCTGTTATTCAGGGCAAGTGAACCCAATATCCCCCAAAGAAAAGATACAGTGGTAGTTCTTTGAGACAAAGTGATAATGTATGAGTGAAATGCATGCCATCAAAGTGGATTATAAATAATGATAAAAGTCACTAAGACATAACTGTTAAAAGTTTTACTAAAAACAAAACAAAAACCAAACCACTAGTAGAATTCAAGTTTTTTATTTTGTCAGCCTGGAGAAAAACAGCCTGGAGAGGGGGAGAGACCCAGAAAGGCAGGGATATTGTGAAAATTTTCCCCCATTGGAAGAATGTAAACACCACATAGGCAAAGATCTTCACCTGTTTTGTTTACTGATGTACTCCAAGCTTCTAGAAAATTACCTGATCAAAGAGTAGGTATTGAATAAATATTTTCTGAATGGATGAAAAAATATATTCCATGGCATGAACTTTGAGGTACCCCATAACTATTCTCTCTTTTAACTTTATTAAGTAATATCATTACCTTTTCTATTTCTTGACTTCTACTCTTCCAATCACAATTTTTCTTTTATTTGCTTGGTTTATTAATTTATTTTTCCCCAGCTTTACTGAGACACAATTGACATACATCATTGTATTAAGGTGCATAGCATAATGGTTTGACTTACATATATTGTGAAATGATTACCACTGTAAGTAACATCCATCATCTTACAGATTAACAATAAAATGAGAAAGAAAAAAAAGAAAAAAAAATTGTTCCCTTGTGATGAGAACTCAGGATTTACTCTCAACAGTTTTCTTACATATCATAGAGCAGTGTTAACTACAGTAATCATGAAGTAGATTATATACCTAGTATTATGCATCTTGTAATTGGAAGTTCATACCTTTTGACCACTTTTCTCCTAGTTCCCCTTCCCTTCCCTGGCCCTTGTCTCTGGTAATCTGATCCCTTTTTATGAAATAAATACTAATTAAATAAAAAAAGACTCCACATATAAGTGAGATCATACAGTATTTCTGACTTTATTTCACTTAGCTTAATGCCTCAAGGCCCACTAGTGCAGCCACAAATGACTAATATCCCATTTCATATAAATATACTTCCACTTTTGTATCCATTCATCCCTTGATGGACACTAAGGCTGTTTCCATGTTTTGGCTATTCCAAATAATGCTATGAACAAGGCGGGACAGATATCTTTTTGAATTCAGTGTTTTTGCTTCCTTTGGGTATACTCCCGGCAGTGGAATTGCGGGATCATATGGCAGTTTTATTTTTAATTTTTTGAGGCACCTCAATACTGTTTTCCATACTGACTATACGAGAATAATTTCTTAAACACAACCAGCTTCCTCCCGCATTTACATTCTCATGTGTCATTCCTCCTACCTAAAACTGAATCCTCTACACCAAATTATGTCCTTTTCCTCATTCTAAACCTTACATAAAAATCTGTAAATTTAACATAGCTATTGTAAAGAACCACATTCAACCTTGATGACTAGAGCTGATCTCTCGACTATGGTAGTATAATTAATTTTATCAATCTTTTCCCTGGTATTTATGCATTTTCTGGTCTTCTCAAACTATGTCATGAAGATATTCTCTTATCACATATATGATAAGGAATTAATATCCAGAATATATAAACAGAACTCCTATAATCTACAGAAGAATAAAAAGGAAAGGAATCAATTTAAAAAAGGACAAGGACTGTCAAGAATTGCTGGTGGCAATGTAAAATGCTGCAGCTACTTTGGGAAACAGTATGGTAGTTCCTAATAAATGCAGACTAACCACGTGATCCAGCAATTCCACATGTGGACATATACATACAACGGTCCTCAATAGAGAACTGTAAACCAATGTTCACAGCAGCATTATTCACAACTACAAAAACGTAGAATCAATGGATGAATGGATAAATAAAATGTGTGTGTGTATGTGTGTGTACACACACAAAGTAATATTATTTATTATTAATAAGGAATGAAATTCTCATATATGCTACAACATGGAACAACCTTAAAGACATCACACTAAGTGAAATAAAACAGGCACAACAGGATGAATATTTTAAGAATACACTATATAGGGTATCTAAAATAGTCAAATTACAGAGATAGGAAGAGTTAACAGTGGTTACCATGGGCTGGGTAGAGGGGAAAATCGGGGATTATTATTTAATGAGTACAGAGTTTCAGTGTGGGATGATGAAAAATTTCTGGAGATGAATGGGGGTAAGAGTTGCATAATAATATAAATGTACTTAATGCAACTGAACCTTACACTTGAAAATGGTCAAAATGTAAAGACCTGAATGTAAGTCACAAAACCATAAAACTCTTAGAAAAAAACATAGGCAAAAATCTCTTGGACATAAATATGAGCAACTGCTTCATGAACATATCTCCCCGGGCAAGGGAAACAAAAGCAAAAATGAGCAAGTGGGACTATATCAAGCTGAAAACCTTCTGTACAGCAAAGGACACCACCAATAGAACCAAAAGGCATCCTACAGTATGGGAGAATATATTCATAAATGACAGATCTGATAAAGGGTTGACATCCAAAATATATAAAGAGCTCACGCACCTCAACAAACAAAAAGCAAATAATCCAATTAAAAAATGGGCACAGGATCTGAACAGACACTTCTCCAAAGAAGAAATTCAGATGGCCAACAGACACATGAAAAGATGCTCCACATCGCTAGTCATCAGAGAAATGCAAATTAAAACCACAATGAGATATCACCTCACACCAGTAAGGATCGCCACTATCCAAAAGACAAACAACAACAAATGTTGGCGATGATGTGGAAAAAGGGGAACCCTCCTACACTGCTGGTGGGAATGTAAATTAGTTCAACCACTGTGGAAAGCAGTATGGAGGTTCCTCAAAAAACTCAAAATAGAAATACCATTTGACCCAGGAATTCCACTTCTAGGAATTTACCCTAAGAATGCAGCAGCCCAGTTTGAAAAAGACAGATGCACCCCTATGTTTATCGCAGCTCTATTTACAAGAGCCAAGAAATGGAAGCAACCTAAAAGTGTCCATCAGTAGATGAATGGATAAAGAAGAGGTGGTACATATACACAATGGAATATTACTCAGCCATAAGAAGAAAACAAATCCTCCCATTTGTAACAACATGGATGGAGCTAGAGGGTATTATGCTCAGTGAAATAAGCCAGGCGGAGAAAGAGAAGTATCAAATGATTTCATTCATCTGTGGAGTATAAGAACAAAGAAAAAAACTGAAGGAACAAAATGGCAGTAGACTCACAGAACCCAAGAATGGACTAACAGTTACCAAAGGGAAAGGGACTGGGGAGGATGGGTGGGAAGGGAGGGATAAGGGGGATAAAAAAAGGGGGCATTAATATTAGCAGACCTAATGGAGGGGGTGGGGGCATGGGGAGGGCTGTACAACACAGAGAAGACAAGTAGTGATTCTATAGCATCTTACTATGCTGATGGATAGTGACTGTAATGGGGTCTGTGGGGGAGACTTGGTGATGGGGGGAGTCTAGTAAACATAATGTTCCTCATGTAATTGTAGATTAATGATACTAAAATAAATTTTTAAAAAATGGTCAAAATGCAAATTTTATATGTATTTTACATTTAACACAATTAATAATGTAACATACCAAAAACCATTGTATGCTTTAAATGGATGAAATGCAAGGTTTGTGAATCACTTCACAATAAATTAATACAACAGCATTAAGATTTTCTACACCATCCATTTAAAAGTTATTTAAAAGATTCAAAAGAAAAAGGAAAGCCTATTGTATATGCTCACATTTTTGCTTACTATGTTCCTTCTGCCTTTGTGATGTTCCAAGGATCCTTCTATATTTTTTTTCTATTTGAAGAACTTCCTTTACTCATAGGATAGGTCTGTAGGCAACAAACTTTGTTATCTTTCATCTACGAATGCTTTGATTGCCTCTTAATTCCAGAAGACTATTTTCAACGGGCATAAGATTCTTGATTGACAAGTTTTTCATTCAGCATTTGAAAAATGTGCCACTAACAAGGATTCAGATGAGAAATACTGTCATTTGAATTGTTTTATCCCTATAGGTAAGGAGTTAATTCTCATTGTTTTAAAATCATTTTGGCTTTACTATGAAGTTTGATTATATTATGTCTTGGCATGGGTTTCTTTGCAAGTATCCTGTTTGGGGTTTGCTCATCTTCTTGAGTCATTAGGTTTGTTTTCTGCCACATTTGGGAAGTTTTCAGCTGTTGTTTACTCAAGTACTAATCATCTTTTCTTTCTTTTCTCCTTCTAGGGCACTGGGAATGCATACTAGCTCTTTTATTACTGCCCCACAGCTTCTGCTTTGTGTTTTTAGAATTTAATGTATATTTTCTCTTTTGTTCAGATGGGGTAATATTTCATCATCTGGTTCACTGATTCTTTCCAGTGTCTCCTTTGTTCTGCTTCTGAGTATATCCTTGAGCTTTTTATTTGTAGGACCTAGAGTACAGATACTGGTGATTTGTGTTATCTCTTATTTTTTCTTGATCAACACATCTAAAGGTTACCAATTTTGTTGTTTTTTTCAAACCTTTGTTTTTTTATTGTCTGTTTGAAGATTTTATTGATTTCTATTTTTACATGGTTATAGTAAATCAAGGGGAAGGGGTATTCACTCTATGATAAACAAAATAAATACCATTTACTCCTCACAGCTCAGGTTGGAAATAGTCTTAATAAATAGGTGAAGATGCTGAGATGTAGATAAGTCAGTTGCTCAAGATTACCTAGCTACAGGAGTGTGGGATGGGAAGAGGAGTCCATATGTGTGTTTGATTCTAGAATGTGTCAAGGGTCCCCAAGACCACCTTCATGTTCGGTGACTCATAGGACTCAGTATATAGTCATATTCGTGGCTATACTTTGGTACAGTGCAAAATCAGTAAAGGGAAAAAGTACATTGGGCAAAACTGGAAGAAAATCAGGCACAAGTTTATAAAAGTTTTCCCCCAGTAGAATCACACAGAATGTAATCTTTGGCAATGCTTTGTGACAAAAATATTAAAATCTTATCTTAATATTATATATTATGACAATACATTATGTCTATTGAGGAAGTTCATTAGAAACTCAGTGCCCAAGGATTTAACTGATGTCTGGTCACATAGGTACCCTTTTGCCTAGAATCTACCAAAATTAGAGACCCTTAGAATGAAAGCAGATATTCAGCATAAACTATACACTTTATTCACAGTAGGCACAGTAAGACAATCTTACCATTTAGGGAAAGTTTTATAGTACTTAAGATTCAATACTCAAGTTCACAGATGTCAGCCAATGGCTGACCTTGCAAGCATGCCTTTCTAGGAATAGAAGTTTTAGGTTTGCTATTTTAATTATTTTGTGTTCTTTCCACTGCTTCAGGAAAAGCAGTCTAGATTTGGCGTGACTCTAATGACTGGTAGTGGCAACTGACAAGAACTATGTTGATAAAGGTTCTCAATTATTTTCTGTGCTTGGCAGGAAAGGGTATCCTGATATACTTAACAATAACTGCCAGAGATAATGCAAGGGGGGGCCTATCTACTAAGTAACAGATTCTTGTTGACCAATAGTCTACTGCAAAAACAACTTCAATTTAGTAATTACCTTTTATTGAATGATTCCTATGTGTCAGGTGTTGTGCTAAGTATTTAACATGCACTATTTTACTTAATATTCACACTAATTTGTTTTACAATAAAGAATCTAAGGCCTTCAGATGTTCAACATTTTTGCTCCCAAAATTCCCAGAAGAAAAGTATGAATCTCCTTATGCATTTTTAAGTTGCATTTTAGAGAGTTGCAAATGATGGTTAAGTCACTGTAAAATAATGAGTCTGGGAGTTGGGGAGCGTGGGTGGAGAGGGAGGGAGAAGGGGATTAAGGGGCATTATAATTAGCACATATAATATAGGTAGGTCATGGGAAAGGCAGTATAGCACAGAGAAGACAAATAATGACTATACTATCTTACTATGCTGATGGACAGTGATTGCAGTGGGGTGGGGGGGACTTGATAATATGGGTGAATGTTGAAACCACAATGTTGCTCATGTGACACCTTCCTAAGATTGTATATCAATGCTACCTTAATAAAAAAAATGAGTCTGCATACCATAAAGATTCAATACTCACCATTACTCATTAAAAAAGAACTCTTTAACTTTAGAAATTTAATTTTTTATCCTTGAACATTATTTCTATTTCACTTATTCCAAAAAATTTTACCTTTATATTTTTTATGCTTGAAATTATTTTATTGAATCTACTCTCCTACTTCATAAAAAAGTATTTTAACATTTAAAAGTACCAGGGACCATAAGGCTGTATTGAGGTAAAATGCACCCTTTAAAGTGTACTATTTAGTGGGTTTTTGTATACAAATTGTGCAACCATCACCACTGTGATGGTTAATATTATGTGTCAACCTGGCTAGGTCACAGTACCCAGACAGCTGATCAAACATTCTAGATGTATCTGTGAGGGTATTTTATGATGAGATTAACATTTAAGTCACCAGGCTCGGAGGAAACAGATTATCCTCCATAATGAAGGAAGAATTCATCCAATCACCATAAGGCTTTAGTAGAAGAGTTTGGACTCGCCAGCCTCCATAATTATGTGAGTCAAGTCCATAAAATAAATTTCTTTCTCTATACATATCTTATTGGTTGTTCCCTTGGAGATCTCTAATATAAATAACATCATTTCAGAACATTTTCATCATCCCCCCAAAAATCCCTCTTCCTATTAGCAGTTATTCCCCATTCTACCCTGAACTTTGTTCTTGGAAACCATTAATCTACTTCATGTTTCTACATATTTGCCTATTATAGGCATTTCATATAAATGGAATCATAAAACATGTTGTGTTTTGTGACGGTCATCTTTCGCATAGCATGTTTTCACTGTTTATCCATGTTGTTGCATGTGTCTACTTCGTTTCTTTTTATGCTGAATAACATTTAATTGTATGGATATATCACATTTTATTTATCCACAGATGTGTGGGTAAAATTGTAAAATTTCCAGACTATCTTGCCTGGCTTCAGTACATCTGTATATCAATAGGCGATCAGAGGTGGGAAGAAGTATGGCTTTAGTGCATTTGCATCATTCCTCAGGGGTGGAGAGCAGTTCATTTCCATATCAATGGGTAATTACCTGGGCAACCCAGGGTGTGTCTGAACCTGAGAGGTTAAGAGGAAGGGGCTGGCTTGCTTGCTGGCTTCTTCTGGAGCAGAGGAGAAAGACGGCCCTGGACTGCAGTTTGTAAGCAATAAACAGGTTTTAAACTTTATTAGAGGTATTTTACCCTGGGATTTCCTCTCCCTGGACTTACATCTGGCGCAGTCAGCAGGATTCCTCTGAACCTGAAATCTGTCATAATGGGTATGACCTTTGGGAGGGCCGACATTAGAAATGATGGGGAGAAGTAGCGCTAGCACCAAGGGACGTGTGTCTACACTCGGTGGTCGTGAAGGCGCCACCACTGCTGCTGCTGGCCGCGCCGACCCTAGCCCGTGGCCCAAGCCTAAGGCTACTGCTTCTGCCACTGCTGCTGCTTCTGCTCCCGGCTGGAGTCTGGTCACATCTATGGAAAGGAGCAGGGGTCCAATACATCTTCATAGAGAAGCAACTGGCTGCTGTGTACCATGCCTTGCTGGCTTCAGAGCCCATTGCTGGAAAAGCTCCAACCACGGTAATAACCACCTATCCCATCACGAGGTGGGTGACAGACTGGACCCAGAGGCCATGGAGTGGCATGCCACAGACACCTACTATATATCATGTGACTGGCCATTTGTCTTTGGCATTCCCAGGGAATGACGAAGCAGAGACAGTGGCCCAGGTGTGCTGGCTAGAAGGAAACCCTGCCTCTAATGTGGCCCAATGGCTACATCAGTGTTGCACGTGGAGCAAAAGACAATGTGGGCTATAGCCCATCGGTGGGGCTTGCCGTTGACCTTTGAAGAAGTCAGCCGAGCCCAGGAGTGTCCTGCACGTTGTGCAGATCAGCAAACAACCAAGAGGGGCCCAGAGCCTCTTTGCAGTCTATGGCCAGTCGCCGGTGACTGACAGCGATCAAGGCACCCACTTTATTGGACATGTGTTACAAGGATGGGTGCAGCAATTAGGAATAAAATGGACATGGCCCTGGACATTTCAACACATGGACCAGCGATGGCTGGCTCTTCTGGCACCTTGGGAAAAAGGCCTGGAAGCTGGCCTCCTGTGTATTCCTGGAATAACAGCAAAGTGGCCCCCCAAATCACAGTTATTCGCTTCTACACAGTTATTCGCTTGTGTCCTGGATGCACCCCCTGGCTGCAGCTGCCGCGTGATGGCTGGAATGGATGAGCTTTGGATTTAATCTGCATGGGACTTTGAACCTGGCTGAATGAATCCTCTGGCTTGAGAATTATGGTTGTATTGCTGTTGTCAAGAAAAAAATGCTTAAAGAGAAGCTTGACTTTGTCTAATGTTTGGTAAAAGTTTTGTGAGCAATCTAGCATGGTTGTTAGGAATGAGTACACAAGTGTAGAAACATATTTTGTGCTTAGTGAGAGATTGTGCTGTAAAGTACATTTACTTAATCTGCATAGGCTGAATCCTCTGGCTTGAGGATTATCAAGATTTTATTGCTGTTGCTACTGTATGTTATTAGATTGGTCTGAAGAGGAGGAATGAGTAAATTATAAAACTAGATTGCTGGAGGGGTGGCCTGTGGGTAAAACTGTAACACTTCCAGAATATCTTGCCTGGCTTTAGTACATCTACATATCAATAGGCATTTAGAGGAGGAAAGAAGTATGGTTTTAGTGCATTTGCATCATTCCTCAGGGGTGGAGAGAAGCTTATCTCCATTTCAATGGGTAATTACCTGGGCAACCAAGGGTGTGTCTGAAACTGAGAGGTTAAGGGGAGGGGGCTGGCTTGCTTGCTGGCTTCTTCTGGAGCAGAGGAAAAAGATGGCCCTGGACTGCAGTTTGTAAGCAATAAATGGGTTTTAAACTTTATTTCTCCCTTTGACTGATTTCGGTTTTTAGAGGTATTTTGCCCCGGGAATTCCTCTCCCTGGACTTATAGATGGAAACTTGGGTTGCTTCCACCTTTTGGTTATTATGAATATTGCTTTTATGAAATATTTGTGTATTAAGTTTTCATGTGGACATATGCTTTCAGTTTTCTTGGGTATATACCGGCAGCAGAAATGCTGGGTCATATGTTAACTCTATGTTTAGCTTTTTTGAGGAATTGACAAAATGCTTTCCAAAAAGGTTTATAACACTTCACATTCCTGCCTGCAATGTATGAGGGTTCCAGTTGCTTCACATCCTTATTAATCCTTTAATTAAAGCCATCCTAGTGGGTGTGAAGTGGTATCTCATGGTTTTGATTTCCATTTCCCTAATGACTAATGATGTTGAACATATTTTCATGTGCATATTGGCCATTTGTGTATCTCCTTTGGAGAAATGTCTCTTCAAACTGTTAACCCATTAAAAAATGTATTATCTTTCATTGTTGAGATAAAATAGTTTTTTATATGCATTTTGGGTTTGGATACAAATCTCTTAATTAACATATGATTTGCAAATGTTTCTCCCATTCTGTGGGCTGCTTTTTCAGTTCCTTGAGCTCCTATTTGTCCCTTTTTTCTTATGTAGCACATGATTTTGGTGTTATATCTAAGAAATTGTTGCCTCATCTAAGGTCATGAAGATTTACTCTTCTATGTTTTCTTGAAAGAGTTTTGTAGTTTTAGGTCTTATATTTAGGTTGATGATAAATCTTGAGTTAATTTTTTTATATTGTGTGAGACAAATTTCTAATTTCATCATTTTGTAAGTGTACATCCAGTTATCACAGAACACTGTGTTGCAAAGATCATGCTTTCCTTATTGAACTGTGTGGCACTCTTGTCAAAAATCAGTTGACCATAAATATAAGGTTATAATACAAATTTTGATAAATATTTATCATGAAAAGCTAAATTTATTTGAAAAGCACTTCTCTAATGAGATAAAGAAATCTGATTTCATTAAACATTAACGAATATTACTTTTCATTTATTGAATCTGATTCCATCAATGGTAAAACGCATTATTATTTTATTTATATAACTATTTTATTCACATAATTAATATGGCAAAGACTGAGGTTCTGAACCTAGGTCTGGCTGACTCAGTCATACTCTTTGTTTATATGATACTAGAACTGACTTGTTCAAAACAACTGCCTTGCCTCTCTATATTCATTATAAAACATTATTTGAGCAACAAAATAGCACTGTACAAAAAATATTCTGGACTGATTTTAAGCCCTGTTTCACAGGAAAAAAGATTCACTACTTGGATAGGTTTTTCTGCTATTTATTCAGACGGGCCTTAGTGAGAGATGAAAGTGGGGACTTTAATAATAAAATCTTTTATTTAAATTAAAGATTTCTATTCTGGACCTCAGTACTTGTGCCAGAGATGTGACAGAAGTATTGGTCTATGCATTATTTTTCCTGTCTCCTTTGGAATTAACCAACTCCTTCATTCCCTTGAATAGTTAGCGCTTCATTCCAAGATCTAAGCCAATTTCCTATCCAGGACAAAACCTGTATGACTAAAACATTCGTGTTTTCCCTTAAATAGTATCTTTAAATTACTCCTTACTTTCAAAGCCTATTTATGACTAGCAGGTTCTAGGAAATAGCTAAAATATGCTGAGAATCTGTTTCCAACTGCTATACATCACTAGTAAAAATAAAAGGCTCTTTTAAAAGGAACTTAAGAAACTAAACTCAGAGGATATGGAACTTACTCATACCTTCATTAAGTGAGCACTAGTAGAGCAGTCTAACTGACAATTAAACCTTGTAACTTTATGTTGCAGTTAAACCATTCTCCAGCCATCCAATACAGAACTGAAGCAAACTAATCTTTATTGCAGAACATGTCTACCCCAGCTGCTTTAAATACACTGTTGGTACTGGGCCCTCTGGGCGGAAAAGGGATTAGATAACCATAACAGAGAGAAGAGGCCCATAGATAAGAGGGTTAAGTGAGTCACAGTTGAAGAGAACATATATAGCTTAGGATCAACAGCTACTACAAAAGTAAGTTGTTTCTTAGAAAAAAATTGTCATCTACATTTAATAATTTATCCTAATTTCTCCTCCTTTTCTTTCATTTGTACAACAAATATTTGTTAAACTTCTGTTATGTATTAGGCACTAGGAAATCAAAGGAGAGTAAGAAAGATATGATCATGCACTCCCAGAGCTTATATTCTAATGGGGGGGAGAGAGATTAAAAAAATGAATAAATAAATATAGTGATTATGGATTATGGAAAGAAATAAACAAGGTGCTGTGATACAGAATTAAGAGAGAGGACCTTCTTTGGTGGACAATTAGGAAAAAATTTTTAAAGAAAATGCTATTTAGGCTGATACTGACATTAAATTCATCTTTGAAGGATGATAAGAACCCAAACACAGGAAGAGTTTGAAGAAGAGATTTTCAGGCAATGGGGATAATAAGCATAATGATCCTCTGGTGGGAAAGTGCTTGGTATGTTCTAGGATCTGAAAGAAGACCAGCAAGACATAATGAAGTAAATAAGGGAAAGATGGGAACAGACAGTTGGGGAACGACAGGATAGTCAGGGAACAGATCATTCTTAAAGTTCAGGGTAAGGAGTCAGTAGTTTCCTCTAATAGAAAGTTAATGAAAAGTTGTATGTATAATCTAGTTTAAGTTATAAAATTCTTTCTCTTTTTACTGTGTGTAGAGTGGATTGGCAGGGAGCAAGAATGGAAGTGGGCAGATCTGTCAGAAGGCTATCGCAGTAGCCTGAGCAAAAGATAACAGTGGCATGGACTTGAGTCACGGCAAAGGAATTAGGAGGTTAAGTAGGATATATTTCAAGTACAGAAATAACAGAATTTAGAGATGGACTGGATGAGGCACTGAAAGAATAGCGGGGGTCTAGGACGATGTCTTAGGTACCCTTTATTTACCTGATAAACTCAAAAGTAGGATTCTAGAAGGTACTATTAACCAAATGCTAAGTAAAGCTTTAACATTTTTTCCAAAAATAAATATAAAGACAAATCTTGCACAATTTTCAAGCAGATAAATGATCAGGAAAAGTGGTGGGCTCTCTTCCTTTGATTATTACACATCCACAAATCATCTCACTCTTTTTGAACATGGAAAACATTTCAAACTGAACTGATGAATCGTTGGGTTTTCCTAGATGACATACTTAGGGAACTGAATGCTACAGATATACTGCTGTTTATTGAAACTCCAGTGAGTAAGACTTATGTCATTTTGACTCTTAGACAGCAAAGAATTTGCAGAATTCTTCAGAGTATTAAATGATAAAAAAAGAGCTTGGCCCCACTGGAGATGTAGAAATAGTAACAAGAACACAAAGAACATTTCACCCAAACTCAAGAAATATCATCTCTTCATAGCAATATATTGTGTATACTAAGTACTCACCAACATGAATGGGGGCTGGGAATAATCCATATTCATGCTCTCCTGGAGTGTATTCCAGCTTTTCTTTCTTTAATTGGATCAATCGGTTCTTTGGGCTGTTATAAAAGAAGGGAAAACAGTCATAGGCAATGAAATTTTCTCCTGTGGTCAAATATCAGAAAACATATCACATTAACAAGCACATTTGTTTTAACAATGGCTTAAAATACTAAAGGCATATTTTTGGGGTGAATGTAACTTCATATAATTTAAAAATCTACATTTCTGGAATTGTCTTTTAGGCATTATATATAAGAAATTAGTATTCTCCACAAGTTGTGCAGAAGAAACTTATCAGCATTCTCCACAAGTTGTGCAGAAGAAACTTAAATTCCAGATCTGATCATAACAATTATCTTATTTGGGTAATGACTTATAGTTTATAGAGAACCTTCACATGTTATCATTTCTATCAACCCTGTGAGGTAGGTAAGAGGAAATTTAGCTCTAGTTTACAGATCTGAAAACAGATGCTCTATGAGGTCAACTGACTTGCCATAATTTTACTAGCTGGCAAGGAGATTTAAGAGGAAAACCTCAGTTTCTTGCTCAATTCCTACTCACTATTCTCTGTTTTATTCTACAGTGTCTCCCCATAGGCTTACTGCTTCCACTCATCTTACTGGTCTGTGTTCCTATGCAATGAATCTCAAGAGATTTCATAAATATGTAAAAAGAGGGGGGAAAAAAGAAAGCAAGCAAAAAAAAGGAAATGAGAAGGAAGAGCTTCTATTCTAAGAGAGCCTCATTCAGTCTCTTCTCATTTTATTTTGGCTTACAGTAAATAAGGCAAGGCTGACCCATATCTTTTCTCTATGAATTACAACATACTTCTATGAATTACAACATACAGCCTTTTAAAAACCAAGTCTAGACTATTAGATCTTGTAATAAGTAGACATACTAATACATACTTTGATGAGAAAATTAAGGTGCAAAGAAGTTATTTGTAGAGCATGAAGATTTATTCTTTCTAGTGGATCACTTGTCTATTTATTCAACAATTACTGGGCACTCATTAAACCCAGGTCCTGTTCAAAGTGCTAACAAACAGTGGTGACTAAGATAGCTTATATTCTTCTTGGGTAGAAAGACAATAAAGAAATAAGAAAAACTAAGAAAACAGGGAAAAAAAACAGAAAGTAATAAATGCTAGACAAATAATTGTGATGGTTAAAGAATAACTGGGGAAGGCTTTTCTAGGTAAGAGACTTTTAAACTAAGATGTAAATGTTACTGAGATATCAGTCATGAGAAGATCTGAGAAATGGAGGAAGATCAGATAGAGGAAATATCTGGCATAACGTCCAAGCTGTAATGAGATTGGAGAACTACAGGAAATGAAAGGAGGCTGAAGTAGTCCAGATGAAGTCAGAAACTAGGTCATGTGAAATTTTTAAACACTGGTAAGGATTCTGGGAAACAGTTACAAAGAAGGAAAGGAAAGATACTAGATTGTTCTACTTATCTCTAAAGACCACTTTTTTCATTTAAAAAACTTACCCAAAATAGTGATTATAAACAGAAAGGTTAATTTTTAAATCCAACTAAAAGTTTTATTTCTTTATCATCAAAGCCAAATAAATCAAGAAAACTGTCTAGAACCATGCACTCTCTATCAAAGAAAATTTGGCCCACAAATATAGATTCAAGATACACCTAACCTAATCTGGCTAAATAAGAAAACATAAAAAGGTTTCATATGCTAAAATAGGAATGGAAACAAAACTGGTATTTTACCCTGCTACAATTAGAGTAAGCAAGCACATAACAACAGTAGCTAGGGAAGAAAATACTTGGAACACTAAAGTGAACACATACACAAAACCACAAAAAAAATCCAGGGTAACCTGTATAGATCTAGTCTCCGAAATAAATGAAACCTTGAATACATCCTCCATTAATTACTGACTGACTCTCCATCCTAACAAGAACAATTTTATCCTTGATTTTGCAGTGCAGATGTCTTAAGATAGTTGATACCACTATGGCTATGATAATGACATGAGCAACTGTTTTCCTGTTTCTTGGCCAGGCTTGATTTCATTTCTAATTTTAGGCACAGCTGCTTGTTTCCCTGTTAGTGATAACAACATGGGAATCTCTCTCACTTTTAAAATATCCTGTTCTGGGTGAGCTCTGTTGAGTGGCTGATTAAGAGAGAGAATATGGTTGTCATAATTTGTCTTGGAGATTCTAAACACTCCCAGCATTGTCTGTGGTATTCATTTGTGTGTTACTATTCAAATCACTCAGGAGAAATATCTTTATACCTGTAGAAATGAAAAGCAACCATTTTAGATATACAGCTTGCCATCACTTACAGTAACCTGAACGGTAAATTCTTGTGATAGGTTTACTTTTCATCTATGGCTAAAGTTGCAAAAGTGAGACTACTAATTCTATGTATATGCGTGTAAATGAAAAACTCTTTTGCTTTTATTATCAAAAGATAATTTGGTGAGGATTTAATAATATGGGTAACTGCTGAACCACTGTGTTATATATTTGAAACCAACATAAGATTATATACCAATGATATTTTAATTTAAAAAAATCCATTATAAACAAGAACAAACAAAAAAGAAGGTAATTTGCCTTTCATAATGTTCTATTTTTAAATGTAACCCATTCAGCATCTGTGGCTAGCTTTCTCTCTTTGGTGGTTTATTAGTTTAAACAATTTATCATTTGTATGCAATACCAGGATATCTAATTCAAGCAGGCAAATCTACTGTCAGCTGGGGGAAAAAATATTCTTAAGAAATACTTATGAAAAAAAAGAACAGGCTAGCATTCCTAATTATCACTGTTAATGGCTATTATGTTTACCTTAAATATTGCCTATAACCATTTCTTGGCTTTAGGCATTTTTAAGTCTTCTCACCTCTAATCTTGGCCACAAGCTCAAAATAAAACTATTAATATGTCTTTAATACTCAAACCACCTTTGAAGTTTCCTAGGCAACTGCCGAGTCACACCAAAGGTTTATTCCAACACCTTATAAAAGAGGGGATGAAGGGACTTTTGACAAACTCTAAATTTTAATAAACATACTACTATTCTAAAAGCTGTCCTGTTTGTCAAACAATATGAGGGGCACCCTGCAAATCAAAAGAAGTTCAAGATCCCTACACTGTTAAATGTTAAGTAACATTTTATTAATGTGAATATGTTTTAGCTATTATGTGCTTTTAAGGTTGGAGAAAAGCACACTAACGTTCCTATGCTGGAACAGTAACTGTCAAAAAAACTTTATCCTCTTTATCAAGAAAGATTTTTTTCCCTAGGTTTGGATACTCTTGTAAGTTGGTGAAAAACCTAAACATACCTCTCTTATTGGATTCATAAGAAGACTCTGGAGAATTGTCAGTGTCTTTGCTTTCTATGTTTTCATTCTCTGAGTAACTTTTGGTTAAATCTTTCTGAATGATTATAAAAAGACTCTACTTCCATTCATTACGATATGATTGGTAATTGTAATAGGTTAACCAAAGCCATTCACTCTTACAATCCACAGGTAGTTTTTGTTTTTTTCATATAGTTGCCTATAAATCTCAGCTGCAAGCAAAACCGGCTGGAAGAAATATCAAAAAGACCTCAGCAAATGACTATCAGTTATTTTTGATTAATTATAGTCCTGGGAACAGAATTATGAGTATATATTTCCCCATATAAGCTAATAGCATCACCTCAGACACCTGTTAGAGAATAGAAAGGGAGAGAATATGAATTTCCAGGACATTTCCTTAACCAGGAAACAAACGACCTTCTGAAAGTAGACTGCTTAATTAACTCAAGACCAGCAAAATAAGAATTACCTAGGACTGAACCAATTAATTTAACTGTGGTAAATACTGCATTTTTAATGAGTGTATGATAAAGACCTTTACTTTCTTCTTAATCTTTGTATAACTCTCAATAGACTATACTTGTACAAATTGGATGAAATACTTTCTAGCCAGTGTATTGTTTCAAATACCTTAAATTTAGGAAAAAATACCCTCTACAAGTTCTTCAAATAGATTATAAGCTTACAGGAAAACAGTAAAATCTCTGTAAACAACAAAAAAAATACAAACTGACCTAACCTAGACAATTATTCGGAGTATTTTATTTATATATATGCATATATATAAAACATAAAATGCAATTTTATGTTCTGATTTAGTAAAAAAAAAAGTTCTTTACGTCCTAAGTAGGGAAAAACCCAGTACTTCCCTACTGTGAGTTTCTTTCCTCTATGTCTCCTTTTTTGTTTTTGAACAGTGTAGCAAAGCTTTAACGGCAGTCTTGCAAGGTGGGTGTCTGGTGAGCAGGCACACTCAGGGGGTTACAACAAGCAGTTTATGCCTTAGCACATGAGTCCCTCCCCTGGTTCTTCACAGGCTGAGTACTGCAGCATTCACACTCTTTCTTGGATATTGCCTAAGCAAGTTATATCCATATTAGGCTTTCTGTACATTTGTCTTAATTTTATTGGCTGGTTCAAAACTTTTATTTCCCCGAATACACACAGCACATTCTTTCTCAGTTTCCTAACCCCTTCCAGCCCAAGCAACTTCCTGGCATGTACTTCGCCACGTGGGCTTTTATTTTTTTTATTAAGGTATCATTGATATACACTCTTACGAAGGATTCACATGAACACTGTGATTACTACATTCATCCATATTATCAAGTCCCCCCCATAGCTCATTGAAGTCACTGCCCATCAGTGTAGGAAGATGCCAGAGTCACTTCACTACTTCTCTTCTTGGTGCTACAGCCTTCCCTGTGACCCCCCCACACACACCATGTGTACTAATCATAATATCCCTCAAACCCTTTCTCCCTCCCTCCCCACCCACTCCCACCCCTCCCCTTTGGTAACCATTAGTCCCTTCTTGAAGTCTGTGAGTCTGCTGCTAGTTTGTTCCTTCAGTTTTGCTTCACTGTTATACTCCACAAATGAGGGAAATCATTGGGTACTTGTCTTTCTCTGCCTGGCTTATTTCACTAAGCATAATACCCTCTAGCTCCATCCATGTTGTTGCAAATGGAAGGATTTGTTTTCTTCTTATGGCTGAATAGTATTCCATAGTGTATATATACCATATCTTCTTTATCCATTCACCTATTGACGGACACTTAGGTTGCTTCCATATTTTGGCTATTGTAAATACTGCTGCAATAAACATAGGGGTGCATATGTCTTTTTCAATCTCAGAACTTGTTTTCTTTGGGTAAATTCCTAGAAGTAGAATTCCCAGGTCAAATGGTATTCCTATTTTTAATTTTTGGAGGAACCTTCATATTGCTTTCCACAATGGTTGAACTAGTTTACATTCCCACCAGCAGTGTAGGAGGGTTCCCCTTTCTTCACATCCTTGCCAGCATTTGTTGTTCCTAGTCTTTTCGATGTTGGCCATCCTAACTGGTGTGAGGTGATATCTCTTGGTGATTTTAATTTGCATTTCCCTGATAATTAGCAATGTGGAGTATCTTTCCATGTGCCTGTTGGCTATCTTAATTTCTTCTTTGGAGAAGTGTCTGTTCATATCCTCCACCTATTTTTTAATAGGGTTATTTGCTTTTTGGGTGTTGAGGCATGTGAGTTCTTTATATATTTTGGATGTTAACCCCTTGCCAGACATGTCATTTACAAATATATTCTCCCATACTGTAGGATACCTTTTTGTTCTGCTGCTGGTGTCCTTTGCTGTACAGAAGTTTTTAGCATGCTGTGGTCCCATTTGTTCATTTTTTATTTTGTTTCCCTTGCCAGAGGAGATGCGTTCAGGAAAAAGTTGCTCATATTTATATTCGAGAGATTTTTGCCTATATTTTCTTCTAAGAGTTTTATGGTTTCATGACTTACATTCAGGTCTTTGATCCATTTTGAGTCTACTTTTGTGTATGGGGTTAGACAATAATCCAGTTTCATTCTCTTGAGTATCTGTCCAGTTATGCCAACACCAGTTGTTGAAGAGGCTGTCATTTCCCCATTTCATATCCATGGCTCCTTTATTGTATATTAATTGACCATATATGCTTGGGTTTATATCTGGGCTCTCTATTGTTCCACTGATCTATGGGTTCTGTTATTGTGCCAGTACCAAACTGTCTTGATTAGTATGGCTTTGTAGTAGAGTTTGAAGTCGGGGAGTGTGATCCCCCCAGCTTTATTCTTCCTTCTCAGTACTGCTTTGGCTATTTGGGATCTTTTGTGGTCCCATATGAATTTTTGAACTATTTGCTTTAGTTCATTGAAGAATGCTGTTGGTATTTTGATAGGGATTGCACTGAATCTGTAGATTGCTTTAGTCAGGATGGCCATTTTGACAGGATGGCCATTGTTAGTTTTTCCTAACCATGAGCATGGATGTATTTCCATTTATTGGTATCTTCTTTAATTTCTCTCATGACTGTCTTGTAGTTTTCAGAGTACAGATCTTTCACTTCCTTGGTTAGGTTTATTCCTAGGTATTTTATTCTTTTTGATGCAATTGTGAATGGAATTGTTTTCTTGATTTCTCTTTCTGCTAGTTCATTGTTAGTATATAGGAATGCAACAGATTTCTGTGTATTAATTTTGTATCCTGCAACTTTGCTGAATTCAGTTATTAATTCTAGTAGTTTTGGGGTGGATTCTTTAGGGTTCTCTATGTACAATATCATGTCATCTGCAAACAGTGACAGTTTTAACTTCTTCCTTACCAATCTGGATGCCTTTTCTTTATGTCTGATTGCCGTGGCTAGGACCTCCAGAACTATGTTGAATTAAAGTGGGGAGAGTGGGCATCCCTGTCTTGTCCCTGATCTTAAAGGAAAAGCTTGAGCTTTTAAGAATAATGTTGGCTGTGGGTCTGTCATATATGACCTTTATTATGTTGAGGTACTTGCCCTCTATACTCATTTTGTTGAGAGTTTTTATCATCAATGGAAGTTGAAATTTGTGAATGTTTTTTCAGCATCTATGGAGATGATCATGTGGTTTTTGTCCTTTTTGTTGAAGTGGTGCATGATGTTGATGGATTTTCAAATATTGTACTATCCTTGAAACCCTGGAACAAATCCTACTTGATCATGATGGATGATCTTTTTGATCTGTTTTGGAATTCAATTTGCTAATAGTTTGTTGAGTATTTTTGCATCTATGTTTATCAAGGATACTGATCTGTCATTTTGTGTGTGTGGTATTTTTGCCTGGTTTTGGTATTAGAGTGATGCTGGCTTCATAGAATGAGTTTGGAAGTATTCCCTCCTCTTCCACTTTTTGGAAAACTTTAAGGAGGATGGGTATTTGGTCTTCGCTAAATGTCTGATTAAATTCAGTGGTGAAGCCATCTGGTGCAGGGATTTTGTTCTTAGGTAGTTTTTTGATTACCAATTCAATTTCATTGCTGGTAATTGGTCTGCTCAGATTTTCTGTTTTTTCCTGGGTCAGCCTGGGAAGGTTGTTTTTCTAGAAAGTTGTCCATTTCTTCTAGGTTATCCAGCTTGTTAGCATATAATTTTCATAGTATCCTCTAATTATTCTTTGTATTTCTGTGGTGTCCATAGTGATTTTTCCTTTCTCACTTCTGATTCTGTTTATGTGTGTAGACTCTTTTTTTTTTTCTTGAAAAGTCCGGCTAGGGGTTTATCTATTTTGTTTATTTTCTCGAAGAACCAGCTCTTGCTTTCATTGATTCTATTGTTTTATTCTTCTCAATTTTATTTATTTTTGCTCTGATCTTTATTATGTCCCTGACTTTGGGCCTCATTTGTTCTTCTTTTTCTTATTTCATTCATTGTGAGTTTAGACTGTTCATATGTGATTGCTCTTTTTTCCTGAGGTAGGCCTGTATTGCAATATATTTCCCTCTCAGCAAGGCCTTTGCTGTATCCCACAGATTTTGCAATGTTGAGTTATTCTCATTTGTCTCCATATATTGTTTGACCTCTGATTTTATTTGGTCATTGATCCATTGATTATTTAGCAGCATGTTGTTAAACATCCATGTGTTTGTGTTTTTTTTTGTTTTGCTTTCTTTGCATAATTTATTTCTAGTTTCATACCTTTGTGGTCTGAGAAGCTGGTTGGTACAATTTCAATCCTTCAGAATTTACTTAGGCTCTTTTTGTGGCCTAGTATATAATCTATTCTTGAAAATGTTCCATGTGCACTTGCGAAGAATGTGTATCCTGTTGCTTTTGGGTGGAATGTTCTATAGATGTCTGTTAGATCCATCTGTTTTAATGTGTTGTCCATTATCCCTGTCTCCTTATTTTCTGTGTGGTTGTTTTGTCCTTTGGAGTGAGTGATGTGTTGAAGTCTACAATGAATGCACTGCATTTTATTTCCCCCTTTAAATCTGTTAGTATTTGTTTTACATATGTACATGATCCTGTTTTGGGTGCATAGTTATTTATAATGGTTCTATCCTCTTGTTGGACTGACCCCTTTATCATTATGTAATGTCCTTGTCTCTTGTTACTTTCTTTGTTTTGAAGTCTATTTTGTCTGATACAAGTACTGCAGCTCCTACTTTTTTCTCCGTATTAGTTGCATGAAATATATTTTTCTATACCTTCACTTTTAGTCTGTGTATGTGTTTGGGTTTGAAGTGGTGAGTCTCTTCTAGGCAGCATAGAGAGGGGTCTTGTTTTTTTATCCATTCAGCGACTCTATGTCTTTTGATTGGTGCATTCAGACCATTTACATTTAGGGTTATTATCGATAGGTATGTACTTATTGCCATTGCAGGTTTTAGATTTGTGGTTACCAAAGGTTCAAGGGTAACTTCCTTACATCTAACAGTCTAATTTAACTTCGTATGCTATTACAAACACAATCTAAAAGTTCTTTTTTTTCCCCCTCCTGTATCTTCTTCCTCCATTCTTTATTAGGTATCATATTCTGTACTCTTTGTCTATCCCTTGATTGACTTTGGGGGTATTTGATTTGATTTTGCATCTTCTTAGTAATTAATTGGTCTACTTTATTTACTGTGGTCTTATTTCCTCTGGTGATAGCTATTTAGCCTTAGGAACAGTTCCATGTATGGCAGTCCCTCCAAAAAACACTGTAGAGATGGTCTGTGGGAAGCAAATTCTCTCAGCTTTTGCTTATCTGGAAGACTGTTTAATCCCTCCTCCAAATTTAAATGATAATCTTGCTGCATAGAGTATTCTTGGTTGAGGCCCTTCTGCTTCATTACATTAAATATATCATGCCACTTCCTTCTGGCCTGTAAGGTTTCTGTTGAGAAGTCTGATGATTGCCTAATGGGTTTTCCTTTGTATGTGATCTTTTTTCTCTCTCTGGCTGCTTTTAATACTCTGTTGTTATCCTTGATCTTTGCCATTTTAATTATTGTATGTTTTGGTGTTGTCTTCTTCGGGTCCCTTGTGTTGGGAGATCTGTGCATCTCCATGGCCTGAGAGACTATCTCCTTCCCCAGATTGGGGATGTTTTCAGCAATTACCTCCTCAAAGACACTTTCTATTCCGTTTTCTCTCTCCTCTTCTTTTGGTACCCCTATAAAGTGAATACTGTTCTGTTTGGATTGGTCACACAGTTCTCTTACTATTCCTTCATTCCTAGAGATCCTTTTTTCTATCTCTTCCTTAGCTTCTTTGTATTCCTCTTCCCTAATTTCTATTTAATTTATTGTCTCCTCTATTTCATCTAATCTACTTTTAAATCCCTCCATTGTATGTTTTATTTCAGATACCATATTCTTCAATGTTTGTATCTCATTCCTGAATTCCTCTCTGAGTTCTTGAATATTTTTCTGTAGCTCCATGAGCATGGTTATGATTTTTATTTTGAAATATCTTTCAATCAGATTGATGAGTACCAGGTTACTTTGACATTTCATATTTGTACGTGTCATCCTCTAGCCCTCTGGTGCCCAGAAGCTCTACTCTCTAGAGCTGCTCAGCCCCTGTAGCGGTGGTGGGGGGTTGCAGGTGTGCAGTGCTCGTTGCCTTTTCCTTGAGGTCTGCTGGTTTCTCCAGGTGTAGACAGTCTGCCCCAGCTTTCTTTCCTGTTGCTCTTTCAGGATTTGCTGTATTTGCTATATTTTCATATTATATGATTTTGGGAGGAGGTTTCTGTCTCACCTCTCACACCTTCTTTAATCTTCCTCTCCTCTATGTCTCCTTTACTTTTACATATAACACTTTTACTTCTGGTCACAAAATATGTAGAGCTTTTCCCACATCAAGCGATTCTTTCCAACACCAACCATAATCTCTAAGATTTAACTCAATTCCGACACTATCTAGCTGAAGGTAGCATCAGATCCCACAGGTGAAGGGTTTGGCCTCATAAGCCTGCCCTCCACCACACTTCAGATGGCAATCACAAGCAGTAGGTCCCTAGGTTACCACAACTTCTTTCCAAATTGGTTTGGCTATAATTCAGTTTCTTTCTACCCTCTCCCTCAGTTTCAATTACTTTCCTAGAGTGGCTCACAGAACTCAGGGAAATACATTTACCAGCTTATTAAAGGATATGATAAAGGATACAGATGAACATCTGATGGAAGAAATGTGTAGGGCAAGTTATGGGAAGAGGCATTTAGCATCCATGCCCTCTCCATGTGTGCCACTCTCCCCATACCTCCAACTGTTTACCAACCTGGAGGATCTCTGGACCCTGTACTATTGGGATTTTATGGAGGCTTCCTCACAAAGGCATGGTTAATTACAAGTTTTAGGAGCTCTGTGTTAGGCATGGGGTCAAAGACAAATAGAACATGGGATACCCCTAGTGTTCTTACTACTTAGGAAATTACAGGGTTTTAAGAGCTCTGTGCCAGGAGAAGGGGCAGAGACCAATATATATTTTTTCTTTTATCTCACAGTTTCTACACTATTCATGACCATGTAGTTAATTATGTAGGTTCAATAAGATATATAATTGGAGAAACCAAATTTGTAACCATGAAGAATCTCACATAATTTTGTATTAATATGGAAAATAAGTATGCTTCATAAGTATAAAATGACACCTATAAAGTCCTCTCAGGACGCAGTACTGCTATGTGCTCTATGGCCAATGGAATTCCATAATTTGAAGGGAGTATACAATGTCTGTTCTTCGCAGGTGAGGGAATACTGACAAATTTTGGGATTTTAGAAAAAGAGGATTCTCCTTTAGCTACAGGTCATCCATGTGAAACCTGAAAAAGGTTAAGTTTGAAGGTTTTTGATTCCTATTTTGTTAGGTGACTTGTTAAGGGTAATTAAGATATTTTTGACACATAAAAGTAAGTTAAAACTTTTATAAAGGCATCCAAGCAAAAGCTGATTCTGAAGCCGTGGAAGCATATTGTTCTAGTTGTAGTAACCACACCACAAGGAGATACTTGTGTATTAACATAGTGTATTATATATGAATAAAACTGGGCAAGTAAATACCAAATTAACGGTACTGAGCCAGAAAATCACTCAACTAATTTATGTGGTAAAATCTCCACCTTAGAGGCAGAGAATTATCTACCAAGAGGGGCTCTGAAAGTAGAACCAACACCTTGCATGACAGCCATTTTGGATAAGTTATTGACTCTCTGACAATTTTGTCCCTAATTTTTGTAATGCTAATATCTGGAGAGATGTGATGTTATGATCTTTGGGAATATGATAATCACGTGAGAAAACTGCTAGTTTCTTCCATCAATAACAGAAAAATGTAAACTTGGTATTCTTGTGTGTATGTTTCGCTGAAATAGCTATGTATTTTTCATATGAAGACTACTTTTTTTTAAAGCCTGGATTTGCCTGCAAAACTTATTTTTAATGATATTTTTTGTTTTCCTTTGCCTCTAGTCTTCCTAAAGATTAAAGCTCCATTAAGCTTCTTTTCTTTTCTTTTTTTGTTGGTTGATTATAAAAATGACTCATAGAATAATTTCTAAATACTAATAAGTTAGTTAGACATGGCTGAGAAACAACTTGGGAAAAAACACACAGAGTAGAACATGTACTTAAAAATTTAAGTCATTCATGGTAATGGAGGCAGTTTCCACAGTGTAGGTGGGTTCAAAAAGCAAATGAAACCCCTCCTTCCTAGCAACCTCTAGTATTAATTTCCAGCTAACAACCAATAAAATTCTGAGTAGGATTCTATAATCTTTGTTACATTAGCTAAAGGTAAACTACTGAAACATTAAAACTCAAAACAAAGTCAAGCAAATAAGACTTTTCATCAAAGACGAAATGGACAAAGGTTAGACATAGGAAATCAATTGCAAATTCTTAAAAATAAATACTGGAGAGCTAAGAGATCAAAAGGGATACTTGTCATAAAACCATTCATTCAAATTTTGCTTCCAACTTAAGTCACTCAAATATAAAAACTATGAACTAAAAAACTATATATAGAAATGAATGGTATGTTATAGGATTAGGGAAAAAAATCAGATTTAAGGTGACTGTTACTTAATAAAATATTGTTCTTATACTTCCCTTTGCCTGGACTCAGGAGGAAAAGAAACTTAGCACAGTGTATACCAGAAAATCAGAAGACAGTTTTATTTGGCTACTTCTCATTTCAGTCAGACATTATTTCCATATTAACTTGCAGTAAAATTGGTATAAACAGATGTTTGAGGCCCACCTGTGCTTTCTCTCTTCCAATCCTGAATCAGCCACTACTCCAGGGAGTTCTAGTTCCCTTTAGCGGAAAATGGTAATTAGAAACCAAACTCTATATACTAAATATGCTCTACCAGTGGGATATCACTGCTTCTTGGCTCTTTCAGCTAATAGAGTTGGAGCAAAATGGGAATTTCATATGGTTCAATGACAAATAAATGAACATATAAATAAATGTATGTAGGGGTTCCAGTTCAAGTTGGAGATAAAGTACGAATCCTGAATTCACCTTAAACCACAGACACACCAAATCTACAGCTACATATGGAACAATCCCTTCTGAAAGAACCCTGAAACTAGCTAAGCAACTCCTATCCATTGAGTGAATGAGAAAAAACCCATGTTACAATAGGTAGGAAAGGCTGAGGCACAGTCTCACCAAAAACATCATCCCTGGAGTAGAGATGCACAATCAGGAGGGAACTTATAACTCCAAGCATCTCCCCAAGGAACAAAGAGTTTGAACACTACATCTGGCACTCTCATTTTTAAGAGCTGCATGAGAGATGAGCCCCCAAAACATCTAGCACTGAAAGTCAATAGGACTGGGGTCCATGGGACCCACAGGACTATAGCAAAGAGAAACAGTTCTTAAAGGGCTTATATGGAGTCACTATGGCTAACCCCTCTGCGCACAGTACAGAGGCAGGTGACTGAAACATGCTTAATTTTTCTGGTGAGACAGGTCTATTTTCTTATCCTAAAGCTTTGGTCTGAGGAGCAGGCACTTAATTTAACACACTAGAGGCAGACGATATTCTCTCAGACTGTGGAGGCTTGTGGGTACCATCTTTGGGCTCTCAGCCTGCCTTATTCCAGCTCAATGATATCTTCTGGAAAGGACCTTGTATACATGTCTAGAGCCCTGGTTTTTGTGGCTGCCAGCCAGGAAACAATACCTTGATTACTTGCCTCTGGTGGCTAGCAAGGCTTTGGTTCATAGGTCCCAGAGGACTGTTAACCAGAGAAACAGTTCTCAACCTGCTACCTCCCCAGGGCACAGCTCAGAGGCAGTGGGCAGATTTAAGAATGAAACTTGCTACTATCTTTCAACTCACACACACAAAAATGGATCAAACATTAGAACGTAAGGCCTAAAATCATAAAATTCATAGAAGAAAACAAAGGGAGTATGCTCCTTGATATCAATCTTGGTGATGATACTTTGGGATTCCCACCAGAAGCAAAGGCAACAAAAGCAGAAATAAGTGAGACTGCATCTAACTGAAGAGCTTCTGTACTGGAGAAGAAATTATCAACAAAATAAAAAGGTAAGCTACAGAATGGGAGAAAATATTTGCAAATCATATTTGACATATGTGACAATCACATTTGTTTGAACTCATACAAATCAATAGCAATAAGACAGTCTGATTAAAAAATGGACAGAGGATTTGAATAGGTCAAAGATGACATTCTGATGGCCAACAGGTACATGAAAAGGTGCTCAACATATCACTGATCATCAGGGAAATTCAAATCAAAATCACAATAAGGTATCACCTCATACCTGTTAGAATGACTACTATCAAAAGACAAGAAATAACAAGTATTGGGAAGGATGTGAAGAAAAGGGAACTCTTATGAACTATTAGTGGAATATAAATTGGTGCAGCCACTGGGTAAAACCTTATAGAGGTTCCTCAAAATTAAAAATAGGACTACCATATGATCCAGCAATTCCACTTGTGTATTTATCCAAAGCAAATGAAAACACTATCTTGAAAAGGTATCTGTACCCCTATGTTCACAGCAACATTATTTACAATAACTAAGATATGGAACAACCTAAGGGTTCATCCACAGATGAATGGATAAAGAAAAAGTAATACACACACACTCACACTGGAATATTCTTTAGCTATAAGAAGGAAATCCTATCATCTGGGACAACACAGATGGACCTTGAGGGCATTATGCTAAGTGAGCTAAGTCAGACAAACAAAAACAAATACCCTATGATCTCACTTATACGTGGAATCTTAAAAAAAAAGCTGAATTCACAGATACAGAGAACAGACTGGTTTTTGCTAGGGGTGGGGACAGGGGTACTGAAATGGCTGAAATGGCTCAACAGATACAAATTTCCAGTTATACAATAAATAATTCCTGGGATATAATGTAACTAGAGGTGACTATACTTAACAATACTTTATTGTATACTTAAAAGTTGCTGAGAGTGGATCTTAAATGCTCTCATCACAATAAAAAAATTTTAAGTATGTATGGTAATGGGTTTTTTAACTAGACTTATTTTGGTGATTTCACAATATATACATATTTTGAATCATGTAACCCTGAAACTAATATAATGCTATATGTTTATTATATCTCAAGAAAGTATGTAAAATTAGGAATCAGAAGTACATAACATTTTTTTTACTAAAGTGTCACTAATATACAATCTTATGTTGGTTTCAAATGTCCATCATAGTGGTTCAACAGTACCAGTGATCAACTTATATTGTGATTGTAATTATTGTGTCCCTTTATCCCCCCACCCCTTGCACCTGTTCCAACCCCTCCCCTTGGTAACCACTAGTCACTTCTCAGTGTCTAAGAGTCTACTGCTCTTTTGTCTCTTCAGTTTTGTTTTGTTTTTTAAAAATTCCACAAAAAAGTGAAATCATATATTTGTCTTTCTCCACCTGGCTTATTTCATAGAACATAATATTCTCTAGATCTATTCATGTTGTTGCAAATGGCAAGATTTTTCTTTTTATGGCTGAATAATATTCCATTGTGTATATGTACCACATCTTCTTTATCCATTCATCTATTGATGGACCAGAAGTATATAAATTTATACTATACTTATAATTCTAATCTAATGCTACATGGCTATATTCCACCTTTCCCCATTCTGTACTTATTATATTTCTATGAAGAGAACTCTGCTGCCAAAAGTGTATTTATATATTTACTCATTTGCTCAAACTTACAAGACACAAAATAGTTCCCCCCAAAATATTTTGGTGAGCCTTTCAAACAAAGATGAAGTTTAAAATAATAAATTCACCACCTGGAATCTGTAACTAGTTTTGCTTTATTACATATCTCCATTCAAAATAACCAAAATACTCTCTTCTTTTACTCACTCAACAATGTTCATTTTATTTTACTTTGAAAAGATGACAGAAAGTAAGGAAGTGTTAAAAAAATGATGGGACCAAATTTAAAGGGGCCACCACTGGAAAATCTGGGACAATTTGAACATGAAAATGAATAATGATAGTAATGGATTATAATTAATTAAAGAAAGAATCTGTGAGTTCATACTGATAATAAGAGTGAAGAGGAAGCTCTTCTTTATAGAATTCCAATTAATAGATGTAGAAGATGACAGAGTTAGAAAATAACCATCTTATAGTAATATCACAGCAATAACTGATTCAGGGAAGGATCAATAAGCAGATGCTAAAGCTACTGGGTTAAAGTTTGGTAAAGAACAAGATATTTACATACTTTCAAAACATCTCCCTAAGTTTTACTTACTATTATGTAGTGAAAACTCTGAACTGCATAATGAAATAACCTGATGAATGTCAGTGAGCAAATGATCAGTTATATCACCAGCATAGTGGTTTCATATGCTTCCTGATGTGATTCACTGAGAAGAAAACAGCACTTCTGTGGTATTCATGAGAAAAATGCACAGTCTTAAACTACTGATGAAACATCAGCTAAACTCAAATATAATGACCTTCTATGAAACAAGCTCTCTGTAGTCTTCAAAAATGTCAGTATGATGAAAGACAAAAGGCTGAAGGAACTTCCCAAATTAAAGGAGAATAAAGAGACATACATGACAACTAAATGCAATGCATGACCACATACTGGATCCTGAATCACTGTTAAAAAAGTATTATAAAGTACATAATATTAACACAATTACTAAAATCTGACTGAACTTATATTAGGTAATATAATTGTAGTGATGTTAACCATCATGAATTTAGTATTTGTGCCCTGTTTATATAAGAAAATGTCCTTGGTCTTAGGAAATGCTACTGAAATGTAATTTATGAGTAATAGATCAAAGTATTTATTTTTATAAAATAACAAAAAAATTTTGTGTGTGTGAAAGAGGGGAAGCAGGAAAGTAAGTGGAAAAAGTGGCAGAATATCAACAGTTGATAAATCTGAGTGAAAGGTAATAGTATATTTGTAAAATCTTTCAATCTTTAAGTTATCACAGACTATACATAGATATAGATAATATATGATGTAGTTTGGGAAAATATTAAACAAAATTTTACATCAAATTAATTTACTTTGGTAGTAAGAATGTATTTAGATGAATGTTTAAATAAGTATAAAATATTAAACAAAATTTTACAAATTAATTTACATTGGAAGTAAGAATTTATTTAGATCAATGTTTACATAAATATAAATTTCTTTAAGTATAAGTTTCTTTAGTGCCAAACAACCACATGCAAGATAGGACCAAAATCATACTGAAAAGTAAAGGAAAATTATATTGGAGTTAAACATTGTTCTAGTAGAAAACAGAACACATTAGTAGACTGTTGTGATTTGAATCTCTAAGAATTTAGGACTATGACATAAATATACATAAAAAATATAGCTAATTTAAACAGGAATGTATGTACAAGCTCTTTGTAAATGTCAAAGGAGCAAACAAACTATAACGTAATAATAGTTGATCAAAGAAACACTGTTTTCTACACACACACACACTTTTCAAGAAAAAATTTGGCATTTGTTACATTTTGGAATGTCTTTCTTGGGTGAATATAGAAAGGATAAATTGAAATAACTTCTTTATATTTTCCTTACCAAATAAGAGCAGATGCTGCTCTTAACATTAATTTTTTCTGAGAAGATTTTAAGTTATATATATTATATTTTAAGAATTCAAGCAGTTGGTTCTTTTTCTCTTTCATAATATATAAAAAAGACTGTTAGGTTCTACAAGGCATACAAGATGAACAAAGACAGTCTGGTGGAGGAACAAACATATGCAAATATGCCTAGATTACATATTAGAATGTGATAAAACTCATCAGATGCTACTAAGTTTTACAAAAGTTTAAAGTAAAATTAATTTCAACTAGAGAATTAAGGAAACTTATTTAATGAGGGAGTATTTCCTGTCTTGAATAAAGTTTGAAAGAATGATAGGATTTGGCAAGTAAAAGGGAACTGGGAAGGTAGTTACCACTTAGAGCAAAGACCTAGACAACCACCAAGAAGAAAGTGCAAGTTGGAGAAAATGGGGAAAATTATCAGATGTTGTCAGCTGAAGGAATGAATATTTGAAGAATGCAACTGAAGATTAACCAGAAAACAGGTTACACTAAATCATGGTGGACCTTCAACTTCAATTATTTAAGAATTTTGGATGCTATTATTTAGGAAGTAATTATATATCAAAGGAAATCTGAGTACAGCAGTAACAATCCTGAAGAGATCATATTACTGTATGTAAGAAGAAATAAGAGTCTGAGAGGAATTCATTTTATCTGAGGTCACAAATTAGTGACAATGGAGTTAGACATTTTTTAAATTTACTGAATATTTATTTGATGTTATGTCAAGCATTTAACTCTCAAAAACTCTATAAAGTAGGAACTTTTCATCAGTGCCATTTTGAGATGAAGACATTGAGGAGCAAGGCTCAGTAACATCTCCAAATTCATATTACTAAGCAACAGAGCTGGGATTTGAGACTAGTTTAATAACCACAACTTAATGCATTTTCTTTACTAGATCTAAGAATCGCTTGAATCCAGCCTCTTTCTCCCTAGATGATCTATTCTGTATTCCACTGGCAATTACACTTTTGAAAGTATTAGTTTCATAAACTGCCCTGCTGAAGATATTAACATTTCTATCAAAACACACTACCAACCAACACTAACTTCTACAGCAGTTTATTTTACTAATTTTTAAAGTCAGAATAACACAAGTTTTCATGATTTTAGTATAACCAACTATCCATAGGGAAAAGATGGCCCAGAATCATATTAAAAGGCAAATTAAGATCACATTATGGTTAAAAAATTTCTGAACATAACCTACAGAGAACAAGTTTAATGTTTTTTCGTGTACAACATGGGAGTATTTTTGTACTGGGGTTATAAAATTTGGAGGGGAGGATATAAAAGCATTTTATTTTCCTAAAGCCATCTTTCCCTAACCCTCTAATCAAACTCATTTTACCTCACAATTTAAAACCTTTGAGGAGCATGACTCTTACATAAAAAAAGATTATAGCAATTACTGCCTGCATTCAAATATTAACTATGACACTTACTTGCTGTGTAACCCTGGACAAATTACTTAATCTCTTTAAGCCTGAACTTCTTCAATAATAGTACCTGGTCTCTCACACTGTAGTTGAATGGATTAAATAAGATAATGTTATTTAAAGTGCTTAGCATAGTAATTGGCACATAATGGACATTCAGTCTTTATTCTCTTCCTCAGTTTAGCTAATGAGTACAGCCTACCCTAAGAAGTTCCAAAGAGATCAAGAAACTAGATGTAAAAACTGAAACCAAACAATTACTAGAAGGAAACAAGGTCAAATTATCTTAATTTTTAAAAAAACCTGAGTGTGGGGAGGCTTTTTAAATAATGACACAAAATCCAGAAGCATGATTAAAAAAATAATAAATCTGACTTCATGAAAATATGGACCTTTGCATGGTAAATGATCATTGTACACAAAGGTCAGAGACAAATGACAGAATCCATTAAAGGACTACTAGGACTAATAACTGAGTTCAGCAAGGTTGTACAAGATCAATATAAAAATATCAACTGTATTTGTATACACTTAACAACAAACATCCAACAATGAAAATTTAAAAATTCCATTTACAATAGTATCAGAAGGATAAAATGCATAGGAATATATTTAACATAAGAACATTAATACTTGTACACTGAAAACTAAAGATCATGGTTAAAAAAGAAATTTTAAAAGATTAAATAACTAGAAAGGCATCCCATGTTCACTGATCAGAATACTTAATATTGTTAAGATGGTAAAACTCTCCCATTGATCTACAATTTTTTTCAAAATCCCAGCTGGCTTCTTTCTTTTTTCAGACAAAGGGCAAATCTCCTTAATACATAAAGAACTCTTGAAAATCTAGAGGGAAAAAAAAAAAAGACTAACAACCTGATAAAAAATGGAGGAAAATCATGGACAGTTCACAGAAAAGGAAAATGGCCCACACATATATTAAAAGATGCTCAATAATTTCACTTATGAGAAAAATGCAAATTAAATCTGTCTGGAGATCTCACACTTACAGAATTGGTAAAAATTTACAAGTTTGATAAAATAATCAGCACTATGGGAAAACAGGCACTCAGACATTTCTAGAAGAACTGCAAAAAGACACAAATACAACAGAAGCTTATATTTGGCAATATTTACAAAATTATACATAAACTTGTATTTAACCTAGTAATTCTACTTCTATAAACCTACCTGGGGATATATGTCCAAAATATCAACAGCATATGGGTAAGTTTATTCATTGGGTATTATCTATAGTAGCAATATTAGAAACAACTGAAATGCCTTCCCATAGTAGGCTGGTTGGATAAACTATGATATACCTATATACTCAGATATTATATAACTGTAAAAAAGAAAATGTGGATGTATACAAATGTTCACAGCAGCATTAATTACAATAGTCAAAAAGTGAAGATAACCCAAGTGTTTTTCAATGATAAATGGAGGGAAAAAATGTGATATGTGGTATATTCACATTAGAATATTATTTGGCAAAAAAACCCACATGTTACATGTATTACTTGTATGAAACAATACATGCATGAAATAATGTTAGGTGAAATATATCTGTCACAAAGGACCATATTTATGGTTCCACATATAAAATGTTCATAGTAGGCAAATGTATAGTGAAAGAAAGTAGATGAATGGTTGCCTAAGCCTAAGGGGGAATGAGGACATTAGTAGATGATCACTGAGGGATGTGGGGTTTCTTTTTGGGATAATGAAAATGTTCTAAAATAGATTTTGTAATGGTTTTACAATTCTGTGAAAATACTGTAAGTCACTGAATTATATACTTCAAATGGGTGGATGGTATGGTATAAGAACTGTATCTCAATAAACACTTAGGCTTTCCCTGAGCTCAGAGTCTTGTAGAAGCAGATTCTTCTTCTTTGCTGCTAGCCTTAAAGAAGAAAGCTACCAGTGAGTTCTGCAACTCCAAGAAAATTAATATGAGCTTGAAAAAGAACCTTGAGCTCAGATGAGATTGCAGACCTTGTTTATACCTTAATTACAGGCTTGTGAGACTCACAGGAGAAATGCCTGGACACTTGAAATTCCAGGGAATCTGTGAGATAATAAATGGAAGATGTTTTAAGGTGCTAAGATTACGATAACTTAATACACAGTAATAGAAACTATATGTATGTTCGTGCATATATATACTTATTTGCTGGTTGTGAGAGGGCACAGAATTGAGGACACCACAGTAACAGTGACACCCACGTAGCAAACAAGTACACAGGTTTTGATTTCTTAATAATAATCTCCATTAAAAGAAACCAAAGCTTCTTGGGTGAAACAGTTGATTCCAGATCTGAGGCAAGGAAAGAATAAGGTAAATATGGTAAATAATAGCGAGTAAACACAAACACAAAAACAACAGGGTGAATGACCCCAAGTCTGTGACAGAAAGCAGCAAAGTGCTCAAAGATTAATGAAGTCATGTCTGAAGGACACAGGATCCAGCTTAAAGTGCCTCCTGTGGTAAAATCTAGGAAATGTGAGTGTTTCTGCACAAAATGATGCCAATGGATTATGATATATTACATTTTTAAAATGCATGAGTCCATATGATATTCAAAAGAAAAAATACAGAGTGACAGAGGCAGAAAAATGAAAGCTCATCTTCACAGGAAAATATCAGCTAATAAATGTTGAAGAAATGACAGAATTAGGAAATGACCAGTTCGCAACTAACAACAGCCAACACTCCTACTTAATCATGATACCATTATCATACCTAATAAGCAGCATTTCAATAAAATCATCTGATAATGCCCATATTTATATTTTCCTGATTGTCCTAAAATTGTCTTTGATAGCAGTTTACTTTGTTTTGTTTTAAATCTAGGATCCAAGAAGATATCACATCTTAGATGTATGATTGTTGTTTGCCTATTAATCTCAAATGTTCCCCATCTCTTGTTTTTTATGAGATTAACCCTTTTTCAGGAGCTCAGATTTGTTTTCCGGTAGTAAGTGTCACATTCTGTCTTTTTCTGATTATTCATGAATAGATTTAGGTTAAATCATCTTGGCAGGAATGTTGCATATGTGGTATTTTATACTTCTTCCACTTACTCTCCCATTGCTGGTGATGTCAAATTTGATCCCTTGTTTAGGGTGGTGTCCACCAAGTCTCTCCAATGTAAACAGACATTTTTCCTGTTGTAATTAGTTAAGTAAATCATGGGGTGATATTTGAGATTGTAGGCTATTCAAATTATTAAAGGGACCTCTGTGTGTGTGTGTGTGTGTGTGTGTGTGTGTGTGTATGTGTGTGTGGACACAGAAAGCAAATGTGGCAAAATGTTGATAAATTTAGGTTAGGGTACACAGCTGTTCATTTTGCCAGATTTGAATATTTTAAAAATAAAACACTAAGAAACAATTAAAAGTTTACTCAGTGGTGGTAGGGCTGTTGCATCATCTACACCTTAAGAGAGGTGGAGTAATTTTTTTAAAAATTTAAGTATCATTGATATACAATTTTATATTGGTTTCAAGAATACAACACGGTGGTTCAGCAGTTACCCATATTATTAAATCCACACCCCAACTAGTGGAGTTACTGTTAATAAAGGAAGATGTCACAGCATTACTGGCTATATTTATATTATCCATGCTGTACTACCATCCTTGTGACTTACTTATATTGTGATTAAAATTTTCTGTACCCTTTTATCCCTCTCACCCTTCCCACCCACCCACACCAACCCCTATTTCACAGTAACCACCAGTCACTTCTCAGTGAGCCTCTATGAGCCTACTATTTTGTTCATTTTTATTTTTTGTTTTGTTTTTATATTCCACAAATAAGTGAAATCATATAGTATTTGTCTTTCTCTGCCTGGCTTATTTCATTTAGCATAATACCCTCTAGGTCCATTCATGTGTGGCAAATGGCAGGGTATCTTTTTTATGGCTGAATAATATTCCATTGTGTGTATGTACCACCTATTCTTTATCCATTCACCAATTGTTGCTTCAATAACTTGGCTACTATAAATAACACGGCAATAAACATATGGGTGCATATACCTTTCAAATCAGGGATTTTGTTTTCTTTGGACAAATTCCTGTAAGTGGAATTACTGGGTAGTATGATATTTTTATTTTCAGTTCTTTGAGGAACCTCCATACTGCTTTCCACAGTGGCTGTACAAGTTTACATTCCCACCAACAGTGTAGGAGGGTTCTCTTTTCTCCACATCCTTGCCAACATTTGTTATTTCTTGTCTTTTGGATAGTGGCCATTCTGACTAGTGTGAGGTGATATCTCACTGTAGTTTTGACTTGCATTTCCCTAATTATTAGCAACGTGGAGCATCTTTTCATGTGCTTGTTGGCCATCTGTACTTCTTTTTTGGACAAATGTCTGTTCAGGTCCTCTGCCCATTTTTTAATCAAGTTATTTGTTTTTTGGGTGTTGAGGCATATGAGTTCTTTACATATTTTGGATGCTAACCCCTTATCAGATAAATCATTTACAAATATATTCTTCTATACTGTAGATTGCTTTTTTGTTCTGCTGCTGGTGTCCTTTGTTGTACAGAAGCTTTTTAGTTTGATGTAGTCCCACTTGCTCATTTTTTATTTTGTTTCCCTTGCCTGAGAAGATGTGTCCAGGAAAAAAACTGCTCATGCTTATGTTCCAGAGATTTTTGCCTATGCTTTCTTCTTAGAGTTTTATGGTTTCATGTCTTACATTTAGGTCTTTGATCCACTTCAAGTTTACTTTTGTGTATTGAGTTAGAGAGTAATTTAGTTTCATTCTCTTGCATGTAGCTGTCCAGTTTTCCCAACCCCAGTTATTGAAGAGATTGTCTTTTCCTTACTGTATATTCATGGCTTCTTTACGGTATATTAATCGACCATGTGTCGGTTTATATCTCAGCTCTCCATTCTGTTCCACTGATCTATGGATCTGTTCTTATGCCAGTAGCAGACTGTTTTGATTACTGTAGCTTTGTAGTATAGCTTGTAAGTCAGGGAATGTAATACCCAGAGCTTTGTCAGGATTGCTTTGGCTATTTGGGTATTTTGTGTTTCCACATGAATTATAGAATTTGCTCTAGTTCATTGAAAAACGCCATTGGTATTTTGATAGGGATTGCTCTGAATCAAATTGCTTTGGGTAGGATGGCCATTTTGACAGTATTAGTTCTTCCTATCCATGAGCATGGGATAGAGCTCCATTTAATTGTGTTTGCTTTAATTTCTCTCATCAGTGTCTTACAGTTTTCAGAGTACAGGTCTTTCACCTCCTTGGTTAGGTTTATTCCTAGGTATTTTATTCTTTTTGATGGAATTGTTTTCCTGATTTCTCTTTCTGCTAGTTTGTTGTTAGTATATAGGAATGCAACAGATTTCTGTGTATTAATTTTGGATCCTGCACCTTTGCTAAATCCAGTTATTCTAGTAGTTTTTGGTGCAGTCTTTAGGGTTTTCCATATATAACATCATGTCATCTGCAAACAGTGACAGCTTAACTTCTTCCTTATCCAATCTGGATGCCTTTTATCTCTTTATTTTGTCTGATAAAGGATCTCCAGCAGTGTGTTGAATAAAAGTGGTGAGAGTGGACATCCTTGTTCTGCTCCTGATCCTAGAGGAAAAGTTTTCTGCTTTTTGCCATTGAGTCACGATGTTAGCTATGGTTTTGTCATATATGGCCTTTATTATGTTGAGGTATGAACCCTCTATATCCATTTTTTTGAGAGTTTTATCATGAATGGACATTGAATTTTGTCAAGTGATTTTTCAGCATTGATTGAGATGCTTGTGTGGTTTTTATCCTTTTTGTTAATATGGTGTATGACACTGACTGATTTATGAATACTGTACCATCCTTGTATCCCTGGAATAAATCCCACTTGGTTGTGATGGAGAATCCTTTTGATGTGTTTATTTGTTTTGCTAATATTTTGTTGAGGATTTTTGTGTCTATGTTCATCAGGGATGTCAGTCTAAAATTTTTTGTGGTGTCTTTGGTTTGGTATTAGAGTGATGGGCTGGTCTCCTCTGAGTTTGGAAGTATTCCCTCATCTTCTACTTTCTGTTACGTTAAGAAGGATAGGTATTAGCTCTTCTTTAAATATCTGGTAGAATTCAGCTGTGAAGCCCTCTGGTCCTGGGATAATTTCTAAGATAAGTTCAAGTTGGAAAATGCTAATATTTGTCTTATAGAGAAAAAGTGACTACAGAAGTATTAAAAACTATTTTTAAAAAGTGTATTTTACTTCCCAAATTTCTAGTTTACAATACTACCAATACTATAGCAATGATGATAATGATGTCATTCATAATTTCTATGCTTTAACATAATCTAATTCCCTATTTCACTACAAAATTGTATTTTCCTATTTCTTTCTTGAATTCTTACAGCATTTACAGTTTGAGACACATACTTCCTGAGGGAAAACCTAGGAATCTTTTTAAAAAGATCCCAGTTGGTCCTAATATTGATGGTGGGAAAACATTAGATACCATTATATGTAGTTTATATGTAGTTTATGTACATTATATGTAGTTTAAAATTCAGTCTTCTTTTTTCTCTAACTAAATCTTCTTGGAGAGAAAGGTCTTATTCACACTGATGATACTGTGAGGTATCGAGAACAAAGTTAGGTTACTTTATACTGTAAATAAATTCTTATTAAATTGGCTTTCTTTCCTTTTTTAGTGACTATTTTGTTTTACCTTTAGAGGATAGGTAAGGGCCAGTAAAAAAAAACTTAACTAGGATGCAAAGAGTATTTCACAGGCTCTGTTGAACTCCTTTTTGTTTTACAATGACCCAATTTTAGAAATTTCTTCTAAGGTAAGAATGTTATCTCAATCAACTCCCATCTATTAACAGAAAACATCATGATTTCTGAATTAGGCTATATCATTTTCCAGTCTAAAAAGATTAGAGATTAGAGGGATATTTTGTAAGTTGAGGTAATTGCTCTTCTTGCCATGCTGGGATGTACATTTTTTTAATTAGCTATTTAAAAAAAAATTGTTTAAAAATATATGTAACATAAAACTTATCATTTTAACAAATTTTAAGCTGCAGTTCATTGGTAATAAGTACATTCACACTGCTGTACAACCATAATGTCATCCATCTAGAGAACATTATTCCTATTTCAAAACTGAAACTCTGTACTCCATTAAACAATAACTGCCACCAGCCCCTGGCAACCACCATTCTGCATTCTCTCTCTCTGAATTCTGACTATTCTACGTACCACATATAAGTGGAATCAAACAATATTTATCTTTTTGTGACTGGCTTACTTCACTTATGTTTTCACAGTTTATCAATATTATGGGATGTGTCCAAATTTCCTTCCTTTTTAAGGCTGACTAATATTCCATTGCATGGATGGAAAACAATTTCTTGAACTACCTTAGATCTTGTTATGTATTAAACCCATCAGGCTTATAATTAAGAACAATCAAGTCGGAAATAGTAATTGTTAATGAAGCCACTTTACTATCACTAGAGGGGGCTAGAGCAACACAGCTGCTGCTATTCACCGCTAGCCACAAATACAATTCCTTAGCCATAAAACTGGACATAGCCAAGCCTCTATAAAATATAGAACAGAATGTTAATGTCACTAAGGACTCCCTCCAAACCCTTCTCCATTCCTTTTCCATTATCTGGGTGGGCCCAATGTAATCCACAAGGGTTCTTATAAGAGAGAGAAGGATGAAAAAGGCAGAATCAGTGAGAACAGAGCTAAGGTTCAAGTGATGCAATATGAGGACTCAACCTCTCATTGATGGTTTTGAAGACAGAAGGGGCCCCAAGCCAAGGAATGTGGGCTGCCTCTTGAAGCTGGAAAGGGAAGGAAAAGGACTCTATCCTAGAACCTCCAGAAGGAATGCAGTCTTGCCAACACCTTGATTTTAGCCTGCAGAGATTCATTTTGGACTTCTGACCTTAGGAACTGTAAAATAACAAATTTGTGTTGCTTTAGGCAATTGAAGTAATTTGTTACAGTAGGCATAGAAAACTAATACACAGGTTAACTTCTGTTAATAGTTTGATGACTATACTACCAGACAATTTTTGGTGCCTACATAAAATGTACATTAAAAATAGATATTTTTTATACCAAGGAGTACCAGCAGTACCACTTTTATCTTCTATCTCAACTAATAATGACATCATTATACACCCAGGAATACAATATAAAACACTGGGATCATCACTGATTCTAGCCCTGTACTTGCCTTCCTACCATCAGATCAGTCTTTAATTCCCTTCAATTTTAATGTCAAAAGTTTTCAAGAATTTATCCTTTCCAACATCCTGCCACTGAAATCACCTTTGTTCATGACACACTTCTATCCTGGAAAACTACAAAGGTGTCCTGCTTCCTAACTGGTCTTTTAACTTCTAAATGTACCACCTGTGGTGCAGGATGTTGACAGCAGAGAAAGTTGTACATGCACAGGTACAGGGGTATGTGAATTCTCCATACTTTCTACCAGTTTTTCTGTGAACTGTTCTAAACAATCATTTATTAATAAACAAAAAACCAAACTGCTACCAACAAAAAATAGCTAGTTCACAAAAATATACTGGCTTTATAGCTTGCATACATGTATTAATCTGATCAGTGTTCTTAAAATTATTCCAGAATAAACAATTTTCTTATTTATTGCTTATGAGATGAAGAGCGGGTTCTAACATAAATAAGGTGATATATTTCAGTCCATTTTCAGAAACACAGACTTTTGTCTGACCAAAGATATTTTAAAACACTGATGTGATTGATGATACTGATCTTCTGATGCACAGTCTGACTTTATTATTAATCACTGATTTTTAGGGATTCAATCCAGAAAAGCACATTACAGAAGTAAAACTTAATTTTTTTAGCAAGAAACTTAGTATGTTCCTGTTTTGTTTATTCAGCAAAATCACTGCTTTAAAATTATAACCGTATCAGTTTTTCTCACAATGCATTTCCATTTTCTCATTTGTAGTGACAGAATGCCAATTTTCTTTTCTTTTTTCAGGCACTGTCATCTGGAATAATGACCATTATTTTCCAACCTTCCCTGTGGCTCAGTGTGGTTACATGACTATACTCTGGCCATGACACTATAAATGAGGTTTTCAAGTTTCCTTTCTTAGTCAGTTTGGGCTGCTGTAACAAATTACCATATACTGGGTGGCTTAAACAACCTTTTATTTCTCACTGTTCTGGAAGCTGAGAAGTCTAAGATCAGGGTTGGGCTCTTCCTGTTTGCAGTGCTGCCTTCTTTTTGTATCCTCACATGGTGGAAAAAAGAGGTTATCTCTCTCTTCTTTAAGGGTTACTTCTCAAAGGCCCCACCTCCAAATACCATCAAACTGGGGATTAGAGCTTCAACACTGAATTTTGAAGAGGACACATTCAGTCAACAGTGTTTCCTTACAAAGAGGGTGCTTTTTACTTCCTTTCCTCTGTTCTGTTCTCTGTAATGATGATGTTATGGCTGGATTTTAAAAACTATGTTAGACCAAGAGGTAATTAGAGGAATGCAAGCCTAATGCTAAAATGGAAGAACAGAAAAAAAGGAGTCTAGGTCCCTGAAGACACTTTGAAGATAACATATTAACCTTGAATTGCATACTTCACAACTTCTTTTAAACTGAGGGAAAATTAATGTCTTATCTTCTTAAAGTCTTAGTTATTTGACAGGATTTCCAGTTACTGGTAGCTGAAAGTAAGGGTAACTGGTAAGCATTTTCATGACCCAAGAAGCAGGAATAGAGTACAAAGAGTTTTATGTGATATCTACCTTAGTAGCAAATCAATGAAAAATCTTTTCAGTGCAAAATTAAAGTGCTGTGGTTTACATGTTGATCACTTTAACCACACCAAATCAGATATACTCTAAAATCTAACTTTCCTCTTTCAATTTCATTCCTTCTTGACTAAATTCAGACCCTCATGACCGTTTGATGGACACTGTGAGTTTCTGCCATTAGTAACTCATTCAATTCATTCAGAGTTGTCATCTTAAAACACAAACTTGCACTTTGCACTTTCTTTCCTAAGACTATCACTTTTAATTTCATGTAGCTTAATGGGATAAATGTCTTAGAGTCAGTAAAGTCCATGTTTTTGTGGTTCCTATTACACAATCCTTATTTTCCGCTACATTTCAGAAACACTGAACTTTTGAATTATTCTAATACATGAAAAATATGCACATTCTATTATATGCCTTCATAGGTACACAGTATTTCCTCTAACTGGAATGCCTTTTTCTATCCTGCAAACTACTATTGAACCTCCAAAATCTAACTCAATTAGATTTTATGAAATACTTTTTACTCAATGATATTGTTAGCTGCTATTTCTTTGGGGCTTTAAAAATTCTCAATTAGAGTGCTTATCAAGCTATTCTTTCCCAAGAGAGTAGGAAGTTCTTTAAGGGGTATTTTGCTCATTTGGCTTGAAACACAGCAAACATTCAACTAATGAAAAATCAAAGTAGAAAACTGTCAAGATCATTTTAGGTACACTGTGCCACTTTTCTTATTTTTAATTAACAAAAAAAAGGCACCATTAAAATCCAAACTCTAAAAATGTAATCTAGAAAGGCAGAGAAAAGAAAAAGTTCAAGGAAGATAATTAGCCCTGAACAATAGTGCAGTATCATCATGATTACAGTGAACATTGAGGTATTTGTGATGAGATTTGTACTTGTGTTTATTACATCTGTACTGTACTTTTTGATAGTCAAAGTATTTTTTCAAACATGGAAGAATAACAGGTCTTTAAAGGATGTCAGCTGATAGGTACTACTACTTACTCTGTAGTTTTGTAAACGTCAGAATACAGCCCTGCTTTCTGATACTTCTTCTTTGGGGGACGTGGGGCCTTCTTTTCCCTTGGGATGAGAGAAAGCACAGGCTGCAAGGTATTTTCAGGTTCGGGAGGTTTGGCTGGGGTTTCAGGAGGACTGAGAATCTCAACTGCTGCTTCAGTAAAGCTAGAAAGAGAAGTTTAAAGATAATTTTATGGTAAAAAAAAAAAAATCTTCCTACAAATGATTGTCTATTTTTTAAAAATCACAGCAATTAAAAAAAAAGGGGTATGGGGTCTTCCTCATCTGGCCATTCTGAAATAACAGATAACAGACTTGTCCTCCTGATAGAAACTAATAGCAATACAGTAAACTACTATAACCCCGGACAAAGTTTATAAAACAATTATTAGACATAACAACAGTTACTGCAGCACTGTGATCCCTGAGAAATTTGAGAAAAAAAAGGAGATGAGTTCTACAACCACTTTGCCTTTAATAAAAGGACTGTGATGGAAGGAGGAGAACCAAAGCACAAGATGGCCAAGTTGATGAGCTAACAGAGAGAGATCAGAGTATGGAGAGGCTAAGGTAGCTGGAATTCATGGGGCAGAGAACTGGAATGGAGAAAGCTAGAGAGAAAAATAACTCTAGACATGTATATGGGTCTTCTTTAGTATATCGCTAAATACTAGGTTGTGGACGTGCCGGGTAAAATTCCATAATGGACAAAGAACTACCAGAGTACTGTAACCTGAGACATTGCCAGAGTTCACACAAGATAGTAGATATTCAGATTCCACTAGGCAAAGTAGAAAAACATTGCCCAACACCGAGGGCATTCAACAGAGATCCTATAGGGTAATATTACCCATTTTCATAGGGCTCAACTCTCCCTGGAATAAAGACCAACACTAACAAAGCTTAAAAACAATCTTCAAAAAAATTCAAGCTGATCTCACATGTAACTTAACTGCTAAAATAAAACAGAATACTTGGAAAAGAAAAAAACCCAGAAACAATAATGAAAGATTCTCAGTGCAAAAAAAAAATTCATAATGAAAAAAAAAAGTAGAGAGTAATGGCTAAAATTTGTCCAAATTTGATAAAAAGTATAAACTTAAAAAGTTCCAAGAAGTTAAACAAACCATAAGCAATATAAAAACAAATAAAACAAGTAAGGCATATCATAATAAACTTGCTGCAAACTATTGATAAAGAAAATAAAAGGAGCAAGAGAAAACAGGAGCACAAAAACAAGAATGGGTCAGATTTCATGTCTAAAACAATGCAAGCCAGAAGGCAATGAAGCAACATCTGTAAGTCCTAACGGGGTGGAGAAAGCCTGTCAAAAATAGTATTCTAAATCAATCAAAAACATTTTTAGGGAAGGGAGTGGGGAGGGAGGGAGGGAGAAGGGGATTAAGGGGCATATGATTAGCACACATAATATAGAGGGGGTCTTGGGGAAGGCAGTATAACACAGAGATGACAAATAGTGACTCTATAGCATCTTACTATGCTGATGGACAGTGACTGCAATGGGGTGGGGGAGGACTCGATAATATGTTGCTACCGAGAAACCTTCATAAGATTGCATATCAATGATACCTTAATAAAAAAAAATATACGTTTTAAAAAAATCTTTAAAAATTAAGGTGATTCCAGTTCCAGGCAAACATGAAATAGACACTTCTACCTATCCTTCCACTAAGCAAAACTAAAAACCCTGGAAATTACATACACAATAAACATAAGCAAACAAATTGGCTAGGGACCTTGGTACCTAAGCAATGACACATCAGGGAGTTTCCTAGACTTTCTGTTTGCCTCATACTTAAAAGTCTGAATATAGTTTCCCATAACACAGACAAGGCAAAATGTCTGATCTTATCACTTCTATTCAACATCACAGTTAAAGGTCCTGGCCAGTGCAAAAAAAGGTGAGAAAAAGAAAAAATCTGTGTTAGCTCTCCAATTTTGTTCTTCAAAATTGTTTTGGCTACTTGATATCCCCTGAGATCCTTTAATTGTAGAGTGCATTTTTCTATTTCTGCAAAAAACATCACTGGGATTTTGATAGGGATTGCACTCAATCTGTAGACTGCTTTGGGTAGTACTGGTATCTTAGCACTATTAAGTTTCCAACCCATGAACACAGGCTGTCATTCGTCTTCTTTAATTTTATTCAACAATGTTTTGCAGTTTTCAATGTGCAAGTCTTTCATCTTCCTAAGTTTATTCTTAAATATTTTATTCTTTTTGATCCCATTGTAAAATTGTTAACTTCCGTTTTGGAAAATTGTTAGTGTATACAAATGCAACTGACTTTTATATGTTAATTTTATATCCTCAACTTTGCTAAATTTGTTTAGTAGCTTTAATAGTTTTTTTGTGTGGTATCTTTGGGATTTTCTACACGTAAGATATTTTACCTGTGGACAGAGCTAATTTTACTTTTTCTTTTATAATTTGGATGTCTTTTACTTCTTTTTCTTGCCTGATGGCTTGTTAGGAATTTCAATACTGAGTTGAATTAAAGTGGCAAAAGTAGACATCCTCTCCTTGTTCCTCCTATTACAGGAAAAGCTCTCAGTCTTCCACCATTTGACGTGTGAGCCGTGGGTTTTTTTATATATGGCCTTTATTATGTTGAGGAAACTAGTTTCTTTGTACTACTAGATTGCTGAGATATTTTATCTTGAACCTCTTATATTTTTGTCAAATTATTTTTCTATATTTATTGATATGATCATGTGATTTTTTCCTTAGTCTGTTGATGTGATGGATTACATTACTTGATTTTTAAATGTTGAACAAGTCTTGCAAAACTGGGATAAATCTTACTTGGTGATGGGATTTAGTATATATTTATTTTTATATATTAATCAATTTATTTAATCTGTTTTTTAACTTATTTTTTTACTATTCTCCTTAACAGCCAAGTTCACTTCTACTGCTGTACTGGTATATCTTATGTTTCTTTCTCTTGCCATCAAAAATGCTTTCTGCTTTCCGGCTTATCCCCTACATATTTAAATTCTCCAAGTGCCATGTTTCTCCAAGGGCTATCCATAGACCATATACATCAGAATCATCATGGGGACTTATAAATGCAAATGCCCACTCACAGAATTTCAAGAATTCCTATTAAGAAGATGTGGGATGTACACCTTCCTAACCTGGCTGGTCCTGATACCCCACATTAAGCACTCTCTTTACAAGAGCATCCTTCTCATCCTACTCCATCTTTTGACACCCGAGGCTGGGCTGATACTTTCTCCCTATTGTTCCATGGCTCAACTCCTCACCCAGTAAGGCTCCAACACCTCGCTTAGTGTCACCATGGTTTCCACACTCCATGTAGATATCTACCTGATGGCTTTAAGATGAATTTTACAGGAAAGAAAGAGAAAGAAAAGAGATGGCATTTTAAAATATGGTTTTATGGTATGTGTACACCAACACAATACTGTGCTTACTTGTGGGTTTTTTTTTCCCCTGGATAAATATAATATCAGCTAGTGTACCACTTTCATGGACTTATTTCTTTTATTTAATATGTTTCTAAGATTCATCATTATTGCATGTCAGCTATAATTAAAATTTTTACTACCGTATCACATTCCATTGTGTGAATGATTACAACATACTTACTCCTTTTCCTATTATTCTGGGATAGCTCCAGTTCCTATATGCATAAAAATCATCTATATCTGTATCTGTATCTATATCTATAACCAATCTTCTATGTCATAACCAATCTTGCTACTACCTTTCCAAAGTGTTTTCTGGTACCCCTTGGGCAAGAGTTTTTTTTCTAAGCTATCTAGAAAGGAATTGCTAAATTGTACAGTTGACTTGTAATATGACTTATAATACTGTTTTTTGTCATATATCCTAGATACCAAAAATGTACAAATTTTATGTGTTATAAATTTCCTCCCTCAGCTTGTAGCAAGTCTTCATATCTTTGTCATGATGATGTTTGATGAACAGAAATTCTTAGTTACAATATAGTCCAGTATATTAATCATTACCTGTATGGTTACTGTTGATATTTTGTTTATGAAATCCTTTTGACAACAAGGTCATAAAGTCTTTCTTCTCTGTATTAGCCTTTACAGGTTTATTTGCTTCTTATGTATTTCATCAACTGGAAATAATTTTTGTATATGGGGTAAGACAAGAGTTCAATTTCATTCTCATCCCTACACAATATCAACTTTGAGGCAAACAATTTTTGAATATTTGTTTTCTTTCCCTGGGCTATGCAGTGTCACTCTGTCATATAGCAAGCTACATATATGCATGGATTTGTTTTTCCCTTACCTACTAGTTCCATACTAGATTAATAAACCATAGCTTGAAATTAAGTTCTGGGACAAATCCATTGGTTTATTTAGTTAATTCCATTCCTAGGTATGTACCCTAGAGAAGTAAGTCCCCATAGCCACCAGTGAACATATATTAAGCGCAGCATTTTTGCATCATAGCCTCAAACTGGAAATAACCCAACAGTAAAGTGGAAAAACTGTATTATATAAACAGTGGATTACTATACAATAACAAAAAGGAGATAGCTACAGCAATATGCAATGACACAGATAGTATTTAAGATGTATATGTTGAGCAAAAAAGTGAGACGCAAAATCGTATGTGCTATACAATCCATTTCAATGATTCTCAGGAAGGATAAACTGTATTATACAGGGTTGCATACTTAATGGTATAAAAAAAAGGCAAAGATGTGGTTATCATAAAAGTCAGGAGATTGACTACAGCTTGTGGTAAGGAAGCAATTTATGACTGAAAAGGAACATGGAATGCTAGCAATATTCTGTATTCACCCATTCTATACCTACATGAGTATTAACTTTATAATTTTTTTTTACTTAATCACTTATGTTTATATACTTTCTATATGTTTATAATCCCACTTCCCTCATTTCTCTAAAAAGTTTTATTGAAACTGGCATGACTCTTTTCTTTAAAGTGTGGGAGAATTCTCTTTTAAATCATTCAGGGCCTGGTGCTTTCTTTGTGGCAAGAATTTTTTTTTCAAGATTTTAAATTACATATTCAATATACATAATAGAAGCACTCAAGCTGTTCCTTCTTGAGTAGGTTTTTCCTATGAATATAATTACACATTTCAACTGAGTTTTCCAATTTGCTGGGCATAAAGTTATTAAAGTTTTTGCTTTTTAATCTCTCATATACAGCTTATCTCCTTTTTAATTCCTAATTTTGATCAACCTTCCCAGAAATTTGTGTATTTTATTAGTTTAAGAAACTAACTTTAGTCTTCAGTGATTCTATTACACCTTGGTTTTATTTTGTTAATTTAGTGTGTGTGTTTTATCTCCCTCCTTTACCATTTTGGAGCTTATTCTCCTGTTTTTCTAATTGCTTAACTGGATTCTTGGTTCATAAACTTTCAGCATTAAAAATACATATATAAGCATTAAAGGCTTTTCTGGGTATCTCTCTAGATATATCTCACAGGTTTCAATATGTAGCATAGTATTTATTAGTTTCAAATATTTTTATTATGATTTTTTAACGTTAGTTAAAAAAAATTTATCTTTTCTCCTTTTAGAACCAGGATTTGAACCCAGGTTTTTTAAGTCTAGAAACAAGCTCATAAACATTATACTGTTCTTTTGCATTTTGGTTTGTTATTAATTAACAAACAGAAACCAAACTCTTAAACTTGGCATAGAAGGGCGAGGCCCTCTACATTATCAGGACTCCACAACCTTTTCTCTAGACTCATGTGCTACCATACTACTCTGATTCACTCTGTGTTTTGGCTACAAAAGCTTTCTTTCTCTTCCCTGAACCTGCCATGGCTTTTGACACTTAGCCTATAATGTCTGCTCTAGCCTGCTCCTTTAAATAATAAACGAAGTCTACTCTTCAGATTTTAGCTTAGGAATTAACTTCCACAGGCAAACTAAGTCAGTCATCTCTGATACATATTTTTTTCCAGACAAAGTTTTTCTCTTTCATATATTTACATCTGATATAATTTTATAATCCTAAATAATTCCTCATAACAGCACTTAGACTGCAAGATCCATGAGGACAGTAAATGTATTTATATTTGCTTACCACTGTTATCTATCATGGAATAAGTAGTTTTGCAATAAACACTTACTGAATAAATGAACAAACTTCTGCTTGTAAGTACTATAGTTGGTTCTAGTTAGAGAAAGGTGAAAAACTGTTGCTGTTCCTGAGAAGTCACTGTCACGTCCTTTCCTGTACAATTTCTTGAGGGTAGAAACTGTATCTTTCTCTTCATAATCTCTCCAAATATGAGAATATAATTTTGTGGAAAAGAAGTGTTTAATGTTGCTGACTATGGTATTAGAATCTGCTGAACAGAAAGGCTTATCTGAAAAGCCTTTTCTCTGAAGTACAGGTTTAAGGCAACCAGTCCTAAAGTGAATGGTCAGGATGTCATAAACTGTCACTTTCTACAGTGACAGCAGAAATCATTCTCTCTGTAGGTAAAGACTTGGTAATTAAAATGTAATAACACTGATAGCAAAACAGATAACAGAAAGAAAAAAAACAAAAAACCATAAGACCCTAAGTAAGAAATTAGTGTATGATAAAGCTATTTTAAATAAGTAGGGAAAGGATAAATTAATCAATAAATACTATTTAAGACTACCATTTGAAAATTCAAAAAAATTAAATCTTTTTCTTTAAACCTAAAACAAAACCAAAACAAGCCTCACTGAAATAGCTATTTTACATTTGTACAAAAAAGCTAGTTTCCTCTACTCAGATAAAATGTTAAACAAGGAATTACCTTTTAGTATTATTCTCTTGTTCTTCCTCTGGAAATGGCTTCTGCTTTTTCTTGATCTGTTCTTCTAACAGCCAACTTTTCCTCTTCAATCCCTTCTTATGTTCTGGATTCAGGTTTACACTCTGAACAACAGCCTCGATGACATCTGTAACTGTATCAGGACTAAGGTGCAGTGTTGCTCCTTCTTCACCTTCATTCAACTCTGGGCTGACAAACTGGGCAGCCTGGAATGCTTGCATTGATACCACTGCCTGGAGTGGACATTTCCGAGGTCGGCCTGGTCTGCGTTTCACAAAGTTATTCCCCGTCCTGGCCTGTCTTTGAAGTTTTTTGGCTTTTAAAATTTTATTGACATGGTCCAGGTTTTTCTTGGTGGCCAAGATTTTGTCATAATTGCACATTTTCCGAGCTTGGCGCTGCATAGCTTCCACTACACTTCTCTTGATATGATGTGGGGAACAGCTGCGTGGCAACTTCTCAGAAAGGAGTGAAATGTTATTGCTGCAAGAGTCACTGGGAACTGCAGGCACTAGAAGGCTGTCTGGTTTTCCCAGGCTTCGTTCCTTGCTGTGGCTATGGCCAGGACTGGAGGAAGGTGCCATAGAGGCAGATGCAATCACAGCATCAATATTTTTCTCGAGGGACTCTTGGTCCTCGTGTTGTACCATCCGCTGCAGCAGACTATCCACAGAATCATCCCCAGAAGCAATCAATCTTGGACTTCGAGAGGGAACACCATTCACTAAATAAGACAACAAATGACAGATAAAAATTAAACAAGATAATTATTTAAATAACTTTTTACACAGAATAAAAGACAAGGTATACTGCTCCTTTTTTCATAGCAAGATTAAACATAATACCAGATTCTTTTGTCTTTCATAGGCAAGTTGCTAGTTTACTTTCCTGTGTAAGGTACATTACAGTAACCATAATAAATTCAAAACTGGCCCATGTTTCCCTAATGATTTATGGATTAAACAACAATTCTCACTCTCTGAGATGAGGAGCAGAAAGAAATAGAGTTTATCTCTTCAAAAGTGAAGGCCTAGTTAAGGGACTTGACAGTTAAGTGTTGGATAAAGATTATATTTTGAATAAAGATGGTATTTCTAGTTCAGTGCTTTTTTGACAAAGTTTTAAGTGCACAACAACCGAAGTGAAACTCTTCTTGGGAAAAGCTTTAAAATGAGAATAGAAAACATCTGTACCAACTAGTTTAGAAAGAATATATGTTGACGGAAAGGTTACAAAGTAAGTGGTCTTAGATAAACCTTGTTATCTTAGTGGCCCAATGATGTTGTGTTCTTTGTTCAGATACCACCCAGCAACTTTTTATGATATAATTAATGTGGGAAATGATCAACTTTCTCTGGCAAGCTATGTTAGTTTTACAGTATTATAAAAATCAGATCATAATAGGTCACTTACCAAGATGCCTACATACTTTAATACTAATAACCACAGGTCCAAAGTTAATCAATGTATTTCTTATCTATATGACTTTAAAATGTTGATATTATTCTAGTATCTAGTATAACTCCTTTACATGCCACAGGCATTCCAGATTCTAATCTTTTCTAGAATTTTTCTCAAATTAACAATAACTTCCATCAAAATAGTATCCAAGTCTTGCTTAAATTCAGTATTTTTAAAATTGCAAACTTTCAGCTTTATTTTATGTCACTACTTTTTAAAATCATGCTTCCGTTGTTTCTATAATATACTTTAAGTTACCTTCCAATTACTTGTGACTCCATCAAATTTAACTGTAGAGATCTTCAATCCCTAGTACTTGTTACTTATTTTTTATACTATTGTCCCACTGGAAACATGTTGATTCTCATAGTTTCAATTATTGTCAGAGTAAACACACTAATTTTAATTCTATCTGAAAGTTGCCAAAATGACAACTGATCTATTCTGTTTCCCCAACCTTAAATGCTATCAGTTCTCAAACTCTCTAGTGCAGTCCTTTACTTGTTTCAACTTGACACTCTCTTTGGCAATTCATTCAACTGTCATCTATATTCTGATGATGCTCAAATCTCTATTTTCTGTAGAACTTCCTTCTAATTCTCTACTTTTGCATTTTTCATAGATTTCTTAACGTCATATCTACAACTTAATTATTTCCCCCTTCAACCTTGTTCCTCCTCCAGATTACCTACCTCAAGTGAATGATACCTTAAAGGCAACCATTCAACATTATGTATACTGAGCAACAATCATGTGGCACGAATTTTATTATCCAAACACAGGCCATATCACCTATTATTTCTCCTTTATTCTCCCCACAAACCATAAAATTTGGTTTTATGTTAGTTTGATCTCTTCAACTTATCTACTTTTCTTCATTCTAATATAGCCACTCAAGACTAAGCTAGTTTTATATCCCTGCTCTAAACGAATAGCCTGCCCACCTGTGGTGCTATTAAAACATGTACACAAATCTTTTTATGCTTCTCCTACCAAGTGGTAGTATGTCCTTCTCCCCTTAAATACAAGCTGCCCTTAGTGAGTTGCTTCTAGCAAAGAGAATTCAGAAGAAGTAAAAATGTGGTGATTTCCAACATTAGGCTAGAAAAGGCAGCACAGCTTCCAACTGGGTCTTTCTCAGGATACCTGCCCTTGGCATCCAGCTTCAACACTGTTAAGAGTCTAGACAACAAAGTGGCACGCTGCCCAACAGATTCCGCTAGGGTATTAGCCAACAGCTAGCATCAATCACGAGACAAGAGAATGAGGAAGCCTTTCAGATGATGCTACGAGCCCTGGCACTGTCTGATTACAACCCTAGAAAACAACCCCAGAAACTTAGATAATAAGCACCTAGAACTCTGAAATGAGAAGTGATTATTGTTGTTTGACATCAGTAAGTTTAAGGTGGTTTGTTATTCAGCAAAAGCTAAAAGAACATTGTTCTTTCTACTTCACTCCTGCTTCCCTACAACCCACTTCGCACAGCAGCCTGAGTGACCTTTTAAAAAATACAAATTTTATCAGGTTTCTGCTTCTGCTGAAAACCCTTAAAGAGCTTCTCACAACATAAAACAACACTGAAATTACCATGTTTTCCTCTAGCCTCATGTCATATTAGCACTCTATCTTGAACCCTCAACTGCAGTAATAATGAACTTCAATTTCTCAAACATAGTAAGTTTTTTCTTAACCTAAGGCCTTTGAATATGTTGTTATCTCTGCCTGGAAAAATGTTTACTCACAAATTTACTTGCTTAATTACTGTTAACTTTTGAGGTGACAGTGAGGATATAAAGTCCTTAAGGAAATTTCCATGATCAGCACCCCCACTCCTCCACAACATTAAGAATTACCATGTATCTCTCCTTTCCTAACACTAATCACACTTCTAATTAGCGGTTAATGTAACTCATAAATGACATACGTTCATGATGGCTGTGATGATACTCATCAAATTCACTTTTTGTTTTCAATGGTCAGGATATAATTAGTTAATATGTAACTGAATCCTGGGTTCAAAACCTTGGAAATTATTTTTGTTTCCTCTTTTCAGCAACTTCTCAGGGCTGTCAAGTGTTTTTAATTCATGAGTATAAATTTAAAACAGAATCCTAAAATGGGTACATTTCACTCGGTGGTTTGCTTTACACTTGCTTTTCTTAAAAATTTTTATTGATACATAATTGATATATAATCTCATATTGGTTTCAGGTGTACAGCATAATGATTTGATATTTATACATTGCCATAATAAGTCTAGTTAACACGCACCACCACGTAGTCACAACTCTTTGTGTTTTCTCATTTTCATGATAATGTCCTTTGAAGAGCAAAAGTTTTAAAATTTGCTGAAGTCAAATTTATCTTTTTTTTTCCTTTTATGGTCCATGCTTTTTATCCTATTTAAGAAATCTTTAGGGGATGGGCGGAAGATGGCGGCGTGAGTAGCGCAGCGGAAATCTCCTCCCAAAACCACATATATCTATGAAAATATAACAAAGACAACCCCTTCCTAGAATAAAGACCAGAGGACACAGGACAATATCCAGACCACATCCGCACCTGAGAGAACCCAGCGCCTCGCGAAGGGGGTAAGATACAAGCCCTGGCCCCGCGGGAGCCGAGCGCCCCTCCCCCCAGCTCCCGGCGGGAGAAGAGCAGGCAGAGCGGGAGGGAGACGGAGCCCAGGACTGCCGAACACCTAGCCCCAGCCATCCGGGCCAGAGTGCAGGGCCCTGGATACTGGGAAAACAGGGCAGCAAGAACAGTGAGCGGGCACCGGAGGCCTGGCACTGGAGGACACCAGAAAAGTGAGTGACCATTTTTTTTTTTTTTTTTTTTGGCGAGCGGTTTTTGGAAGTCTTAAAGGGATAGGGCCCCCAATACTAGGGAAACAGGGCAGCAAGAACAGTGAGTGGGCACCGGTGGCCTGGCGCTGGAGGACACCAGAAAAGTGAGCGACCATCTTTTTTTTTTTTTTTTTTTGCTGTTTTGTTATGGCCAGTGCTTTTTGGAAGTCTTAAAGGGATAGGGATCCCAATACTAGGGAAACAGGGCAGCAAGACCGGTGAGCACATGCCTGAGGCTGGCGCCGGAGAATAAAGAAAAACGAGCGGCCACCTTTTTTTTTTTTTTTTTAAATTAAAAAAAAAATTTTTTTTTGTGTGGTCGTTGTTTTGTTTTGGCGGGGGCTTTTTGGAAGTCTTAAAGGGGCAGGGCCGGACACTTAATCCAGAGGTAGGGAATCCGGGGATCTCTGGGCACCCTAACCCCTGGGATGCAGGGAGCAGGGAGGCCCCTTACGGAGATAAATAGCCTCCCAGCCGGTCCCGCTCCAACGCGACTCCACCATTTGGGAGTAGCTGCCCGAGCCAGGCCACGCCCACAGCAACAGCGGAGATTAACTCCATAGCAGCCGGGCAGGAAGCAGAAACCCTGTCTGCGCGCAGCTGCGCAGCACAAGCCACTAGAGGCCGCTGTTCTCCCAGGAGAGGAGGGCCACAAACCAACAAGAAAGGAAGTCCTTCCAGCCGTCACTCGTCCCAGTTCTGCAGACTATTCCTATCACCATGAAAAGGCAAAGCTACAGGCAGACAAAGATCACAGAGACAACACCAGAGAAGGAGACAGACCTAACCAGTCTTCCTGAAAAAGAATTCAAAATAAGAATCATAAACATGCTGACAGAGATGCAGAGAAATACGCAAGAGAAATGGGATGAAGTCCGGAGGGAGATCACAGATGCCAGAAAGGAGATTGCAGAAATGAAACAAACTCTGGAAGGGTTTATAAGCAGAATGGAGAGGATGCAAGAGGCCATTGATGGAATTGAAACCAGAGAACAGGAACGCATAGAAGCTGACATAGAGACAAAAGGATCTCCAGAAATAAAACAATATTAAGAGAACTGTGTGACCAATTCAAAGGGAACAATATTCATATTATAGGGGTCCCAGAAGAAGAAGAGAGAGGAAAAGAGATGGAAAGTATCTTAGAAGAAATAATTGCTGAAAACTTCCCCAAACTGGGGGAGGAAATAATTGAACAGACCACGGAAATACACAGAACCCCCAACAGAAAGGATCCAAGGAGGACAACACCAAGACACATAATAATTAAAATGGCAAAGATCAAGGACAAGGAAAGAGTTTTAAAGGCAGCTAGAGAGAAAAAGGTCACCTATAGAGGAAAACCCATCAGGCTAACATCAGACTTATCGACAGAAACCCTACAGGACAGAAGAGAATGGCATGATATATTTAATACAATGAAACAGAAGGGCCTTGAACCAAGGATACTGTATCCAGCACGACTATCATTCAAATATGACGGAGGGATTAAATAATTCCCAGACAAACAAAAGCTGAGGGAATTTACTTCCCACAAACCACCTCTACGAACATCTTCCAGGGACTGCTCTAGATGGGAGCACTCCTAGAAAGAGCACAAAACACCCAACATATGAAGAATCGAGGAGGAGGAACAAGAAGGGAGAGAAGAAAAGAATCTCCAGACAGTGTATATAACAGCTCAATAAGCGAGCTAAGTTAGGCAGTAAGATACTAAAGAGGCTAACCTTGAACCTTTGGTAACCACGAATTTAAAGCCTGCAATGGCAATAAGTACATATCTTTCAATAGTCACCCTAAATGTTAATGGGCTGAATGCACCAATCAAAAGACATAGAGTAATAGAATGGATAAAAAAGCAAGACCCATCTATATGCTGCTTACAAGAAACTCACCTCAAACCCAAAGACATGTACAGACTAAAAGTCAAGGGATGGAAAAACATATTTCAAGCAAACAATAGTGAGAAGAAAGCATGGGCTGCAGTACTAATATCAGACAAAATAGACTTCAAAACAAAGAAAGTAACAAGAGATAAAGAAGGACACTACACAATGATAAAGGGCTCAGTCCAACAAGAGGATATAACCATTCTAAATATATATGCAGCCAACACAGGAGCACCAGCATATGTGAAACAAATACTAACAGAACTAAAGGGGGAAATAGACTGCAATGCATTCATTCTAGGAGACTTCAACACACCACTCACCACAAAGGATAGATCCACCGGGCAGAAAATAAGTCACGACACGGAAGCACTGAACAACACAGTAGAGCAGATGGACCTAATAGACATCTATAGAACTCTACATCCAAAAGCAACAGGATATACATTCTTCTCAAGTGCACATGGAACATTCTCCAGAATAGACCACGTACTAGGACACAAAAAGAGCCTCAGAAAATTCCAAAAGATTGAAATCCTACCAACCAACTTTTCAGAGCACAAAGGCATAAAACTAGAAATAAACTGTACAAAGAAAGCAAAGAGGCTCACAAACACATGGAGGCTTAACAACACGCTCCTAAATAATCAATGGATCAATGACCAAATCAAAATGGAGATCCAGCAATATATGGAAACAAATGACAACAACAACACTAAGCCCCAACTTCTGTGGGACACAGCAAAAGCAGTCTTAAGAGGAAAGTATATAGCAATCCAAGCATATTTAAAAAAGGAAGAACAATCCCAAATGGATGGTCTAATGTCACAATTATCGAAATTGGAAAAAGAAGAACACATGAGGCCTAAGGTCAGCAGAAGGAGGGACATAATAAAGATCAGAGAAGAAATAAATAAAATTGAGAAGAATAAAACAATAGCAAAAATCAATGAAACCAAGAGCTGGTTCTTCGAGAAAATAAACAAAATAGATAAGCCTCTAGCCAGACTTATTAAGAAGAAAAGAGAGTCAACACAAATCAACAGTATCAGAAACGAGAAAGGAAAAATCATGACGGACCCCACAGAAATACAAAGAATTATTAGAGAATACTATGAAAACCTATATGCTAACAAGCTGGGAAACCTAGAAAAAACAGACAACTTCCTAGAAAAATACAACCTTACAAGATTGACCCAGAAAGAAACAGAAAATCTAAACAGACCAATTACCAGCAATGAAATTGAAGCGGTAATAAAAAAACTACGAAAGAATAAAACCCCCGGGCCAGATGGATTTACCTCAGAATTTTATCAGACATACAGGGAAGACATAATACCCATTCTCCTTAAAGTTTTCCAAAAAATAGAGGAGGAGGGGATACTCCCAAACTCATTCTATGAAGCTAACATCACCCTAATACCAAAACCAGGCAAAGACCCCACCAAAAAAGAAAACTACAGACCAATATCCCTGATGAACGAAGATGCAAAAATACTCAACAAAATATTAGCAAACCAAATTCAAAAATACATCAAAAGGATCATACACCATGACCAAGTGGGATTCATCCCAGGGATGCAAGGATGGTACAGCATTCGAAAGTCCATCAACATCATCCACCACATCAACAAAAAGAAAGACAAAAACCACATGATCATCTCCATAGATGCTGAAAAAGCATTTGACAAAGTTCAACATCCAATTCATGATAAAAACTCTCAGCAAAATGGGAATAGAGGGCAAGTACCTCAACATAATAAAGGCCATCTGTGATAAACCCACAGCCAACATTATATTGAACAGCGAGAAGCTGAAAGCATTTCCTCTGAGATCGGGAACTAGACAGGGATGCCCACTCTCTCCACTGTTATTTAACATAGTACTGGAGGTCCTAGCCATGGCAATCAGACAAAACAAAGAAATACAAGGAATCCAGATAGGTAAAGAAGAAGTTAAACTGTCACTATTTGCAGATGACATGATACTGTACATAAAAAACCCTAAAGACTCCACCCCAAAACTACTAGAACTGATATCGGAATACAGCAAAGTTGCAGGATACAAAATCAACACAAAGAAATCTGTGGCTTTCATATACACTAACAATGAACCAACAGAAAGAGAAATCAGGAAAACAACTCCATTCACAATTGCATCAAAAAAAATAAAATACCTAGGAACAAACCTAACCAAAGAAGTGAAAGACTTACACTCTGAAAACTACAAGTCACTCTTAAGAGAAATTAAAAGGGACACTAACAGATGGAAACTCATCCCATGCTCATGGCTAGGAAGAATTAATATCGTCAAAATGGCCATCCTGCCCAAAGCAATATACAGATTTGATGCAATCCCTATGAAACTACCGGCAACATTCTTCAACGAACTGGAACAAATAATTCAAAAATTCATATGGAAACACCAAAGACCCTGAATAGCCAAAGCAATCCTGAGAAAGAAGAATAAAGTAGGAGGAATCTCACTCCCCAACTTCAAGCTCTACTATAAAGCCATAGTAATCAAGACAATTTGGTACTGGCACAAGAGCAGAGCCACAGACCAATGGAACAGACTAGAGAATCCAGACATTAACCCAGACATATATGGTCAACTAATATTTGATAAAGGAGCCATGGACATACAATGGCGAAATGACAGTCTCTTCAACAGATGGTGCTGGCAAAACTGGACAGCTACATGTAGGAGAATGAAACTGGGCCATTGTCTAACCCCATATACAAAAGTAAACTCAAAATGGATCAAAGACCTGAATGTAAGTCATGAAACCATTAAACTCTTGGAAGAAAACATAGGCAAAAACCTCTTAGACATAAACATGAGTGACCTCTTCTTGAACATATCTCCCCGGGCAAGGAAAACAACAGCAAAAATGAATAAGTGGGACTATATTAAGCTGAAAAGCTTCTGTACAGCAAAAGACACCATCAATAGAACAAAAAGGAACCCTACAGTATAGGAGAATATATTTGAAAATGACACATCCGATAAAGGCTTGACGTCCAGAATATATAAAGAGCTCACACGCCTCAACAAACAAAAAACAAATAACCCAATTAAAAAATGGGCAGAGGAACTGAACAGACAGTTCTCCAAAAAAGAAATACAGATGGCCAACAGACACATGAAAAGATGCTCCACATCGCTAATTATCAGAGAAATGCAAATTAAAACTACAATGAGGTATCACCTCACACCAGTAAGGATGGCTGCCATCCAAAAGACAAACAACAACAAATGTTGGCGAGGCTGTGGAGAAAGGGGAACCCTCCTACACTGCTGGTGGGAATGTAAGTTAGTTCAACCATTGTGGAAAGCAGTATGGAGGTACATCAAAATGCTCAAAACAGACCTACCATTTGACCCAGGAATTGCACTCCTAGGAATTTACCCTAAGAATGCAGCAATCAAGTATGAGAAAGATCAGTGCACCCCTATGTTTATGGCAGCACTATTTACAATAGCCAAGAATTGGAAGCAACCTAAATGTCCATCGATAGATGAATGGATAAAGAAGATGTGGTACATATACACAATGGAATACTACTCAGCCATAAGAAAAGGGCAAATCCAACCATTTGCAGCAACATGAATGGAGCTGGAGGGTATTATGCTCAGTGAAACAAGCCAAGCGGAGAAAGAGAAATACCAAATGATTTCACTTATCTGTGGAATATAAGAACAAAGGAAAAACTGAAGGAACAAAACAGCAGCAGAATCACAGAACTCAAGAATGGACTAACAGGTACCAAAGGGAAAGGGACTGGGGAGGATGGGTGGGTAGAGAGGGATAAGGGAGGGGAGAATTAGGGGGTAATTAAAATTAGCATGCATGGGGGGGTAGGAGAAAAGGGAGGGCTGTACAACACAGAGAAGGCAAGTAGTGATTCTACAACATTTTGCTATGCTGATGGACAGTGACTGTAAAGGGGTTTATAGGGGGGACCTGGTATAGGGGAGAGCCAAGTAAACATAATATTCGTCATGTAAGTGTAGATTAGTGATACCAAAAAAAAAAGGCAGTTCCTGTGTGGAGACCTCCAATGAGTTCTACACAAGGGTATAAAGGGCATATAAAAGTGTGGGCAAAGGGTCTGTTTGTGTTTATACAGAGGATCAAAGCCTAACTGGGCTAACCCGAAAATGAACTAAGATACGATATGAAAAAGAACTTCCAACATCAGCACTCTCTGGAAGACTCATGCCAGAAGATGATCATCAAAAAACCCCAACAAAGATCCACGCACTGCTACAGCTGTAGATGCACTCATCCCACCAGTTCCTGGACTTGCCATGGGAATGAGGAAGGAGATATCTAAGCTGGCCTGTGCATACAGTAAAACAACAAATTTGACTGGATCTATACTGTTGGAACTCAACCAAGAATTAGGAGAAGTGTGAATTGTAGCGCTCCAAAATCTTACAACTACAGACTATTTACTGTTAAAAGAACATAAGGGATGTGAACATTCCCCAGGAATGGGTTGTTTTAATTTGTCTGATTTCTCTCAGACTGTTCAAGTTCAGTTGGACAATATCCACCATATCATAGATAAGTTTTCACAAATGCCTAAGGTGCCTAACTGGTTTTCTTGGTTTCACTGGAGATGGTTGGTAATTACAGGTATGCTTTGGTTATGTAACTATACTCCTATTATGTTAATGTGTGTGCACAATTTAATTAGTAGCTTAAAACCTATACATGCTGAAGTTACTCTACAAGAAGATATGTCAAAGAAATAATCAATCTTCCCATGTTTTCTTCCGCCTGCTACTTCTATAGCTTTTCTTCTTCCTTCCTAATTGCAACCCTTAAATAGAATTCGTGCCTCATATCAAATTTACCGAGTATCATAATTCTTCCAAGTGGTAAAGATACCTCAAGACAAATGCTGGGCATAGAAGCTACAGGGCATAAATATGCAAAGAAATAAAAAGCTAACCATTTCAAACAATAAGGCTTCTCTCTCACTTACCAACTTTACATTTCCCTGTATGACCCCGGAAGATGACTGGTTAGCCAGAGACGGGTAAGATTCCTCAAGGGAGGAACAACCTAAGACAGGCACAGTCGCAGGGGGGTCATCAGGTGAGAAATTGGGGATCAACAGAGGTGAGGCTTAGAACCTCACCCACCCGTTCTGAGAGAAATCTTCTGCATACGTGGATGTTTTATTGCCCTTGTCTAGCTTGGATTAACACATAGTCTACAGGCACACACCTGATCATCTACATTTGCTCCCTTACAACACTAAACTATGTTTTCTACCTTTATCTTGTATCTACCTACCACTTCAGCATTTTATTAAAAATAATAATAATAAAGAGAGAAATGTGGTATCCACATATAAATCAAGTATAAAAATCAAATGAGTATTCATATTTGAACTGTTTATAGTTCATAATGCATGAGAAAAACCGAAGGTATCTGTGATGGCTACCCTTGTACTGTTCACCATGTAAGAACTTATTCACTATATAAGAATTTGTTCTCCATGTAAGAACTTGTTTGTTATGCCTCAGAAGATTGGAGACTGACGAAAATTAGGCTTGGGGTGGATTAATGATTGTGCATTGAGCATTGACTCCCCTATACAGAATTTTATTGTTGTTAACAACCATTTGATCAATAAATATGAGAGATGCCCTCAGAAACAAACAAACAAAAAAAAGTACACACTTCCAGTGGTAAAATAATAAGTAACCGGGATGTAATGAATATAGTCAAGATATTGTAACAGCTTGGTATGGTGATAGCTGGTACCTAGAATTGTCATGTATATAAATGTTGAATCACTATGTTGTACACCTGAAACTAATGTAATGTAATACTGTGTGTCAACTACCCTTCAATAAAAAATAATTATCTACAAAAAAAAAGAAATCTTTGACTATTCCAAGGCTATGAAGATTTTCTTCCATGTGTACTTCTAACAATTTCATAGTTACAGAAATTACATATAGATATATGTTCTTTTTCAGGTTTAATCCTGTATATAGAATGAGATAAGGTCAGTGAACCTTTTTTTCTGTAAGGACATCCAGTAGTTCCAAGATCATGTATTGAAAAAGACTATAACTGCCCCAGTGAAATACAATCATATTTGTAAAAAACAAAGTAAAATTAAAAAATATATATATGGGAGTGCATATATAGTGTTCCATTTAACAATGTATGTTTTCTTGATTACTATAGTTTTTAGTAAGTCTTCCTGTCAGTTAGTGGGAGTCTAATTCTTCTGTTAAAAAGCACAAAATTGTTTTTACTTTTTAAGATGTTATATATTTCTATATAAATTTTATAATGTTTGTCCTTTTATATTAAAAGGCCAGCTGGAATGCTGATTAAATTCTATTAAATTGATGTGAAGAGAACTGACATTTTAACAGTACTGACTCTTTCAAACAGACAGTGACTATGGAATAATATCTCCATTTATTCATTCCTTTAATTTTCCTAAAAAGATGCTTCATACTTTTTAATCATACAGATCCTGTACATATTTTGCTAAATTTATCCCTAAGTATTTATGGCTTTTAATATAATTTTAAATGGTATTTTGTTTACATTTTAATTACTAAAAATTACTCATTGCTAGTATACATTAATACATTTCTTTTATTTTCAGCTTATATCTTTTTCTTAAATTTACATGTTAGGTTCAGTAACTCTTTGAGACAAATTCCTTAGTAATTTTTCTGTAGAGTACATCATCTTAATAAAGACTTTTTCCCACCTTTTTCCATTCCTATATTGAATGCCTTTTATTTCTAAGAATTCAGTTTTTTAAAAAATCATGAATGAATGTTACATTTTGTCAAACATTTTCTCAACCTATTTAGACAATTATGATTTCTCAATTATGACTTCTTATTTACTGTTCATTTTATAAAATCCATTACAGTTGACCCCTGAACAGCACAGGGGTTGGGGCATTGACCCTGTACAGCTGAAATTTGCGTGTAACTTTTGACTCCCCAGAAACTTAACAGCCTGCTGTTCACCAGAAGCCCTACCTGTTAACACAGCTACTAATACGTATTTTGTGTGTTCTATGTGTTACATACTGTATTTTTCTAATAAAGCTAAAGAAAATATTTTTTCAAATTGTCACAAATCTCTAAAAAATGTTCCAATGTATTTGATGAAAAAACCTTCATATGAATGGACCCGTGCCATTCAACACCGCTTTTCAAAGTTAACTGCAATTGGTTTTCTAATATTAAATGAATCTGCATTCCTGAAATGAACTCATGAGGTCATGTATGTTATGTATTTGACTTACTGGATTCAATCTGATAATATTTTGTACCTTTCTTTCGCATTCATACTCAGAAACAATACTGGTCTTGTATTGCTTGGTTACAGAATCGGTAATACTGGACTCAAAATTAGTTGGGAAGTGCTCTTATTTTCTGGAAGTTTAAGTATAATTAGTATTGATTTTTTCCTTAAACATTTAGTAGATATCAAGATTGAAGCTATTTGGGCTTTTAGTTTTCATTGTAGAAACATTTTTAACTACAAGTTCAATTTTTTAAATAGACATAGGGCTATTTAGGTTATTCATTCCTGAGTGAGTTTTAGCAGTTGGTATTTTTCAAAGAATGCATTCCTCTGATCAAATTTATTGGCATAAAATTTTTTATAATGTTCCCTTACTGTCCTTTAACATATTAACATATGTAGGAATTGCATCATTCCTGATAATGCTAATTTGACTTCTTTTTTCGCAATCTTTTTGTTACCTAGATTGCAATCCTAGAGTTATCTTTTCTTTCTAAAAATTTAAATTAACCAGTATAAGTTTTCATTGATTTCTCTGTTTATTTTTACTCTTATACTAATCATTTTCTTCCTTCTGATTTAGGTTTAATTTACTTTTTCTAGCTTTTCTAAAGGTGAGAGCTTGGGCTACTGATTAAATCTTTGTTGTTTATGTAAAACACAGCCTTAGCTGTATCTCATAAATTTTTATGTTTTTATTTTTATTCAATTTAAAGTATTTTCTATTTTTGCTTGTGAATTCCTCTTCAATTTATGGGCTATTGAGAAGTGAGCTGTTAAATTTCCACAACTTGGGGAATATTACCAAATTCTAATTTAATTCCATTGTTTCCTTATATATGTTCTACATGATTTCAATCTTTTTAAGTTCATTAAGATGTTTTATGCCTCAAAATATAACAGTCTCTTGGTATAATTCCACATGTACTTCAAAAGAATATGGGAAAAGGGTGTTTTATATGTGTACTTATTGAAAAATTCTGGACTCTTCATTCTTTTGGTAGATCCATATTTCTGTCTAGTGTGATTTTCTTTCTGTTTGAAGAACATTTCCACTACTGTAGGCCTGCAGGTAACAGATTCTGTAAGCTTGTTTTTCTGATAGTGTTTATTTCAACTTCATTTTTGAAGGATATTTCACTGGTTATAGAATTTTAAGTTCACAGGTTTTTTCCCCCCCTTTCACCATTTTAAAGATAACATTCCATTGCCTTCTGTATTAAAACACTTCGGACAATACATCTGCTGTAATTAACTGCTATGTTCCCCTGTGTACGATCTGTTCTTTTTGTCTGTTTTTGCTGCTTAATTTTAAGATTTTCTTTTAATGCTGGTTTCAGAAATTTGATAATGAAGTTCCCTGATTTCTGTATGTCTCTGTGTATGTGTATGTGTTTATCTATGTGTTTATCCTACTTGGAATTTGCTGAACTTCAAGGATCTATGGGTTTACAGCTTTCATTAAGTGTGACAAAACTGAGGTTTTTAAAAAAATGTCTTTTTATTCCTAACACCTGTGTTTTGAGACTTCAAACCTAGGCATGTTAGCTTTCTTGGTGTTGTACCACAGGTAAACATCAGCCCTCTTCCCTGTTCTGTACTTCATTTTGGATAGATTTTTATCAGTATTTTTTCAAGTTCAATGATTTTTTTCCTGTATTGTCTAATCTGTTGTTATCCCATTCAGTGAAATTTTCATTTCAGATATTGTAACATCTAAAGAAGTCACATTTGATATTTTTTATATTTTCCATTTCTCTCTTCACTACCTTCATGTTTTCCTTTAACTTGTCAAAGATAGCTATTTTAAAATACTTTAAAGTAAAAGGAATACCTTAACTCCATCACACAATATTTCTGTGGCATTTTCCACTGACTATTATTCTACTGAGTCATGTTTTCTTCTTGGTCTGTCCTACTTTTTGAATGGCTGCAGGACACTGTAATGTTACATTGTTAAGTGTTTAGATTTTGTTGTCTTCCTTTAAAAATATTGAAGTTGGAGAAACTGGAACCTTGTGCACTGTTAATGGGAATGTAAAACGGTGCAGCTGTTATAGAAAATAGTACGGACCTTCCTCAAAAAAAAAAATTAAAAACAGAATAACCATATGATCTAGCAATTTAACTAATGAGGACACAGGTATTATAAGCAAGGTCTTACAGAGATATGTGTACACCCACGTTCAAAGCAACATTATTCACCAATAGCCACAAGGTGGAAGCAACTTAAAGTGTCCAACAATGGATGGATGATAAACAAAATGTGATATAAGCATGCACGGATTATTATTCAGCCTTTAAAAGGAAGGAAATTCTCACACATGGATGAACTTTCAGGACATTATGCTAAGTGAAGTAAGCCAGTCACAAAAAGACAAATGCTGTATGATTCCATTTATATGAGGTGTCTAAAACAGTCAAAGTCACAGTGACAGAAAGTAGAGTGGTGGTTGCCAGAGGCTGGGGGTAGGGGAGAATGGGAAGGTCTTTAATGGACATACAGTTTTGGTTCTGCAAGAGGAAAAGAGTTCTGGAGATTGTGCAACTACATTAAGGTATTTAACACACTGAACTGTACACTTAATTACCAGTTAAGATGGCATTTTTATGTTATGTGTATTTTACTAAAATAAAAAAAATTTCTTTTAATGAAGTTTGTTTTAAGAGTCAGTTATTTGTCAAACAATTCGATCCTTTGAATGCTGGTTTGTATCTTTACTAGGTTGGACATAGTACAGCCTTCACTCCAACGACAGTTTAGCTCTGCTAGGGTTTAACTCTTAAGGGGTCTCCATCATAGCTCCAAGGACTCTACACTTAGTAATCAGAGTTCAAATATCTCCGTGCCCTATGTAAACTCTGGAAATTTTTCATCTTACAACTTCATGGTTGTTCTTTAACTTTGTGGAGGTTCAGTGTCTGGAAGAAAGGCCTGGTACTCAGCAAAGATTAGTTTCAAGGCTACTTACTGAATGGGCCTAAATGCCTTTGCAATCTTCCTTTCTTTAATTCTCTACCAGTGTATCCTTATCTGCCTGCTGTAGGACCTACTTTGCATCTTCATACCCTCCATACTCTCATAACAATAATGGGAGGAGGGCTAATAGTAGCAGTAGTAACAATAGCAGTTACCATTTATTCAAGGACTAATCAATATATAAATTTACTCTAATTCTGAAAAGTAAATAGAAGTAGCCTCAATTTATAGATGAGAAAGCTGTGGTGTGGGCAGTTTATATAACTTGACCTAGACTACACAGTACTGCTAAAACTGAATTCAACCAGATCTAACTCAAAGATTCATGGTTTTCTCACCAAAATATGCCTTCTCCTCTTCTCCCACTTGGAACATCTCTAGCCATGCCTCATCTATGATATATCTTAAGTCTCAATCCAAGCTCATGGAAGCCTTTTGTGATGAACTTTAACTGTATCACTTTAGAACTTAAGTATTTATAGGATATTACTGTACAATCACTAACATATTTTACTGTTGCTCATAACATAAACAGACTATAACATAAGTTCTTTGATATTAGCAACCATCTCTTATAACTCTGTGGGCCTAATACAGTTCCCTAAATACAGTAGGTTCTTAATAATACAATCATGAAATGACTACAGAGTTAATCAGTGTAACAATATTTACAAATGACGTAAAGAAAGATGAAATTATTCTGTGGACTACTATTACAGGGTTTAATGTCTTCTGAACATCACAAGTTACCAGGGGTTTGTGTTCTAACTATAAAATGCCTGGGTTAAGCAAAATCACTGCAAAAACACAAAATGAAAGTATCTTAAAGGCCAAAAATACAAGAAAAAGGACAAAGAAGTAAACTTTAACAAAAAACACTTAAATATTCATTTAAAGCAAACAATTCTAAAACTCATATGGAACCACAAAAGACCCCAAATAGCCAAGGCAATCCTGAGAAAGAACAACAGGGGGTATAACACTCCCCTGACTTCAAGTTATACTACAAAGCTACTGGCACAAGAATAGATCCACAGATCAATGGAACAGAATAGAGAGCCCAGATATAAACCCACACATATATGGTCAAATAATATACAAAAAAGGAGCCATGATATACAGTGGGAAAAAGATAGTCTCTTCAACAACTGGTGTTGGGAAAACTGGACAGCTACATGCAAGAGAATGAAACTTGATTATTATCTAACTCCATACACAAAAGTAAACTTGAACTTGAAATGGGTCAAAGACCTAAATGTAAGACATGAAACAACAAAACTCTTAGAAGAAAACAGGCAAAAATCTCTTCAACATAAGCATGAGCAGTTTTTTTCTGGACACTTCTCATTGGGCAAGGTAAGCAAAATAAAAAATGAACAAGGGGACTACATCAAACTAAAAAGCTTCTGTACAGCAAAGGACACCATCAGCTGAACAAAAAGGTAACCTACAGTATGGGAGAATATATTAGTAAATGATTTATCTCATGAGGGGTTAAATTAACACCATAAAGAACTCATATGCCTCAACACCAAAAAAATAAAATAACCTGATTAAAAATGGGCAGAGGACCTGAAGAGACATTTCTCCAAAGAAGAAATATAGATGGCCAACAGACACATGAAAAGATGCTTCACACTGCTAAATCATCAGGGAAATGCAAATCAAAACCACAATGAGATATCACCTCACACAAGTCAGAAAGGCCACTACCAAAAAGACAAGAAGTAACAAGTGTTGGAGAGAATGTGGAGAAAAGGGAACCTCCTACACTGTTGTTGAAATGTAAACTGGTGCAGCCATTGTGGAAAATAGTATGGAGGTTCCTCAAAACACTAAAAATAGTAATACCATATGACCAAGCAACTCTACTTCTAGGAATTTACCCAAAGAAAATCCATGATTCAAAAAGATACATGCACCCCTATGTTTACTGCCACATTATTTACAATAACCAAGTTATAGAAGCACCCTAATTGTCCATCAATAGAGAAAGGGATAGAGAAGATGTGGAACATGTACACAATGGACTACTATTCAGCCATAAAAAAGAAAGAAATCCTGCCATTTGCAACATGGACAGACCTAGAGGGTATTATGCTAAGTGAAATAAGCAAGGCAAGAGAAAGAAAAAAAATACCATATAATTTCACTTATTTGTGGAATCTAAAAACAAAACAAAAATGAGCAAAATAGCAGTAGACTCACAGACACTGAGAAGTGACTGGTGGTTACCTGAGGAGGGATTGTGGTGAGAAGTAGGAAGGGTGAGGGGGATAAAGGGCACAAAATTTCTCAATTATAACATAAGGTGATCACAGGGACGGTAGTACAGCATGGAGAACACAATGATTCTGTAACATCATTTTATGCTGACAGGTAGTAACTGCACTACTGGTAGTGAGGATTTAATAATATGGGTAAATGATGAGACCACTGTGTTGTGTACTTGAAACCAGTATAAGACTGTATATCAACTATACTTCAATAAAAAAATACATTTATTTCATCCTCATATTGTTAATCTCCAAAGACCCAATAAAATATGTAACACTTCCAGAAAAGATATCGTAACACTTCTGTTACACAGGCTTTTGGAATGCCTAACAGTGACTGCACCTATCAGTAAAATCATATACTCTATTAGTGTATGATTATTTTGGATTTATTTCAAAACAGAGCGTTACATTAAAGATGGGCCATGAGATGTCTTGTCTAAAATTGTGCTTCTACAGTTGTTTAGATATCTCAATTTATTAAAAAGATAATCTCTAGAAAAATATTTTTTCTTTTTTATCCTTTTGAATATACCTAAAAGTTTAGAGCATAATTCTAGTTACTTGCCTTTCACTTGTAAAATAAAAGCTGTTATTCCTGTGTTGTTGGTGTAAATAAGAATGCTAGGTCAAACAAGATCAAGGAATTACTGATTAAAAAAACTTGGGTTTATAATGGATGGGAATTAATTTGCATTTGGTTCTACAAGGCAATAGGGGCACTACCAGTTTACAATAAATTTTAATTTTTGGGGGGGTTCTCACAGGCAATATAAATCTTCATGAGAAATAGAAAGTGAGTATGAGCTTGTGGTCACAAACTCTTTTTCCTGATGCTCCCAAAGCCAAAACTAAAACAAGGAACTATCTTTTTCTGTGATAGGTTTGTTTCTACTTGATCTTACATTGTTTAATGTGACTTGGGGGAGTTCCAGTTTTATGCAGGGAAATCTGACGTTGACTTCTGTCTTGCTAGAGTTCGAGGCTTTGTCCTTTGTCTCTTGCAGCTGGATATGTTCCAATAACTAGGCTCTATACTACCAGGCATCAAGCAGACATCAAGCAGCTCTAATACTCCTTATTTTTGTTGAATCAAACTTTCTAGCTTACTATTTACTTATTTTATCTAGTATTTTTAGTTTTAGGTGCCAAGAAGTTAGTTTCCTCTACACATCTAATCCACCACATTGTTGGAAATACAGAGCTCTAATTTATTCATTGCCACCTTAATTCTAATAGTCCCTTCTCCCCCTCAGGCTACCAGACTGCTCCAACTCTACGTCTACAAACCGGTTATTAAAAAATTATTTGTGCAATAATTTCACACTTTTTGTCCAAATCTTTCTTGACCTCATTATGCCGTCTGCCATTAAGAGGATTCTCTGACATGTGTATTCCTTGATTTTTCTACTAAAAAATCTATTAAAAATTTTGATGTCATTCACTGGTATCTTTCCTTTTACTTTACTCTCAAATGCTAATGTTTCTTAAATCTCTACCCCTGTCATCTTCTCAATTTAGTTTCTCCCTGGGCAACCTCATTCACTCCTAGGTTCAAGTTTATATACATACTGCCACATATCTATCTCTACCATAAATGACTCTCAAACTACAAACTATTTCCAAATGGCTATCTAACAACTCAACCTCAGTAGACCAGACATTCAAATTTAATATATCTAAACCTGAAGCCATTATGTACTGTCTCTACACATTTCTGCTACATTCCATTCTCCACCCTGAAATGTATAGCATGTATGTGGTAGACTATATTCTTATTCATAAACATTTCCTGTTCCTCCTTTGATAGGATTATACTTCCCACAACTCCATGACAAAAGACTTAACCAGGTGACTCACTTTGAATTGAGTTGAAATGTGAACTCAACAGGCATTAAAATGTGAGAAGGTACACATATTACTTCTGGACAGAAATTTAAGAGTCAGTGCTTTACTATGACCCTTTACCCACTTCCACATATTAAGCAACAGTCCAGATAGAGGCTGCTCTGTCAGATCAAGGTCCTAGAGGGAAGATAACATGGAGTAGATACATGATGCTCACACAGCATGAATGAAAAATAAGCATTTGTTGTTTTAAGGCACTGAAATTCAGGGATTTTTTTCAGCACTGCAAAATCTAGCCTATTCTGATTGATATATCAAATAATTTTTATCTTCCCTGTTCAAAATCTCTCACTCGCTTCCAATTGCATCTATAATGAAGTCTCAACACCTTCAAATGAAAAAAAATTATGTGATATAGTCCATTATTACTTTTAAACTTAATTTCCAACCATAATCAAGTAACACCCCTTGTATACTAGTAATATCAAAGATACGCTGTTCTCCAAAAACACCATTCTGTTTTACAATTTTGTGCCTTTGGACATTTTGTTGTCACTGTGTTAAATACATTCTTACCCTTTATTTTGTCCCACTTACCAATTCAAATTAGAGCAGTTTATGTGTCAAACCTTCAGCAATGTCGACTTTAGTCATCTCGAGTGGTCTGTGCTTGAGTTTCTCTGTGTGTCATAACATTTTGTGTACTGGTCTGTTAATAAGAGTCTAACATATTTTTTACTGGTGAGTATGTCTGAATCCTTGAGGGCAGGAACTTTATCTTATTCATGTTTATATCCCCAGTGCTCAGTACTCACAGTCACCCTCAGTAAGTATTTATTTGAATGAATAAAATGTTTTGTCTTAGGGTAAGAGAAACTTTATGGATTTAGGTATTACTTGTTCGCTAAAGTGAAATATTTTGATGATTTTCTTCATAGACATGCCTCATCAAAATCTTTTTTTTCTTTCTTCAAGGGTTGGCAACCTTTTTCTATAAAAGGCTAGGTGGTAAATATTGCAGGCTTTCAAGGACACATGTGATGTCTCACAAATAGTTTTTTTCTTTCCATTTTTTTAAAACAACCCCTTAAAAATGTAAAGACACTTCTAAATTTGAGGGAGGGCTGCACAAAAAAAAGCATTGGACCACACAGCTTGCTGAACCCTGGTCTAAGCTGACACCATCAAAATTAGTGTCTCCCTGAAGTAGTATACAAACAAAGAACTGTGAGAGACAGAACTATCATCACTGCCATTTGAATTCCACAATGATAATAATAATAAACTTCATTCAAAGATGCTGAAGATAATCATCAAATAAATTCAACACATAACATATTGATACAGTTTAACAGGGAGGTCTTGTACTGATGACAAAATTGTATTTTCTGACAATAGTCACAAGTGATTTCCTAATCAAGAAAAACACATGGATAGAAAGCTAAGAAATGATATGTCATTTCCTTCTTAAAACTTTCAGTGTCTTCTATGTGTTACTAATAAGGCTCTACCTTACTGATCCTTTCCTGCCTTTCCAGCCTCATATACAGTCACTGTTTTTACCCTAACTACATTGGCTCTTTTATTTAGCTTCTTGAACTCACCACTCTCCCCTTTACATGTATTATTCCCACTGCCTGGGATGAATCTACGACTCATCTCTCCTGATAACACTGATAAATTAAAAATTATTTCTTATGCAACAACATGGATGGAGCTAGAAGGTATTATGCTCAGTGAAATAAGCCAGGCGGAGAAAGACAAGGACCAAATGATTTCACTCATCTGTGGAGCATAAGAACAAAGCAAAAACTGAAGGAACAAAACAGCAGCAGACTCATAGAACCCAAGAATGGACTAACAGTTACCAAAGGGAAAGGGACTGGGGAGGCTGGGTGGGACGGGAGGGATAAGGGGAATAAGGGGCATTACGATTAGCACACATAACATGGGGTGGGGGACACGGGGAAGGCAGTATAGCACAGAGAAGACAAGTAGTGACTCTATAGCATCTTACTATGTTGATGGACAGTGACTGTAATGGGTATGTGGTGGGGATTTGATAATGGGGGGAATCTAGTAACTACAGTGTTGCTCATGTGATTGTATATTAATGATATACCAAAAAAAAATTATTCCTTATCTCCAAACCTCAGTAAAGGTAGTAGATAGATATATATCTCATCTTTTATGTTTTCTAGAATACTATCAGATACTATCAAAAAAAGAAAATTGAGAGCATAACCTTAATCTACATATAAATTATATAAATATGTTATACTGTATTGAGATTATATTTAAAATATATAAACATTATAAATTTTTACTTGAGATTAGAAATCTATATTGACAGACAGACATTCCTCTTACAACCTCATAAATTGTTTTGGATTATCTCAGAAATATGTGAATACCATTTTGGAAATTATTACTTTACTAAGTAATTTTATATATATATATATATATCTACCTCCAGTTCACACTCCTCTATTACACTACATACCTCTTTACCTCAAACTAAACTTTTAAAATCTGTTTTTGTGTCTGCTTACTCTTGTATTTATTTTGAATTATTCCCTCTGGATTATATCAAAATCACTGTATCTGGTGTACACCTAACTAGACATAAAGTGGAGTAAAATGGGAAGACTATTATATTGTTTCAGTGCACATTATTTCTAATTCTCACATCCTAGAAGCACTTTTGTTTTTTCTACAATATTACACTGTAAGTCAAATGAATTATAATTTATACTGTAAATTTACTTAGGCCTACATTATTATATCCTAAGTCTGATTACAAGTAACAAATGGGAAATTACCTTCAAAGTCTGGTAAAAAAAAATAGCACTTGCCTGTTGAAGAAGCACTCTCAGATGAAGTCCTCTTCCGGGTAGGACTACAGTTTGTGCTCTCTGATGGTCGCTGGGAAGACTTATCTAAGGTTGGCTGGGAACCTGGAGAACCAGGAAAAGATAGGAATCATAGGAAAAGTCAGGTCTAAAAATAATGTCAAGCCATTTTGTGTTAGAATTGTAATATTCTAGTTGTTGCCTCTGCCATTCCCTGTAATAATATGACTTTTAAGCTGATAGTAAGCAAAGGACAAACCACACTAGATGTTGCCGACAGAATTTCACGTCTCAAACACACAATTTCTCTCGTTACATTAACAGAGGGAAAACCAGTTTTAATGGAAGAATGAACAGAATATATGATTTGTTTTCATGTATTACCTCTATGAAATATATTATCAACATGTTTATTGATAAAAATTATGACCAATACTCTAATCAAATCTGTTCTTGATTACTGACTCAAATTCATTTATCTGGATGATGGTTACAGGAATGCATACACATGTCAAAATGCGTTGAGCTGTACACTAAGATTTGTGCATTTTATTGTATATACTTCAATTTAAAAAATAAAAAATAAATTTTAAAGAAGGAAAGAAAAAGAACCCAAATTCATCATATAAACTAACAAACGAAACTTACATGCAATTAATTAGGAATGACTGATTTGAGAAAAGCAGGTCCAATCTGAGCATTTAATTGAAGCAGAGATGAAAATTACAGCAGGACCTTAAACCCTCAGTCTTCTAATCCATGGAGATCATTTCATAGTCTATGTTTTTCCTCTATAGCATATTCTGGAAGAACTGGTAATTAGTTTGGAATGGAACAGAATAAACCTCCTTTAAAGCTGTACATTTAAGCTTCTTTGGTTACACATAAATGTTCATGAAGATAAACTCATTTTCCTTTCAAAGTCTCATACTAAAATTCCAAATCAATGCAGCATATTTTAACACATCTCTTACTTAAGAGAAAAGTATGTTGGTTAGGAAAGATTATTTTCCTGAATAAAATAAAAGATAAGATTCTTAATAACCAAAATAGCCAGCTGTTGAGAATACATAATGAATATCCCTCTCATGTTTGTCAAAAAACTAGCAGCGCTCTGAAACTTCAACTTTTAACTTGAAAAAATTACAAATATAAAGCCTTACATATAGCTGGAGGCACAAAAGGTACAAGAAATCAAATACTTGAAGATGAGATTTTAAAGATCTGCCTCTAAGTGAGAGTTAACAACTTAATGAAAAAGTGACTAATTCACTGAAGGACAATGCGGGTGGAAGAACTAAATGGAGCTAAGTTTCTAGCATTTCCCTTTCTCTAAGAGAAATAGTAAACCCAAGCTTTGTTTTACTTACATAGTATCTTAAATCACATCACTGTAAATACTATATTAAGCAGGATCTTTTAGCATTGCTCAGGGTGAGATATAAGACTGTTGCCGTTCAAGAGGAAAAAGTTAAGATTTTTGGGAAATTGATATGATAGTATATCCTACTTCTGAAACCAGTGATGACTAATGTAAGATCTAATCAGGAAGCAAGACTGTTTATTGTTGAATTTTAAAAAGAGATATAAAGGGATTTAAAAAACCAACAGTACAATAAATCCCCCTAGAGTGTGGTTTAGGTAAGATAGGATTTCCATTAAAGAGCTAAATACCATAATAAAATATCTAAGAAGTAAAAGCCCAGGCATCAGTGCAGACATAACTTAAGTTCAATCCATATACTGAACAGATAAATATTGCCTACTCAGATACACAGCCAAGACAGAAGACAACAGTGACCAAGAAGCTTGAGATATCACTGAACTCTCTACTGATGAATGGGAACTGATCTTAAATTAAGTACTAGGAAAGAAGGGGTTGGAGAGCACTTTTTATAAAGTCTTCTCTCTTAATCATAAACTAATGTTTTATTGGGTACAGTTTATATGCTTGGTACTATGCTAGACATTGTGGAGGTGGGGGGGAGAGATATAAAAGCAGTATAATAGTCTCTGCCCTCAAGGAGCTTAATTAGGGTCTTATATGTCATTACATATTACATTTCTGTTGGTACCTGTGCCACCCATTCTTGAGTTCCACCTTCAGTTTCTAGACTATTTGGTAACGTTTCCCAAATGTCTTGGTCATCTTCAAGAAAGTTCTTGATGAAGGCTTCAACTATACCTTTGATCATCAGGATATCCTGAGAATCACCCTGCCTGGCCTCACCCACCTCAGGATAAAAGAGGGTACAGGCACTTTCTTCAGAGCTCCTTCTTTTGGTGGCATCTGGAGCTGCAGAGGAGGCAGTGGGAGGTGGAATGGGGGTCAGATCCCCGGAGATCGTTATTGGCAGCACTGAACAGCAATTCCTGAGAAACTGAAACAATTGAGAAAGAGATGGCTTAGCTCACTTAGCTTCTGAGCCATTTTTCATTTCCTGAAAGTACTGGAGGCCAGCAGCCTATTCTTAGGACTTAATAGGAGATTGGAATAAAACTTCATTTAATAAGGTTCTCATTTTTTATTTTTAAAAGTCTGTTTGAATTCCCCGTTTACACAGGGCAGAGCTGTTCTTAACAATATTCCATATTTAATAGGAATAAAATTGGAGATACAGATCTCTAGGACTTGGTAATTATCATCAGATCTAGACCCCTATTTCATTTATAAACATTGCCTACAGGAAGCAGTAAGAGGATGAGGATACCTGAAAAAGAAAAGAAACACTACCTAATGATGTAACGTAAACAAGTTTAAGACTGAAAAATGATGATAGAAACTTATATGCAAGAAATAGCAAACTTTAAGATGTTCAAAAGCATGTTAAAACTGGCCTAAAGCAGAAATCATATGAAATTTGCAAACATTACCTCAAATTCTGCCAGAAATATATGATTTTATAAATGCTGTTATGCAGTTGGGTGGCTAAGGAAAAGCAAGATAATGCACAGAGAGAACTAGCATGTCCATTTCAAAAGAGGTCAATTTATCTATGTTTCAAAACCTAAAACAGGATGCAATGCAGAGTTGAGCGTAATATAGTGTTAAGTACAAGGACTATGGAGCAAGGCATCCTGAGTTTGATTCTTGACTCTGCTGTTAAGATCTAGGCAAGTAAACATATTTGAATGTTGATTAAATAAAAGCACTGAACTCACAAGGTAGTCCTGAGTTCCGAAGTGAGACAATGTAAAAAATTCAAAGGGTTTTTATAAATACTACGTTATACATAAACTGGTTCCTTAGGTCTATCTTAGAATTTTTAGACCCTAAATACTTAATGTCACTAACATGCATAGGCAACCATTGACTACTGAAATAAAAATTAAAGAAGGGCAGGGACTTACGCCCAGTTAGGAATTGGAACTAACCTAGAATATCAAATACTTATCTTAACACAAAGTAGTACTGGTAAAGTAAGTGCCTCCAATTAAGAAGTACTAGTACAAAAGGTACCTCCAAGACTGGTTAAGTAACTGCAAGGTTGGAAAAAGCTCCTTTGAAGTGAATCGTGTAATTCACTGACTCATCATCATAGTTTCTCCAGGGTTAGGATTATGCTCTGGATTACATCAAAAAAACCAGATGCACACAATTGATGAGTCAGAACCAGAAGGCATCTGGCTTTCTGTTTAGCTCTGTACTAGGAGAGAAAGTAATTTTCTGCTTCCCCTGCTTGGCTCTTTAGTTCTTCTAAATCATGGTTGATTACTTAGGGGAGTTATTGCTTTGTTGCTCTCTCCATCATGTGACGAATGTTTGTTCATGGCCCATCAGCTGTCATTTTAGATCTGCCTGGAGGGATAATGTGAAGACTCTCCCCTCCTCATAGGACAAGGTTTGTATGTAGTTCAAGAAAATCTGGTATTTCCTCAAAGAATACATATAATTTTAGACATCTAAGAGTTCCCATCGTTTCTCATTTCAATATAGTATAAAGTTGAATAATTAAGTACCTCAAAAGTACCCAGAGAATATAAATGGGAATTCCTCAATGCACAAAACTACTCAGTAGAAACACTATGGAGTGTCTCATTACTCAGAAGAAACTTCAGAAATATGTTTAGAAATTAATTCTACACACATTAATGGATGAAATAGAATTTACAGATAAATCACAAAAGAAGTACTTAAAATTGGACTTTAGCACAAATATAAGTTGATTACTATAAGTAAATCTTTTTCTTTGGCAGGAAAAACGGAGAACTTCACATAAAAAAGGCATATTACTACGAAGGAGAGAAGCTGAAAAAACATAGTATCATAAATTGGGATACTAAAGAAGAAATTAAGAATTAAAAACAAACTTGGAAATGTGAGGGAGCCATGGAAATAGTTTTATTTCTGGATTTTACTTGGTCATTATTTGATAACCCTTTAAAGATAAACAGGTTTGGGGGAAACATCTGTGTCAAGTTACACTAAAATGGGGAAAGATTGGTACTTTAACAGCAAAACCGTTAAGATGAAATCATGGATAAGAATGTCAGAAAGTTAGGAAAACAAAAATGAATGTAAATGGACTTCAAAGGGATAAGGATCTGGAAATCTTTATATTATACACAAAAATGGGTGGAAATCAAGAAGCTATTCTGAAGTTGATTTCTCACAAGAGACCTTGACTGATGTCTACACAGGAGGAACTGAAACAAATCTAAGATAAAAAGGAATACTACATTTACAGATGCCTGGGTGTGGGGATTGAGTCAAATGGGCAAAGATATCAGCATAGAGAAAATTCCCACTGATAACAGTGTCTGTCTGCAGGGGAGGGGTGGGAAGGCATCACAAGAAAACACTGAGATAAAGATTTAACCTAAGTACTACACTGATGCCCTGAACATCCTAGGCTAAAAAACAAGAAATTTCCAAAAGTAAATTAGCAAAAGAACACAGTGAATGAAACCAACAACCGGTTGGATAAAACATGTATTTCTTTAGTCTAGATCCTCTATTAAAACTTTCATAACTAATATAGTATGAATTTTGGTCACACCCTACCAGGAGCTGTGATATAATAAGTTATAAGAAATATATATTTGGTCATTCAGATGACCAGAACATTTGTCAGATCCCTCCCATACACATACACTCACACACACAGTTTGGAATCCAGTACAGGGACCCTAGAGGAGGAGCTCAACACCAAAGCCCCAAGTAACTATGGAATGGTTTGAATGAGTAGACTGATGTTTCTAATGCTACGATTTTTTTGGGGTAAGCTATGAAACAACAGACTAAGTATCTAGATTTTGAAGGACACCATGTAATTGTTAGTTCATAGACGATGATTTATTTTGATAGAATAAAAATTGATATTTATAATTTATTTTAAAATAACATATTTAAAACTAGCTTCTAACATTTACGCTGTTCCTTCCTACCAAAACTAAAGCATGTTAAAAAAGTCTAATTTCAAGAAAGAAATTCCTTTTCTTTTATCATTTATAAGTCAAGGCTACTGGCAATGTTTGTTAAACAATGACTGAATCAAAACTGGTTATAATAAAAATGGATACCACAGTAAAAGAAAATGAATATAAAATACTAAACTATTTGGAAACCTCTGATTTTTTGTTCCTAGATTCAACTTCTGAATCCTCTGCTTTGGTTCACAGCTCATAGGAGCCGTGGAAGCTTCTTTTGAATTAGTTGAATGCGGACATAAAAGCTGGTTAGCTGGTTCCATGAAAAAAAAAACAAAACAGCTGTTTACAATTGTGGGAAATATATTTATTGAAAGCAATACATTTCATCTGACTCACCAATTAAATGCACTATGAGAGTGAATGATTCAGAGCCTGTGCTAGAGATCTTTAAGCTAGAAAGTCTGTGTTTTTCTCGTTCTTATTAGGTGATTTCTCATAATGCCCAAATCAGATCATTCACTGGAATGGAATTCCTCTGGAAATTCCCTAATTGCACTAACCACCTCAATCAATTTTCTGATTCCATCTCCACATGTTCACACTTCCCTTATGGGTGTATCTATTATACAATGCTAGAGAAATTGTCAGAAATTGGAAAATTCTGATCAATGTTTATATTTAGTTAAAAAGAAAATAAAACTCAGCATACTTTGCTTCAATCATTATACATTTACATTATTACATTTACATTTAATATGTTTTTTTTCAAACAAAAAGAAGAGTTAGCCTGAATTTATTCTTGGGGGCAGAACAGATACCAGTACCTACAATAATTCCGTAATAATAAATTCTGTAATTTGTAAATTGTAAATGGAAAATACTCCATGCTACTGCTTTCCCCAATTTTTAAATCAGGTTGCAGATTCTGGCATGTGCAGCCAGTCATGATTAAAAATGCTCAAAAACAGGGATAGAATACCTGACATTTCAGGTCACAAATCCTCGCTAGGTCTACTGAATTAGTCATCAGGATTGTATGAAACCAGAAAACCTGGCTTCACTGTATAATTTCACTAAAAATTCATTTGCATTCGGCTGATTTTAGACTGCTCATATATAATAGTGTTAAGACAGTACACACATTTTTAAAAAAGTTAACCACCACATGCACATCATTTATAAAATGATTAGACCCGTTATTCTTTTTAAAGTTTTATGAGATTAATTTTTTTAGTCTGAAATTGCTCAAATGACACTAAGTCAGTTTGATTGCCCATCCATGAAACAAGGAATGATTAAATGCCTTGCTCCAGACTATGTAGGAGGGACTATCATTCTTGCCTGTGCCCCTGATTTATTTTCCTCAAATTTACATCAACACAACTTATCAAATATTCCTATTTTATTCCAACTAACATTTCTGATACATCTATTCAATATAAATAAGAACCTTTTTTTTCTTTTGAACCAGTTTGAGATAGGTTTCACTTGACAATTAGCATTCTGCTTTAAAAAAACAAAACACCAAACTGTTTCCAACAGTCAAGATATGGAAGCAACAAAAGTGTCCATCAGTAGACTAATGGATAAAGATGTACACAAACACAACGGAATATTATCCAGCCATAAAAAAGAAAGAAATCCTGCCATTTGCAACAACATTGATGGACCTAGAGGGTATTATGCTAAGTGAAATAAGCCAGGCAGAGAAAGACAAATACCATATATTTTCACTTATTTGTGGAATCTAAGAACAAAACAAAAAGAATAGCAAAATAGCAGTAGACTCCCAGACACTGAGAAGTGACTGGCGGTTACCATTGGGGAGAGGTTAGGGTGGCTGGGTGGGAGGGTAAGGGGAATAAAGGGGCACAAAAAATTCCAGTCATAATGTAAGGTGGTCATGAGGATGGTAGTACAACATGGGAAATATAGCCAGTGATTCTATAACATCTTCCTATTTTGACAGACTATACCAGTCAGGGTGAGGATTTAATAATATGGGTAACTGATAAACCACTATGTTGTATTCTTGAAACAAGTATAAGATTTTATATCAACTGTATTTCAATTAAAAAAAAAGTATGCCCCTAGTTCAACCATTGTGGAAAGCAATATGGAGGTTCATCAAAAAACTAATAGAAATACCATTTGACCCAGGAATTCCACTTCTAGGAATTTACTCAAAGAAAACTTCTCAGATTTAAAAAGATATGCACCCCTATGTTTATCACAGAACTATTTACACTAGCCAAGATATGGAAGCAACTTAAGTATCCATCAGTAGATGAATGGATAAAGAAGATGTGGTACATATACACAACGGAATACTATTCAGCCATAAGAAACAAATCCTCCCATTTGCAACAACATGGATGGAGCTAGAGGGAATTATGCTCAATGAAATAAGCCAGGTGGAGAAAGACAAGTACCAAATGATTTCCCTCATTTGTGGAGTATAACAACAAAGCAAAACTGAAGGAACAAAACAGCAGCAGACTCATAGACTCCAAGAGGGGAGTAGTGGTTACCAAAGGGGAGGGGTGGAGAAGGGCGGGTGGGGAGGGAAGGAGAAGGGGATTGTGGGGTATTATGATTGGTGCACATGGTGTGTGTGTGGGGTCACAGAGAAGACAGTGTAGCTCAGAGAAGACAAATGGGCACTCTGTGGCATCTTATTACACTGATGGATAGTGACTGCAATGGGGTATTGGGGGGGACTAGATAATAAGGGTGAATGTAATAACCACATTGTTTTTCTTGTGAAACCTTCCTAAGAGTGTATATCAATGATGCCTTAACAAAAAAAATAGAGAAAAAAAAGTATGCCCAAGTATCAACTTCATGAGAAAGTTTTAAATATCAGTTTCTAGATCTTTAATTAGTGTTTTTATTCATACTTTTATCTTTCTTCATATTTTCAATTTTTCCCTATTGTTTTAGGAAAGACAGAAATTATGTGTTTTTGGAGGAATATACTTAAATTTATCTAAAATTTTAGTTTATTGATTTTAAGTTACTATTATCCTCTCTTCTTCTAATGTCCAAAAGATAAAAAAATAAGCAATTTTATTACCTGAAGTTGGGCATTTATAGCCATTCTCTTTTTATTTTGAATTCTTGGCTAATTTTTAATAATTACACATATTTATTTTTTCAAAGAATCAGCTTTTATTTTTTTTTCCTTTTTATTTACTTATGCTCTACCCCTAATTGTTTCTATCCACTATCTTTCAATGTAATTAGTTCTTTTTCTAGCTTTCTGATAGAAATTATAATGAAAAAACACAATTTGATTGTTTTCTGTCCTAGAAGATGTATTTCAATGTGACTAAAAAGATTATAGTCTTGGCTAGACAGCAGAGAGATGGCTAACTTTTGTGGAATCTAAAAGAGTCTGCCTTGACAACAGGATTTGGATGGGGACTATCCATATTTAATAGTGCTTCTCCTAAAATCTGGAATTTCCTCAGTCGAGATATCTATCTCAATATCTGCTACATGCAAATCATAGTCAGTGTGCAACTTCGTACTGCAAGGATGAAGAGAGAACTTGAAATATAATCTTGGACGCTGTACGAAATATTCTTTTGTATTCTATACCCCGTCTGGTGAAAGAAATTTTTATGTACTACTAATAAAGTGGGAATATCTGATTTTTAAAAAACTGAACAGGTTGTTTTGGAATAATTAAAATTTACAGTGGAGTTGCAAACATAATATAGAGTGAGAATTCTCATATAACCTTTATCCAACTACTCCTAATATTAATATCTCACATAACTATGGTACATTTGTTAAAATTCATGAAATTAACACTGATTAAATTTTTCCCCTTACATCCTTTTCCCGTACCAGGGTCCAATCTAGGATGTCACATTGTATTTAGTTGTTTCCTCATCCTTGATACCTTTGAGTACTATTCAGGTACTTTATATAATGTCCTTTTACCCCACCCCTATGGTTAGACTGGGGTTATAGGTTTTTGGAAAGAATACCACAGGAATGATTTTTCCTTCTAATTACATTGCATCTGAGGCTACATGTTACCATCATGATTCATCACTAGTGAAGTTAAATGTGTTCCTGGTTAAGGTGCTGTCTGCTAGGCCTCTTCACTGTAAAGTTAATTATTTTTCCCTTTCCACACCCTGTTCTTTGGAATTAGGTCACTAAGTTCAGTCCATATTCAAGGAGAGGGACAGTATGTTGTGAGAAAGCCCCCTAAACAAAAGATGGTTAGAAGCCTAGGACCAAAGCGCCTAAATTCAGTGTTGTTACTCCATGTGTCCTACAACACAAATGTCAGCGTACTGCTCTGAAGAAAACAGCATACTAAGAAAAGTAAGAGGCTGCAGAATAAGCCAAACTTTTGGCCAAGAGAATGAAAGCCAAAGAAAAACACCAGTAACAAATAAGATCAGACATAAAAAAAAAAAAAATCAGAAAGCTTTGCCTAAACAAGTTCTGACTTTCAAAGTGATCAAGTTAGAAGATATCCCACACTTTATTTAGTACATTTTTCTTACTATTTTCCTTAACTATTTTTTTCTCACTGGTTTTAAGAGAACAGGTAAACCAGTTTTCACATCTACCTGAGAAAAGTTGCTATTAGAAAATCAAGTCATATTTCTACCCACTCATCAAAAGAGTAATTGTGAAGAAAATGGAGATTCCAAGACACAGACCAATTAACAGAAGAATTTAGACTTCGGTCATAATAAAGAAAATATCTGTTCTTTGTCCTGATTCCTGGCACAGAGCTTCAAAAACCCTTGGAATTTCCTAAGTGGTAAGAGTGTCTTTGTTATGCCAAAGTGACTTATAGACAGCTTCAAGATAGGGATTTTTCAGTAGAAAAACCAATCACATGATTTAGAGGGTTAAAACTGGGCCAATCCAATCTACAGTGAGTACAGGAGGGCTGAGACTGAGTTCAAAACATAGCTTAATTTAATCAATCATGCTTATGTAATGAAGCCCCAGCCAAAACTGGACACAGAGACCTGATGGAATATCTTGGTTGGTAAGCACAACGATGTGAAGAAGCACACTCTGGAAGAGTGACACACTCAGAACCCATAAAAAAAGGGCATGGAACCTTGGTGCCAATTTCTCAAATGCCAGACATTGCCTATGTGTATCTTCAATTCCTAAACTATTTTTTTCAATTCCTCATCTGTACTTTTATTGTTGTTGCTGTTGTTATCTTTAATCTACAATTACATGAAGAACATTATGTTTACTAGGCTCCCCCGATCATCAAGTCCCTCCTCACCCCATTACAGTCACTGTCCATCAGTGCAGGTAAGATGCTGTAGAATCACCACTTGTCTTCACTGTGTTGCACAGCCCTCCCCATACCCCATGCTACATTATACATGCTAATTGTAATGCCCTCTTTCTTTTTTATTTTTATCTTTAATTTTGGTATCATTAATCTACAATTACATGAAGAACATTATGTTTACTAGGCTCCCCCCTTCACCAAGTCTGCCTCACACACCCCTTCACAGTCACTGTCCATCAGCACAGTAAGATGCTGTAAAATCACTACTTGTCTTCTCTGTGTTGTAGAGCCCACCGCATTATACATGCTAATTGTAATGCCCCCTTTCTTTTTCCCGCCCCTATCCCTCCCTTCCCATCCATCAACCCCAGTCGCTTTCCCTTTGGTAACTGTTAGTCCATTCTTGGGTTCTGTGATACTGCTGCTGTTTTGTTCCTTCAGTTTTTCTTTGTTCTTATACTCCACAGATGAGTGAAATCACTTGATACTTGTCTTTCTCCACCTGGCTTATTTCACTGAGCATAATACCCTCTAGCTCCATCCATGTTGCTGCAAATGGTAGGATTTGTTTTCTTCTTATGGCTGAATAATATTCCATTGTGTATATGTACCACCTCTTCTTTATCTATTCATCTACTGATGGACACTTAGGTTGCTTCCATTTCTTGGCTATTGTAAATAGTGCTGCAATACACATAGGGGTGCATCTGTCTTTTTCAAACTGGGCTGCTGAATTCTTAGGGTAAATTCCTAGAAGTGGAATTCCTGGGTCAAATGGTATGTCTATTTTGAGCTTTTTGAGGAACCTCCATACTGCTTTACACAATGGTTGAACTAATATACATTCCAACCAGCAGTGTAGGAAGTTCCCCTTTCTCCACATCCTCACCAACATTTGTTGTTGTCTTTTGGATGGTGGCCATCCTAACTGATGTGAGCTGATATCTTATTGTGGTTTTTAATTTATATTTCTCTGATGATTAGCGATGTTGAGCATCTTTTCATGTGCCTGTTGGCCATCTGAATTTCTTCTGTGGAGAAGTGTCTGTTTAGATTCTCTGTGCATTTTTTAATTGGATTATTTGCTTTTTGTTTGTTGAGGTGTGTGAGCTCTTTATATAGTTTGGATGTCAACTTCTTATCGGATATGTCATTTATGAATATATTCTCCCATACTGTAGGATGCCTTTTTGTTCTACTGATGGTGTCCTTTGCTGTACTGAAGCTTTTTAGTTTGATATAGTCCCACTTGTTCATTTTTGCCTTTGTTTCCCTTGCCCGGGGAGATATGTTCATGAAGCAGTTACTCATGTTTATGTCCAAGAGATTTTTGCCTATGTTTTTTTCTAAGAGTTTTATGGTTTCATGACTTATATTCAGGTCTTTGATCCATTTGGAGTTTACTTTTGTGTATGGGGTTAGACAGTGATCCAATTTCATTCTCTTACATGTAGCTGTCCAGTTTTGCCAGCACCATCTGTTGAAGAGACTGTCATTTCCCCATTGTATGTCCATGGCTCCTTTATCGTATATTAATTGGCCATATATGTTTGGGTTAATGTCTGGAGCCTCTGTTCTGTTCTACTGGTCTGTGGCTCTGTTCTTGTGCCAGTACCAAATTGTCTTGATTACTGTGACTTTGTAGTAGAGCTTGAAGTTGGGGAGCGAGATCCCCCCCACTTTATTCTTCCTTCTCAGGATTGCTTTGGCTATTCGGGGTCTTTGGCGGTTCCATATGAATTTTTGAAATATTTGTTCCAGTTCATTGAAGAATGTTGTTGGTAACTTGTTGGGATTGAATCAAATCTGTATATTGCTTTGGGCCAGATGGCCATTTTGATGATAGCAATTCTTCCTAGCCAAGAGCATGGGATGAGTTTCCATTTGTTAGTGTCATCTTTAATTTCTCTTAAGAGTGTCTTATAGTTTTCAGGGTATAGGTCTTTCACTTCCTTGGTTAGGTTTATTCCTAGCTATTTTATTCTTTTTGTTGCTATTGTGAATGGAATTGTTTTCCTGATTTCTCTTTCTGTTAGTTCATTGCTAGTGTATAGGAAAGCCACAGATTTCTATGTGTTAATTTTGTATCCTGCGACTTTGCTGTATTCCAATGTCAGTTCTAGTAATTCGGGAGTGGGGACTTTACGGTTTTTTATGTACAATATCATGTCACCTGCAAATAGTGACAGTTTAACTTCTTCTTTACCAATTTGGATTCCTTGTATTTCTTTGTTTTGTCTAATTGCCATGGTTAGGACCTCCAGTATTATGTTGAATAACAGTGGGGAGAGTGGGCATCCCTTGTCTTGTTCCCGATCTCAGAGGAAAAGCTTTCAGCTTCTCGCTGTTCAGTATGATGTTGGCTGTGGGGTTATCATATACGGCCTTTATTATGTTGAGGTACTTGCCCTGTATACCCATTTTGCTGAGAGGTTTTATCATGAATGGATGTTAAATTTTGTCAAATGCTTTTTCAGTATCTATGGAGATGATCATGTGGTTTTTATCTTTCTTTTTGTTTATGTGGTGGGTGATGTTGATGGATTTTTGAATGTTGTACCATCCTTGCATCCCTGGGATGAATCCCACTTGGTCATGGTGTATGATTCTTCTGATGTATTTTGAATTTGGTTTGCTAATATTTTGTTGAGTATTTTTGCATCGACGTTCATCAGGGATATTTGTCTGTAATTTTCTTTTTTGGTGGGGTTTTTGCCTGGTTTTGGTATTAGGGTGATATTGGCTTCATAGAATGAGTTTGGGAGTATTCCCTCCTCTTCTATTTTTTGGAAAACTTTACGGAGAATGGGTATTATGTCTTCTCTGTATGTCTGATAAAATTCCGAGGTAAATCCATCTGGCCAAGGGGTTTTGTTCTTGGGTAGTTTTTTTGTGCTTCAATTTCTTTTTTTTTTTAACTGCTTCAATTTCTTTGCTCGTAATTGGTTTGTTTAAATTTTGTGTTTTGTTTCTTCCTTGGTCAGTCTTGGAAGGTTGTATTTTTCTAGGAAGTCGTCCACTTCTTCTAGGTTTTCCAGCTTGTTAGCCTATAGGTTTTCATAGTAGTCTTTAATAATTCTTTGTATTTCTGTGGAGTCCGTCATGATTTTTCCATTCTCGTTTCTGATTCTGTTGATATGTGCTGATTCTCTTTTTCTCTTAATAAGTTTGGCTAGAGGCTTATCTATTTTGTTTATTTTCTCAAAGAACCAGCTCTTGGTTTCATTGATTTTTTTTCTATTTTTTTATTCTTCTCAATTTTATTTATTTCTTCTCTGATCTTTATTATGTCCCTCCTTCTGCTGACATTAGGCCTCATTTGTTCTTCTTTTTCCAGTTTTGATAACTGTGATGTTAGACTATTCATTTGGGATTGTTCTTCCTTCTTTAAGTATGCCTGGATTGCTATATACTTTCCTCTTAAGACTGCTTTCGTTGCATCCCACAGAAGTTGGGGCTTTGTGTTGTTGTTGTCATTTGTTTCCATATATTCCTTGATCTCTATTTTAATATGTTCATTGATCCATTGATTATTTAGGAGCATGTTATTAAGCCTCCATGTGTTTGTGGGTCTTTTTGTTTTCTTTGTACAATTTATTTCTAGTTTTATACCTTTGTGGTCTGAAAAGTTGGTTGATAGGATTTCAATCTTTTGGAATTTACTGAGGCTCTTTTTGTGAGCTAGTATGTGGTCTATTCTGGAGAATGTTCCATGTGCACTTGAGAAGAATGTGTATCCTGTTGCTTTTGGATATAGAGTTCTATAGATGTCTATTAGGTCCATCTGTTCTAGTGTGTTGTTCAGTGTCCTTACTTATTTTCTGTCCAGTGGATCTATCCTTTGGAGTGAGTGGTGTGTTGAAGTCTCCTAAAATGAATGCACTGCATTCTATTTCCTCCTTTAGTTTTGTTAGTATTTGTTTCACATATGCTGGTGCTCCTGTGTTGGGTGCATATATATTTATAATGGTTATACCCTCTTGTTGGACTGAGCCCTTTATCATTATGTAATGTCCTTCTTTATCTCTTGTTACTTTCTTTGTTTTGAAGTCTATTTTGTCTGATACTAGTACTGCAACACCTGCTTTTTTCTCCCTGTTGTTTGCATGGAATATCTTTAACCATCCCTTAACTCTTAGTCTGTGCATGTCTTTGGGTTTGAGGTGGGTCTCTTGTAAGCAGCATATAGATAGGTCTTGCTTTTTTATCCATTCTATTACTCTGTGTCTTTTGATTGGTGCATTCAGTCCATTTACATTTAGGGTGATTATTGAAATATATGTACTTATTGCCATTGCAGGTTTTAGATTCGTGGTTACCAAAGGTTCAAGGTTAGCTTCTTTAGTATCTCACTGCCTAACTTAACTCACTTATTGAGCTATTACAGACACTGTCTGGTGATTCCTTATTTTTCTCCCTTCTTATTCCTCCTCCTCCATTCTTTATATGTTGGTTGTTTTAGTCTGTGCTCTTTTGTGTTTCCTTTAACTGCTTTTATGGGTAGTTGATTTTATTTTTTGCCTTTAGTTAGTATTTGGTTGGTCTGCTTTCTTTGCTGTGATTTTATTTTCTCTGGTGACATCTGTTTAGCCTTAGGAGTGCTCCCATCCAGAGCAGTCCCTCTAAAATACCCTGTAGAGGTGGTCTGTGGGAGGCAAATTACCTCAACTTTTGCTTGTCTGGGAATTGTTTAATCCCTCCTTCATATTTAAATGATAGTCGTGCTGGATACAGTATTCTTGGTTCAAGGCCCTTCTGTTTCATTGCATTAAATATATCATGCCATTCTCTTCTGGCCTGTAAGGTTACTGTTGAGAAGTCTGATGATAGCCTGATGGGTTTTCCTTCGTAGGTGACCTTTTTCCTCTCTCTAGCTGCCTTTAAAATTCTGTCCTTGTCCTTCATCTTTGCCATTTTAATTATGTGTCTTGGCGTTGTCCTCCTTGGGTCCATTCTGTTGGGAGTTCTGTGTACTTCCGTGGTCTGTTCGATTATTTCCTCCCCCAGTTTGGGGAAGTTTTCAGCAATTATTTCTTCAAAGACACTTTCTATCCCTTTTTCTCTCTCTTCTTCTTCTGGTACCCCTATAATGCGGATATTGTTCCTTTTGGATTGGTCACACAGTTCTCTTAATATTGTTTCATTCCTGGAGATCCTTTTCTCTCTCTCTGTGTCAGCTTCTATAAGTTCCTGTTCTCTGGTTTCTATTCCATCAATGGCCTCTTGCATCTTATCCATTCTGCTTATAAATCCTTCCAGAGATTGTTTCATTTATGTAATCTCCTTCCGGACTTCATCCCTTAGCTCTTGCATATTTCTCTGCAGCTCCATCAGCATGGTTATGACCTTTATTTTGAATTCTTTTTCAGGGAGATTGATTAGGTCTATCTCCTCAGATTCCTTCTCGGGGGAGGATGTCTGGGTTAGTCTGATCTGTATCAAATTCTTCTGCCTTTTCATGGTGATAGAGGTACTTGTGGGAAGATGGCACATGTATTGGCTGGGAGAATGTCCCTTCTTGCTGGTTTGTGGCCTTCCTCTCTTGGGAGAACGGTGACCCCTAGCAGCTTGTGCTGGGCAGCTGCATGCAGATGCGGTTTCTAATTCTTGCCCGGCCGCTGTGGAGTAAGCTCTGTGGTTGCTGTGGGCGTGGCCAGCCTCAGGCTGCTGCTTCCAATATGGTGGAGCTGTGTCGGAGGGGAAATGCGTGCAAGGCTGTTTATCTCCATGAGGGACCTCTGAGCTGCAGCTGCCGCCCAGGGGGTTAGGGTGCTTGGAGTTCCTCGGGATTCCCAGCTGCTGCGCTAAGTGTCCCGGGACGTTTCCGTCCAGCTGTGGGGTCCCTGTCCCTTTAAGTCTTTCAAAAAGCACTCGCTTTTCTTTGTCCCAGGGGCGTCAGCTCTGGGGACCCACTTGCAGGTTTTACTGTCCCATTTCCCTGGTATCCAGCACCCCGTGCACTGTGTCATCAGCTAGAGCTGGGTATTTAGCAGTCCTGGGCTCCCTCTCCCTCCCCGCTGACCCCTCTCCTCCCGCGGGGGCTGGGGGGACGGGCGCTCGGGTCCTGCTTGTTTCTTAACCCCTTCCAGAGGCGCTGGGTTCTCACAGGTGTAGATGTAGCCTGGCTGTTGTCCTGTATCTTCTGGTCTCTCTTTTAGGAACAGTTGTATTTGTTGTATTTTCAAAAATATATATGGTTTTGGGAGGAGATTTCTGCTGCTCTACTCACGCCACCATCTTCGCTCCCCTCCCTGATCTGCACTTTTTATAATAAAACTGTAATCATGAGTACAGTGGTTCTGTAAGTTCTGTGAGTCATTCAACCAAATTATCAAAACTGAGGGATTGTGGGAAGCCCCAAATTTGTAGGAGGCTGGCCAGAGGTGTGGCTGGATTGGACATGAAACCTGTACCTAGCATCTCAAGTGGGGGCAGTCTTTGAAAGACTCTGCTCTTACTTTACTGGGTCTTGCTCAACTTTAGGTAGTATTAGAACTGAACTGAACTGATACCCAGTTAATGACACAGAATTGGTGTTGAACAGTGACCTCAGAGAGGTCTTAATGTTTTTGTATGTTATTTTCATAAAAGAAAAACAAAGACCAGTTTTTATTCTTAAAGCAGATATTTTTGTATGTGTTAGAATTCCTTGCTATTTCATTCCCTGAGGACCCTGAAAACAGGCTCACATTCACCTTTTTCACTCCAATTCCTATTAACAGGCCTCTTGGGTGACTTTAATGCCCATGTAGACAATATATTCAACATCCTAACCTGTTATCCAGCTCACCTCACGTTCACGTAAAGCTCCCCACCTGGTGTAAGCTCCTTCTTACAACTCTTAAATTAGGGGCTTCAAACTCAAATGCTCCTTGGAGCCAGATTCACCACTTAAACAGCTGAACTGAGCCAGATATAACACACAACAGGAACCATGAGGACTGAAGCAAACTGAAAAATGCATGCACCAATTAAATGGGGGGTTGCCATTATTGAGACCCAGTCATCAGTGTCATCCAAGAAATGTGGACTACTGCTGCCAGATGTTCTGATTTTTTTAAATAGAAAAGCAGAATTCTGAAATTCATATGAAATACCCAGATTTAAAAATTTTAACAATTAATTCTTCTTAAAATGTAGAGATCACCACAAAAGAGCACATATAAAAACCAAAAGCTGACAGAGAAGACAAGTAGTGATTCTACAGCATCTTACTATGCTGATGGACAGTGACTGTAATGGGGTTTGTTGGGGGGACTTGGTGAAGGGGGGAGCCTAGTAAACATAATGTTCTTCATGTAATTGTAGATTAATGATACCAAAAAAAAAATCTAATGTGTATCCAGTGTGTATTGACGGCTTACAGGTCTCAGTTTGGACTAGCCATCATTCCAGTGCTCAACGGCTCTCTGTGGCCAGTGGCTACCATACTGGACAATGAAGTTTTAAGAGTAAAAACTGTTGATTTAATATTAAAAAGGAAGAAAGAAAAAAAAAAAGGCTGATAGTTTTTAACAACTATCAGTCTATTTAAATATTGCAGTTCCTCAGACCTGTCCAAGGCACTCTTTTCTCATTCTGTATTCTCTCCACAAGGAAATATCACTTTCACAATGACAGACAGACCTGACAATCTATTAATATATAGTCTGTTTTGTCACAGTGTTTCTGTAGCGTGAAATAGCTCATATACAATTGATAAATAGAAAAATACCAGGATAATATGGAAGTTATGTGAGTTCATACATGATTTTCAAAAACACATTAATGTTTTGAAGCACCAAGTTTGAGGTGAAGAAAGAGTACACCAAAAACATGATGCGGTAAACGACAGACCAGTGCAGTTCTGTTCAGAATGCCCATTTGTCCTACATTCTTCGTGGCTCTTACTGGTCAACAGACTTTCCTATAAATGCTTACTGTGTCCTTTCCCCCAATCTTCATGCAAAACAAACAAGGACAATAGGGCAGAACCAGTTATATCTGGCATCACTTATCTGCCAATGACATATTTTTATGTCTTCAACTGAACAGCTTAGCTTCAACACTTCTTTGTATCCCATCTATCAAGCTACCTTTAATTTCCTAAATAATTAAGTCCTATGTTTACTGTAATATTCTTTTTCTAAATAATTTATTGAACAAAATCTTAACTTCTGTTGATATTTTCTAGAATTATTATTTTTCTTGGTTCTCTGGTTGCAAAGCTGCATAGGTTTTGAGAATCTGCTCCCAACTCTTATCTTTTTCAGAAGCCTTTTTTAGTGAAGATATTGCCAAAGATTTTCAAAATGTCATAATGAGATGCCCATATCTCCAGACCAGACATCTTTATTGAGCTCCAGAATTAGATACTCATCTGTTCAAAATTCCCATTTTAATATTCTAAAGGCACCTCAAAGTTTATGTGTATTATAAAAACATTATGTATATATTTATGTATATGCCCTCCCTAAATCTGCTCCTCCTGTCTTCTCTGTATCAGGACATGGCACCAACAATCTCTGAAATGTTCATATTGAAGTCTGCCGCCTCCCTTGTCTACATACCATAATCTCATCTAGACTACTGCAACTGCCTACTAGCTGGTTTCCCTATAACTATTTTCATCCTATACAATTCAATGATTGCACATGAGCCAGAATGAGCTTTTAAAAATGCAAATCTAATTAATACTCTTCTGTCTTTTGCTCTTAGTTATAAAATCTAAAATCTTTAACAAATGGTCTAGCTTCTTTTTTTTATCTTGAATATCTACACGTGCTTTTTTTTTTATATCATTAATGTACAATTACTTGAACATTATGGTTACTAGACTCCCCCTATTATCAAGTCCCCTCCACATACCCCATTACAGTCACTGTCCATCAGCATAGTAAGATAGCTTCTTTCTTTTGCCACAACTCTCACCATTCTTTTTCGTATACCCTCTCCCACAACAATGAACCTCCCATCTACTCCCCTGGTTTTTCTAAATCCAAGCTCCTTCCAGTTCAGGATCTTCAAAATGTGCTCAGAAGTAAACTCTTCCTAAACCTGCTCCTCCTCCTGTCTTCTTTGTATCAGGAATGGCACCACCAATCTCTCAAGTGCTCATACAGAAGTCATTATGCCATTACTTATGTGCTTACCACTCTACTTATGTGCTTACCAATAGTCTGTCTTCCTTCACGAAGCTGAAAGCTAAAGAAACCAGATATGTTTTTACTCTCTAATATATGCCAGTGACTAGAACAGTACTAGAAGTTTTGAAGCTCAATAGATAAATGCATGAGTGAAGAAATGAATAAACGAATGAGTGGAATTGTTTACCTAACTAACTGCTGCTCATCCTTCAGGTAACAGTTTAGGGTGACTTTCTCAGGGAAGCCTTGCTGAGTTAAGCCCCCATTTCATGCTCTCATAGAACCCTATACTTCTCTTTTTTTAAGAAGCCTTATCACAGTTTTAATGACACTTAATGTGTAATTTTATTACCCATCTCCACTGTAAGTTCCATGAAAACAATAAACCTGTGTGCCCTGTTCCCTATTATATATGTCACAAGGGCCCACAAAGTCGAATGTCTGACAAATAGTAGATATTCAGTAACTGTGTTAATTAAATATTTTTCAAAATATTTGCATGAAACTATTTAAAGTTTAGGATCTTTTTTTATTACATTGTTAAAAAAACTAAAGAATGCTCAGCTTTTTCCACGAAGATAGCTTTTATTTTTAAAAGGTTCATGAATAATGAAAATCAAGAACATAAATTCTTGTCTTTGAGGGGTTTATCATTTCCTCTAATGCACAAATTTTTAATCGTTTGGAAGAATAATTAATAATTAAGCACCCCAATTAACATCTGTGTGCTTACTATGCACAAATCACTTTCATTAACACTATAACCTAATTTACTTCTCATAATAACCCTGCAAATCCCATTTTATTGGAAGGGATACTGAGGCTTAGGGAGTTTACTTGAAGAATCTGATGAAATGTATGGACTTTCACTTGTCTATAATACACACAAGCATACATACACATAATTTCATTTTCAACATCAGAAGTTTTATGAACTTTCTAGAGTTAATTTATAAACCCTTAGGGTTGAGATCTCTGATAAAGAACTCCTGACTTAAAGATATCTTCTATGTGAATGGGCAATGTGTCCTCTTTCTTGTTTTCTATCCTCTTTTCAATTCTTAAAAGACAACACCTTATAGATATTGCAAATGCATTATTTAGGTTTGTTTCATGTCATTATATCCAACTGAAGCAGCTGTTACAAAGATACATAAAAGCAGTCTGCAAAATGAATTCCCCCTGAATATTCAGTTACATTTTAAACAAAGGTGGTATTTTTGAATAGTCATATTTTTAATAAGAGACATACAGGGTTAACAACATATTCTTCCTGTAACATAGAAGCATTATAAGTACTGGATTAGTATATATTTAAAATCCTGCAAAGCTACTATCAGATTATCTATGAGCCATTTCTCACTAAAGAAACTGTGTAATGGCCTTTTTGCATAAGAAAGATACATTTTTTTTCCTCACTTGCAAAAGATGGGTGTTATTTCTTGTTTGTTTTGATAATGATACCTCATCTCAAAATTCAAAATTAATGCAAAGATATGCCTTATCTTCTCACATCTACTGAAAATGAGAACTTTGCAGGTAACATTTCAAGAGACATTAACACCACCACAAGATAGGAGAGCTATTAGATGTTCATGTACATGTATCAAGCAACCAGTGGGCAAAATAATCTATTTCTTTAACACAAATAACAGGCAACAAAACAACCCCCTTACCTGCCAAGGTCTGCACTGCCCTTTCACTGGAAGGCAGTGGCTCCTTTCTGTGAGGCCGATTTAGTGAAGTGTCCTGTGCAGAAAACAGTCCTGGGCTGTCAGTTAATTTCTTCCGGCCACTGGAGTTAGGGTTTGAAACTCTGCAGCTGCCTATTGCACTTGTGAAAAGGTTTGTATGTTCATCACTGCTGGCAAGATCAGAGTTGGGAGTGAATCCTCCAAGGGATAAACTTGGAGAACTTTCCGAACAGTCAATCTGTAAAGGTGTCTGCAATCCCAAGGCCAATGGACTAGATTCTGAAGGCTCTCGGTGGATCCACTGTTCTTCTCTATTTATTAAGCTTTTTGAAGGAGAGAGATGAGGGCAGGACATGTGACACCGGTGTTTTTCTTTATGTTTATATCTTTCTCCAACTGTATCCTTTCCGAAGCGATAGCGCTTCAAAGACTCCAGGACGGATCTAGAAGAGCTAGTGTCCATGGAAACCTGAGGCTGCTCAGAACGGTGTTCTCTGTGTTTGTGACGGTGTCTGTGTTTGTGCTCAACCATCCAACCATAGGCCATCTCGGGAGGGACGCTAGGGTAGGTACTCATGGAAAGGAGTGGAGTCCTGCTGGTTGTAAGAAAGGCCTCCTGTCGAAGCAGCTTATGCTTTTTCTTATGGTATTTGGTGGGGTTGAGAAGTAAATGACCAGCATGCATATAGGAAGGAGGTGGCAGTGGAGTGGGGAAAGAAGGAGAGGGAGGAGGTGGATAAAGAGTAGGGGGATACCTTCCATAGTAACCTAATCCTATGGGAGCAGCTGTAATGGGCGAGGGAGAGTAAGGCATGCCGTAAGAGGGATAGAATCCAGTACTAGAAAGAGGAAAACTAAGGCTGTGCATAAAAGGCATTTCGGCCATTGCCTCCCTCATCTTAGGGGGTCTCCCTCTTTTCTTTTTTAAGTCAGGTTTTCTAATGTAGTGCAAAGGGTCTAAGGGGAAAGAAGGATGCGTATAAAAACTATTAAAGTTGATTCGAAAAATAGTTGGCAGAAGGTCTCGGGGGATAAAATGGTGACTTCGATGGGTGATTCGAATTTCACTTAGACGACTTATTAATTCCTCCAGATCTGCAATAAAGTCTGGATCCTGTCTATTTCGGAGTTGGGGATATTTCTTTTTTCGTTTTCGTTTCTGCCTTTTTATCTTGTCATAGCTGAGGTAATCATGATTCCTGCGCTTACATTTATGCTTATGTTTTTCTTTAAGACTGCTTAGGACTGTAGAGGTTTCAGGGGGAATCAGAGAAACATGCTCAAAAGAATGCCTCCTCTTTTTTTGTCCACAAAATTTCTCTGCCCTGTCTGATGTGCTATTATTATCTGTTCCTATTCCACTATCACTGGGAATGGTCTCATCACTATGAGACTCACTAATGGGAGAAGGAGTAGCCTCTTTCAGAGATGTGAGTTCACTCAAGTGTGAAGGAGAATTTGGCAACAAAGTGGGAGGAGATAATCGCCTCCTCCCCTTTGAGGCCTTCTTCATTGCGAGAGTCTGAATCATGCTGCCCTGTCTAGAGTGTAAATGCAAATATGGCACTGAACTGGGTTCAACAAAGCCTGCATCACTACTTACAGGGCTCTGACCTCCACTAGTTCCAGAAGACTGAGAACAAATAGGTGATGGAAGAATCTCAGAACTACCAGCAGATGAAGGCAGTAAAGGGGGAAGGATCTGACCTAATGCTGACCCTGCTGCCTGCTGAGCTGTTTGCTCAAGAACAGCAAGGCTGGCAGGGCTACCAGAAAGAATGCCATTTAAGACAGTTTTTGGTTTTCGACCCCTTCTCTTTCCTATGTAAATGGTTCCTTTCTTGCTGACATTTATCTGTTGGCCCAATTTAGAGCCAAATGTGGCAGCAAGACTTGACACTGTATTATGGAGTTTGGATTGCACTTTCCCTTTATTACTTGATTCTACAGAGCTTGAAAGAATCTGATTCAACAGTTTCTTTCTCTTTAAAGTCTTCATTTTATTTATTTTGCGGATAATTGTTTTCATTAATTGTCCATTGTTTCTCTTGGTAATTTTTTTATCTGGTTCCATTTCAAGGTCACTCATACTACAGATAGTTGGTCTATGACTGTCATCTAGATCATCTGGATCCTGAAGTTGATCCTCACTCTCAAAGAAATCACTACCACTTCTATGGTTGTCACTTTCAGACTCTAGCTTGCTTGGACTTTCTGTGGCAACAAATGGAGCCACTGACAGTACAGGTGGCTTCATCTTGACTGGTGACCTCATTTGCCTCTTGGGTCTGCCTCTTTTTTTTGGAAAAGGAGACACAGACAGACTTTGTTTGAAGGAAGGAATCTCAATTTCTGGCTGTAAAATGGGGGGTTCTTGTTCTTCTTTAGACTGCAGAGAAAAAACTTTGGAGGCAGGGATTTTTAAAGTCCTTTTAGGTGGACCTTCCAGTTGAGGCATCTCCTTAGATTTAGGTCTTCCTCTTTTGGGCTTATAAATATCAGACAAAAGATCACTAGAGACACACATACTGGAGGATAGTTTGTGAGTAGCAAAAGACTTATGAGATGGTTTTTCACTATCAGTTAAGAGAGTGAGGGATGGAGTTGTAGATTTGCTCAATTTAGGCAATCGGCGTTTAAGGAAGTCATGATCTACAAATGAAGATGGTCCAATGTTTTTCATGAACTTGACTGGCTCAGAATTATTATTTGATAATGAGCTACATGAAACACTTTTAAAAAGCTCTGATCTTTCTAATTCTAGCCCTTTTGGAGACCGGCATGTGCTTCTTGCCACCACTTTAGTCCACCTAGGTTTTCTTCCTTTCCTTTTTTTTAATGGTTTGGACTGCAAACTAGTGCTTAGGCTTTCAGCAACTTGGCAGTGTTTGTCAGATGCAGTTACTGCACCAAGTTTTAGAAAGGGCTTGCTACTAAATAAACTAGTGAAGTTAACAACTGAAGGGGTAATTGTATGAATACTTGATTCAGAAGTCAAACTTGGCTTTTTTCCTAGGGAAGAACTTATTCTTGGAATATCTATATGTGTATTTTTTGAATCATTTAGCTCTTTATCAATCCCTTTACATTCAATATTCATGCTATGACCCATGGACCTATGACCAATGTTCAAGTGGGTACTTTCAGAAGTAAATTGGTTCTTTCCACCAGATTCAGAAATTTCTTCCATTAGTTCTGTGTTGGGACTTAAAAGTAATGGATTAGCAGCCAATTGTGAAGAAGTTCCGGGGGGACTTCTGGTTAAAGGATTAACAGACACAGTAGGGGATGGGGAAGGGAGACTGCTTTCTCCTACTGCACTAAAAGGGGATTTAGCTGTAGATGCATCAGAAGAACCTCCCATTTGAAAGTCTGGAGAAGTGCAATATACAGGAGGTTGCTTTTCATGCTTTGAGGTTTCATAAGGCCCCCTTTCACTGGATGAGAAACTGTCTTGCTGAATGCATGTTCCTTCATTAAACATTTCTTTCTCCAAATTAATGATTTCTTTTCGCACTGAAAATTTTTCCAATATGCTTTCTTTACTCTGCCGTATGACATTCTTCTCAAAAGTTTTGCTGGTGGCGTTGTCTTTCAGGGATTCAGGAAGTTCCTGACTTTCATGACTATTGATGTTTGTACTACAAGAAGCCTTAAGTGGTTCCTGAGTGGGGAGCAGTGCTTCAGCTTTAAGGTTTATGGCATCTTTACTGACCAGGGCTGCCATAGGACAACTCACTAGTTTCTTTCCAATTTCCTTATTAACTAAGCCCATTGTTGAATTTGCTATAATCTTCTTTGCACAGTCCTTGGCCATTAGGCCAACAGTAGAACCCAATTTCTTGCCCAAGTCTTTATTAACCAGTCCGACGACAGTGCTGAGTCCTAACTTCTTTCCAGATTCCTTATTCACTAAACCTGGAACAATACCAATTCCTAGCTTCTTTCCAGAATCCTTGCTCAGCAGTCCCACTGTAGTGATAGTCCCTGGCTTTTTGCCTAAGTCTTTATTAATGAATACTGCTGTAGTGCCAGTTCCTAGTTTTTTCACAGAGTCTTTATTGACCAATCCTACTGTTGCATTGAACACTGGCTTTTTCCCAGGATCTTTAGTTACCAATCCAACTGCTGTGCTGATAGCTGGTTTTTTTATTAAGTCCTTATGTATTATTCCAGCTACAGAGCCAAAGCCTGCTTTCCTGATCAAATCTCTGCTAACCAGTCCTGCAGTAGTGCCAGTTCCTAGCTTCTTCAGTTTTGTCTTGGAAGACTTGGAGGGAGGACAAGTTGCAATGAGCTGTGCCAACTTTTCTGTTACACGTGTTCCTCCATTAAGTAATGCTCTGTCCTTTAAATCAGAATCCCGGCTACTAACAAGAGTAGATGATGCTGCATTAATGTAATCTGTCATTTCTGAGTGTACTGGAGAAAGCGTCTTAGACAAAGAATTGTTTTCTCCCTGTGAATGAAGATGGATGCTTTCTTCAGACTGGCATTCAATGGTTGCACCATCACCTGCTTTCTTGTACAACTTTGAAGGGTCCTAAAATTTGAACAAGAAAAAGGTTTCAGAGAAAGTAAACCTTAGACCATGTCAGTTTAGCATTATAATCAAATTGATCACATATCAGATATATTACAGAATAGTGTTCTTTATTAAAAAATTTAATTCATGTTACATTAATGACACAGTATGTTAGTTCCTCTGCTGCTCTATCAGAAGCTATCAAGATGTTGACTTTCAAGCACATAAAACTGTATATTACTTAGAAATAAGTTATTTAGGTTATTTAGAAATATCCCTACATTTTTTGACATTGTTTTAACAAAGCAAATTAAGTCTACTTCCATCTTACTTTAGGCTAAATACACATTAGGTGAATGTACTGTTTTTGAAGAGAAATAGTTAGCTACAATCTCCACGGTCCTCTTTTGAAATGGTTCCCAGCCTACCTTCTTTGCTGATTTTAATGATTACAGACTAATACAGGACAATCCCTGACCTATTTCTATTCTTTTAACTCCTTCTCAATTATAGTCTTGAATGAGCAATCAAGTTCTCTCTTAATGTTAGAGGAACAGGAAAGACAATAAAACATTCATATTTTCTACAGAATCTGTTTTTATGTCAAATCTTAAGAGTTGGAAATAACTTTGAAGTCATTAATGTAAATTGCTATCCAGTACATGAATCCTTACTATATACTTTACAAATGAATTCACTACTTCACACAACAGTCTGGTTTACTTTTGGATAACAATTAGAGTTCTTTTTCTCTCCCCTTCATGTTTCAACATAATTTTTTAAATCTAGGTATTAACTGACATAAAGAAGAATCTTAACTATAAAATACAAATGAACAACTTAAATAAGTGTAAAGACATACTGTGTTTTTGCCTAGGAAGATACAAAGATGTCAATTTTCCCTAAGAAAATTTATAAATTTAATGTGGTCCCAATAAAAATATATCCAAGATTTCTTTCAGGAATAAGAAAAATGATAATGCTCATTAGGAAAAATAGAGAGGAACAGCTAGCAAAATCTAAAAAGAAGAAAAGCAAAGTGATAACTGTACCAAATATTATTTTTTAAAGCCTCTATCATTTCATTGGAAGTATAGAACTGAAACTGAAAAAAGAACCAATGGAACAGGATAGAAAATTCAAAATCAAATTCAAGGACACCTGGAAATGTACTGTATGTAAAAATGATATCATCCCCATAGAAGGGAAATTGGTAATAACTAGAAAAATACCACATGCATTCAACTATACCTTTAAGCAAGATTCCCAATTTTAGTGAATCTGTCCCAAGATATGCTGACAAAAAGTCTGCAGAAAGCTATAAAACCTACCACTGTTTTAATAGCAAAACCCTAAAATGATCCAATTATCCAAATTTCAATGATTTGGATTAAATCCAAAATCACAGAGGACTGGCTTAATAAACCAAAGTATATATGTAACAAAGGAGTGCTATGAAACTGCAAAAAACTTGCTATGTAATGATACTTAAGATATACTGTTAAATTGAAAAAAAAAAACAACTATTAGAACAGTGGTTATAATATGCTACCTTTTGTCTAAGAAGATGGGGATGGAGGAATACACACACACACACACGGTTATATTAAAAATGGAAGAATAAACCAAAGATTAATGAAAATAGTCACCTATGAGAGAGAAAACAGGTCTAGAAGTTAGATCTCTGTGCATCTGTTTTATGGTTCTGACTTTGCACTTAAATGTTTTACATATTTAAGAAACATAATTATAACATGAATAAAATATCCCAAATCTCTAAATATTGAAAATAATGTAAAAAATACACCCAATATCTATCAAATTAATTACATAAATGTATGGAAAAGTTATTTTGAATTACTTTAAAACACAGTATTTATACTATACACTCTAAAGACAAAAAGACTGCCCACACAGAAATCTTAAATCGCATGCAGTGAGCCTATTAGTGGTAATATTGGTAGAGTTATTTTGAACATAGATATATATATATATATATATATATATAGAGAGAGAGAGAGAGAGAGAGACATAAAATAAGTTACTATGTGAATATCATTAGGAACTGATATTTTAGAGGAAAAAGGATACAATATAAAATCAAAGAAGTAACTTTATTTAAAATCAAAACCATGTAACTTTAAGTTTGAATTAGAAATACATAAAGTCTTTAACACACATACACTCACACAATTTCTTCCTTACCTCTATCCAATGAAATCCCTAAAGAAAATGAAAACCCAGTAGCAACTAACACCTCTAAAATCAAGACTGGTCAATAATTACCACTTCCCAATAAAATGAACCAGAGTTCCTTGTAGAAAGGACTGTTCCAGATATTACATAGGAAATGTACAAGATGATCCTGGTAATAGGTATGTACATATCTCTAGTCTCTTCACTTTGTACTAGTCACTCTTCTATTTTATTTGAAATTAACCATAATGAAATGTGTTTACTAAAAAAAAAAGTTCTTCCTAAGAGTGAAGCATGATCTGCCTTTCCCCAATATTCATCTTAGTCTGAGTCTCACTTTCTCAAATCACATAGAATAAGTCAACCCTCTTCTTCCAACAGCTTTTCCTACATTTGAACTCAACCAATATACTCAGCCTTCTATCCAAGCAGTCTCACTGCTTTCTGGTCATTTCCTGATGAACATGTTTCAATTTGTCAATATTCCTCTTTACATATGGCAATCAAAGTGGAACACAAAACAACCATTATTTGAGAAACTCAGAACTAAAGGAACTATCTCTTCTTTTGGACTGGAACCTTACAATTTTGCCCAAGATGAAACTTGCTTTTCTGATAGTCTCATATATAACTTAACATACATTAAGCTTGTAATTAAAGAAACCCTTACATTTTCTTTCCATCCTATAAATAATATTCCAATTCTGTACTCTTACACTTGTACAAACTTAAAAATTAAAAGCCTTTATTATTTTAAGTATTTTAAAATATATTTAAATCTGGAAATTATGATACTTTCTATTTTAATTCTTACCTTTAAAAATCTATTTAAACAAACTATACTCTGCACAATAATGTGGATAAAATCTCACAAACAACATTAAATAGAAGAAGCCAGAACAAAAGTGGAGACTATGCAACTCCATTTATATTAAGTTCACTAATAAACATAACTAATCATAATATTAAAGGTCAGGAAAAGTTACTCCTGGTGTGGGACAGTAATGGGGAAGGGTCATGAGGAGGCCATTAGTGGGTGCTGGTAATGTTCTATTTCTGAAACTGAATGCTGGTTACATGGGGTGGTTGTGAAAATTCATTGAGTTGTTACACTTATGATTTATATGTGTTATACTTCAATAAAAAATAATTTTAAAAATTATGTTTAAAAGAAAAGTAGAAACATATCCAGCACCCTTAACCTACTAAAGGATTGTCTGCACTCAAATCTGGTTTTTCACCTTTGTCAGAAATAAATATATCAGATTAATTAAAATTACCCCAGTTAGTATCCCACAGTAAATGGTCTATGACTAAAGAAAAAAAAAACACACATACACAGATAATTTGGTTTTGGTTTCAAAGACTTTTTTCTTAAAAATCCTGACATTAGATAAACTGAGTGAATAAGATAATATTAATAAGACATTGAAAACTAATTTGGTACTGATGACATTCTCTTATATTTCTAAGATCCCTTTAAAATGACAACTAGTAGTAAGAGGTTATCATTTTTAAGGGAGTGTATTATTTACTTTTACATATATATATATATATAGAAAATATATATATATAATATATATAATCTTAGCCAATGGAAAAAATATTGTATCAAAACATCCTATTAGGCATATTTTTTTCAACATAAAAATGGTTATATTCCAAATATTAAAGTATGCATACTAAAAATAAAATGGAGATTAAAGTATAAATCCTGTCAACTATGGGTAAACACTTAACACATTTCACATTTTTCATCACATACCCAGAAATACATATACTATTATAAAAATGGTGCCCAAAATGCTTGTTTCATAGCCCACTTAAACAAGGAAGACACCTTTCTATGCATATAAATCAAATCAGACTATGAATTCAATGGTTTCATAACAGGCCATAATTCATAAAAATCAGTTATTTATTATAAATAATATAATGAACATCCAATTAATAAATCTCTGCCTACTTCTTCAATTATTTCCTTCAGATAAATTTCTAAAGTTGGAAAGCTATTTCTAAGGATATATACAATAAATAGTTACAAATGTTTAACAGCTATATGCCAAGAAAGCATGGGGAAAAAGTTTATTATAAAAATTCAGACTGTATAAACACTGTATAAATTATATTTCAATATATTATTTTATGACTTGTGATATTCTACATTGTTAAGAATATTTCTTATGGCAGAAATATCAGTAACACCTAAAAACCTTAATTCAGATAATTATTTTGAAATTAAATATTGAACTAACATTGTTCATGTTGATTTTGGTGTTCCCAAACCTTGACAATGTGGGGGATTTGGTTATACTTATCCTCAAACATTTCACTCTCCTGCTTGCTGTTCTGATTAACTCATTGAGTTTTCATTTCAAATGCCATTATTTCCAGAATTAAATACTATTTAGTTCATTTTCCAACCTACTTGTTATTGTCCTGTTTTTAATCAAATTGTTCTTTTGGCTCATTTTAAACATTTAAAAATCTTTCACATGGTTTCAGTATTTTCAATTCTTTGGTTGTAAAGTCTATGTTCATCTACTGACTCTTTCCTTACTGTTGGTTTGCATTCTTGCATGGCTTATAATGTTTTCACATTAAGCAATGTGAGTTTTTTTGCTGAGACACCAATGGTCTAGATGTGAAGAAAAGACGTTTTATTGCCATTGTCAATGTTTAAGATTTCACGACCTATATCCTTTTTTGTATTTCTATTTACATTTCATTATTACCTCTTATTTTGAAAGTCACATGATTTTGCTAGCCGTGTGTATTTTCTTTAGCAGTGGAATAGCTGTTCAAGGTGTTGGTTCATATTATTTTTCTTAACTGTGGAGTTTACCGTTTCTAATAAGAACCCTCAGTATTTTAGAAGTTAACAGTTCTTTCTCTCGTTACCCATATTTCCCCCAGTTTATCATCAGTTTTCTTTCTACCTCCTCTATTTTTCTCAAAAAGAAGTTAAAATCTTTTATGTATTCAAATACATATGAAAAACTGTACTAAGTACCTCGCATATTCTGCCATTTAATCCTCACAACCATATGATGTAGTTACTCTATCCTCATTAAATGGATTTTTTAAAAAAAGAATAGTTTGGGTATGACTTTTTGCCCAAAATCACTTAAGCAGTGACTGAGGTGTGACTTTAAATCTAGCCTGATTTCATAGCCAAATCAAACAGCGATTATATTAGATAAAATAGTTTCTTTAGCTTTATAGTTCTGTTTCATAGCATACTTGGAAAGATATTATCCTCCTAAAGGTGACAACATTTACCACATATTCAAGGAATGCTTTTATGGAATTAAAAAAATTATTTGTCAACCTGAATTTTTAAAATATAATCCATGGGTAGGGAAGCTGCTTTTACCTCAAAAGGTTTGTTAATTGTACCAACTTCTTCCATTACTCATTTCACATTGACTGATTTAAAATACATTTGTCAAATATTTCTATTCATATTTGGGTCTTTTGAGTTCTCTATTCTGCTTCATTCATATTTACGTTAATTAAGCCACTAATAAAATATATTGATACTACAGCTTTGTAATATATATTGAAAGACTAATTTTTTCCTTTTGTATTCCTATAGAAATCCCTTGGTTATGTTAACATTACTGAGATCTTGGTATCATAACATTCACCACTTTAAAGCACAAATTCAATAGTTTTTCATATATTCAGAGTTGTACAACCATAACCACTAATTTTAGAATATTTTCATAGGGCTCTCTGGTTATTTTGGCACATGTATACTTCTCAAAGACCTTGAAGTCCATTTGAAGTTGTAAAAAAACTCCAAATGGCTTTAACTTTGTATATTAGTAGAGGAAAAAAGATATCTGTAACACTAACTTTAGCTCCATAACTACAAAGTAAACATCTATTTAGTCAACTTTTTGGTCTCACTGGATATTTATAATTTCATTCATATGGATCCTAAATTCTTGCTTTTATTTCTAAATATTTCATAAATACTGCTGTTACTATTGTGAATAAATTTGTGCTATGTTTTATAACTCTAAATTGAGTTTTCCAGAACACTACTGATTTTACTTTATAATACTGAATTCTTGCTTCATCAGGAATTAGTTTTTTTCAGCAAACAGTTATTAAGCACCTACTGTTTAAATGCTAAGAATAACAGCAGTGGAAAAATAATCCCTTTCACCATAGAGATTTCATTCTAAAGCACGCAAGGGGTAGAAAGTAAAATTGTCAGAGATAAGATGGTGAAATGTGCTATGGAGAAAACCAGAGCATGGAAACACAAGAGGAAAGACTAGGGTTGAAAAGGATTTACAATGTTAAAATAGGTTGTTGGGGAAGTTCTGACTAGAAGATTACACTTATGTAGAAACCCCAACGAGAAGGAGACCTATGTAGCTAGCTGAGAAAAGAACAATACCAAAAACAGGCAGGAACTTGTCTGGTATAGCCTAGGAACCCAGACTTGCTGGAGTAATAAAGGGAAACATAGTCACGCAGCTGGTAAGGGATAGACCCTTCTTTAGTCCAAGACAAAGGAAGCCACTAGACAGTTTCATGCAGAAGAGGCATGTGACCTAATTCTTCATTCACCAAATATTTACTGGGTGCCTACTCACTGTTGGAGACACATCAAAGAACAATAAAAACAAAAATCTCTACTTTTACAGAGCTTGTGTTTTAGTGGGAGGGAAGGGCAGCACCAACAAAACAGTAAATTTTAAATATTTAAAAATAAATATTAAAAAAAATATTTATTAGAAGATGGCAACTGCTGTGGAAAATATAGGGCAACTGAGAGTGCTGGAACAGTCTGCAAAATTGAGTTAGGTGACTAGGCTAGTCCTCACTGGTCAGGTGATATTTGACCAAAGACTTAAAGTTGGGAAGTTATTAACAAGAACACCAAGAACGCTAGTGGCAGGACTTCAGCAACTGAGTAGGAAGAGTAATAAAATACGTGATTACAGACAGATCACGGGAGGCCTTTAGGCCAATAAAAGGCTTGAGGTTTTACTCTGAATGAAATGGGGAAACACTAAAAGGATCTGAGAAGAGTATAACATGATTTCATTTAAATCCTTAAATATTCCCTCCCTCTAGCTACTCTCTTAATAAAGCAATAGTGGTTCAAGGGTAATCCCCTGGAGTCTTGTTAGGAAACTACAATAGTTATCTTGACAAGAGATGATAGTGACTTGGACTAGGGTAAAAACAGTAGAAGTGATGAGAAGAAAATAAAGATTGGTTAGAGGACTGAAAATGACTATCAAGAGCTCAGCTTTGGACATGTTATGACTGAAAGGCCTTGTAAACATCCAAACAGAGAAGTCTGAGCAGGAAGACTAAAATCTGGAAAACAACAGCATATAGATTTTCAAAGCTTTGAGATCAGCTGACATACCAGCAGAGGGTGAATATAAACAGAAGAATAGAGGACTAAAGACCATTTAATGCTGAGACATGGAGACACTAAAACATCAGAAAGGTGAAGAACCAGCAAAGACAGAGGAGACAAAAGGTAGTAAGGAAGAAAAAAGGGAGTGAGTGTGTAGTAACTTGGAACTGAAATAATGTATTTCCAAGAGTGACAACTGCCAATTGATGCTGACAGATCACACAGAAATGTAACTGTATTTTTTTAGATGGATTTAGCATTGTAGAGATCACTGGTAACCATGCAACAGCAGTTTCTGTAAAGTGCAAGAGCAAAAACCTAATTGGAATGGACTTAAAAGAGAATGGTCAGAGGAATCCAAAACCAGGTAAAGAACAGGGAAACAGATTGGGGCAAGAGCTACAAGATAAAGTGGAATAAAAACAGGTGTTTTGTTTTGTTTTTTAATGTGGAAAACAATGGCATCTTTTATTCTCAAAGGAAATACAGCAATGAAAAAAAAAGATGAAAAGCCATACACTCCTGAAGTTTAATATATATGTGTGTATGTTTACATATAAAATCTTCTGGACAGCTTCCCAGTTTTGCTGGAATTTATTGAATCACTCCATCATTCATCCTCTGATGTGAAATGTTGTAATTCTCATGTACTAAATTCTTGTACATACTTCGGTCTCTCACTAGATATTCCATTCTGAGTCATGGATGCTCGGTCTATCCATGTACCACCACCATAATGTTCTAATCATTTTAACTTTGTTTTATTATCTAGCACATCTGAATCCTACCTGTTATTATTCTTTTCAGAAATGTTTCATCTACTCTTACTTTTCCATACAAACTCTACAAGCAACTTATGTAGTGCAAAAAAAAAAATCATTTTGACTGTTAAATTTGCAAATGCCCCAAAGAAGTGAAAGGAGGGACTTGAACAGATAGTTGTTCACCAATGTTCATAGCTTCACTACTGATAAATAGCTTAAGGGTGGAAGCAACTCCAATGATGTCCATCAACAGAAGAGATAAACTAAATGTGGTATATAGATACAAAAAATTAATATTTAGCCTTACAAAGGAAATTTTGGCCTATGCTTCAACATGGACGAACCTTGGGATCATTATGCTAAATGAAATAAGCCAGTCACAAAAGACAAATACTATGATTCTACTTATTGAGGTACCTAGATTAGTCAGATTCATAAGAGACAGAAATAATAGTGGTTGCCAGAGGCCGTGGGGAGGGGATAATAGGGAATCACTGTTTAATGGGCACGGAATTTCAGTTAGGGAAGACTGAAACATTCTGCAGATGGATGGTGATGATGGTTTCACAATGTGTTTATACCTAATGCCCACACAACTGTAAATGAAAGGATAGTTTAAAAAGTAAATTTGAAGTTAACATGTATTTTACCACAATAAAAAAATCTGCAGACAAATTTTGAGAGAATTGATATCTTCATGATGATTTCTTATCAAGAAACATTCAAACCTTTTCATTTGTTCAACACTCAGTAGTGTTCTGAAGCTTTCATTATATAGACTTAAGCCCTGAAAAGTTATTTCCTCGATATTTCATCTCCCTTTTAACGAAATCTCTTTCATTTAATCTTCTGGTTATTTGTACACATACATATGAAGGTTACTGATTTCTCACTTATTACTCTGTCAATCAGCTCACTGAATTATAAATTTTTTTATTGATTCTCTTGGGATTTCAATGTATAAAACATAATTTGCAAATAACAACACTCTTTTTCTATTTTTATACTTCTAATTTTCCTTTTCTAACTTTAACTACTATAGTTATTTCAGTAACATTATCAAACAGTAACGGCAAAGGGCATCCTCTTCGTCTACATTCTAATGAGGATGCCCTGGTGTCCCCTTACTAAGCATAATCACATGTGTATACATATATATGTGTTCAAATATACATACACTCACATATATTTTTATATACATATTTTAACATATGTATATTTTACACATTAAGGAAATACCAATTTATTGTCTTTTTTACCCATTATAATTAGTTACAGTTATTAGTATAATTAGTTATAGCAACAAATTTCTTAGTATTGTATTCCCTTGAATCCTGGGGGAAAAACATAATTGATAATGGTACATAGTTTTTTTGTTTTAAACATTTTACTTAAAATAACTGCAAATTCACTTATAGTTGTAAGAAATAACAGAGATCCAGTATATCCTTTAGCCAATTCCTTCCAATAACTTGCAAAACTATAGTTATCACAACCTGGATATTGACACTGACATAATCCACTCATCTTATTCAGATGTTCGCAGTTTCACATGTTATTGTGTAATCCTATATATTTTATCACCTGTGTATAATTGTGTATATACTACCACAGTCAAGATACAGTTTCATTACCAAAAGAATTGCTTGTGTTGTTCTCCCTTTACAATGCACAGCTCTTTTCATGTACTGATGAAACTGCACACTGACATTTGATTAAATATTTTACACCATTATGCCTCAGTCTGATGAGAAAAATTAAAGTCCACATTCTTAAATAAGAAAAGTGTAATCGAAGTCAGATTGCCAGCCTTAGTTATGCATTGTTAATGACATGAATGCCTTAAAATAAGCTCAGAGCTATCACAGTGCTCTATAAAGATAAGTGAATATTCATGACTTGTCTCCATAAAATATAAAGCAAAACTATTCTGTATCTTGCCAAATTAAGATATGCTTAAGCCTTTTGCTAAGACAAGAAAAAGATTTTGCTTTAACATTTAAAGATTTAATAGTTTGAAGGACTGATTTGTAATCTTGAAACTAAAATGAAGTCATATAGGACTACATAAACTGTTTATTGAAAAGATAAGTTTTTATAACTAGAAATTATATTATTTAAAGAATCATGTTTTTAAAATAATCTTATATTGAAATATAGTTTGTATATATTATTATATCGGTTTCAGATGAACTTAGTGATTCATAAATTACATAATGATCACCATAAGTGTAATTAACGTGTCACCATACAATGATATTACAATATTAGCTATATTCCCCATGCTATGCTTCTATCCCTATGACAAAATCATTCCATGATTTGAAGTTTGTATCTATTTAACCCTTCACCTACTTAATCCTCCTCCCCTCCCCAATGGTATCTCTGGGTTTATATTTGTTTTGTTTGTTTTGTTTTTCAGATTCCACATATAAGTGAAACCACATGGTATTTTCATCTTTTACTGACTGACTTATTTCACTTCGCATAATATTTTTCTTTAGTTAAGGTGATATATCATATTGACTCATTTGTGGATATTGAACTATTCATGCACCCTGGGATAAATCCTGTTTGATCATGGTGAATGATCTTTTTAATCTATTTTTGAATTTGGTTTGCTAATATTTTGTTGAGGATTTTTGCATCTATGATCATCAGGGATATTAGTCTGCAATTTTCTTTCATGTCTGGTTTTGGTACCAGGGTAATGCTACCCTTATAGAATGAATTTGGAAGCTTTCCTTCATCTTCAGTTTTTTGGAATAGTTTGAGTAGGATAGGTATAAATTCTTCTTTAAGTGACTGGTAGAATTCACCTGTAAAGCCATCTGGTCCTGAGATTTTGTTTGGAATTTTTTGATTACTGGTTCAATTTCATTACTAGTAATTGGTCTGTTCAAAGTTTCTATTTCTTCCTGGTTCAGTCTACAGACTGTATATTTCTAGGAATTGATCCTTTTTTTTACCATCTACCTGGAGCTACCCTGAGTGCGGCCCTCCTGCTGGCCAGCCCCACCTCCAGCCTCCACTCCCTGAGAAGGGGGAGCTGCTCCCCATTCCTCATATTGCCCTCACTCCACTCTGGACACGACCTGCTGACCATTTTTTTGTTTGAGCCCTTTTTCTAAGTTGTCCAATTAGCTGGCAAAGAATCTTTCAAAATATGTTATTATAATCGTTTGTACTTTTGTGGTGTCAGTTTTAACTTCTCTTCATTTCTGATTTTATTTATGTGAGCCCTCTTTCTTACTTGATGAGTCTAGCTAAAGGTTTATCAATTTTATCTTTTCAAATAACCAGTTCTTAGTTTCATTCATATATATATATATATACGTATGTATATTTCTTAAGTCTCTGTTTATTTCCACTCTGATCATTCTAATTTCTTTTATTCTAAAGCTGAGCTCTGATTTTCCTTTTCTTTAGGTGTTGGGTTAGAGACAAGAAGGACAAAGAGACAAAGAAGGACATTACATAATGATAAAGGGGTCAGTCCAACAAGAGGATATAGCCATATAAATATCTATGCACCAAATACAAGAGGACCTACATATGTGAAACAAATACAAACAGAATTAATGGGGGAAAGAGACTGGAGCACATTAATTTTAGGAGACTTTAACACACCACTCACATCAATAGATCAACCAGACAGAAAATAAATAAGGAAATAGAAGCACTGAACAACATATTAGATCAAATGGACATAACAGATACCTACATAATGTTCCACCCAAAAGCATCAGGATACACATTTTTCTCAAGTGTACATGGAATGGTCTCCAGAACAGATCACATATCAGGCCACAAAAAGAGCCTCAATAAATTAAAAAAGATTGAAAATGTATCAAGCAACTTTTCAGACCACAATGGTATGAAATTAGAAATCAATTACACAAAGAAAACAAAAAGCCTACAAACCACAGAGGCTAAACAACATGATTATTTAAATCAATGGATCAATTAACAAATTAACACAGAAATCAAGCAATACATGGAAACAAATGGAAACAGAAATACAACAGTCCAAAATTTGTGGGATGCCACAAAAGTGGTCCTAAGAATGAAGTACATAGCAATACAGGCCTACTTCAAGAAATAAAGAACAGTCCCAAATAAACAGTCTAAACTCACAATTAAAGAAACTAGTAAACTAAGAAAAAATGAAACCCAAAGTTAGTAGAAGGAGGGACACAATAAAGATCAGAGCAGAAATAAAATAGAGAAGAACAGAAAAAAAACTCAGGGAAACCAACAGCTAGTTCTTTGAGAACATAAACAAAATAGACAAACCCCTAGCAGAACTTATCAAGAAAAAAAGAGAGGACACAAACAAAATCAGAAACAAAAAAGGAATAGTCACAATGGATACCACAGAAATACAAAGAATTATCAGAGAATTGTATGAAAAATTATATGCCCTAAATTGGACAAACTGGAAGAAATGGACAAATTCCTAGAAAAATACAACCTTCCAAGACTGACCCAGAAAGAAAAAGAAAATCTGAACCAACAAATTACCAGCAAGTAAACTGAAACATTAATAAAAAAACTCCCAACAAACAAAAGTCCAGGACCAAATGGATTCACAGCTGAATTCAACCAGACATTAAAAAAAGACCTAATACCCATCCTTGTAAAAGTATTTCAAAATATAGAGGAGGAGGGAATACTTCCAGACTCTTTCTATGAGGCCAGCAACACTCTAATACCAAAACCAAGCAAAGATACTACAAAAAACAAAATTTTAGACCAATACCCCTGATGAGCATAGATACAAAAATTAGCAAACAAAATAAAAAATTACATCAAAATGATCATCCACCATAACCAAGTAGGATTTATTCCAGGGATACAAGGATGATACAATATTCATTAATCAATCAATCATCATACACCACATTAACAAAAAGGATAAAAACCACATGAGCATCTCAACAGATGCTGAAAAATCACTTGACATCCATTCATGATAAAACTCTCAAACAAATGGGTAGAAGGCACGTATACCAACATAATAAAGGCCATATACAACAAACCCATAGCTAACATCATACTCAATAGCGAAAAGCTGAGACCTTTTCCTCTAAGATCAGAAACAAGACAAGGATGTTCACTCTCACCACTTTTATTCCTTAGACTGCTGGAGGTCCTACCCACAGCAATCAGACAAGATAAAGAGATAAAAAGCACCCAAATTGGGTAAGGAAGAAGTTAAACTGTCACTATTTGCAGATGACATGATATTATATAAAGAAAACTCTGATGACTGCACCAAAAAACTATTAGAATAACTGTAAACTCAAAATGGATCAAAGACCTGAATAAGTCATGAAACCACAAAACTCTTAGAAGAAAACATAGATAAAAATCTCTTGAACATAAACATGAGCAACTTTTTCCTGGACACAACTCCTTGGGAAAGGGAAACAAAGTCAAAATTGAACAAGCAGGACTACATCAAACTAAAAAGCTTCTGTACAGCAAAGGACACCATCAGCAGAACAAAAAGGCATCCTACAGTGTGTGAGAATATATTTATAAATGATTTGTCCCATAAGGGGTTAACATCCAAAATATATATATATATATATATATACACTACTCATATTCCTCAACACCAAAAAAGAACAAATAGCTCAATTTAAAAATGGGCAGAGGACCTGAACAGACATTTCTCCAAAGAAGAAATACAGATGGCCCAGGCAGAGAAAGACAAATACCATATAATTTCACTGATCTGTGGAATATAAAAACAAAGCAAAGGAGAAGGAACAAAACAGCATTATACTAATAGACACTGAGAAGCGACCAACTGACTAGTGAGGAGGAGTGGGCAGGGATGAGTGGGGAGAGGGAGGAGGGCTGTTGAACGACTGTGGTGTACATTTGATAAAATAAAATTAAAAAATGGCTGACAGGCACGTGAAAAGATGCTCCACATCGCTAATCATCAGGGAAATGGAAATCAAAACAATGAGATACCACCTCACACCAGTCAGAAAGGCCACTATCCTAAAGACAAATAACAAGTGTTGGTGAGGACGTGGAGAAATAGGAAACCTCCTACACTCTTGGCAGGAATGTAAATTGGTACAGCCACTGTGGAAAGCAGTATGGAGGTTCTTTAAAAAAGCTAAAAACATGAAATAAGCCAAGTGGAGAAAGACAAATACCAAATGATTTCACTCATCTGTGGAGTATAAGAACAAAGGAAAAACTGAAGGAACAAAAGAGCAGCAGAATCACAGAACCCAAGAATGGACTAACAGTTACCAAAGGGAAAGAGGCTAAGGAGAATGGGAGAGTAGGGAGGGATAAGGGCGGGGAATAAGAAAGGGGGTATTATGATTAGCATGTACAATGTAGGGGGTGGGGGAAAGGGGAGGGCTGTGCAACACAGAGAAGACAAGTAGTGATTCTACAACATCTTATCTGCTGATGGACAGTGACTGTAATGGGGTTTTTGGGGGGGACTTGGTGTAGGGGAGAGCCTAGTAAACATAATGTTCTTCATGTAATTGTAGATTAATGATAAAAAAAGGGGGGGATTACTCCCTGATAGGATAAAATTAACTGCAAATCAACGATTAATGCATGCTTTACATATCCTTAATTTTGATCTTTTAAAGGGTTTCAGATGATCATCTATGGAAGTGCATTTTTCTGATAATATTTCTTTCTCTTAAAAAAAAAAAAAAAAAAAGCAGTTCCTGTGTGGTGGTCTCCAATAGGTTCTTCACAATGGTATAAAGGTCATATCAAAGTGTGGGCAAAGGGTTTGTTTGTGTTTTTATAGAGGATCAAAGTCTAATTTGGCTACCCAGAAAGCAAATTAAGATACGATATGAAGAAGAACTTCCAACATCAACATCCTCTGGAAGAGTCATTCCAGAAGATGACCATCAAAAAACTTCAACAAAGATCCTGGCACTGTTGCAGTTGTAGCTGCATTCATCCCGCCAGTTCCTGGACTTGCCGTTGGAATGCAGAAGGAGATATCTAAGCTGGACTGTGCATACAGTAAAACAACAAATTTGACTAGTTCTATATTGTCGGAACTCAACCAAGAATTAGGAGAAGTGCAAGTTGCAGTGCTTCAAAATCGTGCTGCTACAGACAATCTATTGTTAAAAGAACATATGGGATGTGAACAGTTTCCAGGAATGTGTTGTTTTAATTTGTCTGATTTTTCTCAAACTATTCAAAATCAGTTAGACAATATCCATCATATTATTAATAAGTTTTCACAAATGCCTGGGTTACCTAACTGGTTTTCTTGGTTTCACTGGATATGGCTGGTAATTGTAGGTCTGCTTTTGTTATGTATCTGTATTCCTACTCTTGTTAATGTGTGTATGCAATCTTATTAGTAGTTTGTTAAAACCTATACATGCTTATGTTACTCTACAAGAAGTTATGTCAAAGAAATAATCAATCTTCTCATGTTTTCTTCCGTCTGCTACTTCTATAGCTTTTCTTCTTCCTTCCTAATTACAGCCCGTTAGTAGAATTCGTGCCTCATATTTAAAATTACCGAGTATCATAATTCTTCCAAGCAGTAAAGATACCTCAAGACAAGTGCTGGGCATAGAAGCCACAGTGCATAAATCTGCAAAGAAGTAAAAAGCTACCTTTTCAAAGAATATTGCTTCTCTCCCTCTTATCAAATTTACATTTCCCTGTATGGCCCCGGAAGACGGCTGGTTAGCCAGAGACGGGTAAGATTCCTCAAGGGAGGAACAACCTAAGACAGGCACAGTCACAGGGGGGCCATCAGGTGAGAAATTGGAGGTCAACAGAGGTGAGGCTTAGAACCTCACCCCCCCGTTTTGAGAGAAATCTTCTGCATCTGTGGATGTTTTGTTGTCCTTGTCTAGCTTGGATTAATACTTAGTCTATAGCCACAGACCTGATCATCTACACTAGCCTTCTTATAGCACTAACTTACGCTTTCTTTCTTTATCTTGCATCTACCTACCACTTCAGCATTTTATTTAAAAATAAATAAATAAATAAGGGAGAAATGTGGGATTCACATATAAATCAAGTATAAAAATCAAATGAATTATCATATCTGACTTGATTGTTTATAGTTCATGATGCGTGATCAAAACCGAAAGTTTCTGTGATATGACTGCCCTTGCACTGTTCACCATGTAAGAACTTATTCACTATGTAAGAACTTATTCACCATGTAAGAACTTGTTCATTATGCTTCAGAAGATTGGAGACTGCTGAGAGTTAGGCTTGGGGTTGATTAATGATTGTGCATTGAGTCCCCTATATAGAATTTTATTGTTGTAAACAACCATTTGATCAATAAATATGAGAGGTGCCCTCTCAAAAATTAAAAAAAAAACAAAACCTAAAAACAGAAATTCCAAAAAAACCCAGTAATTCCACTTATAGGAATTTACCCAAAGAAAACAAAATCCCTGATTTGAAAAGATATATGGACCCTTATGTTTATCACCACATTATCTATAATAGCCAAGTTATGGAAGCAACCTAAGTATCCATCAACAGATGAATGGATAAAGATGCAGTACACATACACAATGGATGCAAACTAAGTGTCCATCAACAGACAAATGGACAAAGATGCGGTACACATACACAATGGAATATTATTCATAGATTAAAAAAAAAAAGAAAAGGAATCCTGTCATTTGCAACTATATGGATGGATCTAAAGGGTATCATGCTCAGTGAAGTAAGCCAGATGGAGAAAGACAAACACTACATGATATCACTTATTTGCAGAATATAAAAACAAAACAAAATGAGCAAAATTGCAGTAGTCTCACAGACACTGTGACTAGTGTTACCACGAGGGAGGGGCTGGGGAGATGGGTGGGAAAGGGTGATAAAGGGGCACAAAAATTCCCAATCATAATATAAGTTGGTCACAGGGATAGTACTACAGTGTGGAGGATACAGTCAGTGATTGTATAACATCTTCCTGTGTTGACAGAGACTACACTAGTGTGGGTGAGGATTTAATAATATTGGTAATTGTTGATCCATTGTGCTGTACACTTGAAACCAATGTAAGACTGTATGTATATCAATGATACTTCAATTTAAAAAATGAAATGTACAACATGTATATTTGTCTGAAGAAATTTAAAATAACTTATATTTTAATTCATAAGATACATAGCCTTCAATTTGGGACTGTCTACTATTAGCAGAGATTGGTAAACTTATCATTCCTCCCTCATCATCTAACTATATATGGTATCAATTTTTTTTTACTGTGTATCTTTTTCATTTCATCAACTTCAAATAATATTATCTGACCCCAATAAATGAAGAAATCAATATATACTTAAACTACTCCATTTTCTCCCTTATTTCCCCAATTTTTATTAATTTAGAAAACCAGCAACAGTACCTGTGTTTTTAAGTCTTTACATTCTTCTCCTAGTTGGCTAACAAAAAAATTGGAGGTTGTCTTCTAGAGTTTCTTGAAGATTTAGAACAATTATTCTCTGAATTCAAATGTTAAAAACATGTGTCAGTATCCTTTTGGTATACATGAATTGTCCAATTTATGGACATTATGGACATTGCTATATATTTTTTTGTTTTGATTTTTAATGTTTGATAACATCTTGAATTTTAATCCTCTAGAGGTAACTTGATCCTCTGACCTGGCTCAGAGATTCTTACCTTTACTGATAAAGTCGAATAATGGAACTGTTGTATACATGACAAACATCCTATATCAACATTATATGAGACCTAACAAGCCCTTTCAATCTATATATTGAAATTTTCAATTATTTCTGAAAATGACTTTATGCCTTTAAAAGTTGATTTAAATAAAAATTTCTGCCTCTTTTTGAAGACATCAATTATATACAAGCTGTATTTCTTCTTCTTTTCCCCCATATATCACACCAATCCCTTTGAACATTGCTCATTTTCATGAACAATGTTCATATACATGAAATGTACTGCTTCTAATTTCACTTGTCTATAACTGATTTTTTTCTCGTCTACTTGTCTTCTAGTGTGCCTTCACATATCTCATCTATTTCCTGTACTCTTGTACCCGTTGGTTCAACCTTTTTATAAAAGTGACTGCTTAAGTTTTTATAATTCCCAGAAAAATATTTGGAAATAGTTTCCTAGTTATATTTGCAATCCATTCTGATAAAAATTGTCAGTTGGGGAAACTTACTTCTGAATCAAATTATTTTCTCTCCGCACTTGAAGATAATCCTTTTATTTCTTAACCTGTCTTTAGTTGGTATTTAAAGGTCTGATATTTGATATCCTTTGTCTAATTCATTGTTTCTTTTAGATTTTCTGTCCTTGATATTCTACAGATTCACTAAGATGTGTTTCAGTACACATATAGCTTCATCATTCCTCTTGAAACTTGTCTTCATAAACATTTCTGGAAAATTACCATTCAACTATCACATCTCCTCAATTATTCTTCAGGACTCCCAGTTAGAACATTCCAGAATTCTAACACCATCTTTTATCTTCTTTCATATTTTCTACCATATTTGACATCTCTGGCTCTGCCATACTGTAGGTAATTTTCTCAATGCTATTTTCCAGTTCACCATTCTCTACATGACTACGTCTATACAGGATGCTTAAAATATTATGCACCAAGCTTTTAAATGTAATTAAATACATTTTTCATCAAGTAAATATACTTTTCATATCTAGAAAATATATGTCACTGGCTTCTTTTGAAAATCTGCCTGGTCATTTTTTAGAGGCTTCTTCTCTCTTGCCTATTACTCTTTCAAGTTTTTAATCATTTCAAACACAGTTATTTTATACTCTTTATCTAACAATTAAGTTCTTACAGAACTTAATCTTGCTATTGGTTGTGTCTGCTGACTGCTGTTGCTCATGAAGGACAGCTTTCTTGTTTTTTAATTTTTATTCTGAGCTCTTCTTAAGAGGTGATTCACTGAGAGTACAGACACAGAAGAATCCTAGTTCTAACTCCCCACCTTGAGTGGGCTTAGGAAAAAATGTTAAGTGAATTTTAAATTCTTCTCTGGATAGGGGTAATTTTTCTGGAAGAAAGGTAACAAAAATATGTAACAGAAAAGAGATTAGTTTTAAAAAATGACAATCTCAAACATGAGCAAAGATATAAACAGACAAATTCAAAGCAGAATATGAAATAATAGAGCAAGAATAAAACACTGAAACTCAGTAGTAAGGGAAGAGACATGCTCAGAAATAAGGATTTGATATTTTGCCATTGTTATGAAATGACTATCAAGAAGTACAGAACAAAGAAAATAAACGAGACCTCTATAAATTTATTGGCAAAATCTAGTTAAAAGGCAAGCTACAAACAGGGATCCAGGAAAATACTAAAAATTACAAAAATATTTTTAAATATCCTTTTAAAAGATATTGTGAATTTATACTTAAGGCAGATTTCTACCAAGTACGGCTTCAGTCTCAGGAAAGCCAATCAACTAAATGGTTACTTCTATGTTATTTCTGTTACAACAAAACTTGATAGTAACAAAATGTAAATAATCATGTAAGACAGAATACTAATTGCATTTATATCATAATTCTAATCTTCCTAGAATTTTAGTGTACTAAGTTAAATAACATTAAACGTATTAACTTTAAAGTGAAATATTTTACTCTCTTCAATCCTTGAGTCTTTCAAGAAAAAAATCCAATTTGGAAATTTTTCACACTGTGAAAATTTAGCTCAAAATTTCACACGAGAGAAACCTCAAAATAAATCATCTTTATCCATAATAAACTTTGATCTGGACATAGTATAAGAAAAGATAAAAAAAGTTAGAGTAAAAACAAAACATGCCAAACAAGGGTTGTTCTCAATTAATACAAAAAAATTAAATGCCTTAAGATGGAAATGATTCATGAGGATTAAAATTTGAGTAAGCTTTTTGAAGTCTTTCTACAGATCACCAATCATTTTCAGTAGTTGATGACAAAAAATTTGAGATTTTGTCAAGTTACAAATCTCCTTTGAGAAAACATTCTATTGAAAAACTTGTTTTTAAATCTCATTCTGCTGTGAACAAAATGGTACTTTTATCATTAAATATGCTATTTCTGTATCTTGTACATCAGACATTTAGATATATAAAAACATGCATGCTTGACAGCACAGGACAGTAAGTAAAATTAAATTTGTTTTGATTATTTGTAGAAATATATCTATCTCACAACCCCTAACAACAGAATACAGCTGACTGAAAAAATTGTACAGAATGGAAAATCAGTAAAAGGAAAAACAAGATAAATTACTTAACTGATGTTGATAAAAGAACAAACATATTGGAGGCTATGAGTGATTAGGGAATTTTAAGAATAGAATGTTTTATTCACATCCTCACACTGTGTGTTCAGAGAATTAAAGCACAGAATTTCAGTTACAGAATTACTGCCTCTAAGCAGAAATAGAGAATTAACCCTTATATATGGGTTTGAACTGTGTGGGTCCACTTATGCATGGTTTTCAATAACTATATCAGAAAATTTTGGGAGATTTGCAACAATTTGATAAAATTTTCTTTTTTCTAGCTTTATTCTAAGAATATAGTATGTAATACATATAATGTACAAAAAATGTATTAACTAGCTGTTTATGTTATCCATAAGGCTTCTGGTCAACAGCAGGCCATTAATAGGTTTTTGGGGAACCATAAGTTATACGCACATATTCAACTGCATAGGGGGCCAGTGTCCCTGACCCCTGAGTTGTTCAAGGGTCAACTGTATAGTAGGCTATCTACATCATTCTTGTTTTATTAGAGATTTTGAAATTAACTTCCCATATACTTAAATTAATGAAACAGGAAAGGCTAGTATTATTACATGTTAAAAAAAAAAAGAGCTTGAACAAAGGAAAGTTTTAATGTTACACTTCATACATAACAGTATCAACATGGGAGAACTTATTCAAAGTAGTTTGTTTACTGAAACCTACTGGAACAGTGAGGTACCTTACGAGTGTATATATTTTTTACACAATACCTGCCAGAAAGTTCCTCTTATCATTCTATTACATGGCAGATATTGAAACTAGTATGCATGCAATGAAAGCTAAGATGCAGATGGAAATTCACAACTTTATTATCTTGTAAGCCAATTACAACCACCTCCATTGCAATGTTTGTAGATGAAAGGTTTATGGAGCTTTGAGATGGCCACTCCATACTAAGAAGTAAAAAGTTGAACAAATGGAAAAATCAGCAACTCTTAAATTCATAATAGAAATGAGATCACTGAACAAACTACTGCCCCCAGTATTGGACTGAGCAACAGAGAATCACAATTTCCTCCAACAGAAACCTTGGTGGGAACCAGTGCCAGGATAGGGGAACCTGAACTGGAAGTGTTAAATTGTTGGAGGCTCAGAGTAGACAAGTTTGAGTTGAAAACTCTAAGAGGACCCAGTCATTGAGATGCCCCATACTTTTTAAAGTTTTTACTCCTGGATCTCTATCAGGTTCTCACAGTGAGAAATATCCCCTCTTGCTTCCCTCAGGGGGAGGGGAAAAGGAACCATTTTGAAATATACCAGACCATTCTGTTTTTCTTAATAAGAACCTAACCAGAACCTAATTTGCTGGGATTTAACAAAGTCTAACTGATCTAAGGGAAGAAAATACCCACTCTATTCCACTCTAGCCATCCTGTTCCACGTAAGAGGGAGGGGGAAACTGATAAAACATTTACGAAGTTCACAGTCTGGAGGTACAGGCTCACCTAATCACAGGACTAAAGAACTCTCTCTTCACACCTTATTACCCCATTACTAAACGTGCAGCATTTCCTTTGCCCACTTCACTACACTCAACTAGCAAGAGAAAATTACAAGACATACTTAAAAGACAAAACAATTTGAAGAGACAGAGAAAGCATTAAAAACAGACTCAGATACAGTAGGGATGGTACAAGTATCAGACAGGAAATTTAAAACAGCTATGATTAATATGCTAATGTATAAAGCAGACAACATGCAAGAACATATGGGCAATATAAGCAGAGAGGCAGAAATTCTAAGAAATAAAAGGAAATGCTAGGTATCAAAAACACTAACATATGAAGAATGACTTTGATGGTCTTATGACTAGACTGGACACTGCTGAAGGAAGAATTTGAGCTCGAGGATATCTCAATAGAAACCTCCAAAACTGAAAAGCAAAGAGAAAAAGGACAGAAAAAATATATATATTTAAGTAGTATGGGACCAAAGTGTAATAAATGCATAATGGGAAAACCAAGAGAAGAGAGAAAGGAACAGAAGAAATATTTAAAACAATGACCAAGAATTTCCCCATATTAATGTCAGACACAACACCCACAGACCCAGAAAGCTCAGAGAATACTAAGCAGGATAAACACAAAACAAAACATCCTACACCCAGGCATTTAATTTCCAAAGATAAAGAAAAAAAATCCTGAAAGAAGTTGGTTTGAGGAGTGGGGGACCAACACACACCTTACCTATAAAGGAGCAAAGGTGAGATTCACACCCAGATTCTCGGAAATCATGCAAGCAAAAAGAGAGTGGAATGAAATATTTAGTGTTGAAAGAAAAAACCCCCCACTAATTTAGAATTCTATACCCTGTGAAATTATCCTTTAAAAGTGAAGTAGAAATAAGACTTTCTCTGACAAAAAAAAAAATTTGAGGGTATTTGCTGTCAATAGATCATCCTTGCAAGATGTTAGAAGTTTTTCAGAGAGAAGGAAATGATATAGGCCAGAAACTCAGATCTACATAAAGAAAGGAAGACCACTGGAGGAAGAAAAAGAGAAGGTAAAACATAAACTTTTGTCTCTTAATTGACCTAACAGATAACTGTTTAAAATAATAATAGTGACAATGTATCTGATCATCTATGGTGTGTGTGTGTGTATCTCCTTATCTATAAGTGATATGAATGACAGCAATGATACAAGGGAAGAGGGAAGGGAGAAATCTGGATTATTTTGTTATTAAAAAATACCAGTGAAGTGATACATTGTCATTTGAAAGTGGACTTGGATTAGTTGTTAATGTGTATTGCAAACTTTAGGGCAACCACTAAAAATGTAAAGAAAAGGATTTATGGACAAATATTTCTCAAATAATTGAATGAAACGTAAGTTAATTGCAAAACTGTGCTAGGAATTAGAAATGTAAGGCAGGTAAGACTCTTAAGTCTGCTTTTGAAAATACTCAGAACACATCTTCAAGAATGTACAAAGCTTCAGTTTGTGGCATATTATCAAAAGAGAACAAAAACATTTGAGGATGGAGGAGATGGTAGTGGTGGTGGTGGTGGTAGGACTCCCTGAACAAAAATATTAAAGGAAATTTAACACAGATAATTAAATCAAGCATTTTAACAGAAAATCACCAAATATTTTCTTTTCAGAAGCAGGCCACTGTGAGTTTTTCTTAAATTACAAAATCATTAGGTGCTGCGCTTGAACTCTATGCTCCAGATTGAAGCTCAAACTCTATGCTCATTCTTATCATATTATATTGCCCCTTTATGATTGAGTCAGCCAAAACATATTACTAGAGGAAGTTTAATTTCTTCAGAGAATATTATGATAAAAGAATAGCACTAATGATATGGAAATTATTATGAGCTGTGAACATTCACCAGCAAAGAGCTCTTATTGCTATTTAATGTAATTTAAGGGACAAACATAAGATGTCAACCTGTCCCAGGTACCAACAGCAGAGGAAAGGAAGTCTTCAGATTCTACTTGATTTCTATTTTATTCCTGAAGTGAAAAATCACCACCACAGCATATTATCTAACAATTTACAGTCTTTTTCTTAGGATTTCTCCCCCAAAATCCCTATGTGACTAATTGGGAAGGAGATACAGTTTAGAACTATGTACCCAGTGACACTTACTCACAAGGTGAGGTAAGACTGGGAAACTTCCCTTCCATCATATATTCAATCTTTTCTATTAATGAAGTTTCATAAAACCTCTGGGTTTGTTATCTCATCATACAGGGCCTTTAATTCTGATGTCTGCTCAAAAGTCTTCATTCATTTCTATGCAGCTCTATTTCAGAATTCATTAGCAACGTGCACTTAGGGAGTAGTCTGGTATGTATCTCTGGAGTGATTTACAGTCATTAAAAGGAAATAAAAGATATGAACAGACAACCATAAAAAGCAGCATGTGAATTAGTGAGTCAACATGATGATATTTAGACTTAATTCTCTGGGACTAAGGAAGCTATGCCTTCTATCAATTTAGTTCAATAATGACTTTTTCCATTAGCAAGATCAACAATAAAATGAGAAACATTCACATTCACCATACCTCATTATGTACATCATTAAAACAAACCACAATACAGACTCAAGCAGATATCCCTAACATTCTACACTTTAAGAGAAAGTAAACTGCTCAATCAGCCAAATGCAGCACTGATTAGGAAAGTTTCTACTACAAAATGAAAGCAAGAATTGAGGATGAACCTGATGAAATTAACTGTGGTATTTTACAGTCTTCCTGGTACATTTATAGCAGAGGCTGCACAGTGCAACAGAAGGGATCTGTTTTTCCCTTCCATTTATGGGAGCATGTGCTTCCATAAAGGACGATACTTTGGGAAAAGAGTGGCACCTTGTATTGTCTCCAGGGTCTAGGACAGATCAGGGCTGCCCCCTTAGCTTCCTGTTTTGTGTATGTAAAGGGAGAAAACAAGGCTTTAATGAAATGTGAAGATCCAGGATAATTTGCATAATAGCTGCTGCCATGGAGAAGCTGGGCTCTATGCCAACTATTCTCTTCTTTACTACAAAATAACTCTAGCTCAAGCAGCTTCCAAAGTAAACAATCAGTATGAAAGTAAGACAACAGAACTCCATTCAAAGGAGACCTGGTGATACCTTTATACCATCAGGTCTTCCTGCTTGAATTACTTTGGTCAACAAGAACATGGAGTGGAATGGTAGCAGTGAAATAATGTGGACTTGTATTCTGGACCTTTTCATAAGCTGGTATAAGAAAGACTACATTCACAGATGGCACTCAGCCCACAGGTACACATAAAGTGAGAGGTGGTGACTATCTCCTACTTTGTACATCTCAAATTCTCAGGAGCCTGAACACTTGGTTAAAAACTTGGTTAAAAAAAAAAAGGCACTGGGTTAAACAAAATAATAACAATAAAATAACTTCACTTTTAGCAATCTGGTACCATCTTTGAGTGGATGAGTCACTAAGATGTTTTACACGCTTTCAAAAGGTAACTGACATCTAAAAATGCTTTCTTAAACTAAGAACCTAATGTGGAGTTGTTATGGAGATACAATAGACAGCTTAGTTTACCACTCTGTGTTGTGACAATATACTTAGTTTTTGTTTGACCTACTGTATGGGTTTTCTAAGGAGACTCACTAAAGTTGTACTTCACCAGGAAATTCATGAAAACAGCCACTGGCAGCCATTACTACCAATATACTAACTTCTTAAAAGTAATGAACTAGATTACTTTAAATAGTCCTAAAACTTATAATATACACTTCCAGTAAATGAGATAAAATATGTATGAGTTATTTAATTATGAAAGCATATGCAAAAGCACCATTTTAGAGCTAGGGAAACAAATTCTCTTATTCCCAAGGTATATTTTAAGAGTTGTATTTTTGGTGGTAGTGATAGTATTTGTTTATGCTTACAGATCTTAACCCACAGTCCATAATCTTATTGAACTATTTTTAAAGCCAGATCTGTGTTGATCATGAAATTCAAAACCTAAAAAGACCATATTGACACTCAAGGAACATTCACTCGTAAGAGACAGAGAAGTTAATAACTACAACATGAGATGTTAAAAACAAAAATATAAGCAATGGAAGCACAGAGGTTAGATTAACTGCCTGGGAGGAGGGTTCAGGGATATTTTCACAGAATCAAGTGATATTCAAGCCTCATCCTCCTTCCTTTCTCTAGTATACTGAAACTTTTGCTTTTTGCTTTTGATTTAGGAACTTAGCAATCTTACGGTTATTTTTCTAATTTTTCATTTTTATCTTAGATCATTTACTGCTTGACGTTGAAACAGACAGAAAAAAAGTCACGAAGTATGCTTAAGAGAATTTCTACTTTTTTTGATAATTCCTATCATAAGACAAATTTCAAAAGATAAGCTATCAAGCTTCCCTGCCTGGGGCTTGTAATTTTCAGTACCTGCCTTTGACTTCTGCACCCCCTACCCAATCAAGGACTACACAAGGAGCTACAAATGATCACACTCAACAATTTTGCCAAAAAATGAAGAGGTGGGGTTAAGAAGCAGGTTCCATTTTGTTTCACTATTTTCACTGAGAAAGTTACTACTGAATCCTGCCACTGTAAGATCATCCTCCTGCTTTCACATATACTCTCAGACGTTAGCAATTCTATGTAACTTGGCTAAAAATAGATAAAATATTCTAGTGTATATATCTACCATCTGTGTATTTGTGTCAAAATGCTTTTGCACACCTATTAACTCTGACTTCCTAATAAAGTAGAACTTTGTATTGCTTGCATATATGCTTGACTTTGAGATGTTTTCTAAAAATTACAGTAAAGTATACATAGTAGAACAGAACTTGTCTGTTAAAGAATAAAGAGTAGAAAAAGACCAAATTTAATAGTTCAGGACCTATTCTGTTTAAAGAGTGAGTTCTTGCTATTATTTCACTTTAGTAATACTTATCATTTCTGATATCTTGGTTGACATTATCTTCTTTGGCTAATCTATACCCTCTCAATTTAGATAATAGATTAATAGATTTTGGAGCAACTAAAGCCTTAGGAACACCATAAATCCAGCTTCAATACCCTTATTTATATAAAGGGGCTCCCAGGATGCCACAGTTAATATGCAAACTACCACCACCTTCCATGGTAGGTCTTTACCCAATCATATGTATCTCCTCTTAGCTCTTGACATTAGGCTCTTGCTGGTAGTGATACTCATTTATAACAAAAAAGCAAATGTTATTAAATAGATCCTGGATGACATCTTCACATTTTCCCACCTTTATTTAGGGTGGAAGAGGTGAATATAAGACATACAACAAAATTTTCCATTCCTTCTCGGAAGAAATTTAATTGCTAGATTCTGAGGTCAGTTTTTTAAAAAAACATAGTTAAATACCACCTAAAAGTCATGCTGAGCTTCACCAGTTAGTTGTACCTTGAACTGGTGAATGTACCTCACTTCTCTTTGCCCTTTAATAGTTAAATTCTTCCAACTCTTCCTTAAACCTGATCTCTAATGCCACCTGCTGTTGCAGTTGTGTCCTGGAGAAGCCTTATCAATCTGCCCCAATATTTTTCCTGCTTGACTTTCATTCCTGCATGAAGACAAGGTAGTAGTTCACTATTAACAGATGTGTAAAATAAAATTCAGGTACTATATCTTTGCTAAGATTTAATAGTAGTTATAAAAGAGAGTGCTCCTACTTACCAGAAGTAACTCCAAAATTCTCAAATAGAAAAACATTCCAAGGAGTACTACATAAAGCAGGACCACAAAACTTTAAAAACTTTAAAAACAAAGAAAAAAACCCTAAGGACAAATGGGTATAGTCATACAGTTTTATTTTAAAATTTTATAGTGTTAAAAACAGTATATGATTTAAAAATTCAACCTACTTTGTAAGTCAGAACAGAGTAGAGACCTCAACCCAAGTTCTGTTAAGAAAAAGTACACAAAAAAATGAAGCACTTTCATTTGATCAGTTTGATCTGTTATCTAAACTGATTCTTTGGTTAGTTATCTAAATTGTAACAGATACAATAGATGCAATAAAAATACATATTCAGGGTAATAAAAATATTCTGAATTAATGGTGATAATTGCACAACTTCTATGTAGCTAATATACTGAATATATCAAAACCCACTGAGCACACTTCAAAAGAGTGCATTTTATGGTATTTAAATTATACCTCAATAAAAAAATATATATATACACTTTATTTAAAACTGGGCTAATATAACATAGGGTACTATTTAAAGGATGTATGTAAAACCTAGCACACTATCGTTATTTTAGTGAAAATGTCAAGGGGAGAAAAAGCCAAAACCTAGGTGACATTAAACCCATTTTTTCCTCAACATTTCATTTCAAAACAACTGGGATTTGTATGTGGCAATTAAAAAATTTCTATGCATCTTAGCTATACTAAGCAAAAGCTATTATTATCTGTATATTTTCTTACAAAAGAAACTACATTAATCTGCCAGTTCTATAATTTTATAAAATCTCAGGCCAACAGGGCTTAGAATATTTGGATTCATGTGGGTTTTAATAATTCTCTATAAAAATCCCTTCACTAAATAAAATACCTAGGAATAAACCTAACCAAGGAAGTGAAAGACCTATACCCTGAAAACTATAAGACACTCTTAAGAGAAATTAAAGAGGACACTAACAAATGGAAACTCATCCCATGCTCTTGGCTAGGAAGAATTACTATCGTCAAAATGGCCATTCTGCCCAAAGCAATAAACAGATTTGATGCAATCCCTATCAAATTACCAACAGCATTCTTCAACGACCTGGAACAAATAGTTCACAAATTCAAATGGAAATACCAAAGACCCTGAATAGCCAAAGCAATCCTGAGAAGGAAGAATAAAGTGGGGGGGATCTCGCTCTCCAACTCCAAGCTCTACTACAAAGTCACAGTAATCAAGACGATTTGGTACTGGCACAAGAACAGAACCACAGACCAGTGGAACAGAACAGAGACTCCAAACATTAACCCAAACATAGATGGTCAATTAATATATGATAAAGGAGTCATGGACATACAATGGGGAAATGACAGTCTCTTCAACAGATGGTGCTGGCAAAACTGGACAGCTACATGTAAGAGAATGAAACTGGATCACTGTCTAACCCCATACACAAAAGTAAATTCGAAATGGATCAAAGACCTGAATCTAAGTCATGAAACTATAAAACTCTTAGAAAAAAACATAGGCAAAAATCTCTTGGACATAAACATGAGCGACTTCTCCATGAACATATCTCCCCGGGCAAGGGAAACAAAAGCAAATATGAGCAAGTGGGACTACATCAAGCTGAAAACCTTCTGTACAGCAAAGGACACCATCAATAGAACAAAAAGGTACCTTACAGTATGGGAGAATATATTCATAAATGACAGATCCAATAAAGGGTTGACATCCAAAATACATAAAGAGCTCACGCACCTCAACAAACAAAAAGCAAATAATCCAATTAAAAAATGGGCAGAGGAGCTGAACAGACAGTTCTCCAAAGAAGAAATTCAGATGGCCAACAGACACATGAAAAGATGCTCCACATCACTAGTCATCAGAGATATGCAAATTAAAACCACAATGAGATATCACCTCACACCAGTAAGGATCGCCACTATCCAAAAGACAAACAATAAATGTTGGTGAGGTTGTGGAGAAAGGGGAACCCTGCTACACTGCTGGTGGGAATGTAAATTAGTTCAATCACTGTGCAAAGCAGTATGCAGGTTCCTCAAAAAGCTCAAAATAGAAATACCATTTGACCCAGGAATTCCACTTCTAGGAATTTACCCTAAGAATGCAGCAGCCCAATTTGAAAAGGACATATGCACCCCTATGTTTATCGCAGCACTATTTACAATAGCCAAGAAATGGAAGCAACCTAAGTGTCCATCAGTAGATGAATGGATAAAGAAGAGGTGGTACATATACACAATGTAATATTATTCAGCCATAAGAAGAAAACAAATCCTACCATTTGCAACAACATGGATGGAGCTAGAGGGTATTATGCTCAGTGAAATAAGCCAGGTGGAGAAAGACAAGTACCAAATGATTTCACTCATATGTGGAGTATAAGAACAAAGAAAAACTGAAGGAACAAAAACAGCAGCAGAATCACAGAACCCAAGAATGGACTAACAGTTACCAAAGGGAAAGGGACTAGGGAGGATGGGTGGGAAGGGAGGGATAAGGGCAGGGAAAAAGAAAGGGGGCATTACGATTAGCATGTATAATGTAGGGGGGGCAAGGGGAGGGCTGTACAACACAGAGAAGACAAGTAGTGATTCTACAGCATCTTACTATGCTGATGGACAGTGACTGTAATGGGGATTGTGGGGAGGACTTGGTGAAGGGGGGAGCCTAGTAAACATAATGTTCTGCACGTAACTGTAGATTAATGATAACAACAACAACAAAAAAAGAAAATCACTTCACTGAAATTCAAAACTACATCTCCAGCGAACTGTTTCTTAACTAATCTATTAAGTAGGCATAGGCATTTCTTCTCTAAACAGAAAACTATCTTTTGGAGAGTGAACTGTAATCAGGGCTGTAAATTTTGTTTATAATCCATTGTGCTCATTAAATCCATTAATATAGGCTAAAATTATATAAAATAAACTATTCACTGATGAAATATTAGTCAACATAATACAAAATTTCAATGCTATCTGACTTAATTTGTAATCAGTATATCATGGTATTGAAATATCCCCTCAATCCTTTTCTGCTCAAATAAGTTTTCGTTTCAATCACCTGTTGAAGTAAACAGATATTCTGGTTATTTTTCATTTGTCATAAATGCACTTTTTTTTTTTTTGGCTTAGTATCCTCATTAAACTAAGACCACATATAAACTAACTATGCTGCACAATTCCAAAACTGGAATTTGGTTTAAATGCTAGAAGGAATGTAACATTGCCATTTCTCCTTTTAAGTTAGTATGTGATAAATATAAGGAAATATTATGACTTCCACCTCTACTTTAACATATTGCTATAGAAGAATGAATATACCATCCTGACAACTTATGAAATGCACAGACACCAACCACATGAACTGCAAGACAGCAGAGCCCAAATTTTTACAGGAAATTTAAATGAAAATTCTTTTTTCCACTACAGAAAAACAAAATGAGACTGGAAAATCTGCTATAAAATTATTAATGAATATATTTCTTACAAAACAATCAAGTCATTTCTACTCTAGCCAAATACAGCAGGCTAAATATGTGGAGATTCTTCTATTAAAAAAAAAAACTCAATCCAGTATAAAACGTTGATGTTACTAACATCCTAATAGGAAGTAAGAAAAATCTCAAGTGTACCAAAAGAAAAGATAAAAAGGAGGCTGACAAGAGTAGTAAGCATGGTTGCCAAGAGGGTAAATGCATCAAGCCATGGCCTAGAGGTAAAGTGGTAACCCCAGAAAAGGTGTTAGCAACAAACCCTACTCCTGACGAAGTAAATTCAGAAAAGAGCTCATCCTCTTTTGTTCTTAATCATCGGTTCTTAATGTATTATTTTCCAAGTAAATTAAACCTGAAGATACATTCAATATACAAAACACTTTCTTCATTTTGGTTGAGAAATGCTATTTCACTTTGGTTGTCCTGCTATTAATCAGTTATCATAGTTAGTAGGGAGGCTCCAATTAGGCTCCAAGTTCAACCACAGATAAAAATTAACAAAATATGAACTTTACAATCAACAGGATAAGTTCTAAAAAAGTTATACTTTTACTGAAATAACAGTAAGTTTATAAATTAATAGGCAAGAATGCAAAGAGCACTGTAAAACATGAGTGATGAAGAAGTATTAGCCCTACCAGATATAAAAAGCAGTAATTAAAACTACCATACTAGTAAATAAACAGAGATAGCAATGACAAAATGGAAACACAGATCAAACTTGAGTACATACAGAAATTCAGTGCAGGGTAAAGGTAATGTCTTGAATCTGTGAATTAAAGAGGACTTCTCAATAAAAATGTTGGGATAACCTGTAGCTATTTGGAAAAGATACAGTTGGGTCCCAACTTACATATCATGATAAATTCCAAAGGGATCAAAGATTTAGGTGTTAAAAATGAAACATACAAAGTCCTACAAAAAATATAAGATCATTTGTAAACTTTGGGTGAAGAAGACCCTTCTAATGATGTGCCAAACTCTAGAAGCCATAAGATGAAAGATTTAGTAATTACGTTAGGTAAAAAACTAAAGACTCCTGCATGGCAAATAAAATAAGCAAGGTCTAAAGACAAAGGACAAACTGGAAAAAAAATACTTGTTATCCATATTTCAAAGAGCTAAAGAAGCAATCTTAATTTTATATGGAAAAATCTCCAGAATACACTTAAGAAGAAAAAGCATGATGTCTAACAGTGAGTATAGTATGCTGCCATTTATACTTTTTATTTGGGGAGATACGTATTTGCTTGTATATACATAGTATGTTTGTGGGAGGTATCAAAGACACTGATGTTGGAGTTGCTTTCCTGGAAGTTCCTCTGCACCAATGTCGGTTCCAAACAATCGGTTCTTAATGTATTATTTTCCAAGTAAATTAAACCTGAAGATACATTCAGTATACAAAACACTTTCTTCATTTTGGTTGAGAAATGCTATTTCACTTTGGTTGTCCTGCTATTAATCAGTTACCATAGTTAGTAGGGAGTTATCACTGGGATTGCCAGAAGGGGATTTTGAAATGGATTTACTCAGAGCAGTAGAAAGGGTATTGATGGTAAACAACAATGTTTCATTGTTTCCTTTTTTATCTAATTCTGAATCATAAGAATATGTTACCTAACCAAAATAGTATTTGCTGGTCCAATACCCATACTGTTATAAATTAAATTTTTTATAAGTTTCCCATGTCTAAAGTATCCCTTGCAATCTTAATCAGTTTCTGGATTCAGTGAGCAAGTTCAAGGTGAAGAGGATACTTGAAAATCTCTCAAAGTTCTGAACACAGAGCTAAAACTCTTACAAGAAAACATATGGGAAAATCTTCATGAATTGGATTTGACAGTGATTTCTTGGATATGACACCAAAAGACAGACAAAAGAAGAAAACATAGACAAACGGGCACCAAAATCAAAAACCTTTGGGCACTAGAGGACACTACCAAGAGAGTGAAAAGACAACCCACAGAATAGGAAAACACTGGAAAGTCTTACATACAGCATAAACAAAGAACCCTCAAACTAAGCAATAAAAAAACACAATTCAAAAATAGTTAAAAGATTTGAATAGACATTTTTCCAAAGACACGCAAATGGCCAATAAGCACAAGAAAAGATGCTCAATGTCATTAGTCATCAGGGAAATGCAAATCACAACCACAGTGAGATACTTTATACCCTATAGGATGGGTGTTATTTAAAAACAAAAACAACAAAACATCCCCCCCCTCAAACACACAGAGAAGAAATAACAAGTGTTAATGAAGATAAGGATAAATATGGTACCCCCATGAATTGCTGATAGGAATATGAAACGGTAAAGCTGCTTTGGAAAAAAGTTTGGTGGTTCCTCAGAAAGCTAAACAGATTTACCATGTGATCCATCAATTCCACTCCCAGGTATATAACCAAAGGAACTGAAAGCAGGAATCTGAACAGCAAATATCTGCAATGTTCACAACAGCATGTTTCACAATAGCCAAAAGTAATCCAAGCATCCATAGACAATGAATGGATAAAAATGTGGTATATATACAATGGAGTATTATTTGGCCATAAAAAGAAAGAGGTTCTGATACATGCTATGACATGGATGAACCTTGATTATGCTAAGTGAGAAACCAGATAAAGACAAATATTAAATACTGTATAATTCCACTTACATGAGGTACCTAGAATAGCCAAATTCAGAGAGATATAAAGTAGACTAGAGGTTACCACAGGCTTAGGAGAGGGGCAACGGGGAATTACTGTTTAATGGTTACAGAGTTTCTGTTTGGAGTGATGAACAGGTGATGACTGCACAACATTGTAAATGGAAATTAATGTCACAGAATTTATACTTAAAAATGGTCAAAATGGCAGATTTTATATTAAATGTATTTTAAAATTAAAAAAATTAATAATATATAAAAACCCACTGAATTGTATACTTTAAGTGGGTGGGTTGTATGGCATGTGAATTGTATCTCAATAAAGATGTTTTTTATAAAATATCAATGCATACTGAGTTAGAATCAGTAAGAAGGCATCAGGAATCTGTATTTCTAATAAATATCTTGGTGTATACTTGCAATTACTTCTGTAAGACAATTTCTTAGAAACAACACTGTGGGACCAAGAAATTGCCCATTTTTAATTGTGACAGATAAAAGCAAACTACTCTTAAAAAGTACTATGCAGTTTGCCCTCCACCAACAGTGTTTGAGTGTCTGTTTGCCCTATATTATTACCAACTCTGAATGTTACGATATTTTAAAATAAATCAAGTACACCTTAAACTTACATAGTGCTATTTTATCTCAATAAAACTGGAAAAAAATATATTAAAAAAATTAGGACCTTAAAATCTGTAACTAATATAACTTTAAAGAAAAGATAGTAAGAGCAGTTACCCCCATATTTTCTTTAAAAAATGAACTTCAAATTTTAGTTAGTAATGTGCCAGTTCCTAAAGTGTAGATTGAAATAAAGACATATTTGAATCCCTAAATAACAAAGTCCATGATTAAAACTACTATAAATTTAACAATATCTTATATAAGTCAAGACTGGAAAAATTTCTCTCATGGAACTTGTGAGTTTTGTTTTCAAAAATTACCCCAACAGTTAACAATCATTCATTCAGTACTAACCAAATAATTTTTTTAGAGGGTCTTGTTTTTGCCTTCTGAACATTTCTGAAAGAAAAATTCTATTAAGAGAAAAAATAAAAGATCTGTATTTGTTTTTACCAGAAATTTAAGGTCTAGAACTTGCTTTAAAGGCAGCACTAAAAAAAACCTAACTACTTTTGAAGAACTGGGGGGCAGGAGGGAGGGGCAGGTGTTTTGGTTGTGTTTGGTAAAGCCTTGCTTTAAAATAAATAAAACAAAACCCCCAAGCTTTCCTGGACTACCAGCATGCCAGAAAATAGTCCACATCTTTCCCTTCTTAGCCATGGATGCTTATCTTTTTGGAGTCATGAACTCTTGAGAAGCTGGTAAGAGCTATGTAAAAATGTACCCAAACAAACACAAAGAATTCTACCCTATCATATTCTGAAGGCAACCACACCCCACACCCCAAAACCCTTCCAACAGATTCCAGTTTGTGAAGCCCTACCTTATGCCATAGAAAGGAAATCAGAACATTCACAAGAACTACCACCTGCCAGATACTACATAAAAACTTAATTCTGTATGTAACCATTTATGATAGGCATTAGTAGTCCTACCTTATAAATGTGAAAAACACTACCCAATGAGACAAACCAAACTGCCTGTGTACAGTTATCAAGCCAGGATTTGACTTTGGTTCTAACTCCATAACCCACACACTCTTATTTTTAGGGAATTGATTTCAGAGGGTTCTAATATATTCAACATTGCTATACAAAGTAATATTGGTACATTAAGTTATAGTAAGTAACTACTGGAAAAATAAACACCTACCCACTACCAGCAATTTTATAAGTATACAAATATTTTCCCTCAGAAATCATAGACTGTATGCTACTACAAACAAGGTATGTGAGATATAATCTACCTATATACTGAGGATAAGTATATATTATGGGTGAAATCTCTTCAGTATAAAATCTCATTAGCACTGACTGTTTAAAAAAACATTATACAAAGATAAAGACAATCACCCTGGAGCCCTTTGTAAATTAGCCATGCAGGATAAGCTCTAACATTGTTTTAAATAAAAATCTTTCAATCAAACTTATAAAAATTCTTGAGGTCAGTAGAAACAGGTATCATCATTTCAGAGATGAGGAAAATTAGGCTCAGGAAAGGTTAATCAACTTAACTAAGATTCATTCAGTTAATTTTTTTTTCAAAAATTGGTATAATACCCATTTTTTCCTTACATAATCTAATTCATTCACAGTTGGTTTTCAACTAATAAAATCTTAAGCTACCTTATATTTCTATGATCTTTGCAGATAATAAAATCAATTTATTTCATACAGTCAGGAATACTCCAAAATTTTAGCCAAAATGTTAAGGTAATTCTTTCTGTATAGATCCACTGTTTTACTTACAAATGCACACAATTTAAATCTATGTGTGAGCAAAAATGGTACCTACAGCCTGAAATCAGATATTGTATAGAGTGATTAAAACTTGTGGTCAATACACGATATAAAACAAATTTAGTATTTTACTAGAGAGAGTTAACAGAAGAAAGAAAAGTTAGGTATTGTATTTGGAAGCTGGCAGGAAAGAGGGGACAATTTTTAAGGTATTAACTTGTCTTATGAGGAAAAACAGGAATTAATCCTTGTATAAATTCATTTAACAAAAACTTTGAACATGTTAGTGAACTGGATGCTTACAACTATCCTGAAAAGTGGGTGGTATTATAATCATTTAACATCTTGGAGCCTCAGTTTCTTCTTTGTAAATTTGTCTATAGTCACACTGTTAGTAAACAGGAAGGAAGATTCAAATCTCAATTTCCTAACTATAAGTCCAACATTCTTTCCACTATGCCACACAGGAGCAGCAATCTGGGCATACCCCATGAAAAATATTTCCCGTAATTTTACAAATACAAATACATACATGGTTATACTATCACATCTCTGACAGCTTCAAAACCCTTTTTAGGCTCATGAAACAGACTTTTTGGAAATAATACATAAATATTAAAATCAAATGTCCTGGGGTATGTATGTAGGTTAGATAAAAACTGAGAAATCCAAACACTGCCAATGACTACATACTGTTGGGAATTCTACTTACTCGTTTTGAAGGACAGCGTTCATTCTTTTCATCTGTCATCTTTCCACTTTTAAGTGCTTTCCTTGGATGCTTGATAGTTGTTTTTATGGCAGGTCGACATACATAGTTCTCCAAGTTCTTCGGAGGTTTTTTAGTTCTCTTGGCCTGAAGGCCAATTTTCAGTTTTAAGTTTCCCTCTGAAAAGTTTGTTTCTTTCACTGAAAACTGTTGCTGTGCATCAGTCAAACCATCATTTTTCCCTGCTTCTATGTTCCTTTCCCGATTCCACTTGCAAGGGTCCTCTTCTTCTTTTGTGTTGTTCTCTACCTCTACTTCTCTCTTGCTGACCAGTGTGCCAGTACTGATAGCAGAGGGACTCTTTCTTGAAAATCCTTCCGAATCAGAACCCAATCCTAACATAGCAGTATTTCTAGGGTCCATCACAAGTGTATGTTATTGCCAAGGAATCCTATGAAAATTCTACAGAACTGTGTTCCATAAAAAACAGGGATCTCCAAAACTTGCAACCAGCATCTCTTTCTCTGCAGGACAGACCATAACAAAAATTTATCAGAATAGAGGCAACTACTGATTAACATGAGAAATGGGAATGGGGGTACAGGACAAGGAGGTCAGGAAGAACCCAAAATCACAGTTTAAAAAAATAAAATGTAGCTCAAAATGGATTTAAACTGGTTTAGCCATAAATAAGTTTAAAATTTCGGAGTACATTTATTATTCTAAAGACATCATAAATAAGCTGTAGTAGTATGATGCAAACCAATGTTTAAGAACCACTGCTATAAACAAGAAGCCCCTGCAACAGATAGTCACACAAACAGCTTTAAGACAAAAAGAGTTTCACATATTTAAGTATTCTTCAGTTTCAAAGAAATATATTTCTTACATTTTAGTTGTATAAAATCAGTTTCACTGAAGGTAGAGAATCATGCTTTGGTCTGGTTTCAGTGTCCCAACCTTTTACCAGAGGTTGTCAGGTTTTTTAGATTAGGACTCCAAGACTGGAATTATTTCTGTTGCTGGTATACAATTCAACTTTGAATTCATTCACTCATTCTTTCCCTTAAATATATTTCTGCAAACCTATCATGTGCCTAACATGATGCAACATCCCAGAACAGACTCCAAAACTTACAAGCCTTATACTCAGGTGAAAAAGACAAAAATGTTAAACAATTATACAAATGATTTTACAAACCAGAAATTTATTTTTACAAGTTTTCCTAATAGCAAATACTTGGCATACTTCAATTTCCCAAATCAATAAAACATTGTTAAACCATCATGCTAATTTAGTACTTTATAATAGGTAGTACACCTTACATGAGAAACTGAATAATCTACAAAGGGCAACCCATTTCTCATAATAAATAAATACTCTGAGGAAACCAGATTCCCATGTACTCAAAAGGCCCACTAGTAAATATACTACCCAAACAAAACAATTCACTATTCTTGAAGACTGATGAACTAGTCTTTACTTCAAGCATATATACAAATCAAGATCCAGGACTAATAACTGGAAAAAGAATATCCTATCCCCTACAAAGTTCCATTTATGAAATAGAATATTTTAAAGTTGAAACTATGTGCCTTAAGACTTTTCTTCCTACCAAGATTATAAGATTATCAGGGAGAAAGACAATATAAATGTCTTTACTACAAGGAATATAGGTAAAATACATAGCCCAATGACTGGCACACAACACAGGCAAGGGCTCAATTAAACTGTTATTATTACTAGTAATAATAGGAACAGCAACGTTTTAAGTACTTAAAAAATACTAGCCAACTGACTTAACTCTAGTTTGTTCCTACCCTGTTCATTCACACAAACAGCTGAAAGAGTAATCTTCCCATTAGTTTGACTTGACAATTCTTCTTGCTTGCTACTTACCACTTCATGTATTAACACTTCAGAATTGCACTCAAGGGTTTTCACATTCTGGCTCTAAGTATTCAAACTAGTTTCCTTATTTCCCAACACACATCCCCATGATTTAGTCAATTCCATTTTCTTTACTGTCCCTAATAAATCATGTTCATTTCTGCTTCAGTGCCATGTGCTTTCTTTCCCATTAGCAGTACAAAATTCTGGGGATTAAAGACGGTGGCATGAGAGGTGAGACAGAACCCTCCTCCCATAACCACATATAATATGAAAATATAACAGTTGTATTAAATCCTGAAAGACCAACAGGAAACAAAGCTGCAGCAGACTGTCTACACCTGGGGAAACCAACAGACCTCAAGGAAAAGGGTAACATACCAAAGCTGGGATCCAGAGGACCCAAGCCCTTCCCCCACCCCAGCTCACTGGAGGGAGGAAGAGAAACAGAGTGGGGAAGGGGTGGAGGTCTAGGACTGCTGAACACCCAGCCCTGGAGAGCTGCTCTGGGAGAACAAACCTACATTTCGTTGGGCTCTGGGGATTAGAGCGGTTGCAAAGTTAAGAAAGGCAGAATACTTGGAGAGACTGAGATTCCAGCCACTTGTGGAAAACAGGGATTCACATCTGGCACTCTGGGACAAAAGAAAGGTGGGCAGTCTGAGAGACTTCCTAACAGCAAGAGGGTTACTAAAGGGGCAAGGATTGCACAGAGCTTGCTACTCAGGAGAAAGGACAGATAGACAAAATAGTTGGGGCACACTGCCCAGCAGGTTGGGAATTTTTAAGAGCTTCAGGGGTGCCATACCCCTGGCTGGCTATGCAGCTTGGAAGCCCTTTACCATGATACGCAGCCTGCTGCATCTTCCTCCTGGCTGGCACCAGCTCGCAAACCAGCTGACCCCACAGCTGCACCAGGCCAACCAGAGGGCAGCCCATCCTACAGCAGCTACAACTGCAAAGCATAGAGGCTTGTTCCATGTGCTTGGCCCACTGGCCCTGGCAATGGAGACAGGCACTTCAGCTGGGAAGCAGGAAAGACGTCTTTCCTCCCAAAAGGCACCAGCACCGATCCCCTGTGAACCCTGCCATCACTCCAGGGGCTGACCAGCATAAGAGAGTAGAGCTTGTGGGCACTAGAGGATGTCACTACAAATATGAAATGTCAAAGGAACCTGGTTTGAACCAAAATCCCACAAACACCAGAAAGAGGGGAATGTGAAACTGAACTCATTAACCGCCCTGAAAGAGATTTCAAAATAAAAGTCATAAACATGCTCATGGAGCTACAGAAAAATATTTAAGAACTCAGGGAGGAATTCAAGAATGAGATACAAACATTGAAGAATACAGTATCGGAAATTAAACATACAATGGAGGGATTTAAAAGCAGACTGGATGTCCACCACATCAACAAAAAGAAAGACAAAAACCACATGATCATCTCCATAGATGCTGAAAAAGCATTCGACAAAATTCAACATCCATTCATGATAAAAACTCTCAACAAAATGGGTATAGAGGGCAAGTACCTCAACATAATAAAGGCCATATATGACAAACCCACAGCCAACATCATACTGAACAGCGAGAAGCTGAAAGCTTTTCCTCTGAGATCGGGAACAAGACAGGGATGCCCACTCTCCCCACTGTTATTCAACATAGTACTGGAGGTCCTACCCACGGCAATTAGACAAAACAAAGAAATACAAGGACTCCAGATTGGTGAAGAAAAAGTTAAACTGTCACTATTTGCAGATGACATGATATTGCACATAAAAAACCCTAAAGACTCCAGTCTAAAACTACTAGAGCTAATATCGGAATTCAGCAAAGTTGCAGGATACAAAATTAATACACAGAAATCTGCGGCTTTCCTATACACTAACAATAAACTAATAGAAAGAGAAATCAGGAAGACAATTCCATGCACAATAGCATCAAAAAGAATAAAATACCTAGGAATAAAACTAACCAAGGAAGTGAAAGACCTATACCCTGAAAACTATAAGACACTCTTAAGAGAAATTAAAGAGGTCACTAACAAATGGAAACTCATCCCATGCTCCTGGCTAGGAAGAATTATTATCGTCAAAATGGCCATCCTGCCCAAAGCAATATACAGATTCGATGCAATCCCTATCAAACTACCAACAGCACTCTTCAATGAACTGGAACAAATAGTTCAAAAATTCATATGGAAACACCAAAGACCCCGAATAGCTAAAGCAATTCTGAGAAGGAAGAATAAAGTGGGGGGGATCTCGCTCCCCAACTTCAAGCTCTACTACAAAGCCACAGTAATCAAGACAATTTGGTACTGGCACAAGAACAGAGCCACAGACCAATGGAACAGAACAGAGACTCCAAACATTAACCCAAACATATATGGTCAACTAATATTTGATAAAGGGGCCATGGATATACAATGGGGAAATGACAGTCTCTTCAACAGATGGTGCTGGAAAACTGGACAGCTACATGTAAGAGAATGAAACTGGATCACTGTCTAACCCCATACACAAAAGTAAATTCGAAATGCATCAAAGACTTGAATGTAAGTCATGAAACCATAAAACTCTTAGAAAAAAACATAGGCAAAAATCTCACGGACATAAACATGAGTGACCTCTTCTTGAACACATCTCCCCGGGCAAGGGAAACAAAAGCAAAAATGAACAAATGGGACTTATCAAGCTGAAAAGCTTCTGTACAGCAAAGGACAACATCAATAGAACAAAAAGGTATCCTACAGTATGGGAGAATATATTCGTAAATGACAGATCCGATAAAGGGTTGACATCCAAAATACATAAAGAGCTCACGCACCTCAACAAACAAAAAGCAAATAATCCAATTAAAAAATGGGCAGAGGAGCTGAATAGACAGTTCTCTACAGAAGAAATTCAGATAGCCAACAGACACATGAAAAGATGCTCCACATCGCTTGTCATCAGAGAAATGCAAATTAAAACCACAATGAGATATCATCTCACACCAGTAAAAGGATGGTTACCATCCAAAAGACAAACAACAACAAATGTTGGCGAGGTTGTGGAGAAAAAGGAACCCTTACACTGCTGGTGGGAATGTAAATTCGTTCACAACCATTGTGGAAAGCAGTATGGAGGTTCCTCAAAATGCTCATAATACAAATACCATTTGACCCAGGAATTCCACTTCTAGGAATTTACCCCAAGAATGCAGCACTCCAGTTTGAAAAAGACAGATGCACCCCTGTTTATCGCTGCACTATTTATAATAGCCAAGATATGGAAGCAACCTAAATGTCCATCAGTAGATGAATGGATAAAGAAGATGTGGTACATATACACAATGGAATATTACTCAGCCATAAGAAAAAAACAGATCCTACCATTTGCAACAACATGGATGCAGCTAGAGGGTATTATGCTCAGTGAAATAAGCCAGGCGGAGAAAGACAAGTACCAAATGATTTCACTCATATGTGGAGTATAAGAACAAAAGAAAACTGAAGGAACAAAACAGCAGCAGAAGCACAGAACCCAAGAATGGACTAACAGTTACCAAAGGGAAAGGGACTGGGGAGGATGGGTGGGAAGGGAGGGATAAGGGCGGGAAAAAAAGAAAGGGGGCATTACAATTAACATGTATAGTGTCTGGGGGGGGCACTGGGAGGGCTGTGCAACACAGAGAAGACAAGTAGTGATTTTATAGCATCTTACTATGTTGATGGACAGTGACTGTGAGCGGGGATATGGGGGGGACTTGGTGAAGGGGGGAGCCTAGTAAACATAATGTTCTTCATGTAATTGTAGATTGATACCAAACTAAAATTTTAAAAAAAAGCAGACTGGATGAAGTAGCAGAGACAGTAAATGAAATAGAAATTAGAGAAGAGGTATACAAAGAAGCTGAGGCACAGAGAGAAAAAAGGATCTTTAGGAATGAAAGAATATTGAGAGAAATGTGTGACCAATCCAAATAGAACAATAATCGCATTACAGGGGTACCAGAAGAAGAAGAGAGAGAAAAAGGGATAGAGAGTGTCTCTGAGGAGATAATTGCTGAAAACTTCCCCAATCTGGGGAAGGAGATAGTCTCTCGGGCCATGGAGGTGCATAGATCTCCCAACACAAGGGACCCAAGGAAGACAATGCCAAGACATATAATAACTAAAATGTCAAAGATCAAGGATAAAGACAGTATTAAAAGTAGCCAGAGAGAAAAAAGATCACATACAAAAGAAAACCCATTAGGCTATCATTAGACTTATCAACAGAAATCTCACAGGCCAAAAGGGAGTGGCATGATATATTTAATGCAATGAAACAGAAGGGCCTGGAAACAAGAATACTCTACCTGGCAAGATTATCATTTAAATTTGAAGAAGGGATTAAATCATTTCCAGATAGGCAAAAACTGAGAGAATTTACCTCCCAGAAACCATCTGTATAGAGTATTTTAAAGGGATTGCTATAGATGGAAGTGTTCCTAAGGCTAAATAGCTATCACCAGATGAAATAAAACCATAGTAAAGAAAGTAGACCAATTATTTACTAAGCAGATGCAAAATCAAATCAACGACCCCCAAAGTCAGTCAAGGGACAGACAAAGAGTACAGAAAATGATACCTAATATAAAAAGAATGGAGGAGGAAGAAAAAGGAGGAAAAATAAAAAGAACCTTTAGACAGTGTTTGTAATAGCATGCTAAGTGAGTTAAATTAGACTGTCAGACAGTAATAAGGAAGTTACTCTCAAACTTCTGTTAACCACAAATCTGAAGCCTGCGATGGCAATAAATATATACCTACTGTTAATCACCCTAAATGTAAATGGACTGAATGCACCAATCAAAAGACACAGAATCACTGAATGGATAAAAAAACAAGACCCGTCTATATGCTGCCTATAAGACACTCACTTCAAACCCAAAGACATACACAGACTGAAAGTGAAGAGGTGGAAAAAGATATTTCATGAAACTAATATGGAGAAAAAAGCAGGAGTTGCAGTACTTATATCAGACAAAATAGACTTCAAAACAAAGGAGGTACTAAGAGACAAAGAAGGACATTACATAATGATAAAGGGGACAGTCCAACAAGAGGATATAACCATTATAAATATCTATGCACCCAACACAGGAGCACCTACATATGTGAAAAAAATACTAACAGAATTAAAGGAGGAAATAGAGTACAATGCATTCATTTTAGGAGATTTCAACACACCCCTCACTCCAACGGACAGATCAACCAGACAGAAAATAAGTAAAGACACAGAGGCACTGAACAACACATTAGAACACATGGGCCTAAAAGACAGCCACAGAACACTCCACCCAAAAGCAACAGGATACACATTCTTCTCAAGTGCCCATGGAACATTTTCAAGAACAGATCATATACCAGGCCACAAAAAAGAGCCTCAGAAAATTCAAAAAGACTAAAATTGTACCAACCAGCTTCTCAGACCACAATGGTATGAAACTAGAAACAAATTATGCAAATTAAACAAAAAAGCCCACAAACACATGGAGGCTTAACAACATGCTCCTGAACAATCAATGGATCAATGACCAAATAAAAATAGAGATCAAGCAATATATGGAGAAAAATGACAAGAGTAACTCAACACTGCAAAAACTGTGCGACACGGCGAAGGCCATGCTAAGAGGGAAGTATACTGCAATACAGGCTTATCTTAGAAAAGAACAATCCCATATTAACAGTCTAAACTTATGTTAATGAAAATAGAAAAAAAGAAGAACAAATGAGGCCCAAAGTTGGTAGAAGGAAGGACATAATAAAGATTAGAGCAAAAATAAATAAAATCGAGAAGAATAAAACAACAGAAAGAATCAATGAAAGGAGAAGCTGGCTCTTCGAGAAAATTAACAAAATAGATAAACCCTTAGCCAGACTTTTCAGGAAAAAAAGAGAGTCTATGCACATAAACAGAATCAGAAATGAGAAAGGAAAAATCACTACAGACACCACAGAAATACAAAGAATTATTAGAGAATACTATGAAAAATTATATGCTAATGAACTGGATAACCTAGAAGAAATGGACAACTTTCTAGAAAAATACAACCTTCCAAGGGTGACCCAGAAGAAACAGAAAATCTGAACAGACCAACTATCAGCAACAAAATTGAACTGGTAATCAAAAAACTACCTAAGAACAAACTCCTCAGCCTGATGGCTTCACCACTGAATTTTATCAAACAATTAGCAAAGACCTAATACCCATCCTCCTTAATGTTTTCCAAAAAGTAGAAGAGGAAGGAATACTTCCAAACTCATTCTACAAGGCCAGGATCACTCTAAAACCAAAACCAGGCAAAGACACCAGAAAAAAAGAAAATTACAGGCTAATATCCCTGATGAACATAGATAGAAAAATACTCAACAAAATATTAGCAAACCAAATTCAAGAATACATCAAAAAGATCATCAATCATGATCAAGTAGGATTTATTCCAGGGATGCAAGGATGGTACAATATTTGAAAATCCAACAACATCATACACCACATCAACAAAAAAGACAGAAACCACATGATCATCTCCATAATGCTGAAAAACCATTTTGCAAAATTCAACATCCATTCATGATAAAAACTCTCAACAAAATGGGTATAGAGGGCAAGTACCTCAACATAATAAAGGCCACATATGACAAACCCACAGCCAACATTATTCTTAACAGCAAGAAGCTGAAAGCTTTTCCTTTAAGACCAGGAACAAGACTGGGATGCCCACTCTCCCCACTTTCATTTAACATAGTTCTGGAGGTCCTAGCCATGGCAATCAGACAACACAAAGAAATAAAAGGCATCCAGATTGGCAAGGAAGAAGTTAAACTGTCCCTGTTTGCAGAGGACATGATATTGTACATAAAAAACCCTAAAGAATCCACTCCAAAACTACTAGGTCTAATATTTGAATTCAGCAAAGTTGTAGGATACAAAATCAATACACAGAAATCTGCTGCATTCCTGTACACTAACGATGAACTTGCAGAAAAAGAAATCAAGAAAACAATTCCATTCACAATTGTACCAAAAAAAATAAAATACCTAGGAATAAACCTAACCAAGGAAGTGAAAGACCTATACCCTGAAAACTACAAGACACTCATGAGAGAAATTAAAGAAGATACCAATAAATGGAAATACATCCATGCTCATGGATAGGAAGAATTAATATTGTCAAAATGGCCATCCTACCTAAAGCAATCTACAGATTTAATGCAATCCCTATCAAAATACCAACAGCATTCTTCAACGAACTAGAGTAAAAATTCATATGGAACCAAAAAGACCCTGAAAAGCCAAAGCAATCCTGAGAAGGAAGAATAAAGCGGGGGAGATAATGCTCCCCAAATTCAAGCTCTACTACAAAGCCACAGTAATCAAGATAATCTGGTACTGGCAGAAGAACAGACCCATAGACAATGGAACAGAATAGAGAGACTAGATACAAACCCAAGCATATATGGTCAAGTAACATATGATAAAGGAGCCATGGATATACAGTGGGGAAATGACAGCCTCTTCAACAACCAGTGTTGGCAAAACTGGATAGCTACATGTAAGAGAATGAAACTTGATTATTGTCTAACTCCATACCCAAAAATAAACTCGAAATGGATCAAAGACCTGAATGTAAGTCATGAAACCATAAAACTCTTAGAAGAAAACACAGGCAAAAATCTCTTGAATATAAATAAACATGGGCAACTTTTTGCTGAATGGAACTTCTTGGGCAAGGGAAACAAAATAAAAAATGAACAAATGGGACTACATTAAGGTAAAAACCTTCTGTACAGCAAAGGACACCATCAGTAGAACAAAAAGGCATTCTACAGTATGGGAGAATATATTTGTAAACAACATACCCAACAAGGGGTTACCATTCAAAACATAGAACTCACACACCTCAACATCCAAAAAGCAAATAACCCTTAAAAAAAAAAAATGGGTCGATGAATATGAACAGACACTTCTCCAAAAAGAAATTCAGATGGCCAACAGGCACATGAAAAGATGCTCCACATCGCTAATTATCAGGGAATTGTGAACTAAAACCACAATGAGGTATCACGTCACACCAGTTAGGATGGCCAACATAGAAATGGCTAGGAACAACAAATGCCGGCAAGGATGAGGAGAAAGGGGAACCCTCCTACACTGCTGGTGGGAATGTAAATTAGTTCAACCACTGTGGAATGCAATATGGAAGTTCCTCAAAAAAATAAAAATCGAAATACCATTTGACCCAGCATTTCCACTCCTAGGAATTTACCCAAAGAAAACAAGTTCTCAGATTGAAAAAGACATATACACCCCTATGTTTACGGCAGCACTATTTACAATAGCCAAGATATGGAAGCAATCTAAGTGTCCATCAGTAAATGAATGGATAAAGAAGACATGGTACATATACACAACGGAATACTATTCAGCCATAAGAAGAAAACAAAATACTACCATTTACAACATGGATGGAGCTAGAGGGTATTATGCTCAGTGAAAAAAGCCAGGTAGAGAAAGACAAGTACCAAATGATTTCCCTCATTTGTGGAGTGTAATAACAAAGCAAAAGTGAAGGAACAAAACAGCAGCAGACTCACAGACTCCAAGATGGGACCAGCAGTTCCTAAGGGGAGGGGTGAGGGAGGCTGGGTGGGGAGTGAGGGAGTAGGGGATTGAGGGGTATTATGATTAGTACACATGGTGTGTGTGGGTCACAGGGAAGACAGTGTAGCACAGAGAAGACAAGTAGTGACTCTGTGGCATCTTACTACACTGATGGACAGTGACTTCAATGGGGCAATCGGAGGACTTGATATCATCAGTGAACGTAGTAAAGACACGTTTTTCATGTGAAACCTTCATGACAATGTATATCAATGATACCTTAATAAAAAAAAGTTTTTTTTTAAGTACAAAGTCCTATCTTTTCCATGATAGGTTCACAATCCTGAATTTCAAAACTCTGAAAAATACAAGTTTTTCATAATTCACTAATAACAAAACGTGACCTCATGTGTGTAAAATTCAGTTTTTCCAGCATCTCTCGCCTGGCCTTCCTGCATCTCCGTATCAATAGGTGCTTTGAGAGTGGAGAGTAGTAGTCCATCTCCACATCACCAGGTGATTACAAGGGTGGGGGGAACGAGGGTATATCTGGATTTGAGAGGTTTGGTGGGTGCCTTTGGCAGTTCGTTGGTGAAAGACATGGGCAAGCAGAAGTGAATGACTGCTTGTAGGCAATAAACGGGTTTCTCCTACTTTATTTCTCCCTTTGACTGATTTCAGCTTCAAAGGTAATTTTCCCCCCAACTCGGGAGTTACACCTGACTTCAACCCATTTTGGTCTTAATTACCACAATTCCTGTGACTAGCCATACATTTCAATGCAGAAGTATTAATATGTTTGATTAAGAAGTAATACTTAAAACACCACATTGGAAGTAACCCACTCTGCATTACATTCTCTTTTTAAAAGCAAAAAAACTGTTGGATAATGGATTTTGGACCTATGTTTTCAGAACTACGGTTTACATGGACCCAATCCTTCCCTAAATACCCATTATCCATACAGGTTCACAATTTGGGTAATTAACTTTTTTATTCTTAGTCCACATTTGTCAGCTATATCCCCAAATAGACTATAATTAAAAAGGAAGCTTCATCTATACAGAATTTTATTGTTGTTAACAACCATTTGATCAATAAATATGAGAGATGCCCTCACAAAAAAAAAAAAAAAAAAAGTACACACTTCCAATGGTAAAATAAATAAGTAACTGGGATGTAATGTATAGCATAAGGAATATAGTCAAGATATTGTAACAGCTTGGTATGGTGATAGCTGGTACCTAGAATTGTCATATATATAAATGTTGAATCACTATGTTGTACACCTGAAACTAATGTAATGTAATACTGTGTGTCAACTACCCTTCAATAAAAAAATAAGTATCTACAAAAAAAAAAAGAAGCTTCATGAGGGTAGAGACCTCTTCTGGCTTGTTTGCCACTATATCCCCAGCTCTTGGAACAATGAATAGCACATTACTTTTTACCAAATAAATAGACTAATTAATTAATTATAAGGTCCCTATGGATTCTAATATGTTTGGCATGTTTCTCATTTTTTCACATAACTTCATCTCATATTATAATGAGGAACCTACATACAACCTTTTCTTGTATGATGACTGTATTTCATAGAACGGCTTTTCTTCTTACTAAAACTTACTAAAGTATCTTAATTGCACTAGTAACTTCCAAATTATATCTTACACCTCTTCTGTCTCCACACCATCAAAGCTGGTCTAAGAAAAACAATCTTGCTCACTGATCTCACTTAATATTCCTGCCACAAACCTCAAGTGGATCCTTAGCACTGTAACACAGTTCTCTACCACTCCACCACTCTCCTAGACAACTATTGCATATCATCTCATCTCCACTCTCTCACTTTGCTTCTAATCTGATGACAGTAGAAACTATCAGAAACCTGCCAGAAGCTCCTACCATGTATCTACCCACCTGCCTGTGTCTAAGCCTATAGAATAGATTCTGCCTTCCTCGCTATCACATGTAAATTGTCTCTACTTCCAACCCCTCTGCTTGGTAACTAAATCCTATCCCACTGCCTTCTCAAACACATTACTCAGGCAACTATCCTCTTTTCCTGGACATCATCCACTTCTCATCTTTCTTCTGGATGTCAATTAGCATAAAAATATACTACAATGTTTTTCATCTAAGAAAACTCCTCTTGATCCCTTATCCTCCATCAGCTTCCCATTTGTTCCCTCTTGTAAAAAACTTCTTGAAAGGGTTGTCTATATTCCCCATCTCCAAATTCTCTTCTTTTTCTCTTAAACACACCAATCACATTTTCACTACCATCTCTGCAGAAACTGCTGGGGGTCACCAGTGTACTCTACATTGCTAAGTACAATGATCAATTCTCAGTCTTCTCATCTTACTTGACCTATCACAGAATTTGTCGCAGCCGAACAGCCCCTCCACTTCTTGACTTTCAGGATACCTTTCTGGATTCTTCTCCGTTACTGGCTAGTCAACCTCAGTCTCCTTTGCCAGTTATTCATTTTTCCCCAGAACACACACTGGAGTGCCCCAGGGCACACTCTTTCCTTGTCTATCTACACTCACTTCCTAAATGACCACATATTGTCTTTTGGCTTTAAATTTCATCTAACACTGATGATTCACAAATTTCTATCTTGATTGAGATCTCTTCCTGGAAGTCCAGACTCATATATCTAAATGCCTACTTGGCACACTGTCTAATGATCAGGCACTTAAAGCTTAACATGTCTAAAATCAATTCATCTTCACCACCTCTCCCATCCCCCACCAACCCCAAATCTGTTCTTCCCACAGGTTTTCTCATCTCAATAAATACAACTCCAACCAAAAATATTTAGGCCAAAAATTTCTAATCATTCTTGTTTCCTTTCTTTTTCTTAACTGGCTCCTTTTTTCAGTCCTTGTTTCTCTTTACAGTCTTCTCAATTCAGCAGCAGGGAAATCCTTTTAAAGCCTGTGTTAGATCATGTCCTCTTCTGCTCAAAATCCTTTCAATGGTTTCCCATCTCAAAGTACAAGTCAAAGTCCCTACAATGATCTAAAGGCCCCATTTAATCTGCTGTACAATCCCCTGTACCTCTCTTCCATCTCTTACTCATCTCCCCACTTAGTTCCAAGAAGGGGTTAGGGGACACAGATCTCCTCCTGTTTCTCAACTACAACAAAAATACTCCTACCTCAGGGCCTTTGTACTTACATTACTATCCTGCCTGACTACAACACCATTTCCTCAGGTAATTGCAGGGTTTGCCCTTCCACTTCCTTCATGTCTTTGCCTAAACGTAATCTTATTTATGGAAGAGACATTCCCTGACACCCCTTTATAAAACAGAAAATACCCATCCCACCACCCTTTTCTCTATCCTGTTTTATGTTTCTCCATGCTCTTCTTAGCATCTGGTGTATAACATATTTACATATAGTCTGTATCTTTCTATTGGAGTGTAGTGCACCAGAAAGTGGGTTTTTGTAAGTTTAGATCAATGTAGTATCCTAGCACCGAGAAGAGTATCTGACACATAGGTGTTCAAAAAATATTTGAATTAATTCCATGCGTCATGTAGGCTCTATCTTACTGGTTTCAATTTGCTCCTTTTCTAGTATTTTCCCCCATTTCTTACTTGTTTCTTAATTTCTAATGCCCAACCTGGGTTTCATGTTACTAATTGTAAACAGATGGACTTGCCATTTATCTTTTTGATTATTAAAACGAATCTTTTCTGGGGTAAAAACAAATAATAATTTATGTGAAAATAATGTTTATATTCACTACTCATTAATATATACACTGAAAATTTTCTCTTTAATTTTCATTTTTCATAATGAAAGAATTCCAGAAGTCTTTATATATTTTGTAAAGTAAAATTTCAGTATTTTTTCTAAAGAACTCAAAGCATTTTTACCACCAGTTATTCATTTTCAAAACATTTCAGAGAAGGGGTTTAGAAAGCATGATTCTCTTCATATTAAAAATGGAAAAAACAGAATCCAAGTGACACAGATTATTATATAAATAGAATATCAATACTGAAAAGGAATTAATTTGATCACTCTCCTAGAAATGTATCTAAGAATAGAGAAATAGTCAATTTCCCTTACTTGATCAAGGAAGAAAAAGAACTGTATGCCTAAGGGCATATAGTTTGTGAATCCATTTAGGGAATGAGACTGGAAAATCATGATTCACAAACCCCACATTTCAAATTTAAGTGTTTTTAGTAAAAGATATTATCAAAATTCTAAAGATACTTCACAACAAAGAATGCTTTTTATCTGCTAAATGTAAACTGCTTGAAAAGCAGTCCCTACAGCAGCTGCCAGAATGCTGTTTTTGAACTTTTAAAGCAACATTCTTTGTGAATGATATTCTTTCCACTTTTGGAAAGATACCCATACAAGAAAGATATTCTTTCAAGTTTTGGAAAGGTAACCTTATAATCTAAGCTTTCCATCCAGGGACAAGGATACCATGTTGTTTCACAACTTATTCTGGTTCCTATTACACAACAATCAATTTAAAACACAGTTCTCTCCAAAGAGAAACAGAACTAAGACTACTCGAATCTCTTCACTCAAAGAGGCAAATTCAGTATTTATCTCACATGCAACTGTAGGATTTATATAATATATTCAAATCACTGAAGCAATATGGAAAATTCAAGTTCAAGTTCAAGGGAAATTAACACTAAATCTTGAGCATGAAGCCCTTTTGCTGAGATCATCTTAGCTGTAATAAACTTTCTAGAAAATTGCTAATTATAATAGGATATATACATTGTGTCAATACAAAGTAAAAGCTAATAACATGTTAGATATTACCTGTAAATTTACAAAATAAACCACAATTCATAGTGATTTACACTGTATATTCTGCAATATGCCACTAAATACCTGGGCAAGAAACAGAAATACAGAACTTTTGAACAAGAATTGCTCAAAGTTGTTTTTCATCTCTATACCCTATTCCCTCTATAAAGTGAAAACTACTACCAATCCCACACTAATCTCACATACAAGTAATAAACAATGGATTGGATAAAAATAAACAAATCCACTTTAAATAAAATGCTCTGGTCTGTGAGATACCAAACCACTCTGGAAAACAATTTTACTATGTTTGGAGATGATTTTGTCCTGATACTTTATTGTAAGAGATGAGAAAGGAATAGACACACTTTGATAGGACACTATCTAGCAAGGCAATATAAACTATATATATTTTTAAGTACTACTACTGAGTTCTTACAGTGGGTTCACTGAAAATATTCATAAAAGTAATAAAATACCTAAAATTTACTGAGCTGTTAATATGTGCCAAGCTCTATGCTAAATGTTTTATATAGATTATCTCATTTAAGCCTCACAATCACCATGAGGTAGTTAATATTATTCCCTTTTTAGAGAGGAAAAAACAAGTTAATAAAAGGTCTGTCTGGCTCCTCTTAAGTAATATGTTATGCTGCCCCCTCAAAGGTAATTTCTTAGTCCTGACCTTACTACTCTTCTCTGCTACATTTGGCTTATTTGCTATTTGAAACTCTTGCCTGGCTCCTGTGTTGACGCATTCTACTAGCTCTCCAACTGCACCTCTCTAACTACTACATTATTTCCTTATGGATTCATCATTCTTAACCTATCCCTTCATTCATTCAAACAATATTCTGAAAACTTCAAAATATATTTTGAGAATTGTGAAACCCACAGTAGATAGCTACAATACAAATATGGTCCTTGGTTTCATGAACTTTTAAGTTTGAGGTAGCAGCAGATAAGTGGCTAATCATATGAACATATAATTATTACTTGTAACTTAAATAAATGTGAAGGTACTACTACATGAGGCAGTTTGTGAAGGGATTTTGGAGGAGCAGGGAAGCTATCTTAGAAAAACATTAAACTTTAAGCTGAGACCCAGTCTGAGCAGGAAATAGCCAGGCAAAACATGAAGGTGAAAATTATCCAAAAACATGTAACAAGGGTGTGTAACAAGTCCCTGAGGTTGTTAAGATTAACATTAAATAAACCAAAGGGGGGAAAAACACAAAATGAAAATGGGAAGATAAATGAAAATAGCTTTCAAAGTGCTTTGTTGAGCTATATTAATTATTTGGAATCCAAAAAAAAGCTCTGAGTAGGGGAGTAACAAGATATAATTTACTTTTTTTTTTCTTCCTGCATGGCAGGATTTTTTTTTTTGGCATCATTAATATAAAAATCACATGAACAACTTTGTGGTTACTAGATTCCCCCCATTATCAAGTCCCCACCACATACCCCATTACGGTCACTGTCCATCAGTGTAGTAAGACGGTATAGAGTCACTACTTGTCTTCTCTGTGCTACACAGCCTTCCCCGTGTGCACCCCCTCTACATTGTGTGTGCTAATCGTAATGTTCTTTATTCCCCTTCTCCCTCCCCTTCCACCCAAACCCCCAGTCGCTTTCCCTTTAGTAACTGTTAGTCCATTCTTGGGTTCTGTGAGTCTACTTCTGTTTTATTCCTTCAGTTTTTGCTTAGTTCTTATGCTCCACAGATGAGTGAAATCATTTGGTACTTGTCTTTCTCGGCCTGGCTTATTTCACTGAGCATAATACCCTCTAGCTCCATCTGTGTTGTTGCAAATGGTAGGATCTGTTTCTTCTTATGGCTGAATAATATTCCACTGAGTATATGTACCACCTCTTCTTTATCCATTCATCTACTGATGGACACTTTTAGGTTGCTTCCATTTCTTGGCTATTGTAAATAGTGCTGCGATAAACATAGGGGTGCATATGTCTTTTTCAAACTGGGCCCCCGCATTCTTAAGGTAAATTCCTAGGAGTGGAATTCCTGGGTCAAATGGTATTTCTATTTTGAGTTTTTGAGGAACCTCCATACTGCTTTCCACAATGGTTGAACTAGTTTACATTCCCACCAGCAGTGTAGGAGGGTTCCCCTTCCTCCTCATCCTTGCCAGCATTTTTTGTTCCTAGTCTTTTTTGATGTTGGCCATCCTAACTGGTGTGAGGTGATATCTCACTGTGGTTTTAATTTGCATTTCCCTGATAATTAGTGATATGGAGCATCTTTTCGTGTGCCTGTTGGCTATCTGAATTTCTTCTTTGGAGAAGTGTCTGTTCATATCCTCTGCCCATTTTTTTATAGGGTTATTTGCTTTTTGGGTGTTGAGGTGTGTGAGTTCTTTATATATTTTGGATGTTAACCCCTTGTCGGATATGCCATTTTCAAATATATTCTCCCATACTGTAGGATGCCTTTTTGTTCTGCTGATAGTGTCCTTTGCTGTACAGAAGCTTTTTAGCATGATGTAGTCCCATTTGTTCATTTTTTCTTTTGCTTCCCTTGCCCGAGGAGATGCGTTCAGGAAAAAGTTGCTTATGTTTATATGCAACAGATTTTTGCCCATGTTTTCTTCGAAGAGTTTTATGGTTTCATGACTTACATTCGGGTCTTTGATGCATTTTGAGTTTACTATTGTGTATGGGGTTAGACAGTGATCCAGTTTCATTCTCTTGCATGTAGCTGTCCGGTTTTGCCAACACCAGCTGCTGAAGAAGCTGTCATTTCCCCATTGTATGTCCATGGCTCCTTTATTGTACATTAACTGACCATATATGCTTGGGTTTATATCTGGGCTCTCTAGTGTGTTCCATTGGTCTATGTGTCTGTTCATGTGCCAGTACCAAATTGTCTTGATTACTGTGGCTTTGTAGTAGAGCTTGAAGTTGGGGAGCGTAATCCCCCCCACTTTATTCTTCCTTCTCAGGATTGTTTCAGCTATTCGTGGTCTTCTGTGGTTCCACATGAATTTTAGAACTATTTGCTCTAGTTCATTGAGCAAATAGTTCTGTTGGTATTTTGATAGGGATTGCATTAAATCTGTAGATTGCTTTAGGTAGGATGGCCATTTTAACAATATTAATTCTTCCTATCCATGAGCACAGGATGTGTTTCCATTTATTGGTATCTTCTTTAATTTCTCTCATGAGTGTCTTGTAGTTTTCAGAGTACAGGTCTTTCACTTCCTTGGTTAGGTTTATTCCTAGGTATTTTATTCTTTTTGATGCAATTGTGAATGGAATTGTTTTCCTGATTTCTCTTTCTGCTAGTTCATCGTTAGTGTATAGGAAAGCAGCAGATTTCTGTGTATTGATTTTGTATCCTACAACTGCTGAATTCAAATAATAGACCTAGCAGTTTTAGAGTGGATTCTTTAGGGTTTTTTATGTACAATATCATGTCCTCTGCAAACAGGGACAGTTTAACTTCTTCCTTGCCAATCTGGATGCCTTTTATTTCTTTGTGTTGTCTGATTGCCATGGCTAGGACCTCCAGAACTATGTTAAATGAAAGTGGGGAGAGTGGGCATCCCAGTCTTGTTCCTGATCTTAAAGGAAAAGCTTTCAACTTCTCGCTGTTAAGAATAATATTGGCTGTGGGTTTGTCATATATGGCCTTTATTATGTTGAGGTACTTGCCCTCTATACCGATTTTGTTGAGAGTTTTTATCATGAATGGATGTTGAATTTTGTCTAATGGTTTTTCAGCATCTATGGAGATGATCATGTGGTTTTTGTCCTTCTTTTTGTTGATGTGGTGGATGATGTTGATGGATTTTCAAATATTGTACCATCCTTGCATCCCTGGAATAAATCCTATTTGATCATGATGGATGACCTTTTTGATGTATTTTTGAATTCGGTCTGCTAATATTTTGTTGAGTATTTTTGCATCTATGTTCATCAGGAATATTGCTCTTTGATTTTTTTTTTGTGATGTCATTGCCTGGTTTTGGTATTAGGGATAAAATTTACATTTTAAGAAAACCCTTCTGGTTGCTATGGAAGAATGATGAGAAAGACAAGTTCATTCTGGAATACCAGTTTTAAGATTAATAAATTAGGGTGGTAGCACTGGAAATAAAGAAAAATGGGTGGATTGAGAAATATTTTAGAGTATGACATGATTTGTCACTAAAATGTAGGAAAGGAGGGCAAGAAAATTTGAAATCTTGAGCAGCTGGTGAACTGTACAGTGGTACTCTTTAAATACACTTTCAACCATTTAATGCGTTCCCATTATGTAAAAGGAACTGGAGATATAGCAGTGCAAAAAACCAGAAAAATCCCTGCTCTCACAGGGCTGACATCCTAGAAATTGTTTGCCAGGATGAGATGGAAAGGGGAAATCATGAGTTTGGTGACAAATATGTTAAATTGTAGATGTCTGTGAAACATGTAAGTAGAAAGGTCAAGCAGACAGTTGGAAATATATGTACATGATATATACAGAGGAAGACAATATGACAATACTATATAAAGTTAATGGAGTTTTAAAAATTTTTTTAACTTGGTAAGTAATTTATCTTATTAAGTGTAATATGTAAGAATAACTTCCTTTTTGGTTAACATTTACTGTAATTTCCACATTACAGATTGAACAATGTTGGCAAATTTTTTACTCAAAATACATAAAATCTAGCTTGTCTCAATTGTGATAAAGTTGTGTTTTCCTTTGTGGTCTGTACTTAACAAAGTTAAAGGTTGTTATCATTGTTCAATTTCTCAACATTAAAAACCAGATATAAATTAATTATAAGACTTAAAAAAATGTATAGCACATAATGCAGTTTAATTTGTCCTGAGTTTTATGCTCTTTAATATTCTTATAGGTGATCATCAGAATATATCATATTAGCTAAGTAACCACAGTACCACCAGTTGCTCAAGTCAGAAACCTGGCAGTCATCCTTGACTCCTTTCACTTCATTTCCTACCTTTAACCTAATACCAAAACTTTTGAGTACCATATAAGTAATTTCTTATTACATCCAGTTAATTACAGTGACATTGACTTTTCCAAAAAAAACAACACCTGCTCAGTCTCTAGCAGTAGTCTTCTAATTTCTTTGTGTATCTACCTTGCTTTCCTCCAGTTCCTTCTCCAAGATGCAGCCAGGAAGATTATTTAAAACCCAATCTGATTATGTCATTTTCCTGTTTAAAACCTTTGGATGCTTTCATATTGGTGTTCACATATAAAAGTTCCCAGTCCTAGTCATAATTTATAACTTCAGATGTGCAGTACAGTACAGTGCCTAAGGACACAAACGCTGGATCCAGAATGTACAGGCTCAGATCCCAGTTCTGCTGTATTAATTTTGGGCAAGACACTCCATGCCTCAGTTCCCTCACCTGTGAATACAAACTGTTGTTAGGGTTTGATGAACAAATATTTAACAGGTACTTAGAACAGTACTTCACACATGTATCAGTGTTTACTTTTTGTTTTTACCTATCTGCCCCTACCTACTTCTAGCCTCACCATTTCCCACTCTGGTATGAGCAGAGCAGGGCAAGAAACAACTAAAAAAGCAAAAACTGATACACATGTGATATATGTGCTCTATGTACTCTTCAGTTCCTCAAATGACTCTGTCTTCCCTCCTCCAGGAGAACATACTTAATTATTTCTGACCAGAGCTCTTCTCCACCTCCTTCCTGTATGACTTCTACGTCTACTTTCCATCTCAACTTAAAGATCACTTCATGACGGAGACATTTCCTAACCCCCTAGACCGAGGGAGAGTTCCCTTGTAAGCGCTCAGGTAGCATACTGTTAAGTCTCTTTTAACATTCATCATAGTAGGAAGTTACATGCTTAATATCTGTATTTTCCATTAGACTATTTGTTTCCTAAGAATCCTATCTGACTTATTCCCTGTTATACATGTAGCAAAGCGCCTGGAACATAAAAGGTATTCAATAAATATCTACTGACTAAATATACATACATACATATTACTATATTTTTATTCATGTATATAGACAAAAGAGAATAGACAAAACAAAAATAAAAATACTAAAGAACTCAAGGGGAAGGCAGTATAGCACAGAGAAGACAAGTAGTGACTCTATAGTATCTTACTATGCTGATGGACAGTGACTATAATGGGGTATGTGACAGGGACTTGATAATGGGGGGAATCTAGTAACCACAATGTTGCTCATGTGACTGTATATTAATGATACCACAAAAATAAAAATAAAAAAATACTAAAGAACTGACATTTTCCTTTAAATATTATATAATCTTCTCATACTGCTTTTATAATTTAAAAAATTAGCACTATGTATATCACCATGTAATCTGCTCTCTAAAAGTAAAAGGGTAAGCAGTGTCCTAACTGGTTTAAGATGTGTTAAACCACTGAATCACTGATACTACATAAATCACTGAAATCCCAAAGCTAGAATATCTTCATGAAATCACCAACAAAATTGGAACTATGGTCCTAAATAATTTATACAATATATAAAGTATATTTACAAGACTGGACAAACTAACCTTTTTTACTCAACTAAAGAACAACCCTTCATTTAAAAGATGGTTACAATCACCAACAATCCCTTACTTTCAAAGTACTAACCAATAAAGCTAGTTATTTTCATATTTATGTACTATATATATTTCTTAAATTCCAAGATGTCACTGATTTTAAGAGGCTTCATGAATCATCGACTACATTTCCAGGAGAAAAAATTTTTTAAAACCACTGCCACATTAAATGTATTAACAATTATGTTATTTCCTATTTTTCAGAAACATTAAACTGGGAGGAAAGACTGCATCTCATGACCAAAGATATACTCTATTATATCAGCAAACCACTTCTAGAAACTTAAGAGGACAGTGAAATAGTGGACATAAATTAAAATTAGTAAGCCACAAGGGAAAAATACTCACAGAAAACATTCCCAAAGTTAAGTCCTGAGGAAAAAATTATATTCTTTGACTGTCAGACATATAATCTAATCAAATCTTACTTAGCTCTTGAGAAGCAAACTTAAAACAGATTATATAACTTCAATTTGTCTTTTTAAAAAGATGGGATGGGACTATGGTTGCAAGGAATGCACAGGGACATTGATCTCTATCCCTGGGAAATTCTAACATAGCAACAGGAAAGAAGTAATAGTTACATCAGAAAGATTTCCCATTAATGATTATTACATTTTGACAACAGGGGCTATCAAATCAGGGCCAATGCACATGGTTGTACAGTTAGTTCTCTAAACAAAAGAGCCATTTCTAAGAGGGCACCATTCACATTATAAATCATTTTTCATAAAAATCTTTGGTGGAGAAATTGGAGTAGTTACATAAGATGGTGCAGGAGCTTTGGAAGGTGGTCTGGCAGTTCCTCAAAAGGTTAAACAGAAACACCACACCATCAGGAAATTCCACTCCTGGGTATATACACAAGTGGAATAAAAACATATGCCCACACAAAAACTTGTACACAATATTCACAGCAACATTATCCATACAATGGAATGCAATTCATCAGTAAAAAGTAATGATAAATACTACAACACAACTTTGAAAACACTATGTTAAATGAAAGAAGCCAATTCCAAAAGATAACATATTGTATGACTCTACTTACACGAAATGCCCAAAAAGGCAAATCTATAAAGAAAGTAAGTAGATTAGCAGTTACCAAGAGATAGGGAAGAAAGGGAATGCCTGGAATGGAGAGTCACTATTAACAGATACCAAGATGAAATGCTCTAAAATTAGATAGTGGTAATGACTGCATAAATATGTGAATATACTGAAGATCACTGAAGTGTACACTTTAAATTAGTGAGTTGTACAGTACATGAATTGTATATCAATAAAGCCATTGAAAATTTTCTAGCAGATCAAAATAAAGTACCTTGTGGAAGAGATTTCTTTCCTACTCTGCATAAAAACAGAATATGGGTTAGTGACAGTCCTGGGAAAACTTTTTTCAATTAACAGATTTCAATATGGCAAGAAACTGAGTTATATGATATATATTGCTGTATGTTGCCTTAATTGGCTATCCATTTGAAGAAAACAAAGTTAGACCCATTCTTTGCGTTACATACAAAAATAATTTCCTCATGGATTTAAGAGCTTCATGCAAAAATAAAAGTATCTGTAGAATATTTGTGAATATTTCCATAGTATGGTAGAGAAATCTAGAGCAAATCAGGAAACTATAAGCCATAAAGGAAAATACTATAGATTTGATTATATAAAGGCATGATATATCTGTATGGTGAGACATTATAAACAAAATAAAAAAACAAGCAAGAGATTGGGAGAAAATACAATAAACACATAAAAAGATTAATCTCTAACATACAATGTTATTCTGTAAACTAGTAAATAAGAAAAGACATACAAAGAGATATGCATAGGCAATTACAAAAGAGACAAAAATCAATTAGAAACATAAAAAGATGTACCACCTCACAAGTGGTCAAGGAGATATGAATTAAAACAAGATATTTTTCACTCATTAGTTTGATTGAAATTTAAAAGATTAACAACTATACTAGGAAGATGTGAGAAAATAGGCACTAGGGACCACCGTCATTTGGAAAAGTATTTATATACCTTTAACAATCTTAAATGTTACATATTCTATGACACTATTACAGAAAAATAAAAGCACTAATATAAAAGAGATTTATTACGGCACTCCTTGATGTGGTCACCAAAAAAGGAGGTAAACACACACACACACACATGCACACACACAGAGCCATGTCTGTTTTTAAGTAAAAAGGTAAGCAAGATCTCATATTTGTAAAGAGTAGGGAAAAAATGTATTTGTATGTATACAGATATAAGTATGGATGATTATATACCAACTGACTGTACTTGTTACTTTAGGAGAAAAGGTTTGGAAGTAAAAGGGGAAAATTTTTATATTGTTTTTCTTGACCTATTAGAGAATTTGTATTAGTTTTATAATTAAACAAAAATCTAATAAAATCATATTTTTTGAAGATTTGAAATATACATAGCTACCATATGCACACACCTCTCAAGATCTTGTTGTTGAGAGGTGTATGCTCTTATCTACATGAATTTGAGAAAACTAACCCAGTAAACTTCTGGACATACTTTCTAACTCCACTATTCTAATACTTACTAGCTATTTTCTTAATACACTCCTCTATTTCCAATTTAATAAACTACCACCTACTACACACCTCTTTATGCTATTATTGTTATTTATTGCAGTAAGGAAACTTAACATGAGCTCTAACAAAATTTTAAGTGCACAATACAGTATTGTTGGCTATCTGTACAATGCTGTACAATGCTCTAGAGCTTATTCATTTTGTTTGACTGGACATTTTGCCTGTTTATAAGTAATTCTCCATTTCCCCCACTCCCAACTACATACCTCTTAAATCTAGATCATCCTTTTTTAAAATAATAATAAAATAAGACAAATCAGACTTAATAAAAAATAAGAACTTCTGTTCATCAAGAGATAATACCCAGAGTGAAAAGGCAAGCCACACACTGGATGGTTTTTGCAGTGTATATATCTGAGAAAGGAACTGCATTCGGAATATATATTAACAGCAAGTACTTAAAAAGATGATGTCCAACAAGCACACAAAAAGATGCTCAGCCTCACCAGTCATCAGGGAACTGCAAATCAGTACCACAACAAAATACTATTAACCACCAGAATAACTAAAATTAAGAAGAATGACAACATCAAAGGTTGGTGAAGATGTGGAGCAATAATTGGCATACCTATACATTCTGGCAGAGTTATATCATACAATCAATTTGGTAAACTATTTGGCAGTATTAACTAAAGATAAAAATTTGCTTACCCTGTGGCCCAGCAATTCCACTCCTAGGTCTATGCCAAAGAGAAATGAGTGCATATTGTTCACCAAAAGAGGGGAGGTGGCCAGGTAAGGCTTCACAGCATCAACTTGAACTTTGTTTATCTCAGAAGATGTTCTCTAAGCAGCCAGGCACTGGGAGGAACATGAAAGTCATGGAGATATAAGCGAACCATGTTTGGGAATGATGGCAGTACCAGATAGCTAACACACAAGGTTAAGTAAGAGGCCCAGTGAGACGCAAAGCTGAAGAGGTAGGCAGGATCTTGAACAGAGTGCTAAAGAGTCTGTTGCCAAGGGACATGGCCAGATTTTGATTTGATTTAGAAACTGCATACAGAGAGGTGTGTGGAGTGTAGCTAGGGAGGCTAGGTAACTGTAGGCAGGAAGCCCAGGTGGAGCACAGATACATGAACTTTACTTTGCTGTCATTTTACCAATATTGGAGAATAATTACTTTTCTTACACCCAGCCTGCCATTCTAACATCAGTATGTTGCTTTAGCTGATGACTCTCCAGAAAATACTGCATTACCAAAATAGTGAAGGGGAAAAAAGGTGGGCAGGTGACAGAAAGCCCAGCAAAGATTTACTTAAACCACCATCCAACCACCACTGTCCCTACATGAGTTTATTTTCATTTTTAAGAGCAATCTCTGCTGAAGAACAGATAAAGAATGCAACTGTCATTCCATGACACTCATAATTAAGATGCTTATGAAACAAGGGATACTGGCCTATAATCAAAATCGCCTGTGAACTCCCAAAAATTACATACTAAAAATTTTTATGTGCACTTTTTGGGAAAGGATACAAAAGTTTTATTATATTCTTAATAGCCTTTGACTATGACGGCCACTGCCACCAAGACCACCACCACCACCAGAGTTATGATCCTCTGTTTTTAAGGCTAGCTAAGGTAAAGTACAGAATGGATGACCATGAAACTAGGAAGTGGTGATTTTTAACCATCTAGTTTTAAGTCTCATAAGTTAGTAGTTTCCAGATTTTTGTGGAGCACATTCATCTAGAAATATGTGTAGAGGCTTATCGGAGTCTCAAATCACATTACTATCTTAAACATCTCAGTTCCACTTAAGATCACCTCTAAATTGTCCCAAAATTTGTAGTAGTGTTTTAAGGACACCATTACCTGTAAGAGAACTGGCTTTTGAATGTACACAACTGATGATTCTGACTTTGACTTGGGAAAAAGAAATCATACATGATAAGGACCCTTAATTTTCTGGTGATGTCTATAAATAGCAACCAAAGTTCAGATAAACCCTGGGGATTAAGTTATTACTAGAAATGTTTCCCCTCAATGTCTGGAATTAATTTCTCTTCTTGCACTGACGATGTCCAAATCTACCAGCCTTTTAGGCATAGTGCCAATTCAACAGATGGACTCTACATTTTCTTAATGGTAGAGGTGGACTGGCAAGTGTGAAGTCATGGACTGAAGCAAGAGAGTATCTGTTTCATGCATTAGCTAAGGGATTTCTGATGGGTTTTTTAATCAACAACAATAATATGTGTGACTGCCTTTACTATTATTTCTACTCTTTTCAGTTTCTAACATCTAAAATACATTTAAATAAATTCTTACCCAAACCTAGAAAACACATCCTACTATGCACAGTATGTCAACCTAAACAGTATTAAGCCCCTAACATTTACAAGTGTTAGATGCTAAACATGTATTCTAGGATATTAGATATGTTCACTCCTTACATCCACAGTTGAAGCCAGCTTCCTTAAAAGAAGGTTTAACAATGCCCAATGAAAAACTAAATAAGAAATCAGAAGGCAGCTTGGTATCACTCCTATTGTGTAAATTTTCAAAGCTGGAAATGGTTACTGTGTTAATGAATAAGGGGTTTCATGTATTTTGAGACCTCATTCATTATTTTTTAAACTTGTATTTATTTGTTTTAACCTTATATTGTACTCCACAATAGATATCTAAAAAAGATAATGATCATTCTGGTCATCTTTTCAGAGTAATCAAGTAGAAATAGGCACTTTAGTTCTTAATTTCATATAAAATGAGGGTCTGATCTTCATATAAAATGAGTCTAACACAAAGCTATTTTAGAGATAAAAATTAAATTTGTTCATCAACCATTCTGATTTTTTTATTTCTGTCTTGATTAGTTAGTACTTGTTATACTTTCTTAGGAAGGTATTGTCCCTAAAATTATGAAAATTTTCTTTCAGCCTTGGCATTCTTGATTAAATCCAGTGTCCAGATAACCCCACAAATCAGTCCAAGAACTCCATCTCTTCTCTGTCTACACTCACCCTCCAGGTTCTCCCTCTCATCAAGCCTCATGGCTCTAAAGAGCTTCTCTGCACTGATCAACTCCCAAATTTGTATTGCCCCAAACTCAGGACTATACATCCAATATATACTATATGTCTCAACTAGACACATTTAACAGAAAATTCAAAGTCAGTACCCAAACCAATTCTTAATTTCTGCACTCATGCAACCTGCTTCTCCCAGTGTTCCTCATTTTAGTAAATGGTATCCAACTGTTGAGACCATCTTGGGGTCATTCTTGACTACCCTTTTACCCAGACCCCACATCAAATCCAAGTTATCACCCCTACTAACTTCGAAATATATCCCAAATCCATCTCCCAGAAAACACCCTTTTCAACTCACAGTTCAACTCACAGTCGTCTCTTGCTTCAAATATCACAATGGCCTCCAGCCTGGTTGCATCACTCTTGCAGTTCAAAATGTGTATACTAGAGATCAAGTCACTTCCCTATGTAAAACTTCCCAATAACTTCTATCAAACCTAGAATAAACCTAGATACTTAGTCAAGTCTTATAAGTCGCTACATTACCACCTCCTCTAACTACTTCCTGTTATTCTTCCCTACCTTGTTTACTCTATTCCAGCCGTTTACTATTTTCTCAAACACACCAAACACACTACTGCCTCAGAACTTACGTTCATGACCCAGACAGCTGCATGGGGTCCTTCATATCATTCAGATCTCTGCTCAAGTATCACTGCCTCAGAGGACTTACCTAATCATCTAACATCCCCTTATCTTGCTTACATTTCCTATACACTTATCACTGAAATACTGTGATACCGTATCCATTTATTTAATATCTATCTTCCTTGCTAGAAAGTAAGCACCGAGAGAGAAGTGAGTTTTGACTGTTTTATTCACTACTATATCCTCTGAGATGAGAACAGTACTTGGCATAAAATAAGTACACAATTAATACTTGAATGAAAGAATGAATATTCTTTCTGTTAAAAGGCACAGGAGGCAGAAGGCTGGTTTTTCCTACCAATATCCCCTAGGACTAACTATCCCATGGACTGCCTGAATAAAACAGGCACACAATAAAGATTCCTAAAGACAAAGAGATTTTTGACCTAGAATTGATTTGCTTTGGCATAAAATAATCAAATTCCAAGACACTCCTTCAGAAATCTCTGCTATACCTTAAGAACAAAAGTCTTATTTGAATCACATGTAGTATAACAGCAGCAGTATGTTACAGCATACTGAAAGCTCCTATCCTGGAAAAGGAAAAGAAAATGCCTAAGGACCTTACTTTGTTAGGCAATGTATTCTAGTACCTGGCACATAGTAAGCACTCAATAAATACACATTGGTCTTGTTTCTGAATCGCATGAGGTATGTTTAGTTTAAAGAGATGGGTTCTCCTTTAGAAAAATACACTGGGCTTCTAAAAAAATCAAAGAAAATACTGGACAACTTTAAAAGAACTGCCATAACTAAGCCTAATTCAGTTCAAAGACTTAAGGTTCTCCACCCCAAAAAGTTCACATTGTAAGATATATTTCTGTTCATTTTGGAGACAAATCATTGATTAGGTAAGAAGGTAAAAAGAAGCCAAAAAAAAAGTCTAGCTTGGAGTTAAGTGGGAAAAAACAAAAGCAGAATTCACATGTGAGAGAAATAAGATAAAATGAGAATTAGAAAAAATACATACATATGTAGGTTGTTTATATACACTTTCAAAATGTATTTTGTATATATTTACCTCATATAGGAAATATATATAAGGGAGCTCATTTGCTTTAATAAAAAAAGTTCTTTTTAGGAAATGAAAAAAATAACTAATAGTAATAGCAAATCTTCATTATGCACTTGTTACATGACATGCATTATGCTAAGCACTTTACATGTACTAACTCATACAAAAATTCCAATAACCTTTTGCTGTAAATATTATCATTTTACAGTCAAGGAAACCAAAGACAATTAAGTATTTTGCTAAAGATTATATAGTCAGCAAGTAGCAAAACTGGAATCTGAGCTTAATCAATCTGATTTCAGAGTCCATGATCTTTATCACTATTTGGGATTTTCAACAAATTGTGGGAAAACAGACCAGTGCGGAGGCTGGGAAATCTATTCATTATTAAGAAAAGCAATTACACATTGAAAAAAAAATTTGGCTGGATACCTATTATAATCAAGGCCTGATTAACTAAAATGCTGAAGGAGTAGAATGTATTCTAGTAAAATTTTTCTGAATAAAACATAACCAATTTTCTTGGTTTTAATCTTTCTTAGAAATTACCTTTATCTGTAACAATATACTAATTTGTCTAAGTAGAGTGTATTGAAGAGAGTTCATCTTTATTTCATTGATCTCTTAAGTACAAAAGCCAACCTTACATAGTACTGAAGATACAGGAATCACAGGAGAATGGGTGGAAAGTATATTAACCCAAGTACAGTCCCCTAAACTCATTCTATGTTATATTTATTTTCATACCTTTACAGATGATCTTTCTCTACCTAGAATGGCCTCTCTGAGTCTTACTGAATAATTTATACTTATTTTATAAAACTTTGCTCTTCCCATTAGTAGCAAGCCACCTGTATTCTTTCCTTTCTCCCCAGAGATTTAAGAACTTTCTCCCCCCTCTACCTAGGAGAAACATATCATGTTGTATTTTGTAATATGTTAACATACTGTTCTTCTTACTAGATTCACAACTCTCTAGAATAAGCATTGAAAAAATGTTGGTTGAATAATTAATTCAAATAAGGAACAGAAGTACTTGTTAAATTGAATTAAATTCTGACTTTGTTCTACATTTATTTGAGGTTTTTTCCCTTAAACACACACACAAATATAAGATTAACTTAAATTTCTAACTCACTGAGTTCAAGGTGATTGTTCTTTTTATTTGATATGAGTCTGCATCTAAACTTTAACTTTCCAACCTCTGTTATTTAGCTTGGTGGAATCTCTACTTATTTGAGATGTATATACTCCAATCTTCTTTGAAGACCTTTATACTATGTATAATATTGTTTTACCCAGTAATTATTATATGAGATTGATACACTCCCCATTTTCTCAAATGTCAGGGTTAGCTGTGACAATCTAAAATATCTCTCCATTCAGCCCTGTTAGACTTATGTTAGTAAATATTTAAACTCCAGAGCTTTCATTTTCAACGGTGCTGAATTTAAGACACCTTATCAAAAGGAATGTCTCCTCCACATTTTAAATGTAATTTATAACAAGAAGCCATAATATAGCTATTTATAAACTGACACACTCTCCACCTGTGGTCTTAGAACAAATAAACTGAATGAGAAGAACAATTTGGTATCAAGGTGGAAAAGACAGAATAAAATGTAAAATAAGATTAAGTCAAAGATCCATGATTTGTTTACTATGGGACTATAACATAAGATATAACTAAAGATCAATCAACCAAATTTTCACTAATGATGCAATTCACATTCATCTGAGTTATAACTGTCTGCCTTTTGTGGAAGGAAAAGATATATTTAAATTCTACTTTCTAGCAGCCACTTCAAATCTCTATACTCTGATTCATCTTTGTAACTCAATAGGAATACTTACCTTTTTTTTTTTTTAACAATTTGTCCACTCAACAAGATAATCATGCTCTGTAACATGGTTTATATTTAGCAACTTAAGCAACAGTATGGATTTTCAAATGTCCACAACTAGAATTTCAAAATTCAAAACAAACGCATTTCATCCTCTTTACCATGGCAAGTTGATTTTAGACCAATTTCACCTCTGTTCAACATCACCAGTATCATCTGATTTCTTTGTGATAACTGGATCAAGTTAGAAAATCAGGAGGAACTAAGAGAACTAAATGTTTTAAGGATCTTGTCTCTATGACTAAAAACAGAAACAAAAAAACTGTGAAAGGCGTATTATTTCTCACTTGTGCATTGTGCATTTGAAAAAACCTGATAAGCTTTTCTGGCAAACATAGGAACTAAACTGCATTTTTCAATGCAAACCTCTAAAGCAATGAGATGAATTTCTATTAGCTCATTTCCTCTTAGTTTACAGCAAGAATCCCTTATTGACAGATAATTATAGATTACAAGTATTTAATATAAAGAGTAGTAGCTGTCTTCTGATACTTTATTTAAAAGTTCTATAAACCTAACTACAAAGAAATAAATTCCCATTTAATAGTAAAAAGAATGTATACACTGTAGTATTTAAGGAAGAAGTGATATAAAGTCTGGAAGATTTGCTTCAAAATACGCAGAGGGTGAGGAGGCAGAGGAGGCTAGTAGATGGGGATATAGTGTGATAACTAGGTGTTGGTAACTGTTGAAGCTGGATGTTGAGCACATAAGAACTCATATATTGTATCTCTTCATTTCTATATGTTTGAAATTCTCCAGTCTAAAAATGAGCAAAATTAAATGAAAAAATACATATATACAATTCTATCAACTTGCATGTCCAAGAGCAAATGACTACACACTAAAGAAAACAAAAACAGTTACTACTAAAACTTACAGATTCTTCAAACAAAAAAAATGGAATGAAATTCCTCAATGAAGGAAATACAACTCTGAAATAGCAGTAAGGTTATTAAGTTTCTGTCATCATTGGAATACATAATTTATTAATTATGTTGTGTCAGCAGCACTCTGCCATTAACACCCCCAATGAGGCAGTCACTAAAAAAGGGATTTCTAAAACATGAAATGTAAGATTGACAGTTATCATTAAATAAGATGATAAGTATGAAAATCTAACCTCTCCATACAAAAGAACATAAACAAAAAAATCACAAGTAATTTAAAGGAAAATAATGAAAAGAAAAAAAAACTAGCAATACAGCTCAAAACAAAACAAATTATTTTCATTTCCTTCTCTTATGGCAGACAGGTTTAAGATAGCTCATGGTTCTGGAAAGGCTGCCACAAAGCAGACCTCACAGCGAACTTCAGTAAAGCTGTATTATATTTAAAAGACTCAAGTTAACACATAACTCAAATAGCCATGTGAAATTATTTAAGTGAAGATGTACCATCTACAGATATGATAAAACTTCTCCACTGCATGCAGGCAGATTATTTTCGGCAGAAATGAATGTGGCCAATTCTTTATTCATTAGGCATGGAAGAAGACTTAAAATAAAGCCTTAAGTGGTACTAATACTGTAAAGACACAGTGCCTAGCAAGATATAGTTATGCTTCATATTTTAGAATATACCTCAAAAGTAGAACAAGAAAATAGCTTTTCACTCTTTATCCTTAAAGATCTTGAATAATTTTTTGTGATTATTACAAGCATTTTTTATTGAGGTATAGTTGATATACAATAGTATACTGGTTTCAGATGTACAATGTAGTGATTTGACAATTATATACATCACTAAATGTCCACAATAAGTGTAGTTGCCATCTGTCAACATGAAAAGATAACACAAATATTACTGACTATATTCCCTGTGCTGTACTTTTATCCTTGTGACTATTTTATAATCAGAAGTTCCTATCTCTTTATCTACTTCACCTATTTTGCCCATCCATCCACCCCTTCCCTTACAGCAACCACCAGTCTATCCTTTATGAATCTACTTGTTTTGTTGGTTCATTTGTTTTGCATTGTAGAATCTACATATAAGTGAAATCATATACTATTTGACTATTATTCACTTAGGATAATGTTCTCTAGGTCCATCCATGTTGTCCCAATGGCAAGATCTCATTCTTTTTTATGGCTGAGGAATATTCCATTGTATATATGTACAACGCCTTTTTTATCCATTCACCTATCAATGGGACATTTAGTTTGCTTTCTGTATCTTGGCAATTGTAAACAATGCTGCGATAAACAGGGGTGCACATATCTTTTCAAATTAGTGATTTTGTTTTCTTCAGGTAAATTCCCAGAAGTGGAATTACTGGGTCATATGGTATTTCTATTTTTAATTTTCTGAGAGCCCTCCATACTGCTTTCCATAGCACTTGCACCAATTTACATTCCCACCAGCAGTGTACAAGCATTCCCTTTTCTCCACATTCTGACCAACAGTTGTTATTTTACTTATTGATTGATTGATACTAGCTATTCTGACTGATACGAGGTGGTATCTCATTGTGGTTTTGATTTACAAGGATTATTTTTTTGAATTGTGAAATATACATACCAGAGACTATATATACACATACCTATATGCACACTACATATATTATATGACATGTTATTAAAAACCTGATGAACCAACTACCCAACTTAAAAATTAGAGAAAACATTAAACTTTTCACAAATTTATACATTCTTCTACAGAGGCTATGACAATACCTTACTGAATCCTATAATTGGTCCTATTAAAAGTTCTTGTTCCTTTTAAAATGCAGTGATTATTTTTAATTTCCAGTACCTGATTCGTGGGTAGTCTGTCATACAGCTACTGGATTTTACCCTAGAAATGTTTTCGAGATGCATGTATGTGCAAAAAAAAGACATTAAAACCTTCTTACATAAACTCACTATAGAAATACATCCAAAACAAGATAAGGAATGCAACCAATGATTGCTTCCTTTTCAAACCAGAGAGTTCCTTCATCCCAAAACATCAAATGACAACAAAACACATTTTGTTGCTACAAAGTTGTATACAGATTGTGAAGACTTTATAGAGTCCTAAGAATAATGGCAAAAACTCCCTGCAGTTAAGTCAAAAAACTCAATTTCTAGAACTATGCTTCCCTCTTCCTTGCCCCTTTGAAAGCCCCTACGAAACTACAATTCATAGCTTCAAATGGATCAGAATCTCTTCAAGGACAGAGGTCATATATTATTCATCTTTGTGTCCCTGCACTGAATTAACTCAATAATGTTATAAATAAGATAAATTCCAGGAAATGAGCTTCAAAACACCTCAGTCCCAAGGCAAAACTGGAAAGAGATGAGTTTGAAAATAAAAAGAATAAAGAAAATATATAGAATACAAAACATGGATCTCAAAGTTCTGTCAGCATGCTCAAATACTGTCACAGAATCTTTCATTTAATCTCATACCAACAACTCCCCCCCAAAATATATTTTTAAAAAGGCTTTCAAATGAGACCTGAATATAAATTGGTTCTACTTCATTACAATTTAAGTTCCTGAAATTATATGCATATTTGTATGATTGTGCTTATGCTCATTTTCTACAGTGAGGATCTTTCATCTGATCTCAGAAGGATAAGTAACCCAAAAAAACTTTAAGAACCACTAATCTATCATATCAAAAACATTTCATTTTCCAAAGAAATATACAGTTAAGTTGGCTTAGTTCAAGTATTCTTCCTTCATATTCAAAGAAGGAATCCTCACTACAAAATTAGTCTTTTGAAGAATTCCTTCAGTCCAGCCAAAAAATTCCAATACCTATAGGCACACATATACCAACAATTCCCAGATCCCGAAAACAAGTTTACTCATAAATGCCAAAAGAAAATGCAAAAGAAGGAACACTGTATCACAAACTGACCATCCTGTTAGATTCTTAAATATATACCTTGTATCTTTCCATATTAAGATATCTAGAAGATCTAAATTCCTTCCAAACAACACACTCTTTAGGATCATTTCAATTCCACAATGACTTTTCTGCCTTTCTCAATCCATATCACTGTCAAGACAAGGTCCCTCATATGCACCCAGGCTGTTTTGATAGGGTCACCTTGATTATTCTCACACCAAGGCAGGGACCCTTTATTGAGTAGTTACTCAATAACTATTTGTTGAATGAATGAATGAAAGAAGATCCTTCCTCCCACAGATTTAAAGTTAAGCTGTCAGCCCTCATACAGCTACTCTGGTACAAGCTAAACTATGAAAGACATCCCTCCCTTAAATACACAAGCTAAAGTATCAGAAATGCTCTGCTTCCTCCACAAACAATACATAATAAAGTCAAGGATACTCATTTCATATAGGCCAACCTGGCAAGGATAATCTATGCTCCATATAAATGTTTGTCACAATTGATCTCTATCGAATTCAACCCATATAGTCATATATGCCTCTATTTTTCCAGTAAATTCGTATCTGCCTGACGAAGACCTCCTGAGGCACCATGATATGGTGTATATACTACTGGATGTGTAGTCAAAATCTCTGAGCAAGAGTCCCAACTTTGGCGCCAATTTAACGTGTGACCTTGGAAAAATTATCTCTTTATGCCTCAATGTCTTGGTTTGTAATCTGAGAGAAAACCATTTTCACAGATATGGGGTCACAAAGAAACTGAAAGAATATTCTGAAAAATACAAGTTTTATCCCATTGCAAAGTGTTAATATAAAAGATCAACAAAAAGGCCATCCATTTTTTTATACCCCATAGTAATTGTTCTGTTAAAGAGGTCCTGGGCCTTCACATTTACACAATTCACTCTATTCAGAGGAACAAACTATTCTAAAGACCAAAAGTGACTATGACAACTTTCTCCCATCCCTGACCACACCACATATGTGCTATATTGTCTAACATACTGACAAGACTTCTCTTTCCCAGCAATTAATAAGGCGCTCCCGATTCCTAAAACACACACGTATCGGGCCAGGAGGGAACATCCCAAGTTATATTTTAAAAATAAGCTAACTTTTAAGGGGAACTCCATTACACTTATACAAATACAAGCAAACTCTTCCGGAACACTTTCCTTCCTTGCATGTACACACAAACACAGCCGCTATACACCAACAGACCATCTGTCTTCTAGACCAAAAACATGTCTTTCCATATACAAACTAACCAGTAACATTTATTAAACTTAAAACCCTGAGATCATTCTATCGTTCCCACGTAACAGTTCAGCGTTTTGGAGACACCACAGTCCTGACCACACAGGTAAGCCACCCTCAGAGGATTATCAACAGACACAAACCGGACTATGGGGATGCTCCAACCGTGCCTACACAGCACACCAACTAACCTGTCAAGGGGCGCAGCCGACTCCGCCTCCACTCGCTCACTTTCCCGCCCCCGCCCCCAAGCCCGGAGCCCGCCTGTCAGGGACACCCCTTCACCCCCGCCAGGAGGGACTTCCCGGTAAGCTCAGGATCCCCTTCTGTCCCCTCCCCTCCCCCATCCTTACCACCGCTCTCCCGGAGGTCCAGGTCCGGGAGATGACAGCAGCTCCCGGGGAGCCAAGGGCTGAGCCGCTGAGGGAGTACTTAGGCCCGAAGGCCTCTCCAGGCGGCTCTACTCACCGTGTCAGAGGCCGAGGCCGAGAGAGATGAGAGTGCAGGGAAGTGGGGAAGAGGGGGCGGCCGCCACCCGGCTCCTCCGCTTCCCCTGGTCCACGGCGGATCCCTCCCGCTTGTCAGGAGGCGGCCAGCGGGTGAGCTGACGGGCGGAAATGCGAGAGAGGAGAAGGGAAAGGCGCGGGGCTAAGCGGGGGAAACTGAGGGGAGGCGGGTCCCGCAACCGAGACGGGGATCGTCTCCCCCTCCGCAAAGCGAACCCAAAATGGCGGCGGGAGCGGCGGCGGCAGAGCGGCGGCGGCGGCAGCTCCTAGGGAGGGAGGGAGCGAAGGGCGCCGCGTGCCCCCCCACCTCCCACTCCTCCCTCCTCGCGTTCTCCCCCGCTGTCCTCCCCCCTCACCCGACTCGGGCGGCGGAGCGCGCACGCCCGCCCGCACGCGCCAGAGTGTATCTGGGCTCGCAGCTCGCTGCTCCCTCCAACCACCGCCTGCGGCCGCCTTGCGCGCCCACCAGCTCGCACGCGCTCGCTTAGAGGCGCCTCCTCGCACGGTCCCCCACTTTCCCTTGGCCCATGTCACGCCGGCCGTGGCGCGGGCCTTCACGCGTACCTTCCGCGGCGCGAGCCCAAGCCGCCTCCTCCACCTCGTCTTTCCTCCCCCCCCTTCCCCGCCCCCACTGCTACCAACCGCCGCCACGGCCGCCGCCGTCTCCTCCTCCTCCGCCCCCCCATGCCCCCCACCCCTAGAGCTTGCGCCTCCCACAATCCCCCCCGCGAGACTGTTCCATTCGTAACGGCGGCAGGAGCGGGAGAGGAAAGGACGGGCCGAGGGGGCACGCTTGCCGCTGTGACTGGAATTACGCGAGCGGCGAACAGAGACCGAAGACTACCTACCTCCCTGGCCTCGGCGCCGGCGCCGCGGCCCGCTTCCACCCTCCTCCCCGCCGCGGGCCGCGGTCAGCAGATCGGGGGCGGCCTAGCGCCCCTCCGCGGGCGGGTGGTTGGAGGCCGCGGCGGCTGCGCGTTGAGCAGCTTCCTGCCGTCCGCCCCGAGCCTGCTTCTCTGTAGCGGGAAGAGCGCAGTGGAGCCGGCCCCTGACCGTGTCTGCCGTCAGACCTGGTCCGCGACTCCTGGTGAGGGAATGAACTGGCACGGGGGTTGTACCCAGGAGGGAAAGGAACGCGGCTCTGAGCCTCCATGAGGGAGGGAGGGAGGCCACTAGGGCCGCGACCCTCCTTAGGCTTCGTCTCGGCTCTGTGTTGCGGACCTGGGACTCAAGGAAGAGCCCGCGCAGTAGTCTGCCTTTTTTCCTTCTCCATTTTCTTTTTTAAACCGTGGTTAGGTTTTCTCGAATTCCACACTACTGTCTATAGGCGATGATGTTTTGGGCACTTTTACACATTCCTCATGGATGGATGTACAATTCGTGTTCAACCTCATTTATGCAGCATATAGTTCTAGTCTAGTCCTACGCTTCTGTCTGTGTCTTTCAGAAAGTTATTTTTCTTAATTCCTTATTAATAAACGAAAACCTGGACAGAGAAATTAGTAAACTCCAAATCGGCCTTCACTGTTGCTACGTGAAGTAATAAGATAATGTATGTAAGGTAGAATCAGCTCCTAGTCACAGGGAAAGCGCAGAGTATTCCGTTGTTCACAGTACTGTTGATAAGGTTTGTGGGTGTTCTTGATGGTTTGCGACCTAGTCTTCCAAATCACTAATAAAACAATGCAAAAGTAAGCCCATTAGATTTCTGTGGTTACTGATAGTTGTTTCTCAAAACTGCCCGAACGTTTACTTTTTCTTTGTTAAATTTAGGAAAGCTGTGGACTGTTAAAATCCACAGATAATCTCAACATTTATCTAACCTAGTAGTTTTTATTTTCATCCAAAGATAAAGCAGAATAAATTAGAGGAGGGATTTAACCTGGGTTTCCTTTTCCATTACATCTATGTATTTCTAGGTATCTAGGGAACAGTTTGAAATTCACTGTGTTAGATTGATCCCAAAAGCCTATTCAAGCTCCAAAGTTAAGTGGATATTCCTAAATTCTCACCTTATAATATTCCAGGGTTTGTTTGCTTGCTTTGTGTTTTTAAAGTAAAGGAAATCAGCCTTAATTACTTCACTATATATTTGCTTTTCCTAACGGGTGCTTAAGTCCCACCTCTTTCATGGAGCCCCTTTAGGTATACATAAATATTTATTTAATTTTGTCATATGCAAGTACGTTACTTTACCAACAATGTTTCAGTTTGAGGGCAGGGACTATAACGTTTCTTCTTATGTTCTTTTATAGTTTAGTGCAAGGCTAGTCATGGAAACGTTGAAACAAATGTTAGATACTTAAAACATGAGAAGGGAAAGAAAACATTTTCAGAATACAATGCAAGGAGAATGTATTCCTATTTAATCGTTATAATAAACATTTATACTTTGAGATAGATCAACTTATCCCCACTTTAGAGATAAGAAGCCTGAAGCTCAGATATCCAGTATTTTTATCTTTAGACTTTAGTTAGCCTGTCTTAAAAATCTAAGTTTTTACACTAAACCCCATTGCCTTTTTTTTTTGTATCATTAATATAAAATCACATGAGCAACACTGTGGTTACTAGATTCCCCCCATTATCAAATCCCCACTACATACCCCATTTCAGTCACTGTCCATCAGTGTAGTAAGATGGTATAGAGTCACTACTTGTCTTCTCTGTGCTATACTGCCTTCCCCGTGCCCCCCACCACCAACGTTATGAGTGCTGATCGTAATGCTCTATTCCCCTTCTCCCTCCCTTCTCACCTACCCTCCCCAGTCCTATTCCCTTTGGCAACTGTCAGTCCATTCTTGGGTTCTGTGAGTCTGATGCTATTTTGTTCCTTCAGGTTTTGCTTTGTTCTTAAGCTCCACAGATGAGTGAAATCATTTGGTCTTTCTCCGCCTGGCTTATTTCACTGAGCATAATACCCTCTATCTCCATCCATGTTGTTGCAAATAGTAGGATTTGTTTTCTTCTTATGGCTGAATAATAGTCCATTGTGTATATGTACCACATCTTCTTTGTCCATTTATCTACTGATGGACACTTAGGTTTCTTCCATTTCTTGTCTATTGTAAATAGTGCTGCAGTAAACTTAGGGGTGCATATGTCTTTTTGAAACTGGGATCCTACATTCCTGGGGTAAATTCCTAGGAGTGGAATTCCTGGGTCAAATGGTATTTCTATTTTGAGTTTTTTGAGGAACCTCCATACTGCTTTCCACAATGATTGAACTAGTTTACATTCCCACCAGCAGTATAGGAGGGTTCCCCTTTCTCCACATCCTCGCCAGCATTTGTTGTTCCTAGTCTTTTTTGATGTTGGCTATCCTAACTGGTGTGAGGTGATATCTCATTGTGGTTTTAATTTGCGTTTCCCTGGTAACTAGCGATGTGGAGCATCTTTTCATGTACCTGTTGGCCATCTGAATTTCTTCTTTGGAGAAGTGTCTGTTCATATCCTCTGCCCATTTTTTAATAGGGTTATTTGCTTTTTGGGTGTTGAAGTGTGTGAGTTCTTTATATGTTTTGGATGTTAACCCCTTGTCAGACATGTCATTTACAAATATATTCTCCCATACTGTAGTATGCCTTTTTGTTCTGCTGATGATGTCCTTTGCTGTACAGAAGCTTTTTAGCATGATGTAGTCCCATTTGTTCATTTTTTCTTTTGTCTCCCCTGCCCATGGAAATGCGTTCAGGAAAAAGTTACTCATGTTTATATTCAAGAGATTTTTGCCCATGTTTTCTTCTAAGAGTTTTATGGTTTCATGACTTACCTTCAGGTCTTTGATGCATTTTGAGTTTACTTTTGTGTATGGGGTTAGACAATAATCCAGTTTCATTCTCTTGAATGTAGCTGTCCAGGTTTGCCAACACCAGCTGTTGAAGAGGCTGTCATTTCCCCACTGTATATCCATGGCTCCTTTATCGTATATTAATTGACCATATATGCTTGGGTTTATATCTGGGCTCTCTAGTCTGTTCCATCGGTCTATGGGTCTATTCTTGTGCCAGTACCAAATTGTCTTGATTACTGTGGCTTTGTAGTAGAGCTTGAAGTTGGGGAGCATAATCCCTCCCACTTTATTCTTTCTGAGGATTGCTTCGGCTATTTGGGGTCTTTTGTGGTTCCATATGAATTTTAGAACTATTTGCTCTAGTTCGTTGAAGAATGCTGTTGGTATTTTGATAGGGATTGCATTGAATCTGTATATCCCATTGCCTTTTATTAAGATGTCTAACCAGCAACATAATTACATATACTACAAAGAACACTTTTAATGGAATGCCACTACATCAGTATGTAAAGTAAGTTCCTTACTTATGATCTCTCTGTTCAACTAGCTTTCAGTAACTGTACTGTTTCATGAATTGCCAACTAAGTATAGACAAGTAAGATAGTATAGTATTCTGTTCTTTTGTGTATCCCCAATGCCTACCAGAGACTGAAATATATTAAGTGCTCAATAAAATGGCCTTACTGAATGAATGAACCCTGAATTATTTGAACCAAGGGCTCTGTGACTGCTGTACAGCAGCAGTGTTCGCCAAGCTGCCCTCAGACTTCCCCACTTGAACAGTAGTGATTAAGTGTTTATTTCATGGTGCTTCCTTGATTCGGGTAGTGTCTAAATGCAATATAAATTAACAGGAAAAGCTCTTCAATATAAACTCTTAAAATAAGGTTTCAGATTTTAAAATAATTTTTAAAGGTAAAACTTACTAGAATATTATCAAGGTTGGCTTTATATTTGACAAGTTATTGGGTAAAAATGTTATACAAGCATAACAAGGGAAGAAATCTGAAATTTTTGTTTGGGTGCCAAAATTTTAAACTCATGCTTCAGATGATTGCCTTTTAGTGAAGTAAAAATATACACTCCAGTCTGCCTGGATTCAAAGCCTAGCTCTTCTACTTGATAGATATGTAAACTTAGGTAGAAACCTAGTAGTAGTAATAACTGATTATAAGTCATGTAATCCTTGTAACAATCATATATTTAGATATTACCATTAACTCCATTTTAGAAATGAGGGAACAGACACAAAATTTAAGTAACTAGCTCAAGGTCACCCAACTATTAAGGAAGAGAAGAAAGTTTCAAATCCCAGCAATTAGATTCGAGAGTCCATTCTTTTAATGATTTGCTGCTCTGTTTCTTTGTCGGTAAATTGGAGATAATATGATCTACATCATAGATTGTTGTAAAGATAAAATGAGTTAATTTACATAAAGTACTTAAACAGAGCCTGACATATGAAAGTGTTCAGTAAATGTTAGCTAATGTTATCATGGTTACTTGAATGTTTGGGAGCCCAGAATTTTTTCCAGTGTGCTTTGGGGGAAGGGAACGTGGGAGCAAATGCTTCTTATTTCTGCCTTTACAACCACAGCCCTTTATTTCCCTTACAAGTTAGTGTTATAAGTTGCTATTAGCTGAGTAAAAGTTATAGGAGGGCTTTGGGAAGGGGTGTCTGGAAAACACTAGTTCTTGCCCTGGTTTTACAGATAGGAAACTTGAGCTCAGAGGAAAAGGACTTCTACAAGCTTAAAATAATGTCACTCTTTTCTATAGAGAATACTGTATGAAAGGTACTCATTGAGAAGCCAAAAGGTTTATCAAATATCACTGAGCTAGATTTAGATGTCTTATTGGGATGGGGACCTGCTATTTTTAATTATTTATCTTCAATCTAAGTCTAACACAACTTGATGCAGCAGGGGTTTCTATATAGAGAAATGTAATTCATACAGAAAAATTACTTGTTAGCTTTAAAAGGATTCATTAGGCGTTTGTTGATTTAATCTTTTAAATTTATTATTTACCTGGGTTTTAGCAACATGGTTCAGAGTTCAGAAAGTACGAAAGACACCACTCTCCCTCTTTTCATACTCCCAACAGGAACCCATTTCCTCTTCCTGAAGACAACCAGTATTACCAATTTTTATATATCCTTCAAAAACTTTACCTTTTCACAAACAAATTAGATATATTTTTCCCTTTTTACACAAATGATAGCTTGCTTTATACATTGTTCTGTGCTTTTTTTTCCCTCACTTAATACATTTCGGAGATTTTTCTTCAGTGCTCAGAGAGCTTTTAGTGTTGTTTTGTTCTTAAAGAGCTGCATGGTGTACCATTGTATGGATGTGCTGCTTATCCACTGTTGACAGATATTTAGGTTCTTTCCATTCTTTTAATATTAGAAATAGTGCTGTAAGTAAATAATCTTATATACATATGGACTCCTATGTTTTTATTATGTCACTGTAAAAATGGTTTTGCTTAGGTCTCATAAAAACTTTTTTTGTAACATGGACACCTTACTGAAATTTTTGTTACATCAACAGTACTATTAATATTGCTTATTATTGTTAACATTAGAAATAAAAATCAAGAAAGAAAATTACCTGCAACATTAGCACCACAGTGGATCAGATTGTATTGTGTATATATCTTTTTCCTTAAGTCTTTCTCTTCTTGCATCTACAATACTATAAATGTACAGATGGATTCAGATCAATATAGATATACCACTGATCCCTAAAATTCTAGGGTGTTAAGCTTGAGCATGTGTGTACACCTAACATGCCTTTCATGAAGGCTTTAGAGACCTCCATCAGTCTGGAGTCAATTTGTTGAGGAATTTTCTAGGTCTAGCTTGGTAAGGAATATCTAGAGTCTCCTGTAGCCTAGGAAACAATCATAGTCCCTACCATGTCCTTCCTGCTTTGCTTTCTCCATCAAAAGAGTATACACTGCATTATCACTTACTCCCTTATCACTTGGAGACTAAGTGTACATTGTTTCTAGCAAAAACACCTCAAGGTACAGTACTGAGAGCTTGGAGAAGTTTGCACTGTTGAAGTTTGTCATAATCAGTGTGTTTCTGAGAAATGCCTTTACTTCTGTAGCCCTAATCCTGCTCTAGGAATCCAAACTTGAGGAAATAAAATGAAGATTACAAAATGCAATATAACAAATACTGTTTTTTCTAACTGAAATCATGAAAGAACTTAGATTACTCTCAGTGGACCAAATTTTTCCTATAGCACTCAGGTTTTAAAATAATATTTCTCAGTCTTAGCACTATTGGCATTTGAAGCTGGATAATTGTTTGTTGTGGGAGCCTCTCCTGTGCATTGCACGATGTTCAGCAGAATCCCTGGCCTCTACTCACTAGATGCCAGCAACACTACTTTTGTTGTGACAACACCCAAGTTGTGACAACCAAAAATGCTTTCAGACATTGCCAGATGTCCCCGAGGAAGCAAAATCGCCTCAGTTGTGAACTACTGATTTAGAAAAAGAATTACTGTTCATCAGAAATCTGTCTAGTTTCATTAGAGAAAAAGTCATAGCAGACTAAAGTATCCTTTTTGTCAGAATTCCTAGGATGGCAAATCAGAATAGTGCCATTATGTATATCATATCTTCAAGTAAGTCATTTGATAGTCTCATTATGGCTTTTTGGGGAAATATGTACTAGATGTTTAATTGTTTGAATAACCATGTTAGTTAAATGGGTTGAAATTCCCATGACATCTCTGTGATGGTCCTCACTCTTAGCTGCACATTGGAATCAACTGGGGAACTTGAAGAAATACCAATCTGAGTCTCTCTGTCAGAGATGGTAATTTAGTTGGTCTGAGATACAGTCTGGGCATCAAAAGATTTAATTATGCCCAGGGGATCATAGTGCAGCCAAGATTGAGAACCACTGATCTAGGCTCTGCTGCAGAACTCCTTAGGTAACTGTATCCTGTTAAATCATTACTTGAAAAAGATCACAGGATATGTTTTTCAAATTTATAATTTTCAGAAAAATTTTAAAGGGTAGGTAATATGTTAGTAATAGAAAAACAAAAAGATCTCCATATGTGGGATCCTGGATTAGATCCTGTAAGAGAAAGAAGACACTAGTAGAAAAGTTTGGAGAAATCCAAATAAACTCTGTAGTTTAGGTAATGGTATTATAACAATGTTAACTTTTAATTTTTATGACTGTACTATCATTATGTAAGATGCTAACTTTAGGAAAAGCTTGGATGAAGGGTGTAAGGAAGCTCTTTGAAATTATTCCATTAGTCTAATTTTTTGGAAGTAAAACTATTACAAATGGTTACTACTTGCAACTACTTATCTTTGTTCCTTAAGATTTCTTATACAGTCAATCCTTGAACATGCATGGGATCCCATTCTTCTTGCAGTTGAAAACCATATAGACAGTCAACACATATCTTATATATGTATTATATACTGTATTCTCAGTAAAGTAGCTAGAGAAAATAAAATGTTATTTCAAATTATCACTAATCTCCGTAAGTATTTCCAATATATTTTTTTAAAACAACATGCCTGTAAATGGACCCACACAGTTCAAACCTGCGGTGTTCAAGGGTCAACTGTATTGTGCATAAGAAAAAAAAGCCAAATTTCATTTGATGCTGAAACTGGTATGAAACTACAACTCTTCCATAATTTTTTATTTAGAATTTTATCAAAACAGCTTTTCATTCTTATTGGTTAACTTTATAACTAAATGATAACTATATTTACAGCCAAGCTTCTCTGTTTTTTAATGATGCAGAAGTTCCCATATGTCAGAAAAATTGTCATTTAGGGCTCCTCCCTAAAGAGGTAAAATCTGTTTCCCACCCTTTGAATCTGGTTTAGCCTACAGTAGGCTGCAATAGAACGTGACAGAAGACTGTGCTGGTTCTGAGCCAGGTTCAAGAAGATTTAAGTGTTTCAGCTCCCTTGGACCTCTGTCAATGCTATGACAAGTCCAGGCCACACCTCTAGAGGATGAGACAGCTTACAGCAGAATCAGTCGTTTCAGCTAAGGCCAACCTTGACCAGAGCCATCCTCAGAGGAAGCCCAAAAGAGATAGCCACACCTGACCCAGAATAAAAGAACTAACCAGCCTATAGCTCTAAACTTGGGAGCAATAATAAAAAGATGTTTTTTTAAACCACTGAGTTTTAGGTGGTTTGTTATGCAGCAACAGCTAATACAGTTCTTCAAAGGATGCTGTGATGATAAAATAAATACATAAAGCATGTAATATATATAGCACATTGTCTGACATATAGTAGTTAATCAGTGCATGTTAGCTTCTGCTATTGCTGTTTTTAATATAGTTAAATATCAGCATTTTTTAAAACAGCTTTATCAGATTCACGTACCTTAAAATTCAATATCTTTAAAATGTACAATTCAGTGGGTTTTTAACATATCCACAGAGCCATGTAACCATTACTACCTAATTTTAGCACATTTTTATCACCCCAAAAAGAACCCATCAGTACCTACTTTCAATTCTCCCTTCTCCCAGTCCCTGGGAGATTTTGTCTCAACAGATTTACCTATTGTGGACATTTCATAGAATTATTCTACCTGTGGTCTTTCATGACAGACTTTTCCTTTGTTAATGATTCATTCATATTATAGCATGTATTAGAACTTCATTTCTTGTTATTACTGAATAATATTCCATTGTATGGCTACACCACATTTTGTTTCTCTGTTCATCAGTTAATGGACATTTGGATAATTTCCACATTATGGCTATTATGAATAATGTTGCTTTTGTGCACAAGTTTTTGTATACATAAGTTTTCATTTCTCTTGGGTTTATAATCACAGATAGAATTGCTAGATCATTTGGTAACTCCATGTTTAGTATTTTGAGGAACTGCCAAACTCTTTTCCAAAGTTGCTGTACTATTTTACAATTCCAACAGACATGTATGAGGATTCCAGTTTTTCTACATCTTCCCCAAAACTTAGTGTCTGTCCTTTTGATTTTCGTTATCCTTGTGATTGTGAAGTATATCACATTGTGTTTTTTATTTGCATTTTCCTAATGACTAATGGTGTTGAGCATCTTTTCATGTGCTTATTGGCCATTGTTATATCTTCTTTGCAGAAATGTCTGTTTAAATCCTTGTCCCATCTTTGAGTTAGGTTGGCTTTCTATTGTTGAGTTATGAAGAGTTCTTTATATATTATGGTTATAAGTCATTTATCAGTTATATGATTTACAAATATTTTCTCCCATTCTGTGGATTTTTACTTTCTTGATGGTATCCTTTGAAGCAGAAATTTATAATTTTGGTGAAGTCCAAGTATCTCTTTACTTTTGTATTGGAGCTTCTGGTGTCATTGAGAAACCATTGCCTGATCTAAGGTTACAGAGATTTACTGCCATGTTTTCTTGTAAGATTTTTATAGTTTTAACACTTGCATTTCAGTCTATAATCTGTTTTGAATTAATTTTCATATATGATGTGAGGTAGGGATCCAATTTCATTCTTTTACACATGGATAGCACTTGTCTCAACACCATTTGTTGAAAAGACTGTTCTACTGAATTGTATTGGTACACAATGTGAAAATAACTGATTGTGATGTAAGAATTTATTCCTGAACTGTCAGCTCTATTCCATTGATCTATAAACGTGAATCTGACATATCTGATCTATAGACATATGTTAATTCCATACTGTCCTGATTATTGCAGCTTTGTAGTAAGTTTTGAAATGGGGAAATACAAGCCTTCCAACTTTGTTCATTTTTTTCCCCAAGGTTATTTAGGCTATTCTGGGTCCATCGCATTTCCATATGAATTTTGAGATCACCTTGACAATTTCCATAAAAACAGTCACTGCAATTTTGATAGGTAACAATACTTGTATAAAGAAAAAAAAAAAGAACCGATGATTTTAGTGAACCATGTTCTCAGTGAAACAGTGGTGTAATAGAATTACAGAAGTCACTCTTAAAAATCCAAAATGTAAAAATGATAGATTGTACCTGAAAAGCACTGATGAGTAATGTAGAGAAAGGACTTGTAAGATGGTTGGGCTGTAAGAAACTGAAGACGTAGCAAGGAAAAGAAAAAACGGAGGACATAACTACCTTCAGTTGATCATTTGGAATGGTTTGTAAAATCCAAAAGAAAAATTGGGGCAGTGAATAGAAGCTACAGAGAGACATTTCACCTGATTGTAAAAGAACTTTCTTAAAGCTGTCTGAAAAACCATGTAGTCTGCTGTGAGTTCTCCTTCAGTGAACATGGGCAAGCATTTGATGATTGACACTGTAGCATGTGCAGTGGCTAATGGGAAACGCAGCAGTGTCAACCATAGGTTTGAAATCCACAACTGCCACTTTATCGGACTACATACCTTTGGGTAAGTTATTTAGGCTATCCATCCATACTGTTGTGAGACAGTGCCTACAAATTGCTTAATATAGAGCCTATTTCTGAAAAAGACTCAGTGATGATGATTAAGATCATTAGCTCTAACTCAGTTCTGAACTAGTTCTGAAGGGTTCAGTTCTTGAACTAGATCATCTTAACCTTAAAATTTTATGATTCTTTTTACACAAAAGCCTACACCACAAATGTTCATAGCAGCTTTATTCATAATGGCCAAAAACTGGTAACAACTCAGATGTTCTTCAAAAGATGAATGTTTAAACAAACAGGCACATTCATACCATGGAACAGTACTCAAGATTAAAGGAACAAACAGTTGATACATGTAACGTGCAACCTGCATGAGTCTTCAGAAACTTAAAATGAATGAAAAAAGCCAATATCAAAAGGTTACATACAGTATCATTTCATTTATATAACATTCTTGAAATGTACAAAATTATAGAAGTGGAGAACAGATTAGTGGTTGTCAGGGGATAAGGACCAGGAGGGAAGTGAAAGAGGATATAAAAGGGCAACATGAGGGATCCTCGAAGTGATGGAAATGTTCTGTGTTTGACTGTACCAATGTCAATATCCCGGTTGTGATAGGATGTATTTTAGGTTTGCAAGATGTTACCATTGAGGAAGATTGGATAAAGGATACAAGGAACGTGCATATTTCTTTCAACTGCTTATGAATCTACAATTATCTCAATAGAAAAAGTTGAAAAAAAAAAAAGAACCTATGATTTTTGTGATCCCTTAAGTCTTAGCATATAGTCGTTGGAATACCTTTCTAAATTTGCTTGGCTTTTTCTAACATCCTTCTCAGTATACATTTGGCCTGTCTATGTGAGAATACCTTTTTTATTTATTTTTTTAAGAATGAGGGCTCTAACACTAGCCAGAAAGTTTCATCAGAATAGTGGCAGAACTTTAAATACAGTGGTAAGTAAATGTCACTTCCAAATGTGCCTGAAAAGGCTTCCAGTGGTTTAAAAACTAAGGAAATTATTTGTCTCTGGGATTTGTTTCATCTACATTTTAAACAAAGAATTACTGGAATTGGAAGGAGGATCAACTGTCTTGGTATAGGAGAAGTAGATAACAGGTAGAGTCTCAAAAGATTGCAGCTGGACAATATTAGAGAAGTATTTTAATGACATCTTTGAAAATTTTTTTTCTTCATTGTTTGCTTCTATAACATCTCTGACACCAAATGAGATGGTATATTTTTTCCCTACATATATGTATAACATTAACAATACTATACACAGCAGTAATTAGTAGTGTAACTTCATTCAAATACCTGGACCTGATTCCAATGTGTGTAAATCTGTGGGAGGGGATCGTCCCACACATATTTACACCAAGCAATTCTCAAACACCAGCAGGGTGTTGGAGAACTCAACTCGATTCTGATGCTATCTGCCCAGAGACAGCACCAGATGCCCAGGTTAAGGGCTCCGTCCTACAAGACCGCCCTCTACCCGCCACTCCAGACACCAGTCGCAAGCCCCAGGCAATTACCTGGGCTTCTGACCTACTGGCTACAGAATGGAGGTTGCCACGACATCCCCATTAGGTTCCGTTAATTTGCTAGAATGGCTCACAGAACTCAAGAAAACACTTATATTTACCAGTTTAATAAAGGATACAAGTTAAAAGCCAGATGAAGAGAGAGACACAGGGCAAGGTCCCAAATAAAGGAGCTTCTATCCTCGTGGAGCTTAGGGCCTGGCTCGGTGGCACGTGGGGGCGTTCTGTCTCCGACCAGGAAGCAGGATCCAACTGAACAGAGCAGGCAAAGTGGAGCAGAGTGGGCTCTTCTCACGCCTTTTGTGAGGGCTTCATTGCAAAGTCATTGATTAAATTATTGGCCATTGGCTGATTCAGCCTCCAGCCTCCGCCCTTGGGTGGGGGGTTCCGAAAGTCTCTTATTAACATGACAAAACACCCATTTCACCTTTAAGACTGCAGTGTTTTCAGGAACTGAATGAAGACTAAATACACCTTGGGAAGTATATATCGGGTCATTTGAATGACCAAGTATGTATTTCTTATAACTCCTTATATCACAGCTTCCTAAAAGACTTGAGATAATTATCTTTTGCCTTTGATTTTTACCATCAGTCACTTTTCTGTCTGCTTTTTCTTTATTATAGTAAAATACACAGAACATAAAATTTACCAATCTTAGCCATTTTAAGTATGCAGCTCTGTGATTTTAAATACATTCGTGTTTTACTGCAGCCATCACCACGGTCCATCCCCATAACTCTTCATCTTGTACCATCAGTCATTTTAATAGGAAACCTGTCCCTGTGTACCTTCCAGTAATAAGCAACATGTTTAACCTGTGCTCATGCAAAGGACATGAAAACCATGAAAGAAGTCAGTACTCGAATTTTTCATAGATAGTGGCTTTGAGCAGTTGTCTTTCAGTGTCCTAATTTGTGTATGCCCTGGAAAGTAGAAAGAAAATATTTCTCTCTTCTGCTTGCATCTTACCTGTCAAAAGGATTTTTTCTCATACAGTTATTTTAAAAGACATGGAAAATGATGTTTAGTCCAGATTGTCTGCTTTGAGATCAGGCTTTTGAGATCCCCTTCCTTTTTTAAAAAGCATCTTCTGCTTTTCTTATAAAAGCCATATATGTCCTTTATCTTTAAAAGAAGTTGGGAAATATTGAAGGATTTTAAGCAAGACTTCAGTGGAGAGAATGGATGGGAGACGTCTGAGCCTAAATGCTGGTAGACCAATTGTTGTAATATGGATGGATACAGATGATCGTGTCCTGGAATGGAGAGCTGTCACTGTTTCCTGACCAGCATTTCCCATAATGTCTAAAACATGGACAGAGTAATGGCCCCAGAGACCACAGGCACACCTAGGAGAAGTGACCTCAGGACCGTGTCACCCACTTTTTTCTCTCCAGGGCCTAGACCCCTCCAGAGCTGCAGCCCACAGTTGTCCCTCATTAGTGGTTGGACCAGAGCACATTGGGAAGATTGGAGGAGCAGGGTTCAGCGGGCCAGATGTTGTTGGAGTGACACTGGGGTCATGAGTAGTTTGGGAGTAGAGAAAGTTGAGGTTGGGTAGAAAGCTTAGGATTTGAAATCAGCTGATAGAAAGGGCTAGAATTGGGGTTACATGAGAGTTAGCTGGCCTTAGATGGGGGAAGATGGTGTTGGAGGCAGAGAATTGATGTAGTTGAAGTAGGGTGGGATTGAGAAAAATTGGTGTTAAGAAAATAAGCTGATGAGAGACAAGCATTGTGTGGTGTTGGGTATCAGGAGCTATTGGATCCTGGGTGGAGATGGAGGCTGGGTGGTGGTGGGCACTAGTATGAATGTGCCTGTTTGTTTAACCATGCATCCTTTTAAGGACATACGGGTTGTTACTAGTTTTTGGCTGTTAGGACTAAAGCTATGAACATTTGTGTACAGGCTTTTGTGTGAAAAGAATCATAAAATTTTAAAGTTAAGATGATGTAGTTCAAGAACTGAACCCTTCGGAACTATATATATATATACATAATAAACAAATTAATTACAGTTTGTAGCTGCAGTTTATTCTTTGTATTGCTGTATGGTGTTACATTATATGACCATATCTCTGTTTATCCATTTTTCTATCAATGGACACTTGGGCTTTTTATGGTTTTTGATAACTAATACTTTACTACTATGAACATTGTTTCACATCTTTCCCAATGAACATGTGTGTTTTTGTAGAATAAATGCCAAACAGTAGAATACTTGGGTCATAGACCTAAATATTTTCAACTTAAAAAGATAATGCCAAATTTCTTTTCAAGATACTTGTATTTACATTCTTGTTGAGTGTTAAAAGTTCTCAGTGCTTCACAAACTCTTTAACATTTGCTGTTGTCTGACTCTTTAATTTTTTTCCAATATGGCGATTCTGAATGGTACCTCATTGTGGTGGTTTTATTTTACATTTCACTGGTTTGTAATGAGGAAGATCTTTTTGTGGGTTTACTAGCCATTTGTGTTTCCTTTTTTGTGAAATGTGTATTAGTGTCTTCTGCTCTTTTTTTTATTTTATCAATTTGTGGGCATTCTTTATATATTCTGGATACTAAACCATTGTGCAAATATCTGTTCCCAGTTGTTGCTTACTTTTTCACTTTTTTTTGAGTGCAGGGACAATGCTGAAAGGAATGAAAAGGCTTATCTCAAGGGTCCATAAGGTGAGTCCTAATTAATCTAAAAGCTTTGTGCAACATGACTTTAGATGAATTCTTGTTTTGGGATGTATTCATTGTATCCATAATAATAAGATAGTCTTGAGAACTTGAGTTGACTCAAGCTTTATCTACAAGTTTATATTCAAAATTATAATTCTATTTCTCTGCCCATACTCTTCACTCTCAGCTGCCCTAAAAATACTCAAGTAACAGGTGTCAGTAGAATAATTGTGCTTGAGTACCTGTCATAAGAGAGTTAACATTATCTTTAAAAGTAGATAAATAGGCTTGATTGCAGCTATATTAACTTTTATTATTCTCTATTTGGATTAATGCTTATTATCCCTTAATGAAGCACTTAAAAATAAGTTGCCAATTTAGACCTTTAGTTGAATAAAATGATAAAATCACATGTAAAAAAGATCATTCTGTTGCTTTACTTCATTCTTTCATTTATTTAGCAAATAGTTTTTCAGTATCCTCCATACGGCAGACACTCAGGATTGATTCTAAAGTGACTCATTTCGCTAATAACGTTTACTGTTTGTTGGACATTCATTATGTGTTAGGCACTGTGCTAAGTGCTTTCTTTTAATCTGTACGACCAAACCATGAAGTAAATAAACTCTTTGTTTCACAGATGCAGAAAAAGGGTTAGAAAGACAGCTTGCCTAAGGCAATACTCTGTGAAGTTGGAGAGCCCAAACTAGATTCCAGGTCTGACTTCAAAGCCTGTGTGACCTTAATCACTCTGCTGTGTTGCATCTTATGGTCCATTTTCTCCAGGACCTCGACTACCAATAGTGGAATAATGAATAAATGACTGTTATAGTATGGTGCTGTTACAGTACCCAGGAGGAGCACCTCACCTGGATTAGCAGGGCCCAGAGGAAATACTCAGAGTTGAATCCTAAAGATAAGTCATTTCCAGCTGATCACTTAATTACAGATTAGATTTCTTAGAAAAGGAACCCTCCCTTTTTATAGGATGTATCTTTTTATCTTTTATTCAGGGATTCATGGTAAACCTGTGAAAAAACTATTATTATAAATTAAAATGAAAATAAAACCAGGGCTCAACAGAGGGATGGATTCTGGTCTCTACTGATTACACTAAAAGATGGAAATTTCTTTTTAATAGCAGACAAGAAACTGCAGAAAGATGTCAGTGAGAATTTTGTGCTTTTTATAGATTGGTTTAGAGTAACCTTGATTGGCTTGTGAATGCTGTTCTTTTAGGAACTGCGTGATTTTCATCCTGGAACTGTGCAGAGGCAATTGTACATATGGTTGTTTTTCCTGGGAACAGGAGACTAGCTGGGTGATGTCATATATAACACTAAGCAGTTAGGAATCCATTTTGCTAGCTTTTAATTTGCTGCAAAAAGCAGTTACAAAGTCATAGGATTCTTGTAGAAATAGTACCACCTTGTGGCCTTTAAGTGTATATTTTTTTCTACCTTTTTTTTTAGAGACATGGTTTCTCTCCAGTGGAAATGAGAAAATTGAGTGTTATCAGTACTAGAGTGTATTATTCAGATTGCTATACTGAGATAACAGGCCCTGAATTTTCATTGGCTTAAACAAAACAGATGAATTGTTTGTGTTGTGTGTATGTGTTTTGTTTTGTTCTTGCTGTTGCTGTATTTCCAAAATGGTTTGCAGGCAATTGAGGGAGCAGGTAGACATGGGTTCATCACTCTGGGATGCCATCTCAGCCTGTAAATTTTAAGGTTGCCAACAGCAGGGGAAGAAAAGAGAATTTATGCCCATTCATAACTGGCTCCGACTACAACTGACTACCAGTTATTTCTGTTTACAGTTCATTAGCTAAAACTAATCACATGATCCCAATCTATCTGCAAGGGCAGCTGGGAAATGTAGAATATTCGGATATTTGGTAAATATTGCCGTCTCTGACATTCCCAGATGAAGTTGGAGTGACTGTATTATTTTACCTTTTTACTTTATTTTAAATAGACAAGTTCTGGTTCAGAGGTTCAGAGGTTTCCATGTGCAGATCACTGAGTTGCATGTACTGCAGTTTGCTTTCACTTCACCTGATGCTTTATATACACCCCCATGACATGTCTCTAATGAAAGATTCTTTATCAGGGCACAAGTATGGCGTTTTTGTGGTGTGTTAGGTACTCAAAGAAGGAGATAGAAAAATAAATAAAATCTGGTCCCTTCTCTTCCAAGTGTGGGCAGAGACAAACTTGTGTGTAAGATAACTTGATGTACTAAAAGGAATAGAGATTTGGAGTCACACAAACTTGAATTCTGGTTTCACTGCCTACTTTGTGACCTTAGGCAAAATTTATTTAATTTCCCTGACCCTGGTTTCCTCTGTTGTAAAACAGGCACAATTTTCTACCCATCTTCTAAGATTACTGGCTCAAAAATAACACGTGTAAAACACTATATTGCCTAACATCTAATAGGTACTCAACTAACAAAAGCTGTGGATTCAGCTCAAGTCAAAGTAAAAATGCCATGCAATACAGAGAAACTGCTTCCAACACAGAGGGAAAGATAATTACTTTTGACCAGAGGTGTCTGGCAAATCTTCACAGAGGATGGGACATTTGAGAGGAACCTTAAAGGGTGAATAAGATTTAAATAGGGAAGTTGACGGCAGAATGAACAGAAGTAGGGAGGCATGAAAGTGAATAGCATGTTGTACCATGGTTGTAAGAATGGAATATAGAGTTTATAAAGGAGTGAGACTAGAAAGGTAATTTAATGTCTTCACAGTGGCCTTGATTCATGCAGAGGACTTTGAGACTTACTTTGACATTAGTAGGGAACCGTCCAAGCTTTTAAAGGTTACATTGAAGGTAAAACTATTGTTTGGTAGGACAAATCTTTTAAACTATGAAAGATGAAGAGTTAAATATTTAGAAGTAACCAACAGAAAGTTGCTATGGAGCTTTAAGTTTTATTAAATGGGTGTAAGTGTGATGAGTAGTGTTACAGAAATAATACACATTTTCTGGACTCAGGAAGCTGCTTGATGAGACTAAGTATAAATATAGGCAGCTTTCATATTACCTACTGATTTATCACGCAGCTCCCTTATTACAGCCATCTGTCTGTTCCCCTCCTACTGGCTTCATATCTTAATCTTCCCTTGTAACTGGCATCTTTTCACTTCTACGTAAGGTCTTTTATCCTTAAGCTTAGTTTGGGGGAGGTTCTCCAGTTAGCATTTTCACAGATTTTTCTCCTGAAATCTCATTTTCTTCCCCTAACCCTTCCCTGGTTCAGAGGTTTCCATGTGCAGTTTACTGAGTTGCCTGTAAAGCAGTTTATTTTCACTTAGCTGAATGCTTTGCATACACCCTCATTACATTTCCTTAATAAAAGAGTCTTTATTCTGGGGCACAGCTGGAATAAAGAAGCAAGAAATTGTTGTGGGGAGTGTAATTATATTTGTCAAATAGGAACATTGCACTAATCTCCTAATAGCTAAGATGACTGCAGTTACTAGACAGTACTGAGAGTGGTACAGCACTGGACACCATCACTGGCCAAGGGCATTAAAAGTTTAGGTTGGCAATGGTTATGCTCTGCTCCTTAATAACCTCTAACAAAATTGTTTGTTTCCATATGGGGCAGAGCCCTGACATAGCAACACAAGCTGGAAAATATTCATAGTATGAATAATGTGATGGGACTTAGAGAAATATAAGTATAACAAGGACTTGTTTTACTTGAAACTGAAATGTATGTTAGTGACATTTTTCTCTGTTGCAGGCATGGCTTAAAACCTCACTTTTGTACCAAGCATAAAGAGCCTAATAATTCCAAGACATTTAAAATGGTTTCTCTTATAGTTGGACCCCGGACATTTTTTGCACACAGGGGTCCAGACACCCCAAAGCCTTGCTGCTCACCTAGATAACCAGGTTCCAATTAAGAGTCCCAGAGCTATTGCCCGCACCAGTGAAAATGACCCGGTGAGTTGCTAATGTGTCTATATGCATTTTTTTCTCAGGGTTTATTGTTCATGTTGCTGTCGTTTTACTTATCAGGAAAACTGAAATCCACAGAAGCTAAGCAGATTTACAAGTAGTGCACCAGAGACAGTATTCTGGAGCCCAGATCTCCCTATCCCTGTCTGATGCTGTGGTAACTTTAAGCATTCAGACAGGTCAGTCCACATCTGTTCTGATTTAATCCATAATATTGAATTCACCTCATGCCAAGGATTTTTTTTGAGCACAGAGTAGATACACAGTAAATACTTATTAAGTCAGTTCCTTAGAAGTTACCCTTAGCAGTTATTATTGGTCTTACTGTATGACGGGTCAGCTGACTTTTCCTTAAAGGACAGATAGAAAATATTTTAGGCTTATGAGCCAAAGTGGTCTCAGTCACAACTACTTAGTTCTGCCATAAACGGATGTGGCTATGTTCCGATAAAACCTTCTTTCCAAATTTAGCGGCCCTAGTTTACCAACCCTGGTATAGAGACTCCTAAAGAAATCAGCTTACTTGCCCAGGATCACATAGCAGGGCAGGTACAGGGCCCAGTTTTCCTAATAACCAACCTGGTACTATTTTCCACCTTTCTAAGTGGATTTCCTAATAGCTGGAGAGGGAACTTACTTGATTGAGAAGAACAGCATTTCAAGTGGAGTTTGTCAGCGGAAGCCAGGAATCTAGCAGTATCCAGTGTTGCATTTCCATTTCAAGTCCCATTAGGCTAAATGTTGATTTCTTTGCTCCTTCCCCAGCATTATTGTTGCCTCTTAAACATGAAATTAGTTGTGGGGTCTGCTTAAATGTGAAGGGAACCAATAGCTTTTTGTCCCGATCCCTACGCTCAGAGTCTCCTCATGTTAACATACACTGTGCGTGTGGAGATAAAAAAATAACTCATTACCCAAAAAAATCTCCACAGGATGTGTTTTATTTATGTCTCTTAACGTTCACTGCTTCCACAAGCACAAAATGAAATAGAAAAGTGAATGAAGTCATTGATGTGTCTTTCAGCTTTCCCTGTAGTTGTAGTCTCTTTATCTGCCGATTCCTCTGGGGTTTCTATGGAAACAGTGGAATGCAGATGATCTTGTCACATGACTGGAGCATCTCTATACACAGCCGAGAAGAATCCAGATGGCGAGAATGGTCTCTGCTGCCTCCACATCTAGGGTTTACGTTGCTGAGCAACTGGCTTCATCATTCAGGCCAACACCAGCTTTACATACACACTGTGAATTGGGGGACAACCAGTATCATTTTTTGTCTAAGAAATGAAAGATATATCTTCCAGCTCTGAGAGATGAGCATTCATTTTGAGCATAGACTCAATATGGTCTAGGAGGCCCTTTCCACTTTTCAGTCTTTGTTACTTTGTCTGTGGCCTTATTACACCTATTTGCATTTTTGTTTCATAGGCCAAGCATGGGGAGCAGCATGAGGGTCGGCACTACAGCATCCCCCTCCAGGACCTGAAGACGATACTGCCCCATGGCCTGCCGCCTCGCTTTGTGATGCAGGTGCCCACAGCATGAAGGGAACTGGAGGGAGCTCAGAATGCCAGCTGCTGATGGCAGAGGGGTGGGATTAAATGAGCTGAATTCTATAAAAGATGAAATCTGAGTCTTAAAAATTCTCAGCTATTGATTATCTTTTATGAATAGTGCTCTTATTATAATTACCTTAAGCCAATCTGTGGTTAACCACTTTAAATCCTTTTGGGAGTTAGGCAGAATATTCTTAAGTAAATAAACAATATCCCACTATTTTCCATGTGTTATTTAGCAGATTTCTAGAAACTTTGGCATTCCAGTGATTATTTAAAATGAATGTAATATCTGCTTTAGCAAAACAGCATGAAAATAGTTAATATGTAGAAAAATAAAATCATTATATTTCTGAGCCCAATAGAAATGACATTTGGGTTAGTTGCATCATTGTTCTTCAGTCCCGTGGATTTTCAGAAAATGTAGTTTTGTGGTCCTAACTTCTAGCCCAATTTGAGTATAATCTTGGGTTGCACTGGAAGAATTCATGATTAACTGCAAGTGTAGTCTATTAGCATAATTGGTTCTTTTGACTAACTCCTGCTGAATTATCTTCAGCCTCAGAAATATTCCTTCTTATTGAAACACCAAACTCAACTGTGCTGGTGATTTTTAGCTTAGGAGCCAGAGGATGTCATTTCTTCAGTGTGCTTTGTTTCAATAAATCATACGAGACACCAATAAGGGAGCTAATTCTAGACCATAGACAGCCTTGTCATCGGAAATTTTACTACGTTTGGAAATAGGATACAGCCAGAAGAAATCATTTGTAATGGGACTTTAAGCTGTTTGAAGATATTCATAGTACAATCTCTACCTTCAGGGTCATGTGGGCCTAACTTTAACTAACCTTTTCAAGCTGCTTTCAGAATGGCTTACCCTCCAGTGCTTTGGAGGGAATTACTCATACATTCTTTCCATGATTTCCATTTATGTGGAGGCCAACTCCCTCACCATTGTTTGTGTATTTCAGTACTGTCATATTGCCTAATATGACATTTCTGTTTTAATATCTGTATCATGTTTTTGAAGGTTTTACTTTCCATTAGGTTAGAACTTAACCTGTTAAGTAAGTTCTTTTCCAATTCAATTGTTTGATTAGGATTTCCTTAAAAAACAACACTATTTTAATCCTTATCTGATGTACTTACTAATAGTATTGTTAGATATTTATTTTTATCAACAGACGTTACTTAATACTTTATTTGCAACTCACTTTCACACATATCAGTGCTTCCCAAATGTTTTCCACCAAAGTATTCCTGGTGGTGAAAAGGGAATGAACTCTTGTGTCAGTCCTCTGGCATGTCTGTATGCTGGTGGCAGCCCCGTAGCTGCAGGGCAGCATGTCACACCTGCTCCTGAGCTGCCATGGATATGGTTCCAGGTAATAAAAATTAACTAAAAATAAATGTAAAATAATTAGCATTGACTCAGTGCTTAGCATGTGTCAGATACTTTGTTAAGCATCTTACATGCTTTTAATATTTACACCAACCCTAAATGGTATACATAGTTACATTATGAGATGTCTGTATTAGTTATAGATTTCAATTAACTGATTTAATGTCTGTGCTTCATTAACAGAAGTAATCCAAAGCTAACTATTAGGTTACTTAGTGTGGAATGATATATTATTTCTTAGCTAATTACATAGACTTTCAAATCCGGTAACAAGTTAACCTCTCCTAACTGAGTAAATGAAAAATATGCAATGTGCTGCTTTTGTTGCTGTATTAGGCTTAGTGTGTGCCACACCCCACTCTCTCCTTCCTCCTTCTGTTTTATTAGGTGAAGACATTCAATGAAGCTTGCCTGATGGTAAGGAAACCAGCCCTAGAGCTTCTACATTACCTGAAAAACACTAATTTTGCTCATCCAGCTGTACGATATATTCTCTGTATCCTTTCTCTCCTGCCTGGACCATCTTGAGCCAGGGCTTTCCTCCCTCAGATGGGGGGAAAGAAGCAATGCAAAAGTACTATGTGTTGACTATGGAAGTGTCCCTTCTGGGGATGTTTTCCTTAACAAGTGCTTTAGATGGGGAGAAGGGAACGGGAAAAACCCTCAGTCTTTGCCATGCTATTCATTTCTGTGCAAAACAGGACTGGCTAATACTGCATATTCCAGATGGTAAGAACTTCCCATCTTCACTATGCTGGGGTTAGTTACCCTGTTACTGGGGTGGCTTTCACTTTCTGACAGCCCTGATGGCTTAAGGAAAGGCCTTTGCTCCAGATGCAGAGCAGTCTGAGCTAGTTTGTCATGATTTCTTCATATTACTGACAAGGTAAAGTAAATGCAACAGAGGAAATTCACCTAAAAGCTTTCTGGAGCCTTTTGGTGATAAAATGAAGAGTTTTGGTCCATCTAGTCTTCATTTTGATATGTAATGCCCAGGAACATAAAGACCTACTTTAGAGATCACCACAGGCTTTATTGCCATCAGTCAACAATTGTATCTATGGAACCTGACATGGTACTGTTTATCAGCATTCTAGAGTTGTCAGCCTGGGTTTTAGAAACTTACTCTCATACTTTGCATATATCCCTCCTTGTTTTGTTTAGTGATGTGTGCCTCCACGTTTTCTAACTATCTTTAAAAACTGCCAGGAAGCTAAGATGACCTTTAATCCACTTGGTATGCCTTGTTTAATCTAAGATAGACTAGATAAAAAAGTAAACCTCTAAAGCAAGAAGGCTTTAAGATTATACAATTATCAAGAAATATATATGTGGAAACTAAAGTCATTTCCCATATATAAGTAAACTTAAAGAAGCATAGAGTATTTTAAGTTGAACATAGGCAGTTCCTGCCTAGTTTGTTGCCTTGTGCCTTTTTTTTAGCTCATCTTTGGGTGAAAAACTGCCGGGATCTTCTGCAATCTACCTATAACAAAGAGCGCCTTGATCAACCCTTGGAGGCTTCAATCTGGCTGAAGAATTTCAAAACTGCAAATGAGCGTTTTTTGAGTGAGGTGACTAGGCTCCTAGAAGTTTGGTGCTGGAGTCTTTAGATTTTATCTTCTTTGTACCCTGAGTACCAGTAGACTATGAGAACTAATACTGAAGATGGGGTGACTATACCATTTTATACTTTTTTCATACATTTTACCCACAGTGAGCTCACAAGCTGAGACTCTCCACATGATATAGAGGCAGCAATACACTGTTCACATCCTGGGGGCAGCAGAGTGAAGGCCACATTGATCATGACTTTTCCAGGGTCACAGCCTCTAATCCTCTAAAGCACATTTTCAAATATGTGATTTCTCCAGAGAACAACTTTTTCAGAACCAAAAGTGTATTGGTAAAATTTTTCTTTGCTCTAGTGATTCTTGGATACAATCTAGGCCAGGGGTTTTCAACTCTGGATACAAGTCAGAATCACCTATGAGCTTAACAATGCAGTACCAAGGCCTCATACTGGACCTGTTTAATCGGAATCCCATGCGTATTTTTTTTAGCTCCAGACAGAAATGGGCTAGAAAATGGTCACTTACATACTGAGGTCTCTTACAGACTTGAAAATAGATTAAAACTGACTCCTAACAGTCTTAGCCTCATACCTTCTCAGCCTCAGATGGGCTCATCCTTAGGCTAAGTAGCCTTTTTTGGTTTTGGTTTTATTTTTAGATAAAAGTTCAAGAGAAGTATGTCTGGAATAAGCGAGAAAGCACGGAGCAAGGCAGTCCTCTGGGAGTAGTAGTTGAACAGGTATAAAAAAGACACTGAGTTTGTATTACGTCATAACAGGAGAAGGCCTCGCACAGACTGTAAGCCACTGTCTGTCTGTCCCTACAGGGCATAACGCGGGTGAAGAATGCCACTGATGCAGTTGGGATTGTGCTGAAAGAGCTAAAGAGGCAAAGTTCTTTGGGTATTTTTCACCTCCTGGTGGCAGTGGATGGAGTCAATGCTCTCTGGGGAAGAACCACACTGAAAAGAGAAGATAAAAGCCCAGTAGGAAAACCAAGCCTCTATTCTGGTTTCTCTGATTTCTGGTACCATCATATATATATACGTAGGCTGGGACGTAGCCTTGCAGATCAGGCAATATATTTTCTTGCCCCAGGAGTGTTTGAATTTAAGATGTATAATGAAAGTAGCATCAAGAAGAAGGTGATGCCAAGTTCCATCATCCTTTGAAAACTAAGAGTACTGTGAGAAGAGCATGGCAGCAGAAGCCGTTCTCTTTCTGATCGTCTTTCTTTTCCTTTTCTTTTTAAAACGGCCTCTGTGGTCTAAGCAGAAATTAGAAGTATCAAGGCAGGGGGCGGTTTGGAGCAGTGGTTGTTTTCTCCCTTGGTGGCTGTTTTTAATTTCCAAAAGCACGGCAGTTTCAAGGCCAGCCGATATGGCTCATCTCAGAGGTTGTACCCCAGGTACGATGGTTCTGTAGTAGTTGAGGGTTTTTTAGTTGTTGTCAATTCCATTGTCTGAGGGGAGCATCCAGGCAAAGCAAGTACTGGTTTCTTTTCTTCTCTCCCTCCCCGCTTTCCTCCGTCCCTGCCTTACCGCCCTCTCACACACTGACAAATACGCAGATCGCCCCAGAGGAACTAGCACTTGTTTACAACCTGAGGAAAATGGTGAAGAATGACTGGGTGAGTACATACTTTGCCGAACACATTGCAGAAAGAAACGTATTTTTGTCTGAAAGAGGTTCAATTACTTCATTGCTAATACTTTCCAGTCTCTAATTGCATGGACAGAAAGTTCTTATTTAATTCCCATTAACTGTACCAAGTTTAAGATCTATGTATTTGGTTGCTAATATTTCCACTTGAATGGACTAAGCTTATTCGGAAGCATTTTATTTAAATATTGGTGTGATTTTATTTTGCTTGCAGTTGTTCAAAGTGTTTTTATATCTTCTACCAACTTTGGAAGAGATTTTGAGAAATTTAAGATCATGTAGCAATTTATCTTCAGAGCCGAATCTAAAATAACCAGTTGCCACTGAACTGCTCAAGCACCACCGCCATACCGCCCTGTGGCCAAAAAACACTAGCGATGATTGAGATGCATTTTTCCATCTTACTCAGCTTTTGCTAATTTGGCTTTTTCTCTTTTCTTTTAGCATGGAGGCGCCATCGTGTTGACTTTGAGCCAGACTGGGTCTCTCTTTAAGCCTCGGAAGGCCTTTCTGCCCCAGGAGTTGCTGGGAAAGGTCAAATCTTTGGAAAATGTTTCCCTTAGTCATTCTGTCTAAAGAGATACCTTTTTTTCTTTTTGACAGAATTTGAGCCTTGGAGAAAAATCATATTCCTGTATGTCTTCGCCCAAATTCCTAAAATGTTAAGAATACCGTATTTGCTTTCTTCTTTTTTTTCTAAATTATGTGATAGTAACTTGATTTATCTCTATAACTTGTATATTTCCTAAAATCATAGATACTCTCATATAGAGTATAGTAGTAACTTGATTTATCTCTACAACTTGTGTACTTCCTAAAATCATAGATACTCTAACATATAACCATAGCACATTGGTATCAGGAAATTAGTGTCAGTATACTAGTTACCTAATCTATAGAATTCAGTCTGATTTTGCCAGTTATCCAATACCCTTTAAAGAATGTCCTGTATAATGCATTGCATTCAATTATCATTTCTCTTTAGTCTCCTTTAATCTGGGACATTTCTTTAGTCTTTGTCTTTTATAACCTTAAAATTTTTAATTCTGATGCTGAAGCATACACGCCAGTTATCTTATGGATTCTTTTATGGGGTTGTCTGATGTTTTCTTTTTATTATAAGTGATGTTAGAAGTGATGTTGCATCATCCCAGTGCATGTCAGGAGGCACAGGAAACTAATTTCTCCTGTTACTGACACTTGGAATACTTAGTTTAAGGTGGTGTCCACCTCATTTCTCCTTTTTAATAAAATAGTCACTATTTTCCTTTTGGAATGAGTAAGAATCTTGTGGAGATATACTTTGAGACTAGGTAAATAATACCGTTACTGCTCAAGCTTCCCCTTACTAGTTTTAGTATCCTTGTGGTGATTCTTTCTCTAAATCACCTATGATAATTACAAAATGGATATTTTCTAGCTCCGTCATTTATTCTAAATGTATCAGTTGGCTTTCTATAATATGTAATAACTTTCCTGTCTCCCTAATATGTTTGCTTGTTTCAGCATGGACACGTGGCTTCTTTTTGAATGGGTTCTAAATCTTTACTATCATTATTTATTTTGATGCTTAAGTCATCCCAGATTTGGCCAGTAGGAGCCCCTTCAAAATGGCTTCTATGTCCTCTTAACGTCCACATCATTCTTTAAGCACCTCTTTTATTCTTAGCATGAAAATATGTTCCAGGCTCATCTTGTAGTTTCCATGCCCTAGTCCTGGAATCAGCCATTTCTTCAAGGAGCCTTGGTTTGTTTTAAAAGAGAATGGTATTTAGAAACTAAGACCTGAGTTCTAGGTATAGTTATTGCTACTGGGTGTCACTTCTTCTAGGCCCTCCATCAGAGTTAGTAAGGAGTTAGGTATATGTAATATGCATATGTACATGCATACATGTATATGTAGTATATGCATGTATGTGCTTACATATACACAGTCGCATACATCTGTATCTGTTTCTCTTTTTATTTTTAAAAAACCTTGAGTTCATACCGATATTCCCAATTCCAGGCCAGCATCACAGCATTTGTTATATCCTGCCCCCTTTCCATATTTAGAACCCTTCTCTCCAACAGTAACCAGTCTGCTGTCCTTCCACACTGTTTGCTTATTAGCTCAGTCTTATAGTAATAGTAGTTTATAAATTGCAAACCCTTAACTCTAAAAAAGAAGCTGTGAACTAGAGCTCAGTATTTGCTTAGTTTCCGTCTTTAGCCTAAAGAGCTTTAGTCCAAATGCTCCAGGTAGGAGTTAATGTCGGTTAGTTTCCCTCCTCCCTTCAGTGTTAAGGCTGACATTTGAAATACAGTTTGATTGAGTTTCAGTTTACATTCCATTTAGGGTCTTTCTCCCCCATCCTTGTTGATTCTGTTTTTTCTCTGTTTTTGAGTATATGAACTGTCAGAACTGTTGTTGACTGTTGAAATAAGAACTGTAAAAAAATTTTTTTAGCATACATCTATGTATACATTTATGTATACATATACTAAAACAAGTAGCATTCCCCCTCAAGCATTATCCCTTTCTTGAAAACATAGTATTTGTGGCCGTGCAGAGCAACAGTAGCCAGCGGCTGTGTACAAAGCCCTGTATGAGGCAGGGTAGCCAGAGAGTGAGGAGCAGAGCAGAACAGAAGCAAAGCAAACACCTTGCCGGCAAAGCATCTGAGTAAACTGATCCCTCTGCTGATTTGTCACTTAATGAATACTATATATTTATTCTTTCTCCTCCTCAGGAAGGATTTGATGTCCTGGACCCCTTTATTCCCATCCTGGTTTCCAATTATAACCCAAAGGAATTTGAAAGTTGTATTCAGTATTATTTGGAGAATAGTTGGCTTCAACATGAGAAAGGTCAGTTGTTAATTTTTTCCTGTCAAGGCCTTGTGCTTACAGAAGGGTCCCACTGAGTCAGAGCCTTGCTCTCCTCTTCCCTCAGCAGCAGCCTATAATTTATAGTTCATCTTTTTCCCTTTATCTTGACTTTTTTCTGGCTGATTAGATGGTACAGAAAGGTGAGGGGGTGGAAGGTGGTTAACGTTTAATTTACAAAAGACATTCTGTCTCAGATCTCATATCAGTCTCGAATAAGACACTCGTGCTAATAGGGGAGGCCAGAACAAGCCCACCCACTAAGACAGCATTTCCAGGTGTTCGGGCTGCTACCACGCTCTCACTGTTGCAGTTATTCATCCAAGCTTCATCTGAGAGACTCATATGCTAGGGCCCCCCAGAGTAATTGTTGGTGATAGGCTATACCAGCCCCAAACAGCCCTTGCTGTGCCTGTCCTACTGTATGTATACAAAGCATTCTAGCTGTTTTTATTCTGCCCCTGCCCTCAGCTCCAAGTGTAGAGGTACAGGGGATGTAGAGGGAAAATAAGGCTATTCTCTCAATAACAGAACTATCTGGGATTGGAATCAGTTACTAAAGAAATACAGGGAAAAATATAAAGCAGCTGCAGCACAGTGGGTCAGGAGGCTCAATGAAGAGATTTCTAAGGGGGGAGATTTGCCAAAGTCCTAAAGTCCAAGAGAACAGAGGGAGAGATGGACACTGGATTGGAGGAAGAGAGGGAAATTATGTATAGAAAAAATAGTTATATTAAGATAAAGGCTCTAAAAGTGAGGTCTCTTGGGAATGTTAATTACATCAATGTAATTTGGATATTGTTGCCTCTGACTAGAGAATTTTATGGGTACACAATATTGTAAGAGAAAACGGCCAGTGTTCTGTGTTTGACTCCATTTTAGCTCATACAGAAGAAGGGAAAAAGGAGCTGCAGTTCCTAAGTAATGCAAATCCCGGGCAGCTGGAGCATCTTTGTGCCTACCTCTAAGCCACGGTCACTGCGTGCACGGAAGACAACGGACATGTCCTTTATCGGACCCAGTCAGATGGGGAGCCCCCAAGACCACAAGAAGGGCAGCCGGGCCCCTGTACTCACAAGGTCGGACAGGACTGTGGGCGACCCCCAACCTTGATGAAATGGGATCTTTGTGAAGTGACTGCAATGGCAAAAAGATATCCTCTTATGCCTGAAGCCAATATACATTTATTAGATGTGGTTTTCACATTTTAAGTAATTATGGATCTTTTCCTTAGAAAATTAAAAAGTATCTTTATTAAAGTATTGTGTTAGATTTATAAGCTGGAAAGAGCCTTCAGATTGGCTAAATTGAATTTCTCTGGTGTTCTGCTTGTTCAGACTAAATTCTACAGAAATTTCCAGTATTTTCCAGACTTTATTTCTATTTTCCAGACTTTCTTCAATTCAGGCACTTGAGATCCACAGCTTAACTTCTCCCTCCCAGCTGCTTACCATTCACTTCCCATTTACACTATGATCAGTGGTCCCTGAGAACCCTATTGAAACTTGTCAGCTTTCTATGCTACAGCCCCTTTTCTACAGGTTCCTGATTAAGTATAAACCCCTACAACAAAAATGAATCAATGAACTTACCGTTAATGCATATAGAGCAAGTACTATCTATGTACCATCTTTGGGAGATTTGGGAAAATAGTGACTCAAAAGTCAGTTTCAGTAGAGTTTAATTCTCCCCCCCTACTCAGGTTGTTGGTATAGAACCGGAAGTTTGATCCCAGGTCTGCCACGTAGCTGTTTTAGGGTTTCCTATTTCCTTCTCTAAATTCACACCTTATCTCATAATGCCAAACTTCCAGGAGTTTTGTGTGAATTAAATCACATAATTAAGGTGGAGTGACCCACACACAGCAGGTACCCATTAATTGGTAGGTAGCTAGCATTTACAACTTGGATTTTATAATGCTTTATTTGAAAAATTACTGTGAGAGAGACAGTCTCTGAAAGTATGTCAGCGTTTTTCACTGAGGAGCCAGCTTTCCCATCCCCCGCCTAGTCCCATCAGTTTAGCTACATGATGTTCTAGCATCTAATTCAAAGATAAGAGCCTTACAGAGACTCCTACACCAGCTCCCACAATTAGAAAGCTCAAATCCATATAGTAAGTCCCTTTTAATACAGTTCTGCTTCTGTAATTGAACCCTGATTGATACACCTCCCAAAGGATAGTTAAGCCTTTAGACTGAACTCACTTCCTCTCTCCATGCTTCACTACCAGCCCTTCTCAGCCCTGCAACGTGAGTTATGATGATCACTTGCTAATTTGTTTCTCTGCCCCCCTGCCCCTCTTGGCTCCTCCCCCCAGACACTCTCTCCTAGGGCTGCCTAAGTGAGCCCTCCAAACACAGCCTGGCATGCAGTTCCCTTGGGAACATTCCGTGGCTTTTCAGTGTGCCTTTATTCTAATTATTTTTGCCATGTACGTGCTTCCAAGTTCAAATCATAAAAGAACATGGAAAATCAGGCTCCTTTCTTTCCCCTTCCCTTCCCTTTTCTAGAGACAACTTCTGTTACCAAATTCTAGAGAGAGAATTCTACACAAAAGAATATGCTTTTTTTTTTAAACACAAAAGTGTACTTTTCTATACCTTCGTGTTTGCACCTATCTTGGATATTTTATCTATTAGGATTATTTCTTGTTAGTCGAGTGCTTGCTCTAAGTAATTTAAAAAGAAAAGGAATTAAGTAGCACATAGAACCTGCAAGAGGGACATTGTCACAAGCTCAGCAGCCCCACAGCATCCTAACAACCTGGGAGAAGGCTGCTCTGATAAAGTCACCCGCGCTCCTGCCAACGCCGAGGCTGCCAACTATGCTAATGACGGGCCTAGAGCCCAGGAACCCGACAAAGTGAGACACTGCTGTTTTCACTCTTACCACAGGATGTTTACTGGCCAGCACCTGCATCTGATTGGCAGGCCTGATCCTTAGCTGCAAATGAGGCCAGGAAACTGGTTTCCATCTTTGAAAGGCTAACTCACAATCCATATGCCTCATTCTCTTTAATGAATGTGGAATAGTAAGTTATATGGCCATGCCATCGTATATGTACAAAGTCACTACTAAAGAATTACCTCATTACTTCTGTAATTGGCTAAATATGGAGTCTTAACTTTTTCCAAATACTCTGTCATAATCTACCCCAGCTGGTCCTCTTTTTTTCTTAAGCTCCTGCTGCTGCAGACCTGATCCTCACGCCCGGTTTTTCTGGTCGCTACACTATGCCTGCCGCCCAGCCGGTCTCCTGGGGCTTCTCTCTTCAGCACTCAACTGGACTCAATCCAGACTTGGAAATACGACTCAAAACATTTATTTTCACATGACATAAACCTGTATATAGGAAACCTTAAGAAACCTCAAAATATGTACTAGAACTAAAAACAGTTTTGGCAAGGATACAACAGTAAAATATTAATATACAAAAACCAACTGTATTTCTCTATACTAGCAATGAAAAAAATCCAAAACTGAAATTAAGAAAGTAATTGTATTCAAAATAGCAGGAAAAGCATTTAGTGACTTTAACAAAATAAGTACAAGATGCACACCAAAAACTGCATGATATTCTGAGAGGAATTAAACAGGATATAAATTAATGGAAAGACAGTCCATGTTCTTGGGTTGGAAGACTCATTAGAGTTAAGATGTTAATTATTCCCACACTGATCCATAAATTCAATTCATTCAATATCAAAATTTAAGCAGGATTTTTTGGAAAAACTGACAATTGATCCTAAAGTTTATATGGAAATAAACAGCAACTAGAATAGCCAAAATAATTTTTTTTAAATAAGCAAGTTGGAAGGACTACTCTTCCTATTTTCAAAACATAACATAAAGCTGAAGTAAACAAGACAGTGTGGTACTAGCCTAAGGACAGATACTAGGTCAGTGGAGCAAAACTGGAAGTTCAGAAATAAACCCTGATATTTACAATCATTGGGTTTTCAACAAAGATACCAAGGCAGTTCAATGGGTAGAAAATAACCTTCAACAAATTATGCTGGGATAACTGAGTATGTACATGCAAAAAGATGAATTTTGGCCCTTACTTCACACCAGATACTCAAAATGGATCATTGCCCTAATTGTCAGAAGTAAACTATAAAATACAAAATATTTGACAAGAAAATCTTCATGACCTTGAATTAGGCAAAGATTTCTTACTTAAGTCAATAGGTAAGGATCCCTACAACAAAAACTTGATAAATAATACTTCGCCAAAAGTTAAAACTTCCGTACTTCAAAGATACCGTTAAAATGAAAAAGACAAGCTACAAACGGGGAGAAATACATGTAAATCATGTCTGGTAAAGGACTTGTACCCAGAATACATAACTCTATTACTCATTAAATATAAATGACACAATTTAAAAATAATTTGAGTAGATAGTTCTCTAAATTAGACATTTAAATAGCTGACAAGATAATGGAAAGATGCTCAACATCATTATAGACACTAGAATGACTATAAATCACAAAGATGCCAAGTGTTGGGGAAGATGTGGAGAAATAGGAACCCTCACACATTGCTCATGGAAATACAAAATTTCCGAAATCTTAACACTTAAAACAGTTTAGCAGTTCCTCAAAATATTAAGCAATTCCACCCCTAGGTATCTACCCTCAAGAAATGAAAACATATCCACACAAATCCATGTTCAAACAGCATGAAACTGTTGACAGAACATTATTTGTAAGAGCTAAGAAGTCTAAATCATTCAAATATCCACTAACTCGTAAATGGATGAGCAAAGAGGAGCAAAATACTAATGTGTGCTATAACATGGGGAACCTCAAAAACCTTAATGCTGAGACCCCAGACTCAAAAGACCACATATTGTATGATTATGTGAAATGTCCAGAAATGGTAAATCAGTAAAGGCAAAAGTAGATTAGTGTTTGCCTTCTGTTGGGAGTATGAACATGGTTTAACTGTAATCATACAGGAGGAATCTACTGCAGATGATGGAAATGTTTGAAAACAAATGTAATGATTGCACAACTCTGTATATTAACAAAATCACTATACACTTAAAATGGATATAAAGAATACCTCATATCCTTTATTGCAGATAAGTGATACTTCAGTAAGAGTGTTAAAAAAAAAAAGCAGACTTCTTCCTTTCCTCTGTTCACAGGATTCGTATCTTCATCGTAGTCTGATGGCTCCCCAGCCTCTGGCACCCTCCCCATGTTCCCTCAGAGGCACTTTATCCCCAAATAAAGCACTTGCATATACAATCCCATTTGGTGTTTGCTTCTGGTGTATACTGTCCTCCACAGACAAATATCAAGTTGCAAGTAAAAAATAAAAGATACACTATGCAAACACCAACCAAAAGAAATTTGGTTCATCTATATTACTTTCAAACAAAGTAGACATTAATGTAAAACAGTGTAATTAGAGAAAAAGGATATTTTATAATGGTAGAGGGTTTAATTTATGAGGAAAACAAAGCAATTATAAAGTAGTATGCCCTAATAACAGCCTAAGAAAAACCAAAAAAATTTCAACAAATACACAATAATGGGAGAGGTAATACACTTCAGCAATTGACAGAAGAGACAAAAGACTCGGTAAGAATATAGATTTGACTACCCTGATTAACAGACTTGCTGAAATGAAACTACTTTCTAAAACTAAACCTAAAAACTTCTGAATATACATTCTTTCTAGGCACAAAATATAAAAGATGTCAACACTTTCAAATAATTTAAGTCATACAAGTGATGTTCTCTGATCCCAATGCAATTTAAGCTAGAAATCAGTAATAAGATACAGAAAAAATTCCCAGCAGTTTGGAAATTAAGAAACACTTTTCTGATGTGTCTAGAGATCAGATATTAAAACCAGAATGGAAATGAGAAAGTAACTCAGACTTAATTATTATGAAAACACTAAACTGAAACCTTAAAAATTTAGTCCTCTGAAAATATTACTAAAATTGGTTTTTTTTGAAAACCTTTTTGTGAGAGAGTATTCAACCAATATTCTCTTTGAGAATTCAACCTCTTAAATATTGTGAGAACGTTCAAGAAAAAATAAAATTTTTACCTTTAAAAGAAGCAGTATCATAAGTGTAAAAGATGTCAGAAATGATAAAACATAGTATTACAGATTAATGCAGACGTTAAAAAGATGAAATGGGTATATTATGAACAATTTAATGGCAAAAACTCTGAAGATGAAATGGACAAATTCCTAGAAAATATATCAAAACTAATACCAAATTTGATACAGGAAAAAAATATAAAATAGTCCTATCAACATTATAGAATTTATAATCAAAACCATTTCTACAAAATACCATGCTGATATGACTTCACCAGTAAATTCTATCAAATGCATGAAGAAGAAATAATGCTACTCTCATACAAACTTCTGAGGAAGAGAAAAGGGGAGATATTTCCCAATTTTTTTTGAGTCTAATATTAATTCTGATTATCAAAACCTGACAAGAACATTACAGGAAAGAGAAAGTACAGGCCAATCTCATTCTTAAAACATAAATGCAAAAATCCCAAACAAAATATATAAGTAAAGCAGATCCAACATATTAAAGGGCTAATACAACATAAATGACTCAAGGTTCATTCCAGGAGTGTAAGATAAGATGATATGCAAAAATCAAACTGTAATTTATCCCTTTGGCAAAACAAAGAATAAGATAAATGATTATCGTAATTCAGAGAAAAATTTTTTCAATTCCAAATCCATTCATGATGAAAACGTGGCAAACCAGAAACAGAAGACAACTTCCTTAGGCTGACAGAACAACATCTACAAAAATTATGTGAGCATAGCAGTGTTGCTGGCTAAGCCAGTATACAAATCAGTTCTATTCTCTGTGTCAAAAGAGAATAAAATTTAAAAAGATTTCATTTACAATAGCAACAAAAAAATATATAACTTACAAAATATCACAAAAGACATATATGACAGGTATACAGAAACCTATAAAATATTGGGAAAGCTTTTTAAAAATTAAAAATGGTAGCCTCTAACTAGGAAAATTTACTATTACAAAGGCATCAATTCTTCCCACACTGACCTACAGAGGGGCGATGCTATCCCAATCAAAATACCTGTAGGTTTTTAAACTTTGTTGTAGAACTTGATAAACTGTTTCTAAAGTATATGTGGACATACACAGAGCCCACAACAGATAAGATTTACATTTTATTTTGAAAAATTTCAAACCTACAGGTATGTTGAGAGAGAAATACAAAGAACATCAGAAAACTTTTAAGAGTCACTTGTTAACATTTTGTCATAGTTGCTGTATCTTTCTACATATTAACTTTGTGGCACCATTTGAAAGTAAACTGCAGACAAGTATTTCATCACATATCTCCTAAGAATAGGATATTCTCCTACATAACCAAAATATCATTATCATACCAAAGAAACTCATCATCAATATAATAATAATCTCTGACAGTATTTTCACATTTCTTCAGTTATACCTCAACAATGTCTGTATAACTCCCCTGCACCAAATCTCTTTAGTGCCCTTTTATCTTCAATAGAACCTGATTTTTTTTTTGGTCATTTGACACTTGTAAAGACACCAGGCCAGTTGTTATATAGACTGTTTCACATTCTGGATTTGTCTAATTCTTTCCTCCAGATCAGAAACAGGTTACAGGCTTTCAGCAAGCATTAATACATATAGTTGAAATTTTGCATTTGCCACACTCAGGATCATTTCAGTCTGTTCTGTTGTTGGTGATGCCAAGTTGGACCACTTTGTATATTTTGGCATCCATCATTGTAAAAGTACATCTTCAAGATTAACAAGTTTTCTGTGGATAGTTAACTTGAAAGCCTGGAATCATTCTGTTTTTCAACAAATTATTGCCCAGTGGTTTTTAACATTTGTTGATCCTCACCTGAATAAATTCTTCAGTTGATAGCTGCAACCTGAATTTAAATTCCATCATTCCATCCACATTTATTAGCTGCCAGTCTTCTGTCATCCCTGACACTCACCCTCCGCTCTCCTCTTTTAAGTCTCCTCGGTGGACTCGGAGCGAAAACACTTTTAACAACACAGTGTTTACACAAAACTCCTAAAGGAAAACATAGGCTATAAACTCTGGGACATTGGCCTTTGCAATTTTTTTTCTGGATACATCTCCCCAGGCAAAGGAAACAAAAGCAAACATAACTAAGTGGAACGACATCAAATCAAAAACCTGCACGGTAAAGGGAACACCATCAACAAAACAAAAAGGCAACCTTCTAAGTGGGAGAAGATATTCACAAATGATATAGATGAAAGGGGTTTATATCCAAAAATATACAGAATTCATTTAACAAAATACCAAAAAAAACCTGATTAAAAAATGGGCAGAGGAACTGAATAGACATTTTTCCAAAGAAGACATACAGGTGGCCAACAGACATGTGAAAAGATACTCAACATTGCTAATCATCAGGGAAATGCAAATCAAAACCACAATGAGAGATCACCTGTCAGAATGGCTAGTTATCAAAAAAATAAGTAACAAGTGTTGGTGAGGATGTGAAGAAAAGGGAACCCTCCTGAAACTATTGGTGGGAATGTAAACTGATGCAACCACTATAGAAAAAAGTATGGAGGTTCCTCAAAAACTCAAAAATAGGAGTACCGTATGATCCAGTAACTTCATTTCTGGGTATTTACCCAAAGAAAAAGAAATCATCAATTCAGAAAGATATATGCAACCCTATGTTTATTGCTGCATTATTTATAATAGGCAAGATATGGAAGCAACTTAAGGGTACATCAATAGATGAATGGATAAAGATGTGATAAACACATGAATGTGCACGCACACGCACACACACACACACACAGAAGAATATTACTCGGCCATAAAAAAGGAATGAAATCTTGCCATTTTCAACAACATGGTTGGACCTACAGAGTATTCTAAGTGAAATAGGTGTAAGACAGATACCATACAATTTCACTTACATGTGGAATTCACTTACATGTGGAATTTAAAAAACAAAACAAACGAACACCCAGAAACAGACTCAGAAATACAGAGAACAAACTGGTGGTTGTCATAAAGGAAGTATGTGGGGAGACCGGGATGGGAGGATGGGCGAAATAGGTGAAGGGGATCAATAGGTACATTATGAATAAGTCACAGGGATGAAAGGTACAGCAAGGAGAATAGTCAATAATATTGTAATAATGTGGTATGGGGACAGATGTTAAGTACACTTACCATGGTGAACATTTTGTGATGTATATAAATTCAAATCACTGTTACACACTTCCAACTAGTATGCCAACTGTTGTTCAATTTTTTAAAAAGTGTTTAAAGACAGTGTGAAATTGCAACAGACCAATGGAACAGGATCAAGAGCCCAGAACATAACATAGAAAGCATTGGTAATATTCGAAAACATAAATAAATGTAACTATATTTAAAAAACAAAACTCTGTTCTTCAAAACACCCCCTTAAGAAAATGAAAAGGCAACCAGAGTGGGAGAAAATATTTTCAACTCATATAATTGACACAGGGCTTCCATCCATAATAAAGTACTTACTCCAACAAATCACTAAGAGAAAACCCAAAAGAAACATGGGCAAGAAATCAACATTCACTTCACAAAAATGGATATCCGAATGGCTGATAAACATTTGAAAAGGTGCTCTCAATCTTATTAGTAATCGGTAAAAAGAGTAAGGACTAAAATTTTTTAATGTTGGCAAAATTTTGTAATGTCAACTGAAAACTCCCCTATACTGGGACTGCGTAAAATTGGAGTGGAATTGTAAACTGGTAAAGAAATTTAGAAAACAGCTTGGTGTGATTTACCAAGTTCCAACATACCCACGCTCACGACCCAACAATTCCACTCCCAGGTAAACGTGTGCACTTGCACACGCACAAGAATGATCATTGTAACAGCCAAAAGCCAAAAAGTGGAAACAATTCCAAAGTCTATAATCAGAGAAATAGGTCATTTGCGGTATATTCATACAATTATCTATTCTGAACCGATGAAAATGAACTATTAATTACATGCAAGAATAGATAATTTCACAAATGATAACGGAGCAAAAGAATACTTACTCCGCCTTATTTACAAAACGGGATAGACCAGATGTCAGAGCCAGGCCCCAGGGTTAGAAGGCAGGAAGGCGGTGACTCTTGGCGGGGAAGGAGGTGCGTGGGGCGCTTTAGGGGAGTATCTACTTTTCTGGCAAGGTTTTATTTCTGCCTGATGCGCTATTACCAGCAGAAGTATCCTGTGAGAAGTGACAAAACCTGCAAGGGCAGTAAGAACCGGGGTAGGAGAACCTTCAGGAAGCCGCACCTGGGACGCCCGCGGAAGTCGCAAAAACAGCACCCAGGAAGCTGCACCGGGCGCCCACAACTTCCGGCGCGAGCCGCGGGGCCCCGCCCCTCGCTGATACCGACAGAAACAGGACAGGTCCGTGCTAGGAAGAGGCGGGAATTATGGCCGCGTTTCGGAAGCCCGACAGATCGTTTATCTTACGGGAAAGGACCAATAAGGACGCAGATACTGAGGCCACGCCCACAAACCGAGGAACCAATCGGCTAGCGGCAGCGAGTTGGCTGGCAAAGGCTGTGCGGCCTGGGGAAGCCGCGCGGCATGGCGGGCGGGGCTCGGGAGGTGCTCACGCTGCAGTTGGGCCATTTTGCGGGTTTCGTAGGAGCGCACTGGTGGAACCAGCAGGTGAGCGCCCCGAACGGCTGTCCCGGGGGAGCCACCGGGATCTCCAGCCCTTACTTCCGACCTGTCCCTCTCGCCCCCCGAGCCCAGTCCTTCCTGTGTGCCCCCCTAGGATGCTGCGGTGTGCGGTCCGACCGACGCCAAGGAGTCGCCAGGAGAGCTGTGCCCGGACGTCCTGTACCGGACCGGCCGGACGTTGCACGGCCAGGAAACCTACACGCCGAGACTCATCCTCATGGATCTGAAGGGTGAGGCGGTGGCCGGCGTCAACCAATGCCCAGTTAGCCCCTTCTCTTGTGGAGGCACTAGCATCCGTTCGCTTCCTGGTCCTTGGACCATACGAGGCAGAAGGACCGGAGATGAGGAGTCACAGGGAGAACTAACCAGCGTATGCCAGCATCCTAGGGACGCAAGGCGGCAAAACTTCATTATGTTCGGGAGCCAACTAGGGAACGGGCTACCTGGAGACAAATGTTACACTCCTGTAGGACCGCTGAGTGTGTTCTTTGCCCAGGTCCCACAGCCAATGACTAAGCTGGGAATGGAAGGATGGACTCTAGATTCTCTTAGGCAAGGCTATCTTCCAACTCATGAATACTCAAGAAAGCTGGAAAGAGCCAAGCGCTGGATGATGCCAGCAGGTCGTCAGGTGATCAGAGGAAGATTAGCTGAAGGCAGGGAGTTACTAGGCTTTGACCTGACATTGCTTGTTATTTTCATACAGGTAGTCTGAGCTCCCTAAAACAAGAAGGTGGACCCTACAGGGACAGACAACTAGATGCCGCGATAGCATGGTATTTGTGATGTTTGGAAAGGAGTGGGGAGTGTGCACAGGAGGCTAAGCTCAGGGAAACTGTGGCTATGATCAATCTCCCAATTTTTTTCAGGCAGGGAAAGCTCACCACACACAAAGAGGAGCTCTATCCCAAGAACCCTTATCTCCAGGACTATCTGAGCGCAGAGGTGAGGGCCTCTAAGCTGAACTTTTTGAACCAGTGCTACAACCAGAGTGCCTTCACTGGGGCAGAGAATAAAGAGGATTTTAATCATCTTAAATTACCTTAGAATGGTATTTTGGGGCAAGGCATTTTTCCTAAAGGACTGTGACTTTGTGAACAGAAAGGTGGCTGTAGGGTCTAGTCAAAATCAGGGAGGATTGATCAACTTTTGCCTCTAGGACTGCATGGAACTAAAAATATTTTTCTCATTCCAACCAGGGAGTGCTAAGTAGTGATGGTCTCTGGAGAGTCAAATCCATTCCCAGTGGCAAAGGTGAGACTTCCCCAGACACTGCAGGACAGGGAACCCGGCAGAGTGGGGGCGTGGAGAAAGACACGTTTCGTCTGCTTTTTCTTTAGGTCCTCCACCACTCACCGCTGCCACAACTCCAAAACCACATATCCCCACAGACGGCAGCATCAGAGTCTGGTCAGACTTCCTCAGAGTCCATCTCCACCCCCGGAGCATCTGTATGATTCAGAAGTATAACCATGACGGGTATGGGGGGCCTGAGAGGCAAGAGAATGGGTCCCCTCCATTGTTGGCTGAAGCTCTTGAGGCCATTTTCTTGGCCCTCCCCGAGAACAAGAGCTCCTGGCAGGGAGCTAGGGGGAGTCCTGGTAAGTCCTGGACTGTGTCTACGCATGGCAGGGAAGCAGGTCGCCTGGAGGCGTTTGGCCAAGGGGAGAGCGTCCTGAAGGAGCCCAGGTACCTGGAGGAGCTGGAGGACAGGCTGCACTTCTACGTGGAGGAATGTGACTACCTGCAGGTAGCTGCGCGGCCCGGTGGTCACCGGGGTAGACCCTCTTCTCATCCCACTAGCTGTCATCATTCACCTCGCTCTAGGGCTTCCAGATCCTGTGTGACCTGCATGACGGCTTCTCTGGGGTAGGCGCTAAGGCCACAGAGTTGCTGCAAGACGAGTATTTAGGGCGGGGAATAATAACCTGGGGCCTGCTCCCTGGCCCCTACAGTCTTGGGGTGAGTAGAACTGGGGGAGAAAACAACAGTCACAGGGTAGGGAGGGAGAAATGAGGGGAATAGCCCAGTCAGAAAGAGGCTTAAGACAAAGTACTCTCCTATCTTTCACCAGGAGCCCCAGAAAAACGCCTATCGGCTGTTAAACACCGCGTTCGGTCTGGTGCACCTGTCTGCTCACAGCACTCTGGTGTGCCCCTTATCCTTGGGGGGCAGTCTGGGGCTGCGACCTCAGCCACCTGTCAGCTTCCCTCACCTGCATTACGACGTAAGGCTCTATGCGCTTGTTCTGACTGCAGCTAGAGAGCCTCCGATCCCACCCCACCCCAAGTCAGCCTTTGTTACTGGCTCAGTGAGTGAAACTTGAGCTTGAACTCAGCTGTGATGTGGCCTCTTAGGTCACACTGTCTGTCCTACGCCTGTCCATCCTGGGGCCAAACACTGCCCTGCTCGGTCCCAAAGCACCTGAGCCTCTCTGCCATACGGTTCTGCCTCCACACTCTCTTCCAGATCTGAAAGGCCAAGTGCTCTTCTTGGTATCCTCTTTACAGGCCACCCTGCCCTTCCACTGTAGTGCCATCCTGGCTACAGCCCTGGACACAATCACGGTTCCGTACCGCCTGCGTTCCTCGCCAGTTTCCATGGTTCATCTGGCTGATACGCTGAACTTCTCTGGGAAAAAGGTACAAAGCTTTGTGAAGGGCTGGGTCAGCGCTGAGACAAAGCTCTGAGGCGCGGTCTCTTCCTTACCCATAGGTGGTGGTGGCGGCAGCAGCTATTCCCTTCCCCTTGGTTTCAAGCCAGTCCCTTCCTGATACCCTGGTGCAGCTTGGAGGAGCCACACCGTGGACCCCACTGTCTGCATGTGGGGACCCTTCTGACACACGCTGCTTTGCCCAGTCAGTGGTGCTGAGGGGTGTAGACAAAGCACACCATGCCAGGTGAGCAGCGGTCCCCTGAGGGGTCCTCGTCAGGACTCTTCCTTTTCTCTCCAATACCTCTGGACCTGCCCGTGGCATGGCCCCCTCTTTCCCTCTGCCTCACTTTAAAAAAAAGAAAACAAAACAAAACAAAGACTTTGAGCATCCTTATTCAGTTGATGGCCTGAGAACGTAAGAAGCCTTAGTTCTGTATTCATGCCACCACGGATTAAAGGTGGTTTTGCTTTGTTCCGGCAGTCAGCTCATCCCAGGGACACCTCTGCCCTCTCCCCTCCATGCGGGCACCACTGGGGAAGACGTCTTGGCGCAGTACCTACAGCAGCAGCAGCCTAGAGCCAGGAGGTCAGTGTAATGCTTGCTCCTCTGCTCCCAGACCTCAGGCCTGCCTTGGCTTCTTCTCACTCAGCTGCTGTGCTCCTGCCCCCACAGTTCTTCCCATGTGCTGCTGACTCCCTGCAAGGTGGCTCCTCCTTACCCTGACCTCTTCTCCTCAAGCCTCAGCCAGCAAGGGCTGGTTCTAGATGGTCCCCCAACTGGGGCAGGTATGTAGGAGGTGAAGAAAACCAAGACTGCAAGCATGAGAGAGGTTTCACTATGTCCCTTCCTGGATACAGGTACTTAGAAAGTTCACAAACATTCCTTTATTCACTCCATGGCCCCTGAGAGAAGTGTTCTTCCTCTGGACTACTACGGGGATGGCATATGAAGGGGATGGGACACAGAATTCACTGAGTTTACTTTATAATCAAACCTATCAAAGCCTCAGACTTCCCTGTCTGTACGACCGAGTCCCAGGGCAGAGTAACAGGCCACCTACAGGTCTCCCTTGTCTCTCTCCATAGCAGTGGAAAGCATCCCAGTGCTTGGGGCCCTCTGCTCCTCCTCATCCTTGAACCAGACCCTGGGAGACTTAGCCAGGGAGCTCGCCAGACTTGACCTGCGGCGGTGGGCCAGCTTCATGGATGCCGGAGTGGAACAGGATGACCTACAGGAGACGCTGCAGGAGCTGCACAATCTGGCTCAGTGCTACCAGGGCGGTGACAACCTCATGGACTAACGTCCCAAGAAAGGAAAAGAGTTCGTTTACAATAAAAACTGCTGGGTGCAGAAGTGTGGTGTCTTGGGACTGGCTGTACCAACATGAGTTTTATTACATTTAGAAACACTGTGATTAGATCACAGAACAATAAATATGTACCATCAGACCGGGCAGGAAAAGGAGCTGAACCCCACTCTCCTTCAATGCTATTCACAAAGTAGGTTTCTAAGGTCTTCAGAAAAGACCTCAGACTTCCTTGTCCTCGCACCTGCTCCTCCTGCTCTGTACACCGAGCTCAAGGTGCTACAAGCGCAGTACAACCACCCTCTCCTCTGTCTGCCGGTTGGGTTTGATCCAATCTCACTCATCCGGTTCCTCCTCAGACAACAGGTCCCCGTGGTCGGACAGCTGGTCCGCGTTGCCGGTGCTGGCCGCGTCCTCCTCGTCCTCGGAGCTGGCCTCGCAGGCGCTGTGGAAGAGCTGCACGAGCTCTCGAAAACGGCGGGAAACCTAGGAGGAGGGCGGAGCTGCACTCACCGTGCCTAAGCAACATGTTCACGCCTAGGAAGCACTGTGCGCAGCTGGACAGTCTTATTTGTCCACATGGCAAGGTTGTGAGGGCCCTGTCCTCTGATAAGGAAACTCAGGTTAAGAGGCGAAATATTGTGCCCAAAGTCACACACCTCTTACAAACAAAACTAGAAAGGAACCTCCGGGGCCTCTACCCCAAAATCCAATGTCCCTTCTCTTCTAGAACCACTAGCAACCACCCTGCCAAGCCAAGCCCCTCCTCCAAGCGGACCTCCACGACCTGCAGCTGGTGTCTTCCACTTCTCGGTTGGCCAACCTGTCCTCTGCTCACCAGCCCTCCCCTCCGCTCGCCAGCCCTCCCCTCACTCCCGCGGGGCCTGGAGCTCTGCAGCGCTTCCCCCACTGACCTCGGAGGGGGTCTTGTTTCCCAGCCTCTGGGAGATGCCGCTGAAAGTCTGTGGCTGTGCTCCCTGTTCCTGGCACATGGTGAGGATCACGCGGTCAGCTTCCCTGGAAGCCAGGCGCCGTGATTAACCCGGCGCAGGAACACGGCAGTGTGCCGTGCGCCTGTCTAACCCTCACGCACCGTCCCCCAGCTCCCACTGCCTACCTTGTCCACAGCACCACCTTTTCGCCGGTGGAGCTGACCTTGCTGTTGTTGGCACAGACCGTGGCTTCCGTGGCCTTGGGCTGCTGCTCCCCCACTGGCCCCTTGCCCTGTACTCCACTGTCTTTAGCCAGACCCCGTCTAGGGGCTTTGGAAGAAGTCTCTGAGGTGTCAGTTCCTGACAAAGATTCGTGGCCAGGCGACATCCTGTCTGCTGTTTTCACCCCAGCTCTGTCTGAAGGCAGCCAGCTCTCTTGAGTCTCTGGTTTCCCGGACACCTGTCTTTTCCCTAAGTCTCTGGTCCTTGAGGAAACAGGAGTTGGGGAGGAAGCAGGGGGTTCAACAGTTCCAGGCTGTTTCTCAGTCTCTGAGGCATCCCAGACCAGCATGGAAGCCTCTGACGCACCCACTGCTTTAGGACCCTCCCCCTCATTCTGAGGTTTGGGGGATGCTGTGGGGCGTGAGGGAACCTCAGGCCCGGCCTGGCTTCTCCTGACGGAACGTGGCACAGCTCCGGTTTTGGAAGGAAGCTGAGGAGTCTCTGGTGAGCAGGGTGGCAAGCCGTCCAGGAGGGGCCGGTCTGTAGGAGTCACTTCTTGAGGGGACGGCCACGTACTCCCCACTGCTAATCCTGTGTAGGAGGAGAACGAAGGGTCTAAGGGTATGGACAGTGTTGAGAGGATCATGAACTACCACAGGGCACTGCTGTGCTACTGTGAGAAAGTTCTAAGGTAGAAGAATGCAGTGTGGGGGCGGGGGGGGCAGCAAAGTTACACGTAAAGCTGACATTAAGCTGAGCTGCCAAAGCTGAAAATGGCTGAGTCTTTAGAATGCAGATCTTGTGGAGAGGACCTGGAGATAAGGGGAAGGGATTCGGGAATGGGCACATGAGAACACTGAACCGTGGGTTTTGTAGCACTCTTAATTCTGCAAGTTGAGGCTACAGGAGAGAAAACTAAGGCTGGACAGGCGAAGAGGTGGTGGCCCCTCCCTGAACGGACTGCTACTTAAGTGGGGTGGGCTCAAGGGAAGTTCCCGCTTGAAGTGAGTGAGAATGAGACAGAAATAAAGGGAGAAACGCGGGCCAGGCAGTCTGATCGCTCACCTGGAACGGACACCTCTCCCCTTCTGGTGCTCCTGCCGGTCCTGCTCTGGGCTGCCTCAGTGCTTTCTCGCTCCCCTGCGGCTTCCTCCTCCATCGCGTCCTTGCCGGGCCCAGCTTCCTTAGCACCAGGCATAGGACTGGCCTCTCGGTGGGGGCTGCTGCCCACCGGCTCGGGGGGTTCCTTGCTCTTGTAGGATCTGCTGTCACAGACCTGCAGGATGGCCTTCTGGGTCAAAGGTCTCCTGACCTCCGTCTCAGGGCTCCGACCAGAGGAGGACGCCTTGCCCCGATGCTCAGCAAGTCACCCAGCAAGAGCATCTGCCCCAGCACTTTGTGGTGGCCCAGGACAGACTACGGACCCTCCTGCTCCTTCTCTAACCAAAGACTGTAGTTCGCTGCCAACCAACCCTGCTCTGGAGAACCAGCATTATCTTCATGGGCTGCTTTACTGACATGGGCTTATTTCATCAAAAAAAAAAAAATGTGAGGGGGAAATATTCAAATTGATTGACTTTTTCCCAATTGCAGAAGTTTAACCTATAGAATTCTCTTAAAAAAGCAAAATCCAATATACATTTTTAGGATTCTACTTATTTTGTACACACACACTAATGTGTATGTGTTCTGCCCATTATTTATATGTATGTATTATCCTTTCAGGAACTCAACAAGGTACATACCTGTGGTAGCAAAACATGCCCCCCACATTAAGGCAAACGGAGGCCCCTGGGCAGCTCTGACACCCCTGGCCCCAGATCCTTCCTCACCTTGCTGCCACAGCGGCTACAATTTCTCCTTTTGCTCTTCTTCAGCCTGGAATCAGGGCCTACTTCGTGGCAGGAACAGGCACAGTCCTTGACCCCATCTGGCCACTCAGCCTCCTAGGAGACACCTAGGCTTCGTTAGCAGCCAGGCACTTACAGTACCAAGAGGAGAGGCTAAGTTGCGAGCCATCTGAACAAAGCCATCCTTTCTCTTTTGTTATACACCATCTCTTCACACGGCCTCAGGAAATCAAGGCCCAAATTCTATTAAAGCCTACTATGGATCCCTGAAAAAAATTCCTTAAATGACCCCAAAGACTGACATATCTCAATTGCCCAGATGTGTCAAGAAATATTTAGGTCAAATACAATCTGATGCAAAGGCACTGGAGAGCTCCGTCCTGAGATCTACTCACTCCTGTGTCTGGTTCTGTCTCCCTGTGCCTTGAGCTCCCCCCTCTCTCCCAGTCCCCTTGAGAGAGGGCTCTGTACATATGGGAGATTCACTCAGTGATACTCTGGTCAATAAACCCAAGACATAAGTACCATTATTATCCCCATTGATGATGAAGAAACTAAAACAAAGCGAGATTAAATAAGCTGCCCAAGGTCATTCAGCTACTAAGAAGCTGTTTTTCCCCAAGAAAAGAGTGAAAGACATAGTAAAGGGACGTTGATTAAAAAGTCTACTTCTTGAAGAGCAGCAGAGAACACTGAGCACAAGGGGACTCAGGAGCCAGAACACCCAGGTTCATATCCTAGCACTGCTGCTTATGCAACGGGAGACCCTGGCAGTGCTGGCCTTTAGCTCCCTGTTCCGTAAAACAAACAGGAGTGATCTTTTCATAGGACTACTGTGAGAATAAGTGAGTGAATATGTCATGTAAACCACTTCCAAGAGATGCATGATAATATAACACAGCCAAGTGTTAGCTGTTACCACTATCATTAGGATGGGGAATCATGCTTCTGTTTCTCCACATGAACAGAAAGGAAGAAGTTAACACCTAAGGACAAGAGAAAGAGCTCTGAGCCAGAGAGAAAAGGGGGAAGCAGATCCTTCTAATGAAGCAACCACACTGCTCTTCCCCTGGGCGCTGCATGTCCCACGGCCTGACCTGTGGCTCCTGCTCCCCACTGCCTCGGATCCCCAATGCTCTGCACCACACTGAGCCGGGACACACAGAAAACTCATGAAAAATAGATAATCCCCAGCAATTTGGTGTACCTTATCATGATTTTGGACCCCCATCTCTTTTCTTCTCTTGTTCTTCGAGGCTGTGGGTATCTTGGGAGGCTCCTCTTCCTCTTCCACATCGGGCAGTGCCACTTCTTCAAAGCCATCAAACTGGGGAGGAGTTGGTGCCACTCACACAGACTCCGGGCAGATATCCCTCCTACACACGGTCCCCCCGCGTCCCGAGCCCTCCTGCAGCCCCAGGACTGTACCTCATACTCCTTCTCTTCAGTCCAATTGATCTCCTCAAAGTCACCCATCCGGCTAGCCGCTGGGCGCAGATGGTCAAAGAAGATGGAGAACTCATCCTGCAGGTGGTCATGGCCCTTGAGCAGCTGCCACATCTGTGTCTTTAGCTGGAAAGAGGTACAGAGGAAAAGATGAAGTCTCCAGAGCCTCTCCAGGCTGCCACCCCAAACCAATCCCATGTCCTTCCAAGTTGGCTTTCCTAGTCAGATGGGAGACACACAGAAGCCTCTCTTTGGTAGCTAAGAATTCTTAAACTTCACCTCCATCCCTGCCTGCCCAGATGGGAGGAGTATTAATGATAAGTGTGATCCCCAGTGACAACACTTTCTACCCCTGCACTACGATCTCCATCCAGCTCAGGCCCCAACCCAAGCAGAGCAAGGAGGTATACCCCTCCTAGGCCCCATCGCCTCCTTCCTTGAGCTTCCCTTCCAGGGACCTGACACCATTCCTGAGCCTGCGAAGATCAGTCAGGCTCTGCTTTCAGGCGGCAACCACCCCCTATTCCAGTGCTGTGCATTTCAGGTAGGCCTAAAAAGTCCTTGCCTTCTTCATTCCCTCCAGGAGGTCCGTGGTACTTGGGAAGTAGGAGGATGTGGGAGAGGCTGGGGAAGGGAGACAGGGAAGAATACCTCCATGATCTCCTGCGGCAGGCAGTCCGCACAGCTTTGGAGGACCTTGATAATCTTCTGGTGGTGCGAGGGATTCTCCGCAAAGCAAATTTCCAGCTGCCGAAGAAACTTGCGACTCTTCTCAAAAGCCTGCTGCTCCTCAAACTACCAGAGGGGAAAGAGGGCAGAAAGGTGTCACTGATATAGCTAGAGCAGGGCAGGAGTGTTCTAAGCATAAGAATCAAGAGAAATAGGCTGGGGGTGTGGGGGGTGACAGGGCTCTAGTTCACAACTGTAGGATCTTTTTTAAGAGGCTGACATCTGTCCACCATGAGTCACTGGAGTCTACCGACCCCAATGACAAAGATATGAATGAAAGATTCAAGAGATGCACATACCTCAGATTGTTCATTGTTTCACGGACTGAGAAATTAGACACAAATTCATGTTGCATTTCATGGTTTACAGAGAATTTTCACATAGTACTCATTCGATCCTCATAACAATACAGGAAGTGAAGATTGGCATGATATACAGAATAATTTAACTGCCTTAAGACTGCCAGAAAGATTTCATTATGTCCTTTTCCTTGTATTCATCAATCATGACAAGAAACCCAAAACTATTGGGATATTATCACTCATGTTTAGACATTTCTCCAGTATTTCTATTGGCACCTTACTACAGTGGCCTTCCCAGGTCACCACGTATAAAAACAGAACACCCCACTCCTCACCCTTTCTGCCTACAATTTTCTATTGCCCTTTCCTGATATTTTTCTGTAAGACATTATCACTATAAAGCATCATGTGTTATGTATTTTACTGTTCATATCTATTTTGTAATTTTTATAATGTATATACTGACTATATATTTTACTGTTTATCATCTGACCTTACATGAGAATGTAAGCTCCACAAGGGTAAAGATTTTAGTCTTTCATAATTAGTATATTCCTAGACCTAGAACTTGCCTAACACATAGTTGGCATTTAGTATATTTGTCTGTTGAATGAATGCCCATTTTAGAACAGTGAGGAGCAAAGTATGGTTTACCTAAGGCCTCCACTGGCAACTAAAGTTAAAACACTCTCATTCCACATGTAAAGAAAATGAAGAATGGTGACTGGGAAGACCAGCCCTTGAATAAGAAGGAATCCCTTATTGCCTTGGGCTGGGGAGGGCTGTCTGCCTGGAACAGTCAGGAGGCTGGAACAGTGTTCATCAACTCTATCCAATCCCAGGCTCGCTGTGACCAGGAATCCTAGTGTGCCATCTTTACCCATCTACTCACTAATCCACAGGCCAGAGCTTGCTCAGGCAACAGGAAAGCAGCAAAGTCCTTCAACAGCTGAGGCCAGTCTTGGAGCAGGATTTGCAGGCTTTTGTAGAGGTCCACAGCTGTCTGCCTCTGAGTACTGGACTCAAATTCGTAGATGACCTGAAGGAAGTCCTCATATTTGCCAGGAGTATGTTGCAGGGCCTCTCGTACCTATACGGAAAGACTTCCAATCATCAGTACCCTTTCTTTGGGCCCCCACAAAACAGTCTGGAAGGAGGAGAAAGAGTTATTGTCAGAGGTCCCAGAATTATCCTGCAGAGGTTCTCCTCCAACAGGCCTTTAGGTGTGAATATGAATGGAAGACACTGAGCAGTGAGCAAAACACAGCTTCTTTTCTGGTAGGCAGTGGGCAACCGAAAAGCATTCCTTCTCCGGGGACCACAGCCCTACCCCCAAAACCAGGTAAACTCTTCTCTAGTTCACAGCCCTACCTCTTCCTGGTTCAGCTCAATACTGAAATAGACAGGGAATGTTCTGTACATTGATTTCAGCAAGGTATCAGGTGAGGGTAAGTAATATGGAAATTAGGAATGTTAGTAACACGTGAGACAAGAAAGAGTCACGACTATTGCTGCTAGTACTCCCCCTACTCGGGGATAAAGGAACCTGCTGGCTACCAAAAGAATGGGACAGTTATGCATGACAGCTACCAGGAAGAGGCTGGCTCACGTCTCTGATGATCAGGGTGCTTCCCTGAGACCCTCTCTCTGGATGGTCCACCAAAGGCCCGTCTTCTCGAGCCCAGGGCTCAGTAAGGGCCCTTAGCAGCCCACCCAGTGAGGCCTCACCTCTCACTACTGATGGTGACATCATCTTCCCCCAATTTCTGGGCAACAGAGGGGTCATGCCAAGGTACTAACAATGAACCTGTCTGTCAATGACTCCATCTCCTTGTGTTTCTCTCACATACATCTTGGTAATTCCAAGAGCAAAGGCAGATGCAGGCAAGGCTGTTCTGCAACAGCTTGAAGAGCAGACTTCACATGTTTATTTGTTTTACAATCTTATACTGGTTTCAAGTACACAACACAGTGGTTCAACGGATATTAAATCCTCACTCCCACTAGTGCGGATACAATCAGTCAGCATAGAAAGATGTTACAGAATCACTGACCGTATTCTCTGTGCTGTACTACCATCCCCGTGACTGACTTATATGATGACTGAGAACTTTTCTGCCCGTTTATCCCCCTCACCCTCCCCACCCACCTACTCTAGCACCCCCGCCATGGTAACCACCAGCAATTTCTCAGTGTCTATGAGAAAGCAGACTTCATTTTAAAAACACCTCCCTTGATGGAGAAGCAGCCTCATTCACAGGGAATGGCAGCAACAGGAAGTAGCATTTGCCTACCCTGATCAGATAAGCCTGGGCAAAGGCCAAATCCTTCTGCTCCCTGAGTGGATCCCGCTCAAGAATGTCCTCATCATACAGCAACAGCAGCTTGGAGGTGTCCTTGCTGGCCCGGGCCCGACTTCCCCGCTTGCTGCGAGCTCGATGATTGCTTCTGCCCTTCCCAGCAGCTTTGATGTGCTCCCCTTTGAGTACAGGTGAAAAAGATTGATTCTCTGTTCCTGCAACTCCTACTCTTCCCACCCAACCACAATGCACCCACCCCGTCCAAATCCTGGTCGAAGTTATGGAGCAACTCAAAAGAAAAACCGTAGGGAGAACAGTGCAAGAGGCACCCGCCTCCATCATGCCGGCTCTGTGCCCAGCTGGGAGTGTAACTGCATTAACTGGGATAACGGTGGGATACTGAGTTACTGCATAGCAAGGAAGGAAGTCTAAAGAGTGAGTACGGCCTTGGCTGGGCTCTCAAGGGACTATGTCTTGGTGAGGAGTAAGCAGTGTTTTCTGAAATAACCATAGCTTTTAGCCTCAGGCACGATAGATGAATTAAGAACCAGTGTAAGACCTGGATGAACCTAATACAAATCCAGCAGCCAACGAGAGTTGAACTTAAAAACTTCTGAGCATTTTTTCTCTGCAAAGGCACCCGGTTAGACATGTGTCGGGGAAAGAAGACAGCAGGGGATATCCAGAAGATTTCCTCTGGGAACTTGCCACCTGGTTTATAAGCTAGCCGCTCTGCCCAGATCCAGTGAGGCCAACTGGGACCTGCCCCTTATGCAGGTGCCACACTCACCTGCCGAGGTCCTGCCGGTCTCCACTTCCGGAGGGGTCCTGGGTGAGGCAAAGGTGGCAGGCGGCTTCTCGGCAGGGTCTCCAGTTGCTTCACCTGTCATTTCATCCTCCTTCTGCAGGCTTTCTGCTCCTTCTGCTTCTTCTTCTTCTTCTTCCTCAGGCTCCGAGTTCTCCTCCTGGGAGTTCTCTTCCTCAGATTCACCCTCCTGACTCATGCGCCTTTCAGACGCAAGCCAAGTCAGTTTCTCCATGGTTTCCTGCAAACCCCCCCAAAGAGTGTTCACCGGGGCTAAGGGCTCGCCAAGTGCTGACTGCACAGAGACTGTCAGGAGGAGCCGAGGTTAATCAACTGGGGTGTGTGTATGGGTGAAGGAGGCGGAGTGCCACAGGGAAAAGGCCGCCTCTCCGGGTTACAGAATCGGGGACAGCAGTGACCGCTGCCCAGCAGCAGGAGGGGAGGAAGCTGCACTCCGAAAGGCCCCCCTCTACCCGAAGAACAGTCTTCCCTTGCTGCACTGCATTCTTATGATCGACTTTTCTTTTCTGACATTTAAACTATGCTCAAGTGATTCAATTTTACATTTAAGTGAGTTTAAGGCAAATATAGTAAGTACAAGTCCACCCTTTCCTTCTCCTCTCACCTCAACCCCAAATTATGTCCCATCATCCATTCCAAAGTCAAATAAAAATTATTTTAGGACTATCTATAGTGTAGCAAGCAAGCAAGCAGGTGGCCTATCAATAAATTAAACATATGACTACATGAGAATATCCCCCAATCTCACCTGGAGTTCCGGGACCGAGAGCACAGATTCCTCGGAGGCTGATGACATCTCATCTTCCTCATCCTGGGTAAGGTCGTCAAAGTCCTCTTCTTCCTCGTCCTCTGGCCCATCCTTCTCTCCTCCAGTATCTGGCCCAGCTGGGGTCCCCACTGACTGGCCATCAACGCTGGATGAGTCTTCAGGCTTCCCAGGGGGGCTGCTAAGCACCACTTCAGGGTCAGTGGAGGAAGAAGCGGTCTTTGGAGAGCTTTTGCTCGCATCCCCTGAGTTTCCTTCAGCAGGAGGCTCCTGCGAAGCTGACGAGGCTTTAGCCGGTGGACTCCTCTCCTCCTCCCCCTGGAGGACTGACTGTTTCTTCACCTCTCTAGCACCGCCTGACTCCTCACTTGAGAAGCCAGTGCCCAGCTCCGCAGAGCGCTCTTCTTTGACTTCATCACCCATGTCCTGCTCTGAGGATCCACTGGCGATTTCCTCCCCAGGGTCTTTAGGTTCCATCTTGACAACTTCCTCTAAATTCCCAGGGGGAGAGTTCAGCGATTCCTGGAAGCCCTGAGGCAGTAGTTCCAGGGTTTGCCTCCCCTCCTCTGTTTTCACGATAGTCCAGCTATAGACGTTGTTCTCTGACAATTCCTCCTGGCATGCTCCACCTGCTGGGGGAGGACCTGGGCTGCGCTCCTCCTTCGGGAAAACAGGAGCACAGACAGGAGACAGTTCCTGGGGCTCTAACTTAGGTTCTAGGCTTTGAAAGGCATTTTTCCCTTCAGCCAAAGGACAACCAACATCCATATTCACTTGGGCCTTATCTTCAGGTGTGGATGGCACAGGAAGTTTCACAGAGTTCCCAGAAACAATTAAGGGTGGGATGGAGGAAGCCACAAGAGGCTGGTTCAATGGGCAGGGGAAGGAAGTAGGGTTAACCAAGAGTGTGGTGATGGGAATGGTCTGAGAAGTTGGGGCCACAGTTGCATTGACAGGTTGGATCACATTGCAGCCACTGCCAAGGCTCACAACCTTCACGGTGGTGGCAGGGACAGTGAAAATGACAGGCGCAGGGTGGATGAGGGGGGCAGGCTTCAGACAGACAGAGGTCTTGGCCCCCTTCCTCTTTGAAGTTCTTCGTTTCACACTTGGCTTTCGAAATTTAGAAGGGGCAAGAGACGGCAGCATTAGCTTGGGCACGAGTAGTGGGGTAGAGGAGACCACGGTCTGGGACTCAGGCAGAGGGAAGACAGTGTCCACACTATCACCTCCAGGGATCCCCAGTGGAGGGACACCTGGGACTGTCTGTAAGACAGTGGCTGGCTGGATCATGGGAGGAATCCGGACCACCATTTTGCTTGGAGGGGCTTCTGACTGAGTTGACCTCGCTGGTGTTTTCCCAAAGTTGGAGCTAGGCTGGACAGAGGGACTAGGTCGAATAAGGAGAGGCTTCAGGACTGACGACCGCTTCTGTCTCCATGCCTTTCTGGAAAAGCGGTTGGCAACTGGCTTCAGTTTTAGGACCACGCCCTTAGGCAACAGCAGCGGGTATGGAGTTTCACTCCCCAGTTCCAAGCTGCCTTTCCCTGGGCCTGGGTCTGAGTTGACCTCAGTGGCTCCAGTCTCATTTCCTGCCTCCCCGGCACCATCAGGTATGTGCCGCAGCTCTTCCTGGATGTACGGCCGACTGGCCTATTGGGAACAAAAACATCCCGATCTAGCACATGTCAGAACTTGGTAAAAGAAGAGTAGGGTTTTCTAGATTTTAGGAACCTTTCCTGGACAGTCTCAAGACATCTTTTCAAGAAGGATTTTTCTGCACAGTATCAAATTTCTATGAAGACTACATTCCAGTTATGTACTGTAGAAACCCTGAATTTCCTTGGGAAACTATTATTCTACCCACTATTGTTTAAAAAGTTGTGGAATACCCTGATGGGGGTGCAGGGGAGAGGAAGGAGAGGAAAGGTGAATGAGGCAAGTTTCTGAAGTCTTAGTTCTATAACTAAAACATTAGAGGTGCAAAATAGCCCTTGATGTATCTGCTGGGTTTTAGTGATCCTCTGTCTCCAACATCCTTTGAGGAGGAGGGTTGTACCTTCAACCAGAACGGAAGCCGATGTTCTTCCCTCTCTATGGGCGGCTTCCACTGATGCGGCTGTATCTCTTCACAGCACTTCACTAAGATGGGCAGCTGCTTGGTCTTCTTATAAAACTAAGCAGGAAGAAACAAGGAATGAATTATATTCCTTTCAGAAACACTGCCCTCTGTCAGGACGGGGAGTAGCATGGGCAGTGGTTTGAGATAAAGATGCACACACAGACATCCACATATACATATATATATAAGGCACGTGCTGAGTGCTTCTGCATTTCAAATAAACTCATCTCGAATTACTAAAGATTTTACAATTACTCAGTATCTTCTAACTGATGATCTCCATTCTGGTCACTAGGAGGGGAAAAGTCAGATCACAGAGAAAAGGAAGCATTTAAAATTTCCTCCTGCTATACAGCTACAGCGATAGTGCCTGAACCCTTATACTGACACACAGAAGTTTCCTTTTAAGCAAATAATGGTGCAGAAGACATGAGAAGAGAAGAGAAGGGAAAGGAAAGGAAAACAAACTAAAACGGTTCAGTTTTAAGAGTAAATGAAAAGGGCGACTGAACTTACACTGACAGTAAGCATCCATCCATTCAACACTTGTTGAATGCCTTCTATGTGCCAGGCACTGTGCTACAAGCTAAGCATACAAATAAGAGAAGCAAGTCCTGCTCTCAGGCTGCTTACAGACCAGCGGAAGAGACAGTCAAGTAGACCAATGACATTCTATGTAAGAAACTATACAGAGATGTGCACAAAAAATGACACACAACTCAAATTTGCAGTAAAGATTTTTCTACACCAGGTGCAACTATAGATGGATCTTAATGAAACAGTTTGCTGCAAGAGGCAGGGGAGGTAGAGCACTTCTTGTTCAAAATCATGTTAAGTGTTTAAGAAACCACAGAGAGATTGGTCTGGCTACAACTAAAGGAATGTGGAGAGATTTCAGGAGACGAGCCAGAGGGAGGCAGGGTAGGCCCTCCTGGGCCATACTAACCAATCTGAACTCTCGTCTAAAGGATGAGACAGAAGTGGCTATGGCATCAGTGTGAAGGACAGAACAAATGGAGCCAGAATTAGACAGCAGTTGGACAACTACTGCATTAATCCAGTTGCAAGAAATGCCTGAACGAAGGCAGTGGACAACAGAGTAGGAAACAGAATAAGAAACTAAGGAGCTGGTGACTGACAGGCATATGGTAGCGATCAAACATGAGCTGAGGATAGGTACCAGGTTTATGGATTGAGAAAATGGCTAGACAGTAATGTCATACAGAGAACACAGATCACAGACAAGATAAGTTCAGGGAGGGGAATCTGCTCTTGGTGGTGGTGGCAGTGGCAACAACTGGAGGGTGTACAGGGAACCCCAAACTCAATTCAAGGACTCAGTGAGGCAACTGAGGTATGAATTCCTTTAAACTGATGGCCACACTAAACTGGAATTCAGGAGGGAAATCTGGACTGAAGATATAGACTTGAGAATCATGAGGAGACAGATTATATTAAAAATCATGAATTTGGAAGAGACCACACTATGACTTTACTGTAGAACCCTGACATTTCAGGGCAGAACAGGGAAAGAAAAGCTCACAAACAAGCAGACAGAGGTTAAGAGTCCTGGAATCACAGAAGAGAAAAGAACTGACAGAGGAAAGAATGAGTGAACTGTAGTATCAACTGTGGAGTAACATAGGATAAGAGCAGAAAAGCATCCATTGGATAACCAATCGGGAAATAATTCAAGATCTTTGTGCAGACAATACCCACACGTTCATAGGCAGATTAACTGTTCTTGTTAGTCTAAACATCCATTTGACTTTGTTCCCTCTTGAAACCCCACGAAAACAGCAGAAAGGAATTTTCTTAAGGTAAAAGCCTAGAAGGAGAGAGAGTATGAGAGAAAAGGTAAAAGCAACAAAATTTTCAAAGCTAACAAGCAGATGGATGAGAGGTAACTGACACAGGAGCATGAAGAAAACCAAATTCCACCTTGAGAAAAGTTGAGGGCCAACTAAATTTATGTCAAAGGCTGGCAAAAGGATAGGACACCAGATACCTCTAGAAGTGGATGTAAAGCTGGAATTACAAACTAGCAAAGATAAGGAGGACAGGTTACATCTCTTGAAGAGGCAGTGAGACCCCATATCCTCTCTCCTGTTTGCTGTACCAGGTGACAGCCTCTTCCCCTGCCCTGGCAGAAGCGTGGCTGGAAAGCGTGGCTGGAAATCTTGGGACTGAGGCTATCAGGAATAGTTGAGGGCAGGCTTACCATGCTAATCAAATATAGAGAAATAGTTTAAGACTGAACAATTTAAAATTAGGGGAAATATCCTTAACAAAAGAAGATGATATTCCAGAGGAAAGTAATGGATCAGTGTTCTGGAATGGCAAGAGGGGAATTAATCTAGTGCACAGGAGGAAGGAATTAGCTTTAGATGAAAAGTCCCTCTCTTCATTGGACTAAAAGGAAGAAAAAGAATGGATTGTACAGAGGGGAGGCCCCAAGGTGGGACCTGAGGGAAGCACTTACTTTAATGATGTTGTCAGGAGCTCTGTTCATGTTAAGGTTCTTGATCCTCAGTGTTAGCTGCTGGGCAGTCTTGCAGGTTAGAAGGTACTTGCTGATTAGAGGCTTAGGAAACTCAGTCCCTTCAAAGTGCTTCAGTCCTAAAGCTAACAAACTGAGAAAGAGCAATGACACTAAATGTCACTTCACAGTCTTCTAAAAAGCCTCCCCAAATAACTCCCCAGGTATAATCTACTTTCTCTACATGTAACGGCTTGCTGCTCAACAGAAAATTTAAGATATTTACTGAGTGCTAATAAGAACTATGAATAAAACTCTGGGTAAAACTGCAGTATCTCCAGAATTTCTGGCCTGGCCTTAGTCCATTTCCATATCAACAGGCGTTTACAAGGGGTGGAGAGACGTTGTTCTCTTCCTCCCTCTGCTGAGTACTTGGCCTGGTGCCTGACTGTCACCAGGAACCCTGCCGCAGAGTTGCTCCCTGAAGCTGCGGACGCAGAGGCAAGCGTGGGCCAAGAGAGCCAGAGCAGCGGCTAAGGCGCAGCTCCCTGTGAGCAGTACAAGGTCTCTTTCCCCTTGACTGATTTCGGCTTCACGGGTGTCACTGGTGTATTCGCCCTGGGCTATGAACATGCTTGCCCCCAGAGCTACAACTCAGTCACAAGTTCACAACCAAGAGAGGAGAGGAAAAATGAGACATAAATCGCTAATAAACGTCAGATTGTATAATAATACAAGGAAAACTTCAAAGGGCTACAAAGGAAGGAGAATGGTTCTAATAAAACAAAGATAAAATGAATAATGGGCACTAGGTTAGGCATATTAAATCAGCACCAACACTACCAACTAACAATGTATTCAACTAGGATTACCTATGTACCTATCTGCCAATGGCAGCAGGGCAACGCTTATCAAGAGCCATAAAAACATCATAACCTTTATCAAATAATCTCATTCTTGGGAATTTAACCAAAGGGATAAACTTAAAAAGATTTTCAAAAGCTCTATGCACAAAGATATTTAGTGAAGCCTCATCTACAGGGGCAAAAAAGGGGAGGAAAAAACAGTGGCCAACAAAAGGACTATCCGGGGGTTATTAAATACTGCTTTAAAAGATAATACACAGAAACAAAAAAAAAGGACCATGAAAAGCAATTTCAAGATCTTAGGTTAAAAAAAGCAAAACAAAATTCTATTTAAGTTGCTGATAATTATGTAAGAAATGCAAAGAGAAAAGTAATTGTTTTGGGGTGGTTAGGATAATGATAAAATCTTTTTCCCTTTGAAAATTTCCCTCTAAAAATATTATAAAATTGGTTTTTACAATAAATAGAAAATAAAAATAATTCACAATAAATGACAAAAATGATTTTAAAATGTTCATGGCATTCCCCCAAGCAGAACTTGGCACTGTTGGAACCAGCATATACCATGGAATTCTGCCCATCCACACCAATTTTCTTTTTGTCTTTTATGTCCATGTCTTATTATATATGCCTATTTCCCCTAAGCTCCTCAACAAAAAAGAACCAGCTTCTCTTCAGGATATTATGTGCTTGTTCCCCACTGTAAACCCTTACTTGTCCTCAGCCTTCGTGAATAAAATCTTATTCTGGGGATTCTTTGCCTTCAGAGAACACACTGGCAGTAGCTCTGGATACATGAAAACCTTGCTTGTGGCCAGGATCCAAGCCACTTGCTTTGGCAAACAGGGAAATTCACAGGCTGTTAGAAAAAAAAAAATCCATAAATGAAATTCTAGAACAAAAGAGAGCTTCACAAAAGCTTCTGAGTGCATGTCTGCGTTTCGACAGAGCTGCTCCCATCTAACTTGGTGCCCTCCCACCCACACACCCTCCCCCATTCCATAATCTTTCTCAGCCTAACATATACCTAAAGGGAGCCCCATCCAATGTTATTAAAAGTTGATTCTTATTCTTTCCTATGTGGAACACTTGGCACACTATGTAACGTAAGTACTTAAGAAGCACCTAGTAATACCTGGCACATAGTGTAGGCGCAAAAATTTTTTACCTCCTTCCCCCTTTAAATCCTTGAAAGATAAGTGACCTTCAACAATGCTTTCCTTCTTCCAAGATAAGATTCCAACTTCTTTAATCTCCCTCACAAATCTGGTATTCCAAATTTTATTTTATTTGATTCTTATTTAACTTTCATTAAGTTCTCCCAGTTTCCTCCTGAGGTTGGGAACAAAAAGACCACACAAGGAATGAGACAATTCAGTCTCATTCATTTCTGTCTTGCTGTCTAAGCCTCTCAATTCCAGGCACTTCTACCTTTCCAGAGATATGCACGACTACATCCATATTTCTCCCTCCATAAATGTTATTTTTATATCCCCAGAAGAAGCACACAGGACACCGTATATGTAAGTTATTACTGTAGCTTGGTGTTAAGTTTTCTTTAACAACATATAGCTAATAAAATAGTTTGAGATCAGTGTCTATGATATAATGCACTTAAATTCAACTATATTCAATTTAACTATAAGTAAGGGATTTCAATCAAGTCCAAAGACAAAGAAAAATTCACAGCAAACTAACTAATTTGCTAAACCAGAAAACATATCAGAAGCAACTATTTATTTTAAGGGAAGAGCAAAAGCATTTCTCAAAAATACTAAACCAATGCAAGACAGAAACCAAACATGTCAATGTCTTTAAAATACTGAACATGCAAATGTACATCATCTCTAATTTGTGCCTAACTTCCAAATCAATGTTTCCTTCAAAATGGAGATAACACTACAATCTTTATGGGAAATAAAATGATCCTAATGAAGAAGAGTAAAAACCTAAACACAACCCAACTTTACCACTTTCTTGACCTTATTTTCACATCTATTTAAGTCCAATTCGTAGCATCTAGCCTCAGATCTCTTAGCCCCCAAGCCTATCCTGTCCACTGCCTCCATCCCCTAGTGAAGTTCATGTAATTCTACAACTTGAAAATATGAGTACAAAGGAAGAAGAAAAGAAAGAAGGAAGAAATTATAAATATCCTGCCTCCTCCATCCCTAGAAAATTATCCCTAGGACATCATGTATGGGATAAGACTCCCACCTCTCACTGCAAGTAAAAATTTGAAGTGGACACATCTGTCCCCTACCAGTCTTCTTGACAGTTTTACGAGGACTCCAGTCAATGCTGACATGTGTGCTGAAGTCTTCAATGAGCTGCATAGCTCCCATCAGGTTACAAGGTTGGAACAAGGTCTGAAACTTGGGGTTGAACTGATGGTGAAGAGCGATGGAGCTTTGAGCAAAGGTTCCCAGCTCTTTCTGGGAAAACAAGACAAAGGAGATCTAAGTTCTAGACGATTAATACCAGTAGCCCTTAGCCTTTGAGTGAAAAACTGTCGTCCTACTATAAGACAAAAACAGGTAAAAATCACAAATTCTTTCATAACTAACATTATTCCATGAAGACTGCTCTTTTGCTAAGGCCCCAGATATTTTTTGTGTTCATGACACTCTCCGTAGTTCTTGTTTCATTCTTAGACTGAATATGGATGTATGGTCTACCTAGCTCCTCAGCCAGATTAAGGTTCTCAAGAGTGAGATTTATTGCTCTTTAAAATGTCTTGTCTTTTGGTTTCTCTGAACAACACCTAGAACAAAGCACTTCTCATGCTCGTCAGTAAAAGGTGAATACACCCTGTTGACAACCAGGGAAGCTTGGAGTACTAGTGAACATGCGAACAAACTCAAAAGAGACTTACCCAAGAAGCAACGAGTATCATCACTACTTGCTCAAAGTTTAGGGGCAATTTTTACAGGGTTTAATAAAATTTCAATACTAAAACCCCTTCCTCCAAAATACTTCAAATTGTCAAGAGCAAAATTAATTTTATACATAAAACACTGATACTGAGACGAATGAGTGGATAATGAATTCACTAAAAAGAACAGAAGTACCAAAAAACCTCGAAAGTCAAGGTAGATCTAAAGATGAAGACAAGGACCCAATAAAAAAATCAGAGGAAGAGGAATAGTCTTAAGAAAACTGAATGTAGTCTGTCCTTTCTTGGGGGTTGGTGGCTATGTTCTCTTAGCAAACACAGGAAGCCACAGGAACTACCAAAACATGCAGGAGGGAAGAATAAATAGAGACTATGATGGGTGGATTTCTATGAGAAACGACCTGCCAAGCTACTTGCACACTCAAGTCTTTAGATGTAGTTAGGGGTATGTGGAACCTTACAAGAAATATCCTGGTGGTACTGGCCTCTGAACTGAGACTGGGATTGGAGGCGGCGAGAAGGTGAATTTGCGTCAAGAGCTGCACATGCTGGGAAGGGAAAGAAAATAATACAGTGACATATTACAATGTTGTCATTTCAGGAACCCAGAAGACCTTACCAAAGTGTTTGCAACTTTACCATGTTTTGCTTTCTGGAGAGACTATGAGAATGACAAAGTATCTCAGTATGTTTTCCTTGAAAAAACTGACAGAAACAAAAAGTTTAATCTCAAACCAGAGGACCTAAGATTAGGAAGAAGAAAAAACTACTCTGGGAGTGAGGATGTTAAATTCAGAAAGGATTACTAAGGATTCCTTGACAGGTAGTTCTGAATACTGTCAGGGTCCATATGTGCTTTCTTGCCTGAGCCGTATGGACACGAACATTGCCGACGTTTCAAGGTCCCAACAATGTGAAGACTCTGTGGTCCTATGGTTTCAATGGGTATAAAGACACCTGTTTGTGACTTTTTTGGCTTCAGTGTCAGGTCATGGGACGATCCAATACTCCCATGACCAGAAGAGTCTTACCTGCTGCATCTGCTGCTGGAGTCTCCTTCTCTGGCCTGGGTCTAGAATCAGAGTCTGTTGAACTTTCTCACTCTGGAGCTTAACCCTCTCAACTTCTTGCTGCTGTCTGGCTGAAGATTTCTTCATCTTCAGCTGTTCAAGCAGCTCCTTCACTGTGCGATGTTGTTCATTTAGCAAATTGGCCAGTGGTTCCTCAAACCTATCCCCAACAGGGAGATGACTGAATTTGAATGTTTCCCTAGGTCCATAACACATCCACTTCCTATTAATAGTGGGCTAAGAAAGGCTGAATACTTTGCATCTAGTGCTAATCCCCAAATCCCATTTTAGTCAACAGGTAAACTCCTAGCCTATCCAAATCTTTTCCAAAGTTGCTAGTACAGATTCAAATAAGGTGGTTCTGAATTGCATCCCTCCCATTCTCCTACAATCAGACCTCTAAGTAACATATAAATGAAAGAGAAATTTAACAAAAATCTGGGAGCAGAGAAACATCTGGGGATAATGAAACTCATCATTCTTGCATCACACTGAATCCCAAATGCATACTGATCTGGGATTCTTCTTAAATGATAGTCTTCTCAATGTACAGCGTTTGTTCTCTAATTTACCCATTATTCCCATCCCAGGTCTAGCTTGTCCCATTCTCCCACTCCCATCCATTCAGTTGCCCTGCCTTCCTTAAAAAACCAGAAGACTTCAAGCCTGAAGCAAGAAAGGGATATACTAAGCTGCGTGGCAGTTCAGATGAATACTGAGAAGCTGGTTCGAGCATTAACCCTACGACTCTCCAGGAAAGTACTCTCTATTCGCAATTTGACTCCCTCAAGTTTTCTAACCTGTGTCCAGGGCTGAAGCAAGACTCTGAATACCTACCACACTGTTCCTGAGGTAGAGGAAGAACAAGACACTACAGTGATGACGCCTGAGCTGGTACCCTGGGCCATTAGGATAAGCCCTGCTTAAGTAGCTGCAAAGAGTAGGTTACCATATTTCAAGAAATCCTCTACACCATAACAACAGTTAAATGGTAAACTTTTTTTCTATAGCCTCTTAGGATACTCTTTCCTATTATAGTATTTACTATGAATGTGGGCAGGCACAGGATAAAAACCTGAAGACATGGGACTGTCCTCTGTATAATCTTTACTGAGAACTGAAGACTCTCGATGACCTGCACTACCAGCAGATGAGTAGAGCAGAAGCACAAAAAAAGTACATAATGCAAAAAGCCCATTCCTACATAACAGTGTATATCAACTATACATCAATTAAACAAAGCAAATAGCCTATGCCTGATTTTAACAGGTATTACTTACAGAGTCGGTAAGAGGAGCACAGACAGCTCACTATCCCCATGAGATTTATTTAGTCAAAAATTAGACCTGGTTTGCACTTCCAGCTGAAAGGGAGGCAGCAGCAGCCCAAAGAGCCACTGAACTCCAGAAGGTAACAGAACTTTAACAAGGGTTTTAAAGGAGTTATGTAATTCCCTAAAGTAAAAGATTTATTCACAGTTAACTAGGGAAACTGAAATGTGTCTATAGATCAAATCCCATGATAAATGTTCCCAGGAGGAATGACTTCATTCTGCTACACCAGAATTTTGTTCTATGAACTATGGCTTGAAATAAATGGGCCAAATACAGTCTCTCAGAAATCTCAAAACATTCTCAAAGAAAAGTAAAAATGCGAGGCAGTGGAAGTATTAATTACCTTGATGGGGGAATCCTTTCACCATGTATATTTATAGCAAATCATCAAATATCACATTTTAACATCTTACAGCTTTGTCAAAGATACCTCAATAAAGCTGAAAAAACAAGGAAATCTTGATTTTTTTTTGTTGGTAGTTATATTGTGGTATTTATTATAATGGAGTATGACTGATATTTCTGGCCTTTACACATTGGTGGTTACTAGATACTTTACCTTTTTTACTGAATTGAGAGTTCCCTGAAAGTCTAGCTGTCAGATGGAAACCAATTTGTCTAGACAGGTAATGTTATTAAATTACAATACAGGGCTCATTCAAGGCCATGGGTCTCTTAGCTTTGTTCCACCCCTGGCACAAACCACACCTGACTTCTAACCAGTCATTAAAAGACTGTATGCTGCTACACGGAATGGAAAACGACAAATTTAAGCACAGATGAATTATGCAAACCCATCACAGAAATAGGGGGAAAAATTAAAGCCTCTCCTTTTTGGGTGGGGCAACAGAAGTGCCAAGTTTATGTGATGAAGGCAGCACACTATTTCAGATCCCAGGGCACCACTGCAGCTGCAGCATGGCTCGCTCAATGAATGCCTAGGTAACGCACAAGTTCTCATTAACCTTTACCAGATGTTAATGGCAAATGAGGAGACCAACAGGTACATACTGTATGTTACTATTTAGAGTAGTTTCTGTGGCTGGTCACATAGAATCCTCTCACCTCTCCAGCACCACTCACCCGGAGAAGCTGCCATGGATGCCAGCTACTGTTTTTTCTCCCTTCCCAAACAGACACAGCTCTGTCTACAGCTGCACTGCCCCGTAACAAGGAGACTTGCTCACTCGACACCTAACAACTCCACAGGGCTCTGCATCTTTAGATAGTAACGGCACATATGTAGGGTAGGAAATTGTTAACTGAAATTTCTGAAAACTTTTTCAGGCATACACTTTCCTTCCATTCTAAGTGTTAAGGTCTTTGGCTAGCCTACCGCAGGGCTTGAGGAGTGTTAAAATTAGGCCGAGGCTCAGCCACACGCTCCTCCTCCTTTGGGCCATCATCTTCTGTGTTGGAGAATCCCATTTCATCTTGGAACTGAGGGCAAAAGAAAAGGAGGGTTTTCCTGAGCAAAGGGTCTGTGAAAGTCACTCCAGAAGTGAGAAGGGAATGTGAAGACTACAATTTACAGGATGATGTAGGGATTGACGTGAGGAAACTCTCTGGGTTGACATTTTATATCATTATGGAGCCCGGTTTACCCAAGTATAAGCAGGTCAAAACTCATTGGCACACTAAAGATTTGTGAGCTGGCACCTAGAAAAAGCTCATGCCAGAAACCTTTCTCACTTCAGGACTCCCAGAATCCAGCACATGGGATGGCTACTATGACAGGAAAAAGGTCTCTCTATCAGCCTACTTGTAACAGTAAGGATACAGCGTGAATAACTAACTCAAAATGATCAGAAGTATCTTTCATGAAACAAATTTATGACAGTGGTAACTGTGCTCAGAATAATCTAAAAGTAGTTCGCAACCTTTAAAGGTGCTTCAAATGATAGTTGGGGCAGTCACCCAAAAGTCTGCAATGGAAATTTAGTACACATAACCTACATTTGGATAATCAAAGATTATTAGTTAACTTCTCCTGCCACTAATTCTCTCCTGGGTGGGCTGAAAGGTAATTGCCTTGGTCAGATGACCCTTCTGTAGGGAGGGGCCCTGGGACCAAACACAGACCTTGCTAGAGAATCCACTTTCACCATCCCAAGTTCTCACACAAGGATCATGACTCACAGTTTCAAACAGCTCTTCCATCAGTTCATTCACTTCCTTTTCTGAAAAAAAGCCAGACAGTATGTTGTTGGCACAAGTTAGTTTCTTTTTGCAGTAAGGGGGAATTCCAAGAAGAAATATGTGTTGTGTTCTGTCGCGCACCCCGTCCTCGCCGGCAAGAACAGCACACAACAACAGCAGGATTCTTCTGCAGAAAGCTTTTAATCTTCAGCTCTTTGTGAACAAATATGTCCGGCAGGACCCAGAGAGGAAGAAAGGGCTTGCTTATATAGCTCTCATGCTCCGAGCTGATTGGTGCTGCCATGCAAGCCTAATTAGCATGACAATTTAGTAGAGTCTGATTGGTACATTTGTTAGGGTGTGATTTACATGTGGTTTTATGACGTAGGGTTTTTTCCAGCTGGGCTGTACTGGACTTTCTAGCTGCCCCACGTTGGGCGCCACTTTCTGGGTGCGGCTGCCAACAGGAAAACAGTAAGTAACTTGGTGTAGTTGTGTGAGTGAATGGTGGTAGAAGAGATAAGTGGTGTTCAGATTATGAGAACTTTGAATTTGAGTTTTGATCTGTCAAAGAGAAGAGCCAAAGAGTTTTAGGCAGGAAATCAATAAGAACTGATTGGAATTTTAGAAAGATCACTTTGGTTCAGTATCAGTGTACTGTATTGATTTAGTGGGTAAAGAGAACAAGATTGGAGGCATGGCAAACAAATAACTTGGCTTGAGTCATATGTTTAAAAAGTTACTTCATGGCTAGTTTGCCAATGACAGAAAACATATTTCAGGAACTATTGATTTTTATTGAGTGTATGCATGACCATGTACTAGAGTGGTATGCACAATATGGTAAAGGATGTTGACTGTACCCCAGGTGATGAGAAAGCTTTAGAAGCATCCAAAACTATTTACCTTATACCTAAATAATGCAATTATTTGTGCAAAGAGAATTATGTAAACATGATCCTTTATGACTTGTGTTCTATTTTGTTGCTTTATTTCATCTTTGATCCTTAAGAGAGTGCTATTTCCTTTATGGAGATCTTCCATTTATTTTGATTATGTTGTGACAATTAAGGTTAGAGGAACCATTGAAAGGAAAGCACCGGGAATCAAAAGAGAAAGTATAGAATGAAAAGACTTGAGGATTTAGGCTTTAAGATTGTGAAGGAAGGTCTAGAAATGTATGAGAAAAATCAACAAAGTCTAGTGTTAGAAACCAAAGGAAGGAGTGACTGGTTCCACCGTGTCATATGTCTGGTAACGAAATATTTTCTGTTTGAAGCAGAAAAGTAGGAGATTTCACTTCAGTTTAGCTCTTGACCTGGAATACACTTGCCTTCCCTTTTTGTTTGTCTGTTACTTTATTCAGTTTACATGTAATTTCTCAGGAACTGTCCTCATCAATTAGGATTGATCTTACTTTGTACTCCATCTCACCTTATGTGTCCTTTTTAATACCCATCTCTTTCATAATTGCTAATTGTCTGTTTTCTCCCCTAGAGCTGTGAACTTCTCATGGATTTTGTATCATTTATTGCTGTAAAGCTGGTGTTTTGCACAGTGCTGGCGATATTGGCTAATAAAAGAGTAAACTTTTCTGGGATGCCTGAGTGAAGGGCTGTCCTGTCCAGCATAGAGTTCTGTGATCATACATACAAATTGGGATAGAATTTTAATTTTGTTCCTACCCCTTGTTCTCTTACGTCTGATGTTATCATATTTAATTATAACCCCTTTAAAAGTATTTATCCTTACATGGATGGCAAAAATTTAAAAGTAAAAAAGCCTAGAGTCATAGTTCGAAAATTCATGTGGTCTTATATTTTCCTCCCACTTGAGAGTTTGTTTGCAGTTTCTCTGATGTGGCCTTTTAATCTGTGTCTGGATACCTCCAGTGATGGGAAGGTGATCAGTTCTGCAGACAGCATGTCAAGATCTTAAATACCTCCTCAGTTAACATTTCCCTATTGCACCTAAGTCTACCTTTTATATAGTCTCCTGTTTTGTCTTTTATTGCTAAAAAATGTAATTTACTCCCAAGTGTACATAGTAAAAGATGTTTCTTTTCCTAAGTTTTTTCTTTCCTATCCCAAACATAACCAAGTTTCTTCAGTTTCCTGACCTCTTGCCACCCAAGTTACCCTCCTCTGGATGCTGGCCTTTATTTTTTTATAAATCTGTCCCCTATTACATTTTATTATGAAACTTTTTAAACATGTAGAAAAGTAAAGAATTGTACAACTGAACATCCATATGCCTACCACCTAGTTTCTGTAATTAACTTTTAATATGTTTACAGCTGTCTGTCTCTATGAATTCATGTTATTGTTTTCATTTTTGATGCATTGCAAAGTGAGCTGTAGATTATCAGCACACTTCACTCTTATACATTTCAGCATGCATATCATGAAGTAGAGCTCAGTATTTGTTCACAATTTCTCCTTTTATGTAAACTTACACACAGTGTAGTTCACAAATCTTTAGTGTGCCAGTGAGTTTTGACCTGCTTATACTTGGGTAAACCGGGCTCCATAATGATATAAAATGTCAACCCAGAGAGTTTCCTCACATCAATCCCTACATCATCCCCCCTGAGGCAACCACTCTTTTGTTTCTTTTCATCACATGTTAGATTTGCCTATTTTAGAACTTCATATAAATGGAATCATATAATATGATTTTCTGTGTAAGGCTTCTTTCACTCAGCATAATATTTTTCAGATTTATCCATATTGCCTGTATTATTAATTTGTTGCCTTTTATTGCTGAGTAGGATTCCATGGTGTAAATGTACCAATTTTTTATCTTTTTAATTTGTCCCCAGGTATTGATGGACACCAGGGCTCTTTTTAATTTTTTGCTATCTTGAATAAAGCTGCTCTGAACTTTCTTGTGCAAGCCTTTGTGGGCAGCTATCTAGGTGAGGAATCATTGGTCACAGGGTAGATTTGTGTATACTTTCATAAGAAATTTCCAGACCCTTTTCCAAATTGGCTTTCCATTTTACCTCCTCATTAGAGTTCCAGCTGCTCCATGTCTTCACCAACATACTGATTTTAGCTTTTTAGTGCCTTCTTAAGATGGACTTTTACAGAAATGATCACAGTTCTCTTGACATATTCTGAGACTCTACTCTTTGGTTCAATGATAGACTTGCTGCCTTGGATATGAGCACTATTTTGGAGCAGCTCTGTCATATTGAACTTGAGGCCAACCAAAACATTCAGATCTTTTTCAGATTGTTTTTGAGCCACATTACCTTTTTGTGCACTTAAACTGGTTTTTAAAAATCCCAGATGTAAGACTTTAAATTTACCCATTTTGTTCCATCTTATTAATTTGGGAAAAAAACAGAAGTTTGAATCTGTCATCAGTTGATCTGGCACTCTCTTCCAGCTTTATATAGTTTACAGATTTGGTAATGTTTCCTGGGTCTTCTTGGTCATTGATGGAGTTGCTGAATAGTTGAGGTCCAAAGACAGGGTCTCATGACACACAGCTAGAGATTCTTCCCCTGATTCCATTCAGTAGGATAGGCCAACAGACTGATTTTTTTGTTATTGTTAAATCATCTAGCCTACATTTTATTTATATCTTCCTGCTAGAATTTAAGCTTCACGAGAATAAGACTATTTATGTCCGTCATATATCCCAAGCATCTACAACAAGGATTGAGGCATAGTTGGTGTTCAGTAAATGTTTTTGAATGAATGAATGATAGAATGCTGAACACTGTTGGCAGCCGCACCCAGAACATGGTGCCCAACGTGGGGCGACTGGAAAGTACCCTACGTCACAAAACCACATACTAATCACACCTTAAACAAATGTACCAATCAGACTCTGCTAAATTGTCATGCTAATTAGGCTTGCATGTCAGCACCAATCAGCTCGGAGCATGAGAGCTATATAAGCAAGCCCTTTCTTCCTCTCTGGGTCCTGCCCGATATATTTGTTCACAAAGAGCTGAAGATTAAAAGCTTTCTGCAGAAGAATCCTGCTGTTGTTGTGTGCTGTTCTTGCCGGCGAGAACGGGGCGCGCGACATTTTCCAAACACACTGACGATTGTTTCACAACTCTGTGGTTGGCAGATGCTCTTCCGTCTATCTGCAATATCCCTCTCTGCCCCCATTCAGCAAAAATTTCTTATTCCTTCTTTCAAAACTAAGATGGAGCATCATTATCTTTGACTCCTTCTCTAAGCCCTTCCGCCCTGCTCCATACTGTACACTAAGCTATACCATCTTTTAGGCCACTACCTTACCTCTTTAACAACCTAGTCACTATAGCCCCTATCAGTCTGTATTATAACTGTATTATAACTTCTGTTTGTGTTCACCTAACCAAGCTGACATCCTACACAGCAGAGTCACATCTTACTCATTTTGGTATTCTAAGTACAGTCCCTGCCAAATCCTGGACCAACACAGGACTGGGGGATGTAGAAGTCAATGACTGATAGGCTTCCTGAATACATATGCCAATTTAAAGAATTATAGAAATAAATGGGTAGAGAAAGATTAAATATCTAAACCTGAGTGGGCTGCCAACTTCACCCTCAAGTATCTATAAAGCAAGCAAAGGTAGATGTGGAGCACCAAGAGCAGGACTCATGGTCAACGCGGACTCACTGGTGATTCTCACTGCTCGGTCAGTGCGGAAATCCTCCGTGTCAGGTTCATCAAGGTCTTCTAGGAAATTATATTCTGGATCATCATCATCATCTGCCTCATCTAGGAAAAAAAGTTTCCGACACTCATTCCCAACTCTGAATTCATCTGTCTAGTGAAAATTTCAGATTTTTAGCATTCTAATAAAGTGTTCTTTACAATAAAGCACATTTATTTTTAAACAACAATAAAAAAGCTTTATTGAGATATAGCTCACACCCCACTGAAAGTGTCCAATATAATGGTTTTTAGTATATTCACAGATACATGCAAACTTCTTCAGAGTCGGTTGTAAAACATTTTCATTACCTTAAGAAAAAACTTTGCACCCATGAGTGCTCATTCCTCTACCCCCTGCCCTCTGTCCCCAAAGCCTAAGCAGCCACTAACCTAACATTCTGGACCTTGCGAGGACTGGAATAATGTGTGTGCTCTTTTTGTATGGGGTTTCTTTCTCTTCGTGTAATGTTGTCAAGGTCCACCCTCACTGTAGCCTGTATCAGAACATCATTCTTTATCATGGGTGAATAATATTCCACTGTATGCATAGACCATCATGTGTTTATCTGTTCATCTGTTGATGGACATTTGGACTGTTTCCATCTTTTGGCTACTGTGAATAATGCTGCTCTGAATATCTGAGCACAAGTATTTCTGTGGACATGTGTTTTCATTTCCCTTGGGGCATATCCAGAGGAGTCTTATGGTAGTTCTGTGTTTAACCTTTTGAGGAACTGCTAGACTGTTTTCCAAAGTGGCCACCCCATTGTACATTCCTGCCACCAGCATAGGAGGATACAAATCTTTCCACATCCTTCTGTGAAAATACTTCTTGAGCCCATTTTACAGATAAGACTCAGGTATACTGAGGCCAGGCAATGGATCAGGGACCCGCAGCCACTGAGGGGCAGACCATGGCTGGCACCTAGATCTATAGGTTCCAGGCAAAAAGATTTTCTCCTCTTCTTGAAGCTATTCTTAAATTTTTTAATTACTTAATTTTTCCCCAGTGCCTTTCTACAGATCATTTCCCACAGCTGACTCATCTCACCTATTTTCCCCAATAACCCTAGTTCCTTCCTTGAAACAAGACTTAAATCTCTCAAAATGCAGCAAAAGCCAGAAAACTGAACATGAAATTCTTCTCAGTAATCCCCTTTGAGTAGTGTATTTTATAAGAACATATCAAGAAATTATTTACACAAAGCATTGATAGTGAAAAAAGGAATGACCCTAAATTCCAATAATCAAGGAATGACTAAACCTATGATGCCTTAGTAAATATATATAAAATATAAACATGTGATTCCTCAAGGGAGGAACAACCTAAGACAGGCACAGTCGCAGGGGGGTCATCAGGTGAGAAATTGGGGATCAACAGAGGTGAGGCTTAGAACCTCACCCCCCCATTCTGAGAGAAATCTTCTGCATACGTGGATGTTTTATTGCCCTTGTCTAGCTTGGATTAACACATAGTCTACAGGCACGCACCTGATCATCTACATGTGCTCTCTTACAACACTAAACTATGTTTTCTACCTTTATCTTGTATCTACCTACCACTTCAGCATTTTATTAAAAATAATAATAATAAAGAGAGAAATGTGGTATCCACATATAAATCAAGTATAAAAACCAAATGAGTATTCATATTTGAACTGACTGTTTATAGTTCATAATGCATGAGCAAAACCGAAAGTTTCTGTGATGACTGCCCTTGTACTGTTCACTATGTAACTTATTCATTATGTAAGAATTTGTTCTCCATGTAAGAACTTGTTTGTTATGCCTCAGAAGATTGGAGACTGACGAAAATTAGGCTTGGGGTGGATTAATGATTGTGCATTGAGCATTGACTCCCCTATACAGAATTTTATTGTCGTTAACAACCATTTGATCAATAAATATGAGAGATGCCCTCACAAAAAAAAAAAAAAAAAAAAAAAGGACAGACTTCCAATGGTAAAATAAATAAGTAACCGGGATGTAATGTATAGCATAAGGAATATAGTCAAGTTATTGTAACAGCTTGGTAGGGTGATAGCTGGAACCTAGAATTATGTATATAAATGTTTTATCACTGTGTTGTACACTTGAAACTAATGTAATGTAATACTGTGCGTCAACTACCCTTCAATAAAAAAAATAATTATCTAAAAAAAAATATGTATATATATATAAACATGTAACTATTCTATAAGCCTCCAATACATGAAATACAACACAATGTAATACACACATAGCAATCGTAACAATGAAAAATTATATCCTTAAAATAAGACTCAAAAATAACTAAAAATATACAAAAATGATAAACATCTGTTATGTTAGGTCACAGAAATATGGGTGTTTTTCCTCCCTCATAATTTTGTCCAATGATGCTATGATGTCTTTTTGATTTGGAAAGAAAAACTGAGTCATTGAATCAAGCAATTGTTAAATATTAAGGTGACATTTTTCCTGGGATGACTTTAGGTCAGTGACATCTATAAGAACTTTCTGTGGTGATGGAATGTTCTACATATGCATTGTACAGTAACAGCAGCCACTAGCCACATGCAGCAACGGAGAACTTAAAATGTGGCTGGTGCAACTGAAGCGCTGAATTTTAAAAAAAGCAAAAGTCTGCCAAATTTGAATAAATAAATTCCCTGCTACTATGTAATCATTAAACAGGAGAGGGAGATCTTAATGCATTACAATGAAACAAAAAGTCTAAATTATATTACCAAGTGAATGAAGTAAATTACAGATATATGTACAGTGTGATTCTAACTATGTGCTTGAATACACAGAAAATACCTAAACAAATTTAACAAAGACTGAAGAAAGAAACTTTTCTCACTTTGTACCCTCCCATGTTTTTTTGTTTTTTTATCATTAATCTACAATTACATGAGGAACATTATATGTTTACTAGACTCCCCCCCTTCACCAAGTCCCCCACACATACCCCATTAGTCACTGTCCATCAGCGTAGTGAGATGCTGTAAAATCACTACTTGTCTTCTCTGTGTTGCACAGCCCTCCCCGTGCCCCTCCCCACATTATACATGCTAATCATAAGGTCCCCTTTCTTCTTCCCCCACTTCTCCCTCCCTTTCCACCCATCCTCCCCAGTCCCTTTCCCTTTGCTAACTGTTAGTCCTTTCTTGGGTTCTGTGAGTCTGCTGCTGTTTTGTTCCTTCAGTTTCTCCTTTGTTCTTATACTCCACAGATGAGTGAAATCATTTGGTACTTGTCTTTCTCGGCCTGGCTTATTTCACTGAGCATAATACCCTCTAGCTCCATCCATGTTGCTGCAAATGGTAGGATTTGTTTTCTTCTTATGGCTGAATAATATTCCATTGTGTATATGTACCACATCTTCTTTATCCATTCATCTACTGATGGTCACTTAGGTTGCTTCCATTTCTTGGCTATTGTAAATAGTGCTGCAATAAACATAGGGGTGCATCTGTCTTTTTCAAACTGGGCTGCTGCATTCTTAGGGTAAATTCCTAGGAGTGGAATTCCCGGGTCAAATGGTATTTCTATTTTGAGCTTTTTGAGGAATCTCCATAGTGCTTTCCACAGTGGTTGAACTAATTTACATTCCCACCAGCAGTGTAGCAGGGTTCCCCTTTCTCCACAACCTCACCAACATTTGTTGTTGTTTGTCTTTTGGATGGTGGCGATCCTTACTGGTGTGAGGTGATATCGCATTGTGGTTTTAATTTGCATTTCTCTGATGACAAGCGATGTGGAGCACCTTTTCATGTGTCTGTTGGCCATCTGAATTTCTTCCTTGGAGAACTGTCTGTTCAGCTCCTCTGCCCATTTTTTAATTGGATTGTTCACTTTTTGTTTGTTGAGGTGTGTGAGCTCTTTACATATTATGGATGTCAACCCTTTATTGGATCTGTCATTTATGAATATATTCTCCCATACTGTAGGATGCCTTTTTGTTCTATTGATGGTGTCCTTTGCTGTATAGAAGCTTTCCAGCTTGATATAGTCCCACTTGTTCATTTTTGCTTTTGTTTCCCTTGCCCAGGGAGATATGTTCATGAAGAAGTTGCTCATGTTTATGTCCAAGAGATTTTTGCCTGTGTTTTTTTCTAAGAGTTTCATAGTTTCATGACTTGACTTACATTCAGGTCTTTGATCCATTTTGAATTTACTTTTGTGTATGGGGTTAGACAGTGATCCAGCTTCATTCTCTTACATGTAGCTGTCCAGTTTTGCCAACACCAGCTGTTGAAGAGGCTGTCATTTCCCCATTGTATGTCCATGGCTCCTTTATCGTATATTAATTGACATATATGTTTGGGTTAATGTCTGGAGATTCTATTCTGTTCCACTGGTCTTTGATTCTGTTCTTGTGCCAGTACCAAATTGTCTTGATTACTGTGGCTTTGTAGTAGAGCTTGAAGATGGGGAGCAAGATCCCTCCCACTTTATTCTTCCTTCTCAGGATTGCTTTGGCCGTTCAGGATCTTTGGTGGTTCCATATGAATTTTAGAACTATTTACTCCAGTTCATTGAAGAATGCTGTTGGTAATTTGATAGGGATTGCATTAAATCTGTAGATTGCTTTGGGCAGGATGGCCATTTTGACAATATTAATTCTTCCTAGCCAAGAGCATGGGATGAATTTCCATTTGTTAGTGTCCTCTTTAATTTCTCTTAAGAATGTCTTGTAGTTTACGGGGTATAGGTCTTTCACTTTCTTGGTTAGGTTTATACCTAGGTATTTTATTCTTTTTGATGCAATTGTGAATGGAATCGTTTTCCTGGTTTCTCTTTTTCTATTAGTTCATTGTTAGTGTATAGGAAAGCCTCAGATTTCTGTGTATTAATTTTGTATCCTGCAACTTTGCTGAATTCCGATATCAGTTCTAGTAGTTTTGGAGTGGAGTCTTTAGGGTTTTTTATGTACAATATCATGTCATCTGCAAATAGTGACAATTTGACTTCTTCTTTACCAAACTGGATTCCTTTTATTTCTTTGTTTTGTCTAATTGCTGTGGCTAGGACCTCCAGTACTATGTTGCATAACAGTGGAGAGAGTGGGCATCCCTGTCTTGTTCCCGATCTTACAGGAAATGCTTTCAGCTTCTCGCTGTCCAGTATAATGTTGGCTGTGGGTTTTTCATAGATGGCCTTTATTATGTTGAGGTACTTGCCCTCTATTCCCATTTTGCTGAGAGTTTTTATCATGAATGGATGTTGAACTTTGTCAAATGCTTTTTCAGCATCTATGGAGATGATCATGTGATTTTTGTCCTTTTTGTTTATGTGGTGGACGATGTTGATGGATTTTCGAATGTTGTACCATCCTTGCATCCCTGAGATGAATCCCACTTGATCATGGTGTATGATCCTCTTGATGTATTTTTGAATTTGGTTTGCTAATATTTTGTTGAGTATTTTTGCATCTATGTTCATCAGGGATACTGGTTTGTAATTTTCTTTTTTGGTGGGGTCTTTGCCTGGCTTTGATATTAGGGTGATGCTGGCTTCATAGAATGAGCCTGGAAGTATTATCTCTTCTTCTATTTTTTGGAAAACGTTAAGGAGAATGGGTATTATGTCTTCTCTGTATGTCTGATAAAAATCTATGGTAAATCCATCTGGCCCGGGAGTTTTGCTCTTGGGTAGTTTTTTGATTACCGATTCAATTTCTTTGCTGGTAATTGGTCTGTTTAGATTTTCTGTTTCTTCCTTGGTCAGTCTTGGAAGGTTGTATTTTTCTAGGAAGTTGTCCATTTCTTCTAGGTTTTCCAGCTTGTTAGCATATAGTTTTTTGTAGTATTCTCTAATAATTCTTTGTATTTCTGTGGGATCCGTAGTGATTTTTCCTTTCTCATTTCTGATTCTGTTGATGTGTGTAGATTCTCTTTTGCTTTTTATAAGCCTGGCTAGAGGCTTATCTATTTTGCTTATTTTCTCAAAGAACCAGCTCTTGGTTTCATTGATTTTTTCTATTGTTTTATTCTTCTCAATTTTATTTATTTATTCTCTGATCTTTATTATGTCCCTCCTTCTGCTGACTTTAGGCATCATTTGTTCTTCTTTTTCCAATTTTGATAATTGTGACATTGACTATTCATTTGGGATTGTTCTTCCTTCTTTAAGTATGCCTGGATTGCTATATACTTTCCTCTTAAAACTGCTTTCGCTGCGTCGCACAGAAGTTGGAGCTTTGTGTTGTTGTTGTCATTTGTTTCCATATATTGCTTGATCTTTATTTTGATTTGGTCATTGATCCATTGATTATTTAGGAGCATGTTGTTAAGCCTCCATGTGTTTGTGAGCCTTTTTGCTTTCTATGTACAATTTATTTCTGGTTTTATACCTTTGTGGTCTGAGAAGTTGGTTGGTACAATTTCAATCTTTTTTAATTTACTGAGGCTCTTTTTGTGGCCTAGTATGTGGTCTATTCTGGAGAATGTTCCATGCGCACTTGAGAAGAATGTGTATCCTGCTGCTTTTGGGTGTAGAGTTCTATAGATGTCTATTAGGTCCATCTGTTCTAGTGTGTTCAGTGCCTCTGTGTCCTTACTTATTTTCTGTCTGGTGGATCTGTCCTTTGGAGTGAGTGGTGTGTAGGAGTCTTCTGAAACGAATGCATTGCATTCTATTTCCTTCTTTAATTCTGTTAGTATTTGTTTCAGATATCCTGGTGCTCCTGTGTTGGGTGCATATATATTTATAATGGTTATATCCTCTTGTTGGACTGAGCCCTTTATCATTATGTAATGTCCTTCTTTATCTCTTGTTACTTTCTTTGTTTTGAAGTCTATTTTGTCTGATACTAGTACTGCAACACCTGCTTTTTTCTCCCTGTTGTTTTGTATGGAATATCTTTAACCATCCCTTGACTTTTAGTCTGTGCATGTCTTTGGGTTTGAGGTGGGTCTCTTGTAAGTAGTATATAGATGGGTCTTGCTTTTTTATCCATTCTATTACTCTGTGTCTTTTAATTGGTGCATTCAGTCCATTTACATTTAGGGTGATTATTGAAAGATATGCACTTATTGCCATTGCAGGCTTTAGATTCGTGGTTACCAAAGGTTCAAGGTTAGCTTCTTTAGTATCTCACTGCCTAACTTAACTCACTTATTGAGCTATTACAGACACTGTCTGGTGATTCCTTATTTTTCTCCCTTCTTATTCCTCCTCCTCCATTCTTTATATGTTGGTTGTTTTAGTCTGTGCTCTTTTGTGTTTCCTTTAACTGCTTTTGTGGGTAGTTGATTTTATTTTTTGCCTTTAGTTAGTATTTGGTTGGTCTGCTTTCTTTGCTGTGATTTTATTTTCTCTGGTGACATCTGTTTAGCCTTAGGAGTGCTCCCATCCAGAGCAGTCCCTCTAAAATACCCTGTAGAGGTGGTCTGTGGGAGGCAAATTACCTCAACTTTTGCTTGTCTGGGAATTGTTTAATCCCTCCTTCATATTTAAATGATAGTCGTGCTGGATACAGTATCCTTGGTTCAAGGCCCATCTCTTTCATTGCATTAAATATATCATGCCATTCTCTTCTGGCCTGTATTGTTTCTGTTGAGAACTCTGATGATAGCCTGATGGGATAGCCTGATGGGTTTTCCTTTGTAGGTGACCTTTTTTCTCTCTCTGGCTGCCTTTATTACTCTGTCCTTGTCCTTGTTCTTTACTATTTTAATTATTATGTGTCTTGGTGTTGTCCTCCTTGGGTCCCTTCTGTTGGGAGTTCTGTGTACTTCTGTGGTCTGATCGATTATTTCCTCCCCCAATTTGGGGAAGTTTTCAGCAATTATTTCTTCAAAGACACTTTCTATCCCTTTTTCTCTCTTCTTCTTCTGGTACCCCTATAATGCAGATATTGTTCCATTTGGATTGGTCACACATTTCTCTTAATATTCTTTCATTCCTGGACATCCGTTTTTCTTTTTATCTCTCTCTGCATCAGCTTCTCTGCGTTCCTGTTCTCTGATTTCTTTTCCATTAACGGCCTCTTGCACCTCATCCATTCTGCTTTTAAGTCCTTCCAGAGATTGTTTTATTTCTGTATTGTCCCTCCCAACTTTATCCGTTAACTCTTGCATTTTTCTCTGCAGCTCCATCAGCATGGTTATGACCTTAACTTTGAATTGTTTTTCAGGAAGATGGGTTAAATCTATCTCCCCCGGTTCCCTTTCAGGGGACGTCTGTGTGATTCTGGTCTGGATCAAATTCTTCTGCCTTTTCATGGCAGTAGAGGTAGTCGTGGGCAGTTGGCATGTGTGTCAGCTGGGAGAACAAAGTCCCTTCCCGCTTGCTCGTCGCCTTCCTCTCCTGCGAGAACGGTGACCCCTAGCGGCTTGTGCTGGGCAGTTGCACGCAGACGGGGTCCCTGAGTCTGGCCCAGGTGGCTGCAGAGGAGGGACTGTGCAGCTGCTGTGGGCGTGGCCAGTCTCAGGCTGCTACTCCGCTATGGCGGGGCGTGCCGGAGGGGGAACAGGTGGGGAGGCTGTTTATCGCCATAAGGGGCCTCAGAGCTGCGCTACTGCCCAGGAGGTTAGAGCACCCAGAGTTCCCCGGGATTCCCAGCTGCTGGGCTGAGTATGCCGGGTGCTTTCGTCTAGCTGTGAGGCTCCTGTCCCTTTAAGACTTTCAAAAAGCACTCGCTTTTCTTTTGTTCCAGGGGCGCCGGCTGCGGGGACCCACTCACAGGTTTTACTGTTCCGTTTCCCTAATATCCAGCACACCACGCACTGTGTGTCTGTGCTCCTGGTGTGGATGACTAGGGCTGGGTATTTAGCAGTCCTGGGCTCCCACTCTCTCCCCGCTCCAACTCCTCTCCTCTAGCCAGGGATCTGGGGGTGGGGGACACGCTCGGGTCTCGCCAGGCTGCGGCTTGTATCTTACCCCATTCATGAGGCGCTGGGTTCTCGCAGGTGTAGATGTAGCCTGGCTGTTGTACTGTATCTTCTGGTCTCTCTTTTAGGAATAGTTGTATTTGTTGTATTTTCAAAAATGTATATGGTTTTGGGAGATTTCCGCTGCCCTACTCACATCTCCACCTTGGCTCCTCTCTCCCCATAATGTTTTAACTTTTCACAATGAATGTCTTTCATTAAAAAAATGTACACACACATTTTTAGTTCACAATCATTGGAAAATCTATACTGGTTAACTCCAATCTAACCTGATATTCTTTACTCAATATTTGTATTCCATTTATAACATTAATTTGCATTGTTTATACATAGCTATTTAAATATGTCAAGTCTTTTCATCCATTTGTGGATTTATCTACCCAATTAAAATTCTTTAAAATCTTAGGAATGGAATTCTGTCTTCCTAATCCCTATTATACTTTCCATGTAAGTCTCTTCACAGCAGGTTCTTTACAAACACTGCTGAATAATGAGAGGTCCAGGAACAGCCTATTACATATGGGTAATGTATACAGCTTTGGACTCTCACCTGTTTGGGTACAGGGAAATGGCTTCTGCCCACACCACACAAATGGGTCTGCCAATATTCTCAGAACATCCATTTGGCAAACATGATGAAAAGTCATTTTGGAGAATTTCTTCTGAGTTCTGCTTAGCTTTCAGTACCATGGTTGTGGAATCTGCCCTCTGGGTCTAATTACTTTTTTGATTGATTAACCATGTTAACATTTACCTAGTTCATCTTAGTTTGGTGTACCTCTCAAGAGTGGTCTCTGAATTATTTTTTGCAAATTAGATTCTCACTTTTGATAATATGAAGATTAGATGGCACTAGGAACTTGTGAAAATAGTTAGCCATGTAATACTACAAAAAAAGACCAGCATATGGCTAAAGTTTGGTACTGGGGTCTACATCTAGCATCATTTCCTATTTACCAGCACTCAGTAAATTCAGCTGGTAGATCTTGGTGTTCACACCCAGCTTAGTCATTGGCTTTATGTTCTCTTTTTTCCAATCTGTCCTAATAAGTAGTAGTAGCAATAATAATAATAATAATAATAATAATGAGATTTAAAGAGGGTTTTCACCCTCCCCACTAACCATTATTCCATTTCCTCAATTAGCCCTTACCATACATTCTTATTTCTCCCAGATCAATAGTTTCCAGTCTTTCAGAGACATAAGAATTAGACCCCCTAGACCATAACCATTAGAGATTCTGATTCAGTAGGTATGGGGAGAGGCCCTGAAATCTGTATCTCTAATTACCAACACACACATTCCTTCAACTCTTTGATTCTGATTCAAGTTCTAGCCGTTATGAGAAACAATGCCCTAGATTCCCAAATCCTGACAGCCAACAATGTCTGGCCTTCCTCAACAGCTTCCATCACAGCAATTTCAACCAAGGTGATGAAAACCAGAGCACCAAAGCTGCTGCCACTGATGAAACTATGAGAACCTGATATTCTACTGTCAATATTTTGCCTCAGCTTAGGTCTACAAAAAAAAGCAGAGCTTGCTTATCAAGAATTTACCTATTTAAACAAATGTTTTTCATGTCCCCTAGGACTTCTTTGATTGAGATATGTTCTCAGAATATTAAACTGGGTTCTAATCCAGCAGTGTAACAAACTGATTCCATAACACTGAGCAACACAATGAATGAACATGCCTGAGATTTATATAAAATAGATAGAACTATCTTTGTCCTGTTCATTCCTTTATGTAGATTTTTAAGCCTTGGTGTCATGGACCCTGGGGTAGATTGGCAGAAAAAAGAAGTGTCAATAAATGAACTTCAAGAGATTTATAAATCCTGAAAAAAATTACATGAAGAATTCATGTCTATAGATATGTACTTTTTCTGGGAGGAGGCTACATAGCTTTCATCATATTCTCAAAGAAATGGGTAATGAAAAAGACAGAAGCTTACACTGCTAACAGAAAAGTTTAGAGGATAATATATCACTTGTTGATTATCAAGGAATTGATTCTCCAGTTTGTATGTCAATGACTCAGCTTCAGATTTCACCTTTTTCTTCATCATATCAAGTTTGTGCATGTTGTGATTTATTAGCACTTCTGCTATAGAGGGAAGGTGGAAAGAAAAATGCTAAAATTGAAACCAATTTACTTCTTACTATCTGTTTTTTCTAAATGTTTGGAGAATGTCCTAAATTAAAGACTAAAATTCTTCTTACTGCCACGTTAATGTGCATGACTGAAAAGCAACTTCATATTTGAAAACTCTCAGAAATGTACATCAAACTATTATCAGAGATCTCTCTGAGGCATAAAACTATCATTGTGGAGAGGGACTTTAATAACTTTCTTCATACAATGTTTGATTTCTTTATGACAAGAACATATTACTCTTATAGTTATAATACAGAAAGTAAAAGAAAGCTCCTGGGAGGCTATATCCTGCAGAACTCACAGTTTGTTCTATCTCACGTCACTTTCACCTATCTGCCTCCTTACCTCATGGTCACCTGTTGTCAAATATCTTTCAAAGGTCAATCTCAATTGCTACCTTTCACATAGCTTTCTCTGATCACACTATAACAAGAATTTTCTCTCCCTCTTCTAAAGCCTTAGAATAGCATTTTTGCCACTTTTATGGCACATCTGAGTTTATCTAACTGCACTCATCTGAAATGTAATGCACATCTAATAATGCACCAAGCACCATTAATACATGTTGTATTCCTGACAAAATGATTATGTCCCTTTACCTCTCATAGTTCCCAGCACAATGCCTTGTAAAAACAAAGCACTCGATAAACACTTGCCAAATGATATACAATATAATTATCAATAGTTTTATAAGGTACAAAAAGTAGAGATGACAGAGCAGCCAGGGAAAGAGGGTCTTCACGGTGCCTCAACTCCACTGCAGGTTTTTCTGCCCCTCCTACAGTCTGGTTTCATCTGACCTTCAGCAAGTTGGGAGTTAGGATTCTTTCACTTGCATCATGAAGAACCTTAACTAACACAACAGTCTGTAAGTGAGTCAAGGTACTCTCATGAATTCATATATACAATCATGTTTGCATTTATGTTTCAGGGAAGGATTCTTAGCATTCCTAAAAAGATTCTTAACCCAAAGAAAGGAAGGAAGGGACTAACTACCAATTTAAAGTAAATTGCTAAATAGAAAGCTAAACACAATTAATCAAAAACACCTACTTTTTTTTAGAAGAGCAAGTGAGAGGCTTTTATTTAGAGATAAAGCGAGAGGACAGAGCTCCTGGTTCACGGCAGGAGGGGACAAGAGAGCCCCGGGGAAAAACACCCCTTTCTCTAAGCATCTACCTAATGAAAATTTTACCACAGAGATAATAAGAGTAGATAATAAATGCAAACAAAACCACTGACCTTCATTCCCCACATCATCGTTCATGAGTCCCCCCAACCACATCTTCCAGTCCTCATCGTCTGCTGTATTGGGGTCATACATGTCTGGGGTGATGTCTGGAGCTTGGAGCTCTGCCTCTAGTTGCCCCAGGGGAACATCTTTCAGAGGCATCTTAGAGCGGGTTCGGAATGCAATGAGACTGTCATCCATGGACTGGCCAATGGAGAAGGAGATAAAAATGCGCCATTGAATACCTAATGCTTCTAAATTCTCCAAACCCCATTATACCCTGTGCATGTCTCTGCTTAGCATAAACCACAAGATCTCATCTAAGCAATTTGGGTTTATTATTTTTTGAGAAACTTTAAGGACAATGACATCAGTTTTAAAACCAACATTTTAAGAACATCTATAATGGCTTTATTAAGATATAATTTAATACCATAAAATTCACCCTTTTAAAGTGTATGACTGAGTGGATTTTACTACAGTCACAGAGTTGTATGACCATCACCACTATCTAATTCTGGAAAGTTTTCATCACTGCAAAAAGAAATCCCATTATGTACCCATAATGCATACTGAAGTCTAATAACTTAAGTTCATCAGCAGTGGCTCATCATTCTCCCGTGCTCCCAGTCCCTGATAATCACTAGGTTCACTTTCTAGCTATACAATTGCTGTGCTGGAAATTTTATATAAATGGAATCATACAATATGTGGTCTTTTATTTCTTTTACTTATGTTAATGCTGCTATGAATGTTTGGGCACATGTTTTTGGGTGATCGTGTTTTCAATTCTCTTGAAGGAACTGCGGGGTCATACGGTAACTATGTTTAACTTTTTGAGGAACCACCAAACCATTTTCCAAAGTGGCTGCATCAACAGTGTATGAGGGTTCCACATTTTCCCACATCCTTATCAACCTTTGGCATTGTTCATCTTTTTCACTATGGTCATCCTACTGAGTGTGAAGTGGTAGCTCATTGTAGTTTCATCTGCAGTTTCCTAATGACTAATGATGTTGAGCATCTTTTCATGTGCTTATTAGCCATTTGTATATCATCTTTGTAGAAATGTCTATTTGTATTCTTTGCCCATAATAACTGGGTTCTTATTATTGTTGAGTTATTAGAGTTCTTTATGTATTATGGATACAAGTCCCTTATCAGGTATGTGATTTGCAATTACTTTCTCACATTCTGCAGGTTGTTTCACTTTCCTGATGGTACCCTTTGAAGCACAATAATTTTTAGTTTTGATAAAGTCCAATATACCTATTTTCGCTTTTGTCATTCGTGCATCTGGTTTTATAGCTAAGAAACCATAGCCTAATGAAAGGTCACAAATATTTACTCCCATGTTTTCTTTGAAGAGTTTTATAGTTTAAGCTCTTACATTTAGGTCAATGACCTATTTTGAGTTCATTTTTGTGTGTGGTGAGAGGTAAGGGGCCAACTTTACACTTTTTCATGGGATTTCCAGTTGTCCCAGCTATTGAAAGACTATTCTTTCCCCATTAACTGGTCTTGGCACACTTGTCAAAAATCAACTGACAGTAAATGTAAATATTTACACCTGGTCTCTCAATTCTGTTCCATTAATCTAAAGGTCTGGTCTTATGCCAGTACCAGACTGTCTTGATTACTATAACTCAGTAATAAGTTTGGATCAGGAAGTCTAGACCTCCAACTTTGTTCTTTTTCAAGATTGTTTTGGCTGTTCTGGGTTTCCAAATGAATTTTAGGATCAGCTTGTCAATTTCTGCAAAAAAACCAGCAGAGATTTAGATTGCACTGAATCCACAGATCAACTTAGGAAGTTCTCTCCAGACTCTGCAACAATCTCCTAACAGATTTCTCTGTTACCTCTCTTGCTCTCCTATAGCTCATTTCCCACACTTATCCAAAAGGAAATTTTTAACACCAATCAGAAAATATCACAAAAACCCTTTCTAAGTGTTAAAATAAAATCTAGACTCCTCATCACAATTTTCTAAAACCCTCATGATATGGCTCACGCCTCATTCTCTGACCTTACTCCAGCTGCTCTCTCCCACAATCCCTATGCTTCAGCTGGTTTCTGTCCCTTGAACATACCAAGGTTGTTCCCATCTTAGGGACTATGAATATGCTGTTTTCTCTGTATGGAACACTTTTTCCCCAGATCTTTTAGATGCCTGGCTCCTTCTCATTCAGACCTTAGCTCAAATGTTACCTCCTTAAGGAGGCCTTTTTTGATCATCCTATGTAAAGTACTCTTGACAGGAACCACCTTATTTCCTTGTTTGTATTTAGTTCATTGTACTTATCACTATCTGAAATTACTTATGTGTTTATGGTTTCTCTCTCTCCAATAGTTGATAAGCTCCAAGAGAAAGACCTTTTCTGTCTTGTAGACTGTTACTCCCTGACTTCAATCATTCAGTGCATGAATAAATGGTTACATAAAACACTATTACCTGAACACTACTATTTTTTCACTTCAAAACAGGGTGATTAAATTAAATGACTTTTCAGAGCTGTTCCATTCAATATTCTGTTTTTAAATTTTAGAACAGGCATATTTTTCACTGACCTACCATACTGGTAGGGAAAACCTGGAACATAAAAAAGAACTAGCTAACTGGAATTTAGAAAGTCATCACTTGACAATGACCCTAGTAAAGACCGTTTCAAGGGAAAATAAGCAATGGATGCTAGAATTACTGGGTGAAAAGACGTCCAGCCTCAAAGTATAGCACCAAGAGATACATACTACTTAATTTAAAAGTGAAGAAATAATAACTTTACAATAAAGAAATCAAGCAGACACCACTTGAACCATGTGACCAAAATTAACATGACAGGTACTGTGTGCCTCCTGATGCAATACACTGAATGAAAAGGACACATCACTTCTGTGGTATGTGGGCCAAAACTGCATAGCCTGAATTTAATTATGAAGAAATATCAGGAAAAAACAAAACTGAGGAATGTTTTATAAACTAATTTGTCAAGATTATGAAAGACAAAGAAGACTGAGAAACTGTTGCAGCTTAAGAGACCAAGACAAGGTAACTAAATACAATGTGTAATCCTGGATTAGGAAAAAAAAATTTTTTTCTTTTGCTATAAATGGCATTATTGAGACAACTAGTAAAATTTAAATAAGGACTTTAAGAGATTAGATAATATTATTATATCTGATTTCCATAACCAAATGTCCTCATTTTTAGGAAATACTGTTCACATTAAAGTATTTGGTGGTAAAAGAGCAGCAGGACTGAAACATACTCTAGTATAGATAAAGAGGGAGAGAATGATAAAACAATTGTGGTAAAAGGTCAGTATTTGGGGAGTCTGGTTGAAGGCTGCTCCTACGTTCCAAACTTCATAAAGCTCTCTGTTACACACTTTTCCTTCCTTAGAAGCCATTCTCACTTACAATAAAATAGCACAAACTGGGTATCAAAGACTTACAGTTTCATGACTTACTTACTGAATCAGAACTTAGTATTTCCCCAACTCCTTTCCCAACCTGAGCAACAACTAAATTATGCCAGTTGACTTTCTCAGTGACTTTGAGTTATAATGTTTACCTGGAAAGAATCCATGCAGACTGGACTGGAAGCCAGCTCCTCATCTACAGCATGCAGCTTCTCCATGAAAGTACTGTCCCTGGTCTGTTTGGGCTTCGGCGGCGGCGGAGGCCCCATGGGCACTACCTCAGCACTGATGTGCCTGATGGCTGGTGTGGTAACTTTCTCAGCCTGATTAAAAGAGGCAAGTACATTAAAAAATAAAAGGGAGAGAGGGAGAAAAAAAAAAGCAGGGAAAGAGAGACATCTTTCATCTACTAGTGGTCTTTCTCTTACCATCAAGACAGAAGTACATAAAAACAAAGGTACTGTCATCTTACTAAGCTGATGGACAGTGACTGTAATGGGGTTTGTAGGGGGGACTTGGTGATGGAAGGAGTCTAGTAAACATAATGTTCCTCGTGTAATTGTAGATTAAGGATACTAAAATAAAAATAAATAAATAAAATAAAATAAACAAAGGTACTGTGAAGTATACTATTCTAATTAGGCTTTATCCTATTTCTAATAAAGCCAACAAGATGTTACTTAGATTACTAAAAGTGGGGAAACCTAGTAAAAATGGCTTTAGGACAGTATCAGAAAACAGATACTAAAGAAAAGAGTAGATGAAAAGAAACTCAGTCACTCATATTTGGCCTCTTAATGAGAACTCAGAAAAGCTCTCTCCCTACCAGTTTTCTCTTAACTATTCACTGACTTGAGGGACTTAGAAATTTAAACAGTTATATTATCAGTCACAAATACCAAGAAGATAATGGTATGATTAGTGATCTTGAATCATGTTTGACAAAGGGTGACAGCTCAGAATCATCATGGATAATCTATTTATATAGTTAAATAATCTCCTTATACAGTTACTTCTGACTTATTTCTTTCGTATGATGCAGATTTACCTCTGATAACATGCCACTCTCCTCATCTGTTTCAGTCATCTCAGAAGACTGCCTTAATCTGGATTTCTTTGCCCCACGTGGAGACGAAGCAGTGCTTTCAACATCGCTTTCCAATAAACTCTATAAAACAAATCCAGTTCACTTTTATATTTATGCCCCTACCTTATTCCACTGAGCTTGAAGTAGCTCAAGAGACTGAATCATAAAATACCACTCAATTAGTCAGACTAAGAGAAAATAAAACTTAAATAGGAGCTTAATACTATGAAGGTGGGGTCAGGGATCAGCTCACTATCCTCATCAGCATGGCAAACTTTGTGGAATTGTAAGGCCTTGGTTTAAGGTACTTTTACAAACAAATCAAGGAACACTTTAAGAAACAGATTACACAGCAGTTAAGATGAACAAACCACAGCTATAAACAGCAGTACAGATGGACCCGCGAGGATTAATGTCAAACCACCTCCCAAAAAAAAGCCAGGCACAAGAGAATACATACACTTTGGGTCCATTATAGTAAAAACTTGAACTATCATGTGTAGAGCTATATAACTATAAAGAAAAGCAAAGAATTACCAAGAACTCTGGGTAGTGGTTATCTTTAAGAGGAAAAAAGTGACTATGTAATTAGGAATGGCATGTACGGGATGTCCTGGCAATACTATATTTAATGACCTGAGAAGAAGCTTCATGAGGATTAGCTTTATAATTATTAAGCTGTATATTTTAATTTTATTCCATGCACAATTTTGTATGTTACACATGTATTCTATTTCGTAATACAAGACATGAAAAAATTAAGGGAGCATGAAAAGGAAACACCTCATGGTCTTAGATTTACTCAAAGTGAGTAGAAAAAGGAACTATGTCCCAATCCTCTCTGTAGAACAGGTGACATTTCTAAGGCGGCAAAGTACACTCAGCCTTACTGAGCCACATCTTTCCCATACCACCAGCTAATGCTGACGGCGGTAAACACTGACCTCTTCAGCAGTCTCATCTTCTTCTTCGTCATCTGGCTGGTACTCTTCATCTGAGGAGTCATCTTCTTCCAGGTGGATATCCACAAATTGAGGAGGCTACATAAGTACAATTACAGAAAGAGAAATGAAGTAATAGGAAACACAAATCAGATGTATTTGGGAACTAAGGGGAAGAAAGCTGAGCAGGAAAAAAACAAAAGGAAAATCTTAAGCGCATAATGAACAGCTAAAGCAAGTAACAAGAGGCAGAGGTTAGAGAGATTCCTACCATGACAGTCAAACCTAAGAGTAATGGCATGGAAAAAAACCAAAGCTGGAATTAAAACAAGAGGATAGGTCCAAAAAAAGTTAACAAATAGAAAGTACTTAGGTTTCAAAACTGATAGTCTTTCTAGGAAAGGATAAGAATTACCTTTTCCAAGTTTACCTTAATTTCAATGGCCTTCTTAATTGGTGAAATATTCCATGTTGGAATTACCTACCAACAGAGTATAAATAATTATGCTCACTTAACTGAAACATAAACTATTTTTCATTTTTACTTCCTCTTTTCCATCACAAAGAGTCATGTTCCTAACATGTAGCTGTACTGATCTAGGGGTATTGATTATCCTGAGGGTACACTCATATTATCCGTCAGAGCTTGACAAAAGAAAAGGAGAGAAGCATCGGTTTCATCATTAGCATTTCAGCTTTAAACCTAGTTGGGCTCTGTATTATCTATAAATTGATAAAGTTTTTTTCTTGCTTAATTTATATCACAGCTTCAGTTCACATGGAATAATGAATGTGAAAACTATTTGTAAGGTACAATGGTACAGAAACCTAAGATACTACAGGAGATAGTAGCCTCTGACATCACTATTTTTTTTAATCAATTAACTAAGTCAACCATAAGTATGCCTCTAAAAAACTGCCACGAAAATTTCCTATAGAAGGTTTTAAGGGTGAAGTGTCAAGCTGTCCATAACTTATTTTCAAATAGTACACAAAAGAACAATAGACAGATACAGAGAGATATAAAGCAAATACTGCAAAATTTTACAATTGTTAAATCTATATGTTATCTAGATTAACAGTAGAATTCTCTCAACTTTTTGTTTTAAAACAGAATTGGGGGGGGGTAGTTTTTTAAAGAATTTTTAAAAGCTCTTATATACCATTGACAAAATGCCATTCGAGTGTATTTCTTGACCATTTAATTTGTGAGACAATCAAAATCATCTTATGAACAAAATCTAACAGGCCACTAGGTTCTATCTCTATATGGAGCCTTAGGTTCTCCACATCTCAGCCCTCCATGTTCTGGCCACTTACCTACCTCTGTGTAACTAGGCCCAACATAGAGTAGAAGCAATGATGTGATTCAGATCCACAGCCCTTTCCCCTGTTTGTTTCCGAACCAGTTTCTCTACTGCCAAATGCATGTGGAAGGCAAGGCAGCGTCTGAAAGCATGCGGAGTCAGTCTAAGCAGCAAGAGACCAGGACTCCCATCCTTGTTCTCCCAAGTAAAATGTAATCATGGGTTAGCCAACTTCTTTACACCTACACTCATGGCTGTAAACATAATCTGGAGTCTGATTTGGATGTCCTTGTTATGTTGTTTTCCCAATCAAATATAGAATTAATGTTATTTATACTCAAACATCAGGTAGACTTCATAAAACTTCACAGTCTCACTAATGGTTGCTTTCATCACAGCTACCACATTTATTCGTGATTATTTCTTGAAGAGAGGTGAAATTTCACTTTATGCAATCAGGGTTATTTGATTAGACAAAAAAAAAAGGACGTGGCTGTCTAAAAAAAGCCATTGCAACCTTAGGCTGCATTCAGAGAAATATGTTATCTGGAACATTTAGGGGATAATCTAGCTTTCATCTGTACTAGTGAAATATCATGCAGAGCAGTAGATTCCACTTCAGGCACATTTCTTTTTATTAAAATATCATTGATATACAATCTTATAAAGGTTTCACATGAGCAACATTGTGGTTTCAATATTCACCTATATCATACTATGTCCCCCCCACTCCACTGCAGTCACTGCCCATCAGCATAGTAAAATGCTATGGACTCATGATTTGTCTCCTCCGTGCTGTACTGCCTTCCCTGTGACCTACCTCTACTGTGAGTGCTGATTGTAAGGCCCCTTAATCCCCTTCTCCCTCCCTCTCCATCCACCCTCCCCAACCCCTTCCCTTTGGTAACCACTAGTCCCTTCTTGGAGTCTATAAGTCTACTGCTGTTTTGTTCCTTCAGTTTTGTTTTGTTTTTATACTCCACAAATAAGTGAAGTCATTTGGTACTTGTCTTTCTGTGCCTGGCTTATTTCACTGAGCATGACATACTTTAGGCATACTTTTAAAAGAGTATGGGTGCTACATGTAAGAGAATGAAACTAGATCACTGTCTAACCCCATACACAAAAGTAAATTCAAAATGGATCAAAGACCTGAATGTAAGTCATGAAACCATAAAACTCTTAGAAAAAAACATAGGCAAAAATCTCTTGGACATAAACATGAGCGACTTCTTCATGAACATATCTCCCTGGGCAAGGGAAACAAAAGCAAAAATAAACAAGTGGGACTATATCAAGCTGAAAAGCTTCTGTACAGCAAAGGACACCACCAAGAGAACAAAAAGGTACCCTACAGTATGGGAGAATATATTCATAAATGACAGATCCAATAGAGGGTTGACATCCAAAATATATAAAGAGCTTATGCACCTCAACAAACAAAAAGCAAAAAATGGGCAGAGGAGCTGAACAGATAGTTCTCCAAAGAAGAAATTCAGATGGCCAACAGACACATGAAAAGATGCTCCACATCGCTAGTCATCAGAGAAATGCAAATTAAAACCACAAATGCAATATCACCTCACACCAGTAAGGATCGCCACCATCCAAAAGACAAACAACAACAAATGTTGGTGAAGTTGTGGAGAAAGGGGAACCCTGCTACACTGCTGGTGGGAATGTAAATTAGTTCAACCACTGTGGAAAGCACTATGGTGATTCCTCAAAAAGCTCAAAATAGAAATACCATTTGACCCGGGAATTCCACTCCTAGGAATTTACCCTAAGAATGCAGCAGCCCAGTTTGAAAAAGACAGATGCACCCCTATGTTTATTGCAGCACTATTTACAATAGCCAAGAAATGGAAGCAACCTAAGTGTCCATCAGTAGATGAATGGATAAAGAAGAGGTGGTACATATACACAATGGAGTATTATTCAGCCATAAGAAGAAAACAAATCCTACCATTTGCAGCAACATGGATGGAGCTAGAGGGTATTATGCTCAGTGAAATAAGCCAGGCCGAGAAAGACAAGTACCAAATGATTTCACTTATCTGTGGAGTATAAGAGGAAAGAAAAACTGAAGGAACAAAAACAGCAGCAGAATCACAGAACCCATGAATGGACTAACAGTTACCAAAGGGAAAGGGACTGGGGAGAATGGGTGGGACGGGAGGGATAAAGGCGGGGGAAAAGAAAGGGGGCATTACAATTAGCAGGTATAGTGCATGGGGGGCACAGGAAGGGCTGTACAGCACAAAGACAAGTAGTGATTCTACAGCATCTTACTATGCTGATGGACAGTGACTGTAATGGGGTTTGTTGGGGGGGAGTTGGTGAAGGGAGGAGCCTAGTAAACATAATGTTCTTCATGTAATTGTAGATTAATGATAACAAAAAAGAAAAAAAAGAGTATGGGCAACGTAGACACACTCAGGAGAAAAAGATCAGGCTGGTGAACGTACTCAAAGCCTTGTCACATGAAAACCAATAAAAAAAACTGGGGGACATTCAGCAAGAATGTTACAACAACACATACTAGTTTTCTTCAATTAGGGGAAGGTCACATGGAGGGGGACAGATTCATTTCTTCTACATGGCTGCAAGGAACAGAACTGGACAAACAGAAAAACCTATAACATGCATGTTGGGCCCATAAGACAAATCTTCCTTACTATCAGAGCTACAATGAACTCCCTCAGGATTATCACCTTCCTTGTCACAGAAGGGAAGCAAAACTAGATGAGGGCTTGTTAAGCAGGATGTTCTGGGCAATCAGAGCTTCCTGTACCAGAACATTTCAAAAGTCTTAAAATGGTTCTCATACTTCAGTGTGCAAAAGAATGAACCATGTTCTCAATAGTACATACTTCCAGGCCCCAGGGGTCCTGAGTATTAGGTCTGAGGTGAGTCCAAGAAGGTGCATTTTTAATAGCACTCTTGAGCAATGGGACACCAGGGTGACCTTGATGCAAGTGGTCCCTGGAACACACTTTGAAAAATACTATTCTGAACACTTTGCCACATATAACATGAACAGAAAAACAGACCTTGCTCACTGATGTCAACCATTTTAAATGGTCAACTCCCTAGCACTTCCAAAAAGCAATACTTCAACATCAGCCAAAATAAAAATAAATTATTATAATGGCTTAATATATTCTGTCTCCATTTGTCTTTTTTTTTTGTATCATTAATATAAAATCACATGAGCAACATTGTGGTTACTAGATTCCCCCCACTATCAAGTCCCCACCACACACCCCATTACAGTCACTGTCCATCAGCGTAGTAAGATGCTATAGAGTCACTACTTGTCTTCTCTGTTATACTGCCTTCCCCGTGTCCCTACCCCACATTATGTGTGCTAATAGTAATGCCCCTTTTTCTCCCTTTATCCCTCCCTTCCCACCCATCCTCCCCAGTCCCTTTCCCTTTGGTAACTGTTAGTCCATTCTTGGGTTCTGTGAGTCTGCTGCTGTTTTGTTCCTTCAGTTTTGCTTTGTTCTTACGCTCCACAGATGAGTGAAATCTGTCTCCACTTGTCTTTTATAAATATTTCTTTAAGAAGGCAAACCCAAACTACAGTAAATCTCTCCTATATATTTTTTCCATACAAATAAACAGGAATTAAATTTTATTTACCAAGCTAAATAAACAACAAAAAACAGAACACCCACCACTCCTTTTTCCACCACTTCCTTCAGTTTAGAGCGCGTCATTTTGGGCTCCTAAGTAGGGGAAAAAAGAGAAGAATGCAGTCAATAAAAATCATTGTGATTCTTGGGTCTTGAGATGCTAAGTTTGTCCCAACTATCAGACTATTTAGAAACTTCCAAGTGACCTCCTACATAGCCAATTTACAGATAGTTCTGTTTCATGACATTGAATGAATGAGTTACTCACAAACATCGGCATATCTTCTGTTTCACTGATGGCTGCTTTCATCATGGCTACCACATGTTCATTTGTGATTACTTCCTGGAGAAAAATGAAATTTCACTTTTTGCAATAAAGATGTGTCATCTAGATGACACACTCTGTAACCCTGCTAAGCAGACATAGATAGAAAATAAATTAGAGCTAGATACTCAAACAGCTTCAGATTGAGGTATAGCAAGTTAACTGAAAGCAAAGCAGCTTTGGACAGAGGCTCAGGGCTTTGAACAATAGAGCAGCAAACGTACCAATCTCATTTGCTGCTGCTAAGGACAGAAATGGCTCAGATTCTGCGGGAACTAACTATATGCTTAAAAGAAACAGTAATAACAAAGGCACTGTAAACACATCAAAGAACAGCATTTGTATATGTGCAAAAAGTACTGTAATCTGTTTAGCCAGCATCTTTTCAGACTTATCAACCCACAAAAGAGTAAATCCACTACGAACATTACTATCTTAGCATCTGCTAAACAATTCAATAAACAATCAAGTCAGTGGAAGGAAGCAGAGCAACTTTATCTTCCCAATTGAGTTCTTTAATATGTGTCCAGATTTCAAACTTGTGCTGAGTACAAAGACAAAGTTATCTTGAAATGTAAAATGTTTTGCCACAGGTAACTCACAAAATTAGTAATCACATACCAAGAGTCAAGAATTTCCTGAGTATTTTTCATTGTTTTCCATGAAAAACTTCCATTCTAATTACACACCAGCCCATCTTATTACTCACATGGAGGATGTTTCGCACGTTGACAGCTGTTAGGTTGTGCTGCTTGGCGCCATCCTCTAAGGTACGGTCAAGCATGTCATCCAGTTTCAGGTCATAAGCCAAAGTCCCTTCTTCTGGACCCCTTCCATCTCGTTTCCTCTTGGTGCCTTTCTTCTTTTTTCGCCTTTTCTCATTCTCTTCATTGTCTTGCTCTTCTGCAGATAAACCAATTACATCACGAGAATCTCCAAAACAACTGCTCCAGGAACTTAACCCAAAAAGCCAACAGTAGAAGAAAAAAAGCTGCCAGCTGTCTGTCCCAAGAAATCAAAGACGACTGTGATATGGTAGTGGTTGTGAAATAGTAGAGGTGGTGTTACTGTCAATAACAATACCTGACATTCACTGAATGTTTATTTTGTGTCACACATTCTCCTCCACACTTTATACATATTAACTGACTTCTCATAACAACCCTGTAAAGTAGGGACTAATATTTTCCCACTGCACACATGAAGAAACGAAGTCAGAGAGATTCAGAAACTTTCCCAAGAGCTAGTAATGACAGAGCCATGTTTTAAAGCCAAGCAGGACAGCTCTGCAGTCATAATTATTACTCTATACTGCTTAGATAATACATCAGAAGCTCTGGGTTTGTCCCAGGTCTACAACTTAACTAGGTGACCTTGGCAGTACAGTCTCATTCACTTCTCTTTTGTACTGGTATCTACCCATTAGAGAGGCCATGCAGATTAAATGAAATAATATATAGCAAAGTGCTTTATAAGCAATGAAACAGTATACAAATGTAATTTATCATTATTATTATATCACTGAATGTAGAAAAGAGAAAAACCAAGAGCAAACCAATACAAAAAAATCCACTCTGAACTACACAAAAAAAAGTGCGGGTTTAAAACCAATACAATATTGTAGATCAACTATACTTTAATTTTTAAAAAAGTAGAGGGACAAAGTTTCTTTATTCTATAAGACAGGAGCATATATATAACTAGACGAAAGGAAAACCTTCTTGATTATTAGAATCTGGTAAGTCCTGAAATAGATTATTATGCAATATCAAAATGACGTTCTCATCTCTCTGACACTTTAAGTCAGCTACTATCTGAAAACAAGGGATTAGAGAAGATTAACATCAAGATGACCCTCTCTGTTTAAATAGATTTTATGACCTTTAAGCCACGACATGGTAATATTTACTCAGTAAAGTATTATTAGTAACTTCAAATAATTGCTTTTGCCCTTCTGAATACATTTCAAGAATTTAATAAATGTTTACAACTTCCAACCCAATAATAATTCTTAAGGAAATAATTAGATATGCAAAGATTAATAATCAAGTTATTCACTATTTATTTTAGCAAAAGCAAGGAAAATACCTAAATGTCCAATATTAAAGAAATTGTTAAGTGAACACTGGTACATGCATTGGACTATAATTGAACCATTATTAAAAATTGTCTTTTTAAGCAATGGGGGGAAAATGTCTACAAAGAGTTTTTAATTACATGGAATATATACATATTAACATATAGAATATATGTTGTTATAAACATTTATTTGATGTATTATAATGTACATATATAACATATATGATACATTTCATAATACATAAAATTCTTTCCAGCAATTTTTCTGATACTGATATTTATAGGAAAAATGGGAAGAATTCAAAAACACACATCTTACATTTGTGTGACTTAAACAAAAATAGGTTGCCTTGAGGTGTATCCCAACAAGGTGATAGATGCAAAAGAAATATAAATTTCCAGTAAATATCAAAAAACTCACAAAGCTCTTTACCAACAGTCTTTTGAGAAGGCAGCAAAAGGTAAATTACATAGCATACTACACAACAAAACTTTCTAAAAACCTGTGTATATGTATCTTTTCCCTAAGGCTGTCTTCTCACTTCATTTACCCCTTTTCGCCATAAACTCCAAAACTCTTCTCTCTCTTCACCACTCCTGCATCTCCTCTCTTTGCTCCTCCCTTCCCTCTTGTATTCCTCCCCATTGCGGACCAAGCTAGCCAGTTCTTGACTTCTGCCATCTACCTGTTCCTCCTCATTTTAGCAGCACTTTAACAATGACCTGGTAGTTGCAGAACAAGAAAAGGATTTGACACTTGAGGAAGTTTTGGTTCAGCTTTATACTCATATGTCAAGTGTCAAGTAACATTGTTAATTGTAAAACTGACCCAGGGGAAAGTTTTTTTGTGTCTTTTCTTTGAAACTTTGAAAAAGATGAAACTATTAATACAATACTAGAAAACAATAAAGTTTGTTATTAATTAAAAATTAAACAAAAGAAATTTTCTTTATAAAATTTGTATCTATAAAATAGAATCCAAATTTTCATAGATATGAAAGCCAAAAAAAAGGAAACTTACAATGGAAGCAGTTAATAGTCCATAAAATTTATATAGATAGCTGATGAGGAATCAAACTGTCCTTTCAACAGTGGTCCTCCAACTGTCTACTGTGAAGAACTAGTTTTGGTTTTGACCAATCCATTGCAGACTCATACTTTTATAAAATAAAGTAGAATGCAGCCATAATATCAAATGTTATAACATTTCTAAGCTTTTACTCTCAGTTTCCATAAATAATTTTGTTTCAAACCAGTAACAAACAGTTCTCAAACCAGCACTGGTTCTCAGACCACACTCTGAGTAGCTCTGCTTTAAAATATACACTGAAGGGCATTACGATTAGCACACATAATGTAGTGGGGAGGGGACATGGGAAAGACAGTATATACAGAGAAGACAAGTAATGATTCTATAGCATCTTACTATGTTGATGGACAGTGACTGTAATGGGGTATATGGGGGGACTTGATAATAGGGGGAGTCTAGTAACCATATGCTGTTCAAGTAATTGTACATTAACGATACCAAAATAAAAAAAATTTTTAATACACACTGAAAAACATTTAGCCCCAATAAAAATACAATCAAACAAATACGAAAAATAATTTAAATGAAGTGTGCAGAAAACATCATAATATTAAAATGAGAGTAGAATTCACCACAGAATTTTTTTTCACAGAGAAATCATCAGAGTTAGCAAAATTCCATTCAAAATGGCTCTTTTATAAACATGGAATCAAAGCAATTAATGTGAGGCTAAACCATCCCAATGCCTAAATTATATCACACATATTTCTCCTCTGATTTCTGACTTTACTGCTGAGTATATAAAGAATAAGAAATATGTGTCTGTAAGGAAAATCTAATATATTCAAGTTTCGGCATGTTAAACAATCCAAAATGAGAACAGATAATTCAACAATTTTTTATTCTGTTTTAGAATTAATCCTTTATCTTACTTTTAAATACTGGGATACAACCAACTCTAAGAATTCTAATGAGTTGAAATTTAATATTAAAAAAGGAAGCCACTCAATAAAGATCAGACTGGAAAAGATAAAAAAGAAAATCTAATTATTCCTTCCATAAGAAAGGTTGAAAATAGACAAGATATTCCCTGAGATGTACAGCTAATGATGTAACCAATAAATTGAAAATAAAAATGCACTGTAAATGCACTGTGGAGTAGATGAAGGCAGTAAAAATATGGGAGGATTCTATAACATCTAAATCACCAAAGTTGCTTAACAGCCCTGTCAAATCACCCAATACTTCTGTATATTGGTGCAGTCACTATATGGAAAACAGTAGTAAGGTTCCTCAAAAAATTAAAAATAGAAATATCATATGACCCAATAATTCCACTTCTGGGAATTTACCCAAAGAAAATAAAATCACTAATTCAAAATGATACACATACTCTAATGTTTATTGCAGCATTATTTACAACAGATAAGACATGGAAGCAACCTAGTACCCATTGATAGATGAAAAGATAAAGAAGATATGGTAAGTACATATATACAATGTACTATTACTCAGCCATAAAAAAAAAAAGAATGAAATCTTGCCATTTACAACAACACTGATGGACCTAGAGGTTATTATGCTAAGTGAAATAAGTCAGAGAAAGACAAATACTAGATGATTTCACTTAAAGAAGGAATCTAAAAAGCAAAACAAACAAAATAGAAATAGACTCATAGGCACACAGAACAGACTGGTAGTTGCCATGGTAGGGGTGGGAGTAGGGTGTGGGTGAGACACGTGAAGGGAGGAAAAATTGATGAAAATGTTTGCTATCTTGTCCCAGGTGATGGTGACATGAGTGTATACACGTCAAAAATTCATCAAGTTGAACACTAAGATTTGTGCATTTTATTGTATGTACCTCAATTTTTTTAAAAAAGAATGTAAAACTAAAAAGCTAATAGATCCTGCCATTTGCAACAACATGGATAGACCTAGAGGGTATTATGCTCAGTGAAATAAGCCAGGCAGAAAAAGACAAATACCATATGATTTCACTTATTTGTGGAATATAAAAACAAAGTAAAACAGAAGGAACAAAACAGCAGTAGACTCATAGACACTGAGAAGTGACTAGTGGTTACCAAGGGGGATGGCTTGGGGGGGGGACAGGGAAGAGGATAAAGGGGTGCAATAATTTGCAATCATAATATAAGTTGGTCATGGGGACAGCAGTACAGCACGGAGAATACAGTCAACGATTCTGTAACATCTTTCTTTGTGGATAGACAGTAACCACACTAGAAGGGGTGAGGATTTAATAATATGGGTTAACTGTTGAACCACTGTGTTGCATATTTGAAATCAACCTAAGATTGTATATCAACGATACTTCAGTAATTAAAAAGAAACACTAATAAAGAAGAAAAATATAAGTACTTGATTAATCTGAAAGGAAGAATGGAAAAATAAAGGAATAAAGAAGAGATAGGAAAACAGAAAACTCAACTATATCAGAAATTATATTAAATATAAATGAAGTAAATGGTGAACTAGCAGAAAGAGTAATCAGGAAAACAATTCCATTCCCAATTGCATCAAAAAAAATAAAATACCTAGAAATAAACCTAACCAAGGAAGTGAAAGACCTATACCCTGAAAACTACAAGACACTCTTAAGAGAAATTAAAGAGGAGGACACTAATAAATGGAAATTCATCCCATGCTCTTGGCTAGGAAGAACTAATATTGTCAAAATGGCCATCCTGACTAAGGCAATCTGCAGATTCAATGCAATCCCTATCAAAATACCAACAGCATTCTTCAACGAACTGGAACAAATAGTTCTAAAATTCAGATGGAACCACAAAAGACCCCAAATAGCCAAAGCAATCCTGAGAAGGAAGAATAAAGCAGGGGGGATCTCACTTCCCAACTTCAAGCTGTACTACAAAGCCACAGTAATCAAGACAATTTGGTACTGGCACAAGAATAGACCCATAGACCAGTGGAAGAGAATAGAGTCCAGATATTAACCCAAGCATATATGGTCAATTAATATATGAAAAAGGAGCCATGGATATACAGTAGGAAAATGACAGCCTCTTCAACAGCTGGTGTTGGCAAAACTGGACAGCTACATGTAAGAGAATGAAACTGGATTACTGTCTAACCCCATACACAAAAGTAAACTCGAAATGGATCAAAGACCTGAATGTAAGTCATGAAACCATAAAACTCTTAGAAAAAAACATAGGCAAAAATCTCTTGGACATAAACATGAGTAACTGCTTCATGAACATATCTCCCCGGGCAAGGGAAACAAAAGCAAAAATGAACAAGTGGGACTATATCAAACTAAAAAGCTTCAGTACAGCAAAGGACACCATCAGTAGAACAAAAAGGCATCCTACAGTATGGGAGAATATATTCATAAATGACATATCCGATAAGAAGTTGACATCCAAACTATATAAAGAGCTCACACACCTCAACAAACAAAAAGCAAATAATCCAATTAAAAAATGCACAGAGAATCTAAACAGACACTTCTCCACAGAAGAAATTCAGATGGCCAACAGGCACATGAAAAGATGCTCAACATCGCTAATCATCAGAGAAATATAAATTAAAAACCACAATAAGATATCAGCTCACATCAGTTAGGATGGCCACCATCCAAAAGACAACAACAAATGTTGGTGAGGATGTGGAGAAAGGGGAACTTCCTACACTGCTGGTTGGAATGTAAACTAGTTCAACCACTGTGGAAAGCAGTACGGAAGTTCCTCAAAAAACTAAAAATAGAAATACCATTTGACCCAGGAATTCCACTCCTAGGAATTTACCCAAAGAATGTAGGAGCCCAGTTTGAAAAAGACATATGCACCCCTATGTTTATTGCAGCACTATTTACAATAGCCAAGAAATGGAAGCAACCTAAGTGTCCATCAGTAGATGAATGGATAAAGAAGAGGTGGTACATATACACAATGGAATATTATTCAGCCATAAGAAGAATACAAATCCTACCATTTGCAACAACATGGATGGAGCCGGAGGGTATTATGCTCAGTGAAATAAGCCAGGTGGAGAAAGACAAGTACCAAATGATTTAACTCATCTGTGGAGTATAAGAACAAAGGAAAAACTGAAGGAACAAAACGGCAGCAGACTCACAGAACCCAAGAATGGATTAACAGTTACCAAAGGGAAAGGGACTGAGGAGGATGGGTGGGACGGGAGGGATAAAGGGAAAAAGGGGCATTACTATTAGCACACATAATGTGGGGTAGGGACACGGGGAAGGCAGTATAACACAGAGAAGACAAGTAGTGATTCTATAGCATCTTACTACGCTGATGGACAGTGACTGTAATGGGGTGTGTGGTGGGGACTTGATAATGGGGGAAGTCTAGTAACCATAATGTTGCTCATGTAATTGTACATTAATGATATACCCCACCAAAAAAAAAAAATATATATATATATATATATATACAATCTAAATAAGAGGCAAGGATGTTCAGAGTAGGTTTTCTTAAAACTCTATGCTATTTATAGGAGATATACTTTAAATATAAAGACACAAAAAAAGGTTGAAAGCAAAAGGGTATAAACACTTATACCATTTACTAATATCACACACAAAGTAGGCTTTAAAGCAAGAAAGTAAAGATAAAAAAGAACATTTCATGCTAAATGAGTCAACTGAACAGAAAGACATAATAATTCTAAATTTGTATGCACCTGATAACACAGCTTAAATACATAAAACAAAAGTTGACAAGAAAGAAAAAAAAGGGAAGAAAGTCTTAATAGTACTTGGAGATTTTAACAAATGTCAATCACTAATATAACAGCAAACAAAGAAATCAGTAAGGACATAAAGGAGCTGAGCAACATAATTAAAACTTGATCTTACAGACATATGTAGAATATTATACTTGACCTAACTGACATATTTAGAACATCCACAAAATACATATTCTTTCTAAAGGGGCATGAAACAGACCATATACTAAACAAGTTGCAACAATTTTCAAAGGTCAGGAGTCATACAGAATATGTTCTTTGACCATAATGGAATTAAACTAGAAATCAATCAAGCAATTTAACCATAAAGATCCTCAAATGTTTGGAAATGAAGCAATGCATCTCTAAATAATCCATCGGTGAAAGAAATCATACTGGAAATTAGAATACTTAAAGATGAGTGAAAACAAGAATATGATACATTAAAACTTGCAGAATGCAGCTAAAGCAATGCTTAGAGGGAAAGTTATAACCTTAAATGTATCTATTAGAAAAGAGTTTGAAAATCTTGCAAGGAGATAGAAAAGAACAAATCAAACACAGCTAAATTTTAGGAAAGAAATAATAAAAACAAATCAATGAAACAGAAAATACAAATACAAAAAAGTCAAGAAAGATGAAAGTTGGTTCTTTGAAAATATTAGCAAAATTGATAAACTTCTAGCCAAACTTATTAACAAAGACACCAATTTCCATCAAAAATAAAAAGACCTTATTAAAAATCTTAAAAGACATCCAAAAGTATATGCATAATTCATATGTATATCTCTATATAAGTTGTACACATTAAACATGTTTATTTTATTTGCCAATAAAAAGAAAAACACACACACACACACACACAAAAAAAAAAAAAGACATCCAAAAGTACACATATTATAAACAAGTTTTTTTCAATAAATTTGACAATTAGAGAAAACATACAAATTCACTGAAAAATACAACTTATCCAAACTGAAACAAAAAGAAACAGGAAACTCTGAATAGTCCCATAATTAAATAATTTAATCTGTAATTCAAAAGCCTTCAACGAAGAAAACTCCAGGCCTAGATAGCTTCCATAGTGAATTCTTACAAAACATTTAAGAAAGAAAGAATACCAGTCTTATACAGTCTTCCAGAAAAGACAATAATGGAAAACTTCCCAACTCATTTCGTAGGGCCAATACAACCTTCATACCAACATACAAAAAAGACATGATGAGAAAGTAAAACTAAAGCCAGTATCTCTCATAAACCTTAAAAAATGACCTTAAACAAAATAACAGCCTGAAATAATATATTAAGTAATGGAATCCAAAATACACAGAAAGTCTAATGCATCATGACCAAAGAGGTTTATCCCAGAAACACAAGTTTCCTTGAACATTCAAAACCTAAAAAGATCTCTTGAACATAAACATGAGCAATTTCTTCCTGGACACATCACCTTGGGCAAGGGAAACAAAATAAAAAATGAATAAGTGGGACTACATCAAACTAAAAAGCTTCTGTACAGCAAAGCACACCTTCAGCAGAAAAAAAAGACAAGCTACAGTAGGGGAATATATGGGGTTAACATTCAAAATATATAAAGAACTCATATCCCTTAACACCCAAAAAACTTATAATCCAATTAAAAATTGGGTTTAGGACATGTACAGACATTTTTCCAAAGAAGAAATACAGATGGCCAACAGGCACATGAAAAGATGCTCCAAATCACTAATCATCAGGGAAATGCAAATCGAAACACAATGAGATATCACCTCACACCAGTCAGAATGGCCACTAACCAAAAGAAAAGAAGTAACAAGTTGGTGAGGTTGTGGAGAAAAAGGAACCCTCCTACACTGTTGGTAGGAATGTCAATTGGTGCAGCCACTGTGAAAAGCAGTATGGAGGTTCCTCAAAAAACTAAAAATAGAAATACCATACAACCCAGTAATTTCACTTCTAGGAATTTACCTGAAGAAAACAAAATTCCTGACTTGAAAAGATATATGTACCCCTATATTTATTGCCACATTATTTACAGCAGCCAAAAAATGGAGGCAATCAAGTGGCCATCAATAGATGAATGGATAAAGAGGTGGTACATACACATAATGGAGTATTATTCGGCCATAACAAAGAAAGAAATCCTGCCATTTGCAACAGCATGAATGGACCTAGAGAGTATTATGCTTAGTGAAATAAGCGAGGCAGAGAAAGACAAATACCCTACAATTCACTTGCTTGTGGAATATAAAAACAAAAATGAATAAAATAGCAGTAGATTCATAGACACTGAGAAGTAACTGGTGGTTACCATGGGTGGGGAGGGACTGGGGTGGCTGGTAGGGAGGGTGAGGGTGGATAAAAGGGCACAAAATTTCTCAGTCATGATATAAGTCAGTCATGCGGATGGTACTACAGCACAGAGATTAAAGCTAATGATTCTCTAACATCTTCCTATGTTGAAAGTAATTGCTCTGGGTGGGTGAGGATTTAATAATATCGGTAACTGTTGAACCACTGTGTTGTATGATTGAGACCAATATAAAACTGTATATCAACGATACTTCAATTAAAAAAAAAAACATCAATGTATATTATTAGACATATGAACCTAAAAATATTTTACATATTTTAAAAAGCTAACCTTTTCAAACAATATTGCCTCTCTCTCACTTACCAACTTTACATTTCCCTGTATGGCCCCGGAAGATGACTGGTTAGCCAGAGACAGGTAAGATTCCTCAAGGGAGGAACAACCTAAGACAGGCACAGTCGCAGGGGGGCCATCGGGTGAGAAATTGGGGATCAACAGAGGTGAGGCTTAGAACTTCACCCCCCCGTTTTGAGAGAAAGCTTCTGCATCCGTGGATGTTTTGTTGCCCTTGTCTAGCTTGGATTAACACTTAGTCTACAGGCACACACCTGATCATCTACATTTGCTCTCTTACAACACTAAACTATGTTTTCTACCTTTATCCTGCATCTACCTACCACTTCAGCATTTTATTAAAAATAATAATAATAATAATGATAATAATAAGGGAGAAATGTGGGATTCACATATAAATCAAGTATAAAAATCAAATGAATATTCATATTTGACCTGATTGTTTATAGTTTATAATGCGTGATCAAAACCGAAAGTTTCTGTGATGACTACCCTTGTACTGTTCACCATGTAAGAACTTATTCACTACGTAAGAATTTGTTCACCATGTAGAAAAAAATATATATATATATTTTACATATTTAAAATATTTATAGGTAAAATTGATAGGTAAAATTTATAGGTAAAAGGAAGCATAGACAAATCCATAACTAAAGTTGGAAACTTCAATATTCGTTTCTCAATAATTGATAAAATAGATTTAAAAAAAGAGTAAAAACAGAGACCTGAATAATGCTATCAAGCAACTTGACCTAAATGACATTTATAGAACAATGAACCTCAATATAACAGAATATATATTCTTTTCAAATACATGGGGAAGAGCTACCAATAAAGATCATATTAGGCCACAAAATAAGCCTCAGTAAAAATAAAAGGATGGAAATCATACAAAGTATGATCTGAACTCAAGGGAATTAAATTAGAAATCAGTAACAGGAAGCTGGAGAATCTCCAAATATTTCAAAATGAAACAACACACTTCTAAATAACCCAAAATATTATTAAATCAAATCCAGCAATACATAAAAAGGATAATGTATCATGATCAAAACGGGTAGTTTACTCCAGAAATGCAAGATTTCTTTGAAATTTGGAAATCAATCAATATAACTCATCATACCAACAGACTGAAAGCAAAAACAAAAACAAAAGATAATCTCAATAGATGCAGAAAACGCTTTTCACAAAATCCAGTGTTAATTCATGATAAAAACTCTCAACAACTAGGAATGGTAGACAACTTCCTCAAGCTGATAAACAAGAGCTATAAACAACCTACAGCTTAATGATGAAAGAGTGAATGCATTTCCCCTAAGAGATCAAAGACAAAGAAAAGATGCCTGCTCTCACCACTTCAAGAGTGTACTTAAGGTCCTAGCCAGTGTACAGTAGGTGGGACTGAGGGGTGGGAAGGAGAGAAAAATGAAGAAAAGATATACAAATTGGAAAGGAAGAGTGAAACTATTCACAGATGTCACAATTATGTAAGAAATCTCGAAAGAATCTACAAAAAAGTATATAAAACTAGTAAGTGAATTTATAGCAAGGTCACAAGATATACCAATACACCAAAATCAACTATATTTATACATAATAGTAATGAACAATTGGAAGTTGAAAGAAAAATAGGTATTAGCACAGATCTAAGAAAATATGTGAAAAATTTATGTTAAAAATATATTAAATATTGCTGAGAGAAATTTTAAAATACCTTCATAAATACAGACATATCTTGTTCATGGATTAGACCAAATATTGCTAAAATGGCAACTGTCCCAAATTAATCCACAGATTCAGTACCAATCAATACTCCAGCAGTTATTTGTAAAAAAAAAAAAAAAAATGACAAACCAATTCTAAAATGTGTATGGAAATACAAAGGACCTATAATAGCCCAATGATCTTGTTAAAAAAATGAACAAAGGTAGAAGGCTCACTGATTTAAAGACTTTTATAAAGGTTTGGTAATCAAGACTATGTGATACTAGTGAAAGGTTAGACACATAAATCAGTGGAACAGTCCAGAAAGACCCATACAAATATGGCCAAGTGATTTTTTTTAAATAGATGCAAACATAATTTAATGGAGAAAGAAATCTCTTCAATAGTGCTGAAGTAACTGGACATTCATATACAAAAAAGAATTTCACATATACATCACGCACTACACAAATATTAACTCACACTGGATCATATACCTACACATAGTATGTAAAACTAGACAACATTTAAAGAACAGAGAAAAAAAAGTTTTGTGACCTTGGATTAGGCAAAAAGTTCCTTCCTTGATAGGACACCAGAAGCATAATCCATAAAAGTAAAACCTGAAGTGACTCCCCATGGCTAATGTTAAAATAATCAGCACAAAATAATAATGACAGTGTTGCACTATAAGTCAAATAATAAAATAGATATCCATATTCTCACTGTTGTCCACTCTCATATGAAAACTGAATAAATACACAGCGGACAAAGGACAGATTTTCTTTACAAAAAACTTTCATTTAATAAATACTGAAGATCAACTATACTTCAATAAATAAATAAAATGCAAAAAAAAATGTATAAGGAATGAGAGAAATAGAAAATCACCATTAGAACAACACAGTAACAATTGCTGGAGGTGATCCACCAATGGATGCTGAAATTAGTGCACAGAAGTTTGAGGAGAAACAGGACATATGCATAGTTTCAAAGTGTTTCCTGTAAGATATATAGAAATTACAAAAGGAATAGGCAAACAGCAGAATAATGAACAAGTATTTCACCAAAAAAGATCTACGCTAACAAACACATGAAAACATGCTCTAGATCATTATTCATTAGGGAAATCCAAGTTAAAGCCACAAAGAAATACACCTATCAGAATGGATAAAATTAAAAATTCTGACAGCTGCTGGCAAGGATGTGTATCAATTGTAAATCTCATACATTGCTGGTGAGAAGTAAATGGTACAGCCCCTTTTTGAAAACATACATTTACCTTATGGTAGCAACTGCCACTCCTAGTCATTTACACAAGAAAAATGAAAACTTATGCCTAT